>NC_072382.2:132908125-133579687 GCF_028885625.2 Pongo pygmaeus | reverse complement strand
GAGGCTTTGAGTGCTTTTCTCCCTAATTGAAAGAGTGGCTTCAGTAGGAGATATTTTAGCCTTAAAAAAATGAGAAAACCAAATCATTGGAGAATAAAATAAGAACTGAAAGAATGGGGGAAAACAAAATAATGGATTTTGAGATGGGAATAAAATGTTAAACCTAGGAAAACCTTAGGAGAGAATCTCTGTGAGGTAAGTGCAGGGGCATCAGAAAAGAAGCCAATGGATGCTTAATAGCCTGTTGCCCTGGGAGGGAACTGCCTGGAGCACATGCTCTATGCCTGGTCTTTGTACTTGATGGTAATTCAGGTCAATGTTTACCTGCTTTTACAGACATGAAGACCCTACACCTCCCCTATTAAGGTTTACTATTATCTGATAATATCAATAGCACTTAAATCATTTCATAGTATTAAACATAATGGCAACTGCACATTTTCAAAAGTAATACAAAAATGTCTAGGGCATATTACTTGTCCAGTCTACACTGGCCTGGACTCTGGACCCACGGATTAGAAGTCATAGCTTACTCTCTACTGGTGCTATTGGTGGCATAAATGCTTCCACTTTTGCTACAGCAACGAATAATAATAACAATAGAGTTCCCATGTATTAAGACTTTGTGAAGCATTTTACGTGACACCTAGTTCATGTTGCTATAACAAGATACCATAGGCTTAAAACCAGTGGCCAGATAGCCATTAATGATGAGGTAGCCAGTAGCTGAAGTTTCTGTAGGCGGTTATTGACTTTAGCTGTTTGTTTACCCATTGTTAGCTGTCCTGCTTACTCAGCTGCACTGCCTCACCTCAGTTTCCACAATGATCCTATAGATAGCATTTCACCCTGATGTATGGATCACAGGAGGCTGGCTAAGTTGTTTTTCCATAACTCAAGACTCAGCTCCGAATTCAGCTCAAACCAGTCCTGAATTATGTTTTCGCAGCCAGGCGCAGTGGCTCACGCCTGTAATCCCAGCACTTTGAGAGTCCGAGGCAGGCGGATCACCTGAGGTTGGGAGTTCGAGACCAGCTTGACCAACATGGAGAAACCCCGTCTGTACTAAAAATACAAAATTAGCTGGGCATGGTGGCGCATGCCTGTAATCCCAGCTACTCGGGGGGCTGAGGCAGGAGAATTGCTTGAACCCAGGAGGCAGAGGTTGTAGTGAGTCGAGATCACATCATTGCACTCCAGCCTGGGCGACAAGAGCAAGACTCCATCTCAAAAAAAAAAAAAAAAAAGTGTTTGCAAGTGTTCAGTGGGTGAACATTTGTTGTCAGAAGGCTGAAAAATCTAACCATAGACCAAAAAATAAAAAATTAAAAACTTAAAAAATAAGGAACTCCTCAAATAGCCTGATCCATGGACACCAGAATTTCCTCCATCCCAGCTAATCAACACATGACCCCTCAACACCCACTCCCCATCCCCTTGGTCCTATCCTAAAACTACCCTACGAATGACCCATCGGGCGGTGGATTTGAGACTTGCTCTCCTGTCTCCTCGCTTGGATGTCTCATGAATAAAGCCTTTCTCTGCTGCAAATCTCGAAGGCTCAGGGATTGGCTTGCCATGTGTTGGGCAAATGGGCCTGGTTCAGTGAAAAGGCTGAGGGGCTTAAAAGATGAAAATTTGTTTCCCAAATTTGTTTCTCACAGTTCTGGATGCTGGAAAGTTGAGGTCACAGTGCTGGTGGATTCTATGTCTGGCGAGGACTCATTTCCTGGTTTGCAGAGGCTTTTCTTTCCTTTGTGTCCTCGCATTGCTGTAACCTCTGTCTTTTCTTATGACTCACAAATCCTGCCATGGGCGCTTCTCCCTCTTGACCTCATCAAAACTTAATCTCCTCCCAGAGAGTCACCCTCCTAAGACTATCCCACTGGGGGTTGGGTTAGGGTTTCAATATAAATTTGGGGGAGACACAAACACGTAGTCCACAGCATGTAGATTTTCTTTTTTTTTCTCTTTTTTTGTAGGGACAGGATCTTGCTATGTTGCCTAAACTGGTTTCAAACTCCTGGCCTCATGCAATCCTCCTGTCTCAGCCTCTCAAGCTGCTGGGGTTCCAGGCATGAGCCACTGTGCCTGGCCAATGCATGGGTATTCTTGTTTAATTCTTACAACAATCCTATGAGGTAAGATTGTTGAACTCTTTTTGGATTTGAAGAAACCATATTTGATTAAGTAATTTGTCTTTGAGAATTTAGTAAATCGGGAATCTGGAGCCTGAACTGTTGATCCTTACATGAGACTTACTTACTGCCTTGTCCCGAAGTTCTAGGTACAAAAGCAGACACACAGAGAGAGATGACTGAAATAGTTAACTGACATTTACTTGCTTATATTAGTGAACAATGTAAACATTAAAAAATAGGAGCTAAGACAAAGCAAAAATGATACGATTGTGGTAACAAAGCCACTGGGAAAAAAGGACAGGAAATATCCTAGTGAAGGTGAAGTGAGAAGAAAAATGGAATTAAGAAAGGGATCAAGAGGCTGGGGCTGAATATTTATGGGCCCCGTTACTCACATGGCAGTGACTCAAATGGGATGTGTAAGAATGAAGAGAATCTGATTGAAAAGGAAAATCGTCAGTGGAAAGGAGAGAGAACGCCTTGCTATAAATAATGTCATTTATATTTTTAAAATCACACATATATATAACCCAAGGAAGGAAAATGCTTCAATAAAATAATAATAACTCAAGGACAGGTGGAATAATGGAGGCTGCTCTGTCTGAGTTCTGCAGTTGATAATTGTACAAATGAAAGATTCTCAGCAGAAGTGGGGGGCCTGCTGTGTGACCCCTGGAAATGTCAGTGTGATGAATGAGCCCCAGAGTTCCTGCTCAAATACCAGTTTATAATGACAGCCTTGACGTACCTCCCGTGTGTGGCAAGGTGACAAGCTGGCTCTCCCTCGCTCCTCGGTGCATCTGATTTTGCTGCCATTCTGTCGCATTGCCTTCTGCACCTGGGCTGACCACAGCCTAGTCCTGCTGCACTCTCGGCTCCTGGCTCCTGATCCCCGAACACCCAGCATCAGACCTGAGCTTCTGGAGATGGATGCTATGTCACTTGGATGCTGGTCATCAACTCATCAAGAGAAAATGCAACCTGCTTTCCTTCCCATTACACAGGAACTATTTAAACTCAAAGGGCACATATGGACACATGAGAGCAAGTGGTCACTCTTTCCTTAAGTGAGGAAAGAGAAACAGCTGGCTGCCGTCTGAGCTGTGTGAGGTATGCAGGTCTAAAAAGACAAGAGTATGGGACCTCAGTCAGCCCCCTCCATGCCCAGGGCAATTGTTGAGTCATTTTGTTCCTAACCAGCTGCCTCACCCATTATATTCAGGTCCCTGGAATTTGTGGTACAAAGAACAATGTACAGCTAATCAATAGCTTATGTTATTTTAATGTAAATTATTGGTAATCAACTCAGAAACTGCCTCTTCTTTTCCTTTAAGAATCCACTTGTAACTGCAGCTAATGGGAGTGTATATTCAGGGCTCCTTGAATCTATTGTCTGGGGTTGCAGTCCTCGATCTTGGCCAAGTAAACGCTCTACTTAGATTAATTCTTTTTTAGATTGACATGAGCAAATGTTTCCTGAGTGTCTGCTTTGCTGCAGGTGCTGAGCTGTGGATGGGATATGACTGTGAAGCCGGGCCCAGTGCCTGGCCTCGTGAAGATTATATTTTGGTGAAGGACACATGACATAAAGCCAAATGATCAGAAGAAGAAGGAAGATGGCTGTATGCATGGTCCATGTTACACATGAGATAAATAGGACGTGTACTAATGAATACAGGACGTGGGGCTGGGTTGATTTACATGAAGCTTTGAGGGGAATTTTCCTAGAAGAGATTATACATAAGCTGAGGCCTACAGGATAAGACAGAAAGATTTCCAGGAAGAGGAAACTGAGTGCAAAGGCCCTAGAGAGATGGGGGTTGAACCTGGCGTAGCCTTGGAAGGTGTGGCGCCCTGGTCTGTAATGAAGAGTGAGAGGAGGGGAGTTTGATAAGCGGAAGTCAAATCATAAAGGTATTTAAATTTAGGAGGTTTGTTTTACTTTCAGAGCAACGGAAAGCCATTGGAGGGTTGAAGAAGGGCAATAATGGCATCAGCTTTGCATTTTAAGGTGATCAGGCTGGCTGCTCTGTGGAGAATGGATTGGTATGGGTACCAGGAGAAGCACGGAGTGGATTTGTCCCAGGAGGATGGCTCTCGTACAGAGTGTTCTTTAAGCGGCTTTCAGGATGTGCGCCTGCAGGGACTACACAGTGTAACTGGAGAAGCGCTGGCTGGGCTCCACTACCAGTGAGCGGCAAGAACTTTGGCATGTCTTCTAATCTTCCTGGTTCTCAAGCCTCACCTGGATGAAATAATCACAGCTCCCTTATAGGATAGCTGTGATGATTTAATCAGATGATGTGTGTGAGGTGTCCAGCACATAGTGATCACTCATTGTGTTAGAGGTTAGCTCTCTTTAACTGTTATGATGTCTCTGGGGCATCTGTGAGGAGGGAGCTCCTGGGAAGGAGAGGACAAGGTGATTTGTAGGAAGGAGCAACTTCAAGTCACGTTCTCCTGTTAATCTCATCAACTGGTAGCTCCAAAACATAGCTGTCAACAGGCATCAATTATACCCCATGTAATTGCACACAATTGTATTTAATTCTCACAATAGTCTTGCAATGCAGACATTACTGTATTATATAATTATCCCCTTTTTTGATATCAGAAAATTGTAGTCCACAGAGGTTAGGTAATTTGCTCAAGGTCACCCAGTTAGTGGCAGAGCCAAAATCCAGTCCAGATCTGTTGGAATCCAAACCCCATGCTCTCTCCACCATAACGGCTCATCCAACAGTTCAACGGCTGCTTTCCAAACACATCTCGGGTTCTTGGGATTCTACAACATCTGTGTCTCTCAACAAAGGGTAGCCTATCTATGGAAGTCCCCAGGTGATATGAGGAAGAAGGAAATCTGCCCTCTCCAAGCCTGATACAAAAGGACAAAAGAGACCGGTTCCATCTGCTGTTCTATAAAGCACAGCTTTGCCAGGTAAAGTCTGGGAAATGAAGTTGCACCCACTGCTGAGTACCAAATGTTATATAGCTAATTAACCACAGAGATTTGGGAAGAAACCCATTAAAGAGACCAAATACAGTGTGAACAAAAAGCAAGTGGTAATGTTGCCGCTTATTACTGTTATGGCCATTACTATTAATATTAACGCTATTATTTAGTTTTATTATTACTCTGATACATCATTATTATTGCTGTCTCCTAGCATCTTCACATAAATCTATCACCAAATGTTTTAGAGGTTTAATATTGTTATAGTTATGTAATTAAACAAATAGAAATAATAGTTGCAGAATTGCAGAGTTACATAATTATTGCTCCTCAATGGAAACGATAAATAAAACTTACATGTCTTGATAGCAGTTATATTAACAACAATGAAAACATTGAAGGCTAAAGCTGAAGAATTATGTAATGGTTACATAATTAAATAATAAATTATCCTGGAACTACAGGGACATGCACTATATAAAGCAGCATACAGAATGGAGGGGAAAAGGAAATCATTAAGCAATGTCAAAAAAAAAAAAAAAAAAAGAGAGAGAGAGATGGGCCTATGGATAAGAAGCAGAGCAGCGTGGGCCTGGGAATGAGGATCCCTGGGGTTTGTAGTACCCAGAGCTCTTCAACTTCCCATTCTAGATTCAGACACGTATAGGGATTTTATCATCCCCGAAACACGAAGTAATTTGTCTAAGGCTATAAATCACTTGGATAATATAATCCCCTTAACTGAACAGCTTATCATATGTGGCATACATTTAATCTCTGTGTTTTAAATTATCTCAAAATTTAGCTTTAGTCTTGGCTAAGTGTTATATAACTACTCTTCAACTACCTGCATTGATTCAATGACTAGTGGGTGCACGTGGGGTGGAATGCTTGCCAGGGGTAGAGAATACTACTGTTTTGAAAATTATTCAAACACTCAATCACTGCATCACCACATTTCTTTGGTTGTGTTATCACAATATTAACATACCCAAATATTTGGAAAGACTAAAATATTTGATGTTAAATCAAATATCCAGTTGACTGACTCACTTGCTAATTTTTTATACCAAAGCTTGGCAGTCAGACTGCCTGGGTTTTATATAAAGGTGTGTTTATGGAGATCTGGCGTGGGGGCACCATCCCCTACCTGAGGACCATAAAACCAGCCCCTGCTCTAAAGACTGAGTTTAGATTGGCAACACACTTCACACCCTGAATCCGCCTGTCTCCCTGGGTGTCAGCAGAACCGAGCCCGTTGTTTGAATGGATGGGACGATGCGACATTCCCGGGCTGCCAGCAGCGGGCAGCATGAATAAGCACATGGCATCGCTCAGCGGTGACAATGGGGAGGCAGAAGGCTCCTGTCCAGAGCCAGCAGGGGACAGAGCCATGGTCTGCCAGCCTCTCTGTGATTCACATTTCAAGAAAGCTCTCACTTCTCCATCAGGCCTGTTCTAAGAGCCGTCAGGCTGGACATTATCATAATGGGGTCACCTGTGAGTCTGGGAATAGACAGAGGAGCAGTCTATTGGGGAGAACAAATTGACTCCTGTCTCGTTACTTGGCTCAACTTGACAGGCAAACCTGGTGATTGGAAAAGGACGGCCTCAGGAGATGCCCACGCCAGGGAAGGGGAAGGGCGACAGGGCCATCACACCTGCTGGACTTGGGGAGCTGGAGCAGACTGCCCGGCGTCAGGCCCTCCAGTTCGGGTCGTCATTTTCCAGTATTCAGCGCCAACCTGCCCTTGGCCTGCATGCAGCCCACACTGCCCATCTGTCCATGTCCCTATGCTACGGGGATGAAGAACACGTAGAACTCAAACCCTCTGTCGTCATTTTGTCTCCACCCCTGGGTATCTCACTTTTAATCCTGTGATCCTTTTTAACTTGCCCCAGAAGAGGGTGAAAATAGGGTCCTTCTCCAAATAAGCAGAGACAATTTCCACAATCCTGGGGCCATAGGAACTTTTCTAAGGGCTGTTTGTATCATTGTTCTGTTGAACCACATGGGAACCTAGGCAAAGAGTGTCCATTTCCTTCAGATACCAAAGAGGGCGCTCCTGAGGCGCCAGGGTGCTGCCGAAAGTGCTGGGGCTTTGATAACAAATGAATCTGGCGTATTAGTCTGCCTGGGCTGCCATAACAAAACACCATAGGCTGGTTGGCTTCAACAACAAAAAGTCATTTTCTTATAGTTCTGAAGGCTGGAAGTCCAAGATCAGGGTGCCATGCCAGCATGGCTGGGCTCTGATCAGGGATCTCTCCCTGGCTTGCAGACAGCTGCCTTCCCATTGTATCCTCACATAGTGAAGAGAGAGAGAGGAGAGAGAGAGAGCGTGCACGCTCTTCCTCCTATTTATTTATTTATTTATTTATTTATTTATTGAGACAGAGTTTCGCTCTTATTGCCCAGGCTGGAGTGCAATGGCACGATCTCGGCTCACCGCAACCTCCGCCTCCCAGGTTCAAGCGATTCCCCTGCCTCAGCCACCTGAGTAGCTGGGATTACAGGGATGCGCCACCACGCCTGGCTAATTTTTTTGTGTTTTTAGTACAGATGGGGTTTCTCCATGTTGGTCAGGAGGATGGTCTCCAACTCCCGACCTCAGGTGATCTGCCCACCTCAGCTGCCCAAAGTGCAGAGATAACAGGCGTGAGCCACCGTGCCCGGCTTTCTCATCTTATGAGGTCACTAATTCCTATCACGCAGGCCTCACCCTCATCACTATATTTAGCCCTAATTACCTCTCAAAGACCCCATCTCCAAATACCCTCATTCAGATGCTAAAAGTTAGGCCTTCAACATAGGAATTTGGGGAGGGGGGTATAAAACATTCCATCTGTAACACTTGGGTTTTAATTTCAGCTTCTTGTTAGGTGTGGATCCTAAATGACTTCAGCCCTCCGAATTTCAGTTACCGCACCTGTAAAATGTGACTCACAAGCCTACTACACTGAACTGCTGTGAGGAATAGGATGTGTTCACGTAGAAAAAGCCTCAACGCATACCAGGTCCTGCAATGTCGATTCTCCTCCCTCCCTCTTGCCACTTTCACGGCGTCTCTGATTTAGTCTGGCACTAGTTTTCATCAAGAGTTCTGTCCTCCCCCCTTCCCCTGCCTTCCCACCCAACATGAAACACATCTTATTTAAGATTCCCTCCATCCATGCAGTTTTGGCTGGGTTGCAGCTATTTTCTCAAAAACAACAGCAGCCCTGATAATTCTCTCCCAGGAGCTAGGAAGGTTCCTCCTTTCCCTAGAGCCCCAGAAAGGAAGACGTCACTGTCATAGGGGCTTAGGAGGGACGTGGAGATCATTCTCCAGCATCGTGGGCACAGTCCTCTTCCTACGCTCTGACGTCCCCTGGAACAGGTTTCCTTAGCTCCCTCCGCAGGTTTCCTTAGTCACCCCGGCGACCCTTCCTGGGGCTCCTCCTTGTCTCACTTCAAAGGCCCTTGTGTTGCAGGGCCCAGATCCCACGAGATTCTTCCCAAAGATGGAACCCCGGCCCCTCCCCGGCCCCCAGATAGCACTGACTGTCTCAGCAGGGTTATCTCTATTAGCCGCTGCCAACGTCAGTGCATGGAAACAGTGCAGTGTGAGATGCTTCCCCTGACTAACGTCTTTGTACTGAGCGGGGGAATCAGAACGGAACAGATGTTTTAAGGACTCCATAAATCCGTGAAGATAAAAAACCACCCACCCAGCACTTTTTAACAATGCGCCATGCTGATGAACCAGCATATCGGAAATACCAAAATAAATATAAAATCCCACTGAAGCCTTGGCATAAATCTTAGGGATTTTTCTTTTCTTTTTTCCCTTACAACATACACCAGACATCATTTTTAATACTCAGTGAAGACCCACAACTGGGAACAGAAAGTCTATAAAAACGCTGCTGCTTCCATCCGAAGTGACCCAATGATCAACCACAATATGCATGAATCACCCTGCAGTTGCTTCCTGAAAAACTCATTTCTCTCCCATAGAACCTTCTCTCTCTCTCAACACTTCCAGTGTTGTCATGTTTCTTCTCATAACTCCTTGCTGAATTCCAATGAGGTTTTCTAATTAGCCTAATTAATTTTCTGCCCAACTTAATAAGACTGTCTCTGGTTCAGAAATAATTAGACTTCCCAAACACCATTTTCCCTCCCTCGATTTCTCAGTGGTGAGTTGTGATCCAGCCTCCTTTCATAATTCAAAATTAGCTTCTGTTTTTCAGATAATGGGTTCATGTTCGGAAAGTTATTTAGTTTTTTCATTAACACTCTCACATCATTCTCTCCCTCCTGTGAAGAATACCTTAAAAAGCACTAAAAATAAAATGAAACTTGGATCCCTTCCTGAAGAGATAAATCCATTTGGGATCAAGGTTTCAATGGATTCTTACTTCCTAGATTATCAATTTCAGCAAGGTAAATTAATGACCTGGATAAAGCATATTCTTACAAAGTTCGGTAGCAGCTATGAAAATAAGCCCTAACAAGCCGAGTAATAAAATCATAAAAAAAAAAAATCTTGAGCATTTTCAGGCAACTAGCTTCCCATGGAAGAGCAGGCTTCTCTCCAACCTCTTACAAATGTGTTTCATGTGGTTGTGAATTTCTTACTCCAGGAAAATAGCATTGTTACAAATATTAGTGTGTTCTCCAAATGAGTTGAAAAAAAAGGAGGAAGAGAGAAGAGGTAAGGAAAGATAGAGGAAAGAAAAGTTGGTAAGCTTAATGAAAATGTCCATGTCCCAATGCATGTTTGAATAAGCTCTGCAAAGCTGTGTAAATGGCATATTGTCTTTTGTTTGCTCTCAGGTTCCAGAACACCAGGCAATCATATCCTCTGTGGTATTGGTTTTGCAGCCCCAGAAATACTTCTCTCGGAACGATGAAGATGGAATTATTTTCTCATTCCCTAAAAGAGCCTGAAGCAGTTCTTTAGAGGTCTTATAAATATGCCTGTGAACAGTGCCAGAGTATGGAGAGCACAGTAAGATGTGTGACTCCGATCCTGCCTATGCTCAGGGGTGTGCAGTTGTCAACCTTCTCATGATGGCAGCATGTTCTAAGTGGAATCATAAAGGTGTGAAGGTTTTCAAAGAAGTTAATCCAAACAATAGCCATAGAGGTGTATGCTTTATTTTCTTTGGATGAATCTAGACCAAACTTCTCAAAGATGAAATGGAGTTATTGAGGGTGGTTCCTTCTCTTAATAAAAATGGGTGACCCACTCACGTTCCAAGAGTCATGGCTTCTTTGATGAGTCATCTAGGCAGGTACAGGTTTTAAGAAAATATGCAGAGGGCTGGACATGGTGGGTCATGCCTGTAATCCCCACACTTTGGGAGGCCAAAGCAGGTGGATTACTTGAGGTCAAGAGTTTGAGACCAGCCTGGCCAACAAGATGAAACCCCGTCTCTACCAAAAATACAAAAATTAGCTGGGACGGTGGTGTGTGCCTGTAATCCCAGCTACTCGGGAGGCAGAGACAGGAGAATCATTTGAACCTGGGAGGCTGAGTTTGCAGTGAGCCAAGACTGCACCACTGCACTCTAACCTGGGCAACACAGTGAAAGTTTGTCTCAAAAGAAAGAAAAGAAAGGAAGGAAGGAAGGAAGGAAGGAAGGAAGGGAAGAAAGAAAGAAAGAAAGAAAGAAAGAAAGAAAGAAAGAAAGAGAGAGAGAGAGAGAGAGAAAGAAAGAAAGAAAGAAAGAAAGAAAAAAAAGAAAATAGGCAGAAAACTGTAAGTATACCAAACTGGTAAGTTTGGGGACAGTTATTTCCTGCTGAAGAAACAGTCTCTCACTCCCTCTCCTCTCTCATTAAAAGAGCTTTGGGGATGCTGCTTTGAAGACAGTGTTTCATAATGAAAGTGAAGTATGGTTCACTTTTTCAAATGTAAATAACATCCATTTGCCAGAAATGAAATATGCCTATATCACTATCCCACATCATCAAAGTTTGCTACAATTAGCTAGCGGGGGAAAAAAAAGACAGAAGTTGTATTAAAGGATCAAAAAAGAAAATGAAAAGAATGGTACGATTTGTAGCTATATATTTAAATGAAGCTTACTACTGTCCACCGACGAGGATAGAGTGAAACTGACTAAAATAGTCTCTACTGAACTTAAATCTTGGGCTTCCCTAGTTGTTGCTTAAGTAAGGCTACTTGCTCTCAGCAGAGCCCTGTAGTGTCCGGTGACCATCTGGAGATTCTTCGAAATATGCTCCATTTAGAAACATAGACTATTCAATGGAGTTCTGTTGAAAATTTGAATTTAGTAGAGTAATAGCTAAACATTAAATCTTTTATCTACTTATCCATTTTATCCCTAGAATATACTTTCCATAATGGCATTTTTAAAACGTTCTTTGCATTTTAATGTTGGGGTGGGTTTCTTTCCTCAATTCTGGCACATTTTACTAATCTTTGTCCCACTACCCTTACTCTGGGTGTTTCTATGTATAATAATTAGATGACTTTGAATCCTGATTTTATATGTACACCTCAGGAATGGCACCCTGTTAAGAAAACAAAACAACAAACATAATAATAATAACCATCTGAGGATTTAACTTCAAGTCACATCAGTGTCTCCATTAGACAATGTCAGGGCTTGATGCTTTCAACTTCCCCTGAGCTAATGGAAACATCTCTTTACTCAGCCCCGTCTCACCTGGCATTGAATATGGGCCTAACACACCTGGAAATGGGTTCTAGAAGGGCAGGAAGAGAGTCAGTGCCCAAATCTTCTTTCACTCATGTTTGCCTGGACTGTGCAGCTACATATCAGTCCTATTTAGGGTGATAGGTTAAAACCCCTGGGGAAAACGGTGTGACCTGGTACATCGTTGAGGAGCTAGTCAGGTGGAGTCCATGCATGACTCCAGTAGAAGGAATTTGGTAAGGGAATTGGTTATAAAGCCTCCAGAGAAGTGAAAGAGAAGATGATGAGACTACACAGAGATTAGCAATGACAGGACGTCTCCATCAGGCCTAAGACTGAAGAACCAAAGGAAGAAGTGATCTTTCTGGTGGCCAGAGCTGGAGCTACCTGGAAGGAGCTGGAGTCACTGCACTGGGCCTGTTGGGTGGAAACTGGAATCACAAAGGAGATGTAGCTGTTTCAGAGATGACGCCCCTTTCCTTGAAGGAGATAATGCATGCAATTAGGAGCAGCAGCCCAAAGACAGGCTGCCCCTGCTGAAGGCACAGGATGTGGCTCAGGGTTCTGAGGTGGCATTTGAGGCCCTTGCTCTAAGCCACATCATCAGCCAAGTTTTTATGAATCATAAAATTGCTGGATCCCCTTTCTAAACATAGTCCCTGATTCTGCTTCACTGACCTTCCTCGGAGGTCAAATGCATAGCAGATAAAGAAGTGTTTCCTTTTAATGACTGGGAATTTACTGGCCATAAATTTCACCCAGTACCCTAGGACTACGTGTTATGGTCAGGTAAAGTAAGTCAGATGACTAGCCCATTTTCTCTCTTCATCTTGAACAGAATTTCCTCATTTTCCTGAGATAAGATAATCCCAGCTTATAGCAATTTTTTGTGAGACAGGGGTCTTGCTCTGTCACCACCCAGGTTGGAGTGAGGTGCTGTGATCACAGCTCACCGCAGCCTCAATCTCCAGGACTCAAGCCACCCTCCCACCTCAGCCTCCCCAGTGGCTGGGACCACAAGTGCATACCACGAGACTCAGCTAATTTTTTTTTTTTTTTGAGATGGAGTCTCACTCTGTTGCCCAGGATGGAGTGCAGTGGCATGATCTCGGCTCACTGCAACCTCCGCCTCCTGAGTTCAAGCAATTCTCCTGTCTCAGCCTCCCAGACAAGGTCTTTCTATGTTGCCCAGGCTGGTCTTGAACTCCCAGGCTCAAGTGGTCCTCTTGCTTTGGCCTCCCAAAATGCTGGAATTACAGGTGTGTCACCACGCCCCGCCAGCAATTCTTTAACAAGAGGAGATCCCTTCTAATTTGTCTAGAGTACCTCCACCCCTATTCTTTCTCACTTCTGTGCCTCCTTTCTTTTCCTCAAGAAGCATTAGCAGGCAGTAAAAATGACATGACTTCCCCCTTCCTACCACTGACACAACACCTGCCCTTCACTAACACCAATGAGAGTGTGCGGTATTGATGGTGACAGCTCAGATGCAACCCAGGAGCCCTTTCAGAATTAGAGCCAATGCTGGCAAGGAGCTTCTCTTGTCTCCTGTCCAGGCCTCACAATTTTAAATTGTTTCTAGAAGTTAAGACAGTGATCTCTCCTGGCCAATGCAGAGAAGCAGTGGGAAAGGAGACAGACAGTGCTCCTGATTCAAGGAAGCTAATGCTTCTATTGTCTCTCCTCGAATAAAATTTTGAGTTAGAGGTTATTATGCTTACTTTGCAGACATGTTAAGCAATTTGGCCAAAGCTTCAGAATGAATTAGGAGACAAAGTTGGCATTAGAATCAAGGTCTGATTTACTCTAAAATCCACATTACTTTCACTATATAGTGTTGCTCCCTATTTTCTATGTGAATAGCTTTATAAAATGCAAAACATGCTCAAAAGAAAATCCTTCCACATATGAATTTGAACATCCTGGTGATAATACGCCATGCTGGAAAAGTTGCCAAGTTTTGCAAATAAAAATACAGGATGCCCAGTTAAATTTGAATTTCAGATGGCTAAATATTTTAATAAAAATATATGTGCCAAATATTGCATGGGTCATACTTATACTAAAACTACTTGTTGTTTATTCAGAAATTAGAATTTAGCTGGTCATCCAATATTTTTTGGCCCTACATGCGGTCCATCTGTATCTTAATATCCTGAGCCCAAGCTTCACTTTGCTTTGGTAAACTGAGAATACTGTCAAGGGGAAGGTCATTGTTCTGTCTTCCACTGCCTTGCCAGTCTTCACCCCCAGGGTCATTGGGATTCCTCCTAGGCCAAGAGTGAAACATTGTACCTTTCATATATAAATATCCAGTATATATACACACTCAAAACTTACGAGCCCTGCTGTGTTCAACTGAGGTTTTTAAACCAATTTTTATTGTATAACTTATATACAATAAAATGTATCCATTTAGTGATGTGGCTCAATAAGTTTTGATGAATATTACATCTGTGTAACCACCACCCTCATCAAAATCACACTCTCACTGTTCCAGAAAGTTACCTCATGCTTCCTGCAGTCAATCCTCAAGGCTCTTTAGCCCCAGTCCTTCACATTTCTGCTTTCTGTCACTTTAGATTAGTTTTGTCTTTCCTAGAATTTCATATAAATGGAATCATAGAGTTTTGCCATCTGTACTCTCCTAGATCTGGCCTTTTCCTCTCACCGTGATGGTGTGAGTTCACCTACATTGTTGCTTGTATCAATAGTGCATTCCTTTTTACTGCTGAGTCATATTTCATTCTTTGGATTTACTGTTAATTGTTTATCCACTCATCTGTTGATGAACATGGATTGTTTTCAAATTTGGCTAATATAAATAAAGCTGCTATGAACATTTGTGTACAAGTCTCTGTGTAGACATATGATTTTATCTGTCTTAGACAAATACCAAGATGTAAAATGGTTGGGTTATATGGTAGTCGTGTGTTTAGCTTTTTTTTTATTTTTGGAGTTGGAGTCTCACTCTGTTGCCCAGGCTGGAGTGCAGTGGTGCAATCTCGGCTCACTGCAACCTGTTTTCCTGGTTCAAGCGATTCTCCTGCCTCAGCCTCCTGAGTAGCTGGGATTACAGGCATGCACCACTATGCCCAGGTAATTTTTGTATGTTTAGTAGAGATGGGGTTTCACCATGTTGGCCAGGGTGGTCTCAAAGTCCTGACCTCAAGTGATCTGCCTGCCTCGGCCTCCCAGAGTGCTGGGACTACAGGCACACACCACCACACCCAGCCCTATGTGTTTAACTTTATGAGGAAAAAACATACAACTTTTCAAAGTGGTTCTAGCATTTTCCATTCTTACCATCAGTGTGTGACAGTTACAGTGGCTCTATATCCTCCCCAACACTTGGTTACCATCAATCTTTCAACTTCTAGCCATTATCATAGGTATGCAATGGTATCTTAGCGATTTTGGTTTGCATTTCCCTGAGGTCAATTGAGTTCTAAAATATTCTGAAAAATTGTGTCAATGTTGGCTTCTGCATTTATGAAGCAATTTTTTGAGCATCAGTGTCGTGTCAGGTATCACACTACAGCCACTGAGTCTAAAACGGCAAGTCACAGATATAAGTCACAGATATGATCTCGGCCTGTTATGGAGCTTATAATCAAATGTGTGAGGCAGATGTTAAACAAACAGATGAGTATAATTATATAGCTGCAAATGGTAATAAGTATATATATATTTTTTGGGGGGGTCGGGGGGGACAGAATCTTGCTCTGTCACCAGGCTGGAGTGCAGCAGTGCCATCTCAGCTCACTACAACCTCTGCCTCCTGAGTTCAAGCGATTAACCTGCCTCAGCCTCTTGAGTAGCTAGGACTACTGGCACATGCCACCATGTCCAGCTAATTTTTTTTTTTTTTTTTTGAGACGGAGTCTCGCTGTCACCCAGGCTGGAGTGCAATGGCGCAATCTCGGCTCACTGCAAGCTCTGCCTCCCAGGTTCACACCATTCTCCTGCCTCAGCCTCCCGAGTAGCTGAGACTACAGGCGCCCACCACCACGCCCGGCTAATTTTTTGTATTTTTGGTGGAGACGGGGTTTCACTGTGTTAGCCAGGATGGTCTCAATCCCCTGACCTTGTGATCCGCCCGCCTCAGCCTCCCAAAGTTCTGGGATTTCAGGCGTGAGCCACTGCGCCTGGCCTTTTTTTTTTTCTTTTTTTTTGGTATTTTAGTAGAAACGGGGTTTTACCATGTTGGCCAGGATGGTCTCAATCTCCTGACCTTGCAATCTGCCTGCCTTGGCCTGCAAAAGTGCTGGGATTACAAGTGTGAGCCACTGTGCCCGGCCGATAAGTATAATTTAAAAAATAAATAGATCACACTGAGAGAGGGTATCAGGGGATATGCCGTAAGAAGGGCATCTCAAATGGCCTGAAGAGTGATTAGGAGGGAGGGAGGAAGTGGCCGTGGGGTGGGTGGAGGCTTCTTCCGGATGGAGAAAAAGCCCCATGTGGGAGTCTCAGGGTGGAGGTGGGCTAATGCTGTCCTCTCAGCCTGGACGCGGGCCCCTGGAATTGGAAACACCGAGGCAGGGGAGGAGGACTGTGGTGAGGAGAGAGAGCAGGCAGCCCCGGACACCACAGAGCTCCCCAAGGCCTGGGAAGCACTTAGGATTGGAGCCAAAGTGGAATAGAAAGTCACTGCTAGGTAAACAGCAGGAGCACAGGCTCATTCAGGCTTTCAAAATCTCACCTAGGCTCCAGCAATGACAGTGACTTAAATGATGGGGAGAGTGAGATGCCAGTCAGAGTCTATTGTTGTGGTTACACAGAAATGACCAAGTGGTGGGCCGTGGTGGAAAGCAGAAATGAAAAAATTCAAGATGCATTTTGGAGAAGAAATCAACAGGATTTAAGAACGACTTAGATGCCAGGATTGTAGCAAAGGGGGTGGCCAGGAAGCCACTCGGTCTCTGGCTTGAGCAGTTGGTTTGATGGAGGCACCAAGTAGAGAGAAAAAAGACCTGGGTGGTGGTCGGAACCAGGCACCCTGCAGTGGCTCCAGTAACTGTTATGTCAGGCCAGTGTGGCAGGCTCTGGGGAAGGTGAGGAGCTTGTAGCCAGAATGACACTTTGCCTGGCAGTGAAAACACATAGGTATATGACAACATACATGTGACTGAAGGCCATAACTTAGAGTCTCTAAGGAGACACCGAGGATCCAGGGCCACCACACACAGATGTGTAGATCCTGGACAAAGGTGGTGACACCCAGTCTTGGGAATAAAATAATAAGAGTTCTCTCTCAAAAATAAATGCAAGGTAACTATTTGGAAAGACAGACTTAGAGAGAAATGATAACATTAGGGTATCAGTGCTTTCTCTCCGTTGAGTGTAAGCAGGTGCCTAATGGCTTTCCACCTAAGGTCAGGGGGACTGTAAGGAAACAAACCAAGGCTCACAGGGTTCCCAGACAGCATGCCCAGCTTGCTTTCATCCGGCATTCTCGGAGCAACTGCTGCATCCAGGAACACTGCCCAATGTGAGAAACACAGGAACGTTTAAGATTCGGTGTCTGCCCTGCACAGCTGACAGGGAAATGTCCTGGTATCCTCTATATAAAACGATGATGCCTGTAATCCCAGCACTTTAGGAGGCTGAGGAGGGCAAATCACCTGAGGTTAGGAGTTCAAGACTAGCCTGGCCAACATAGTGAAACCCTGTCTCTACTAAAAATACAAAAAATTATCTGAGCATGGTGGTGGGCACCTGTCATCCCAGCTACTTGGGAGGCTGAAGCAGGAGAATCCCTTGTACCTGGAAGGCAGAGGTTGCAGTGAGCCGAGACCACGCCATTGCGCTTCAGCCTGGGTGACAAGAGCAAAATTCCATCTCAAACAAAACAAAACAAACAAAAAAACAGTGACAATGCAGGGACGTAAGTCAACAACAGAGGTGTGTCCCAGGGGCTGAGGGATCAAGGTAGGGACCACCTAACAAGTCAAATTCCTTCAATTATTAAAAGAAAAATAATGATTTTCCTGTAGCATGTAGCCTGTAAATGTCATAATGACATGCGTTCTTCTTGCCATTTTTAGATGCTTACTCTGTGCCAGACACAGCTCTGAGCACTTTGTAAGCTCTGTGTCATTTCCTCTTCATAGCAGCCCTGGGAGTGGATATCTGTACCATTCCCTTATTACATGCCAGGAAAGTGTGGCTTATACATCTTCATCGGTCCAAGGTCACATTCTTAGGAAGTGGCTAAGCTGGGGTTGAAACCCAGGTCCCTGGGATCTGTACCACCACGCTCCTGATCACTTTATGATTTCCAATACTGAGTTGATTCAGAACAACTTCATCCGGAAGTAAAGTTGGCTGCATCTGTCGTAGCTTCTCCAGTGCCCACTCCTGTTTCAACTGTTGATTTATCATGGTGCCCAAAGAGTGTTGATTATTTATGTGCAATGGTCATGATCTAAGTGCTGAGGACATATGCTACTGTATGTCCTTTCTTTTCTGTCTGAACAAAATGAGGAGGCAGGCCACAGAGGTACACCCAAGAGAAAGGCCGAGCCGGGGCCCCTCCAATGTCAAAAGCCCCCGTGCTGTGAGAAAAGCAGGGCCACCTGGCACTGGGCACTGTCCAGTCCCATACACTCCTGCAAGCTTTCTGTCCAGAGGCCAGGCCTCCAGGGGAGTGGAGAGAAAGAGAAGTAGTGCCGGGCAGTCCCCTCCCATCTGTTTTGCAGAGGAGAGCCATTCTGAAAAAGCACATCGGATTAAATAAATTAAAAGAATTGCACCCCCCTGGGAACATTCTCAAAACAGAAAGTCATTTGAACCGATGTGTGATTCACTCAGAGGCTCTCTCCTTATAGGAAATGAATACAATCAAAATAAAATCACTTCATGGAGTAAGAGGCAGTGGATGGGCACAGGCAGGAGGGGGCAGGTCATGGAAGGCACAGTGTTTACAAAGCCATTAAAGGAGAATGAATAGATCTAGCCTGGTCCCAAAAGGCAAAGAAATGTGAATTTTCACATATAAATAGAAAACGTTTAGAATGGTATTAATTCAAGACAGAGCTCCTAATGTCTTTCCAAGTTAGCCGGGTGTGCGGCGTCTGCTTAGCTGCACTGACCCCTGCTGGTGAGAATCCAGAATTATCTGCTGCTCTGCCACTATTTTCAGACAATGTCGAGAGTCCTGGTGACCGCGTGGCAAGCGTGTGTCCACCGTCATGTACTACATGATACATGACCTGGACGCCTAACCAAGAACCACTTTGCCACTACAGTACCCAGAACCTAGTAGAATATAAGGCACATATTAAACCCTTAACAGACTTGGTTGAGTGACTATATGACCAAGCGTGTACAACTCTAACACCTAATTGAACACATTTAGCTTATGGCACCTTTATCTAGTATGAACAGTAGCATAAACACTTCTTGAACACAATCAATGGATTCTGCTAAGAAAGATGTATCAGGTAATACTGAAGTCACAATGCACAATGGCAGGTGCCATGTGGTGCCCGGCGAGTACAGTGGAGGGCCTGTTGTCAATCATGGTGACACAGTGGTGATGTGTTGGTTGTGTCCTGGTGGAGGCATTCCTGGGATCACAGGATAACGAGGAGCTTGTCAGGCTAAGGAACACAGGGAGGGGATTCTATGCAAAGACAATACAATGTCAATGGCAGAGACATGAAAAAATTGCATGGAGCTTTCAGGAAATTCCCTTGCTGTTGCTGGCAGTTCCAGTGAGAGGCAGGACTGGCAGTGGCAGACGTTTAAGAAGTCATGTGATACAAGGCTCTCTGGATCCCCAGATCCAGAAAAGCTTGAGATCACCCTGTCGTCCATGTGGCCCCACAGAAGTGTTTGACATTTAGAAGCAACATGGTTTATTTTGCATTGTATTTACACCACTCATCTCAGATGTGGAAGATGATTTCAGGGGTATGGAAGGAGAATAACGAAGGCCAAGAGTCCAGCTACAAAGCTATTGCATTTAGCAGGGACACAAGAGGAGCTTCATTAAGATGCTGGTAGCTTGAATGGCAAGCAGAAGGCTGACGGGAGAAAGATTTAGGAGACACAACCGAAAGGCACAGTTATGTGTGCTAGCAACTGGAAGAGAGAACAGCTTCTGCAGAAAGACTCAGGTGGAGGAGGAGGATTGTGGGGGAAATTCAGAAGAGATGCTAAGCTTGGGTGCTCGTGGGTTATTCAGCTGGCAACTCAATGAGTGAGTTGTAAGTTCATAGGACAGTTTGACTGCACATAGAGTTTGGGGAGTTGTTGGTTTATAGATTGTAGTAGTGAGAAGCGCATTTTCCATCTGTGCCTTAGTTTCCCTCCAGCATATTAGTATAAAAAATAAATTGCTCCTAAGGTATGCAGTGGCTTCTAAGAAAGGCTTATAATAATCTTAACATATATGTATAATAGAATGCTTTATTAAAAAATATGTATGTCATTTTTCTTCTTCACCACAAAGCTATATGTTAGACATTTTTACACCAATTTTACAGGTATCAAAATTGAGTTTCTAAGATTAAGTAACATGGCTACGACTACTACAGCAAATTGGTAAGTGATGTGTGAGGATCTCAGCTCCAGTCCTCTGATTCTTTTCTGTACCATTGACTCATTGTTATAATAATTTGTTGACATCACTGCCTTTTTTGGAGGGTACACTAGACTCATGAAGGATGATACTGAAATTCAAAGTTTTATAAAAATGCCAAGCGTACGAAGCAGGAAAAAAAAATAGCAATGTCCCATCATTTATAAAACTGAGCTCCTTGGAAGATAAAGGTTATTTAAATGCATAGGCTTATTAATGTCTCTGCATACTCACAGTTCTATCAATCTGAGCATACCCTGAAACTGCAAATTGTACAGGAGGAGACAGACAACATGCTTAATGCTTATCTTGATCTGGAAAATTATACCGTAAGGATCAAGAAAGGCAAACTTAGTGCCTGGGAACATAATGAAAAAATGTATTCATGAGCATCTGTCTTCCTTCTCTTTGCCACTTCCTGCTTTCCTCTCTGTAAAACTTCCGCCACACCAATTTGGCTACATCATTTTCCTACGTACAAGTCAATGGAGAGCTCCCCATTGGGCAATGTTTTACTTTTCCGGGGTTGAAAAAGAGCGGCACAGCATGCGTCCAAATCCCGCCAGCATGTAAGAAATGTACCCAACCAGCCTGTGAAAGATGTCCGTCCCTGATGGTTGCCACAGGGAAATAAATTAAATCTCACCAGCCCTGAAAGTCACCTTCTGCGGGAGGATTTTTGTTGTTGTTTTCCCCACCACATCTACCTTCACTGTCCTTCTGATTACATCCATGGCAGTAGGAGAGGATGACGACTCCCAGAAAGAGGGCAAAGGAAACATTCCTGGACAGACGGACGATGGCCAGGCTGAGGGTTGGGGACGTCCCTGCCTCCCCTCACAGGGCCCTGTTCTTTTGTTGGCAGCCTCCCACCAGCCCACGTGATAAAGGGGGCAGCAGAAAGAGGGACACAGACTGGAGAATGAGCATATTTCCTTGAAATGCTTCTTTCGGTGAATTAAACAGGGGTTTTTTGCAGACTGAAAAGGATATATTTTAGTGCTACAACTTCTCTTATTCTCTGTAAAGGAGTTAGCTTCCCTAAGAGCTAGAAATATTTCCCAAGAAATATTTATAATCATCCTAACATATCTGTATAATGCTTTATAATAAAATAGATGTCTCATTTGTCTCATTTTTTTTTTCTCACCACCTACTATAGGTTAGATATTTTGCCCCAATTTTACAAGTAACAAAATGGAATTTCTAAGATGAAGTGACTTGGCTAAGACCACGAGAGCAAATCAGGAAGTGATGAGTCAGGACTTCAACTCCAGTCCTCTGATCCTTTCCATATGTGTCACTGATCCCTTGTTCTAGTAATTCAGAAACCAAGGACGATGAGGGCAGAATGATGATGCTGAAAGCTCTACTAAGCCAGGGAAAAGGCTCTGATCAAGCAAAAATAGCGATTCTGATACTACAATGTTTGCACAGGGCTTTTACACTTTTCAACGCCTGCCAAGTTCTTCCATCACTTTGACCTCATCTTGCAAGGCAGGTTTTGATAACCCTCCCCACTTAAAAGATGAGGAGACTGAGACCAGTGCCCTTCACCTGTCCTGGCTCAGCCTCCCTGAATGGCACCTCCTCATTCCCTGTGTAGGGGACAGGCACTCTGTTCTCTTTAGGAATCCCTCTAAGTCCTACAGGGAAAGCTCGAGGAAATACAGCCCAAGTATTACAAGCCATAATCATTGTCACCCAAGGCTATAACTCCATAAAGTGGTTTCTGGTAGCACCATCAAGCAGAGAGCAAGTCAGCACAACCCCAGCGGAAGTCCAGGCCTCTGTGTGTCAGGGTGTGTTTTAGGACTGACATCCCTTTATAAACACCAGAAATGGCTCCAGCTGAATCACCATTTGTAGCCCTGTCTAACCCTTCTGCGTCAGTACTCAAAGTGCTTGCCTTTGCCCAGGAGGTAAACGCAGATGCAGCTAGCAGCCCACAACTGTCTAATATTTAGTCAGTATCCAGCGATTCAGATGTGATAGCAATGCTGCACTGACACACCGGTGTGGTGGGGTTATGTCAGAGGAATACAGAACAACTGGGATTTGAGCATCTTTGGGGCTAAGGAGAGTCCAATTAGTTCCATATTCTATTCCTGTGCCCTGAATAAACTGGGTTTGAGGGTAAGTATGTAGTCTGTCCTGAAATAACTGCAGAGGACACTTGTGCTTGTTTACTAAAATTGTTTCAGAGTCCAGGAACAACACAATTAGGAAATTCATCTTTTTTTTTAAAAAAAAAAACACACTAATTTTCTAATCCATATCCAATTCCTTAATAGACTTCTTCTTTCTTCCTTTTACCTCTCCTGACAGCTTTTCTGCAGACTGCTTGAAAAGGGAATTGCCAGCAATTTTTAAAATTGGGAGATACTTTCCCCCAGGATACTTTGCTTCTAATGACAGTCGTTCCTTTTATGTTTTTATTAACTTGAGTAGGAAGGAGGGGTTGATTTGCATGTTCTATATTATAAACAATAATAATCTCTGTACAAATGTTAGATGGGAAAAACATGTATTTGCAGATTTGCTAAAATATTATAAGAATATAGTCTACAAGAATAAAGTCAATTATTCAGTCCCTTTAGATGTTAAATTGCAAATTATTTGTATGGAATTTAGTAATACTTAGCACTTCACATATCTAAAGTACTTTACAAACACTAACAAATTAATCCTCTCAATGGCTCCTTAAAATTAGGAATAATTACCTCTAATTCACAGATGGGGAAATCAGGAAAGGTTAAGAGACATGCTTCAAGTTACAGAGAAAGTTGCTGTCTCCAAAGACAGGAAGCAAAATAGGACCTGCTTCTCAAGTATGGGCTAATTTTGGAATATCAAGAGTTTCTAGCATAAATGGTCATTTGGGTCTCATCTTAAGAACTAATTTGATGATAGCAGATTATTGGTATCACAATATGCCATAAGAAAAATGGAAATAACCACAAAGTATACATTTGGCCCAGGTTCCAGAATGAATAGACTAAATGGTAAAATATGCATTGGGGAATTGTAGTGGATACAATAGCTCTTCTCCCAAGTACTGGATACATCAAAACTCTAGTTTATCTGTATTATGCTGAAGGATGTACACAACTTCAAAAGAATAAGAATGGCTGCTTTCACTGTTTCACATGACCTCCTATTCTTATTGCTTTTTGCCTATTTTCCTTGAGCTATGGAAGGAAAGCCACAGGTGCAGTGGCTTGCAGATGTATTTGCAGAGTTGGTAAGTCATCACTCCGCCTGATATGCCTTCATTCTGGCCAACCACTTAGTAGGAACTCCACATATGGCAATTAAATTTAATTGAATCTATGATCCTGAACACTGTTAAAATCTGCATGGCGAATTATTCCTTTTAGGAAGAGTACTACGAAGGTTCTAGTGGTATAATTTATTTGGTTTTATTTTGTTTCATAATTTTTGCAGAAACACACCACATCTGGTTTCTGTAAAATAACTTAAGTTTTTTAAGGAAAACTTTCTAAAGATAAACCTCACAATATGGCTTCTACAGTTTATTTCTACTTCTATATTATCTCTATCAGAATTATTTCTTAAATAACTACCAAACACTGGAAATGGACATATCTTAATCAAGAATTATTATCTCTAAAATTTGAAAAAAATAACCATTAACAATAACCAGTGAAATGCACAATTAGGAAAGGGTTAATAATAAAGAAACAACTGGTTAAGTCTTTGTGTTCAGGTCTGTTAAATATATGTCTAAAGTCTCAACTTTTGTTGAGACAATGGCATACATTATGAGAGAGAAAAATAAATAAAGATTATTTTCTGAACTCCTTTATTGCTATAATTGAACTGAACAATCAAACAAAGCTAAAGACCTCAGGTGGTTGACAAAAATGCATGAACAACTGATAAAAGTGAAGTTGAATCTACTGGGCTCTCATGTCAACCTTAAGAGGCCCCCCTTCACTTATCTCCTCAGTAGACAAGCGCCTCCACATTCAGTTCATGCAGATTTAATGTGTGCACTTGCTGCATTGTTGTTCTGAAAAATAAAATATTATTTTATTTCTATATTCTTGCCCTTCACCTAGATTCTTTTCTTCTTGAATGCATTATTCTTTCTTTCTGTTTCTCCCATAGCAATTGATTCTATTTACATTGGTTATTTAATAAGTAATTTTTTTTATTTTTAGTTGAGCAGCTTGTTTACCAGACTTTCCCTGTTTTAAATAAAAAGACATTAAATGAAAACAAATAACTCACAACATCTTACAATTGACATAAGTGCTCTTTATCTAATACTGGAAACAGCTTGCCTAAAATCATAGATTCTATGTAATTTACAAAGGTTATTTTTCCAGTCCAATAGAAAAACTGTATCATAATTCAGATTACAAATACCAAATGATATTTGTATGCTTTTTATCTGTATTGGTGATTTCTTTTAAAAAGGAAAAAAAAAGTCATTTTTATAGTCTTTATCACAATATAAACAGAACCAAAGGATCATAAAATGAATAAATTCCAACACGAGCAATGAAGTAAACATGTGACTTGTAAAATAAAGTAACAAGTTATTGTTTGGAAATGTTTTCCAAAGGCCACAACAAAATTTGCCCAGAATTTACACATTTTGAGTTTATGTATTCTTTTATTTTTTATCTTTTGACTTTTAAGTTCAGGGGGTACACGCACAGCTTTGTTAAATAAGTAAACTTGTGTCACAGGGGTTGGTTGTACAGATTACTTCAACACCCAGGTATTAAGCCTGATACCCATTAGTTATTTTTCCTGGTCCTTACCCACCTCTCAGCCTCCACCCTCCAATAGGCCCCAGTGTGTGTTGTTCTCTGTGTCCCTGTGTTCTCATCATTTAGCTCCTACTCATATGCAAAAACATGCGGTACTTGGTTTTCTGTTCCTGTGTTAGCTTGCTAAGGATAATGGCCTCCAGCTCCATTGATGGCCCTACAAAGGACACGATCTCAGTCCTTGTTATGGCTACATAGTATTCTATGGAGTGTATGTACCACATTTTCTTTATCCAATCTATCATTGATGGACATTTAGGTTGATTCTGTGTCTTCGACAGTCCTCTGCTCTACCAGCTGAGCTATCGAAGGGAGCACGAGTTTATATAGTCTATGACAATACATTTTTATTTTTAATTCACAAATTATGTAAAAATATAGGCCATCCTTTATTTATATATTCATGTTCTCCTATTTCTCTTTGAATTTCCTCCTTAGTCTCTGCTTTCAACTATCTTTTTATTAATAATTCCACTTACAAACAAATTGCTTCCAATACGGAAGTATTAAAGTAGTTTAAAGATGCACTTTTTATTTATAATTACTTGTCTACCAGAAAATCCATGATCACCAGAGTGAATAAGAAGGCATATCACTGCAGTGCTTAGGAGAAAAGTCCAGCTTCCAAAGGTAATCTGAGAAAACAGAGTGCATGTCTGTGCTTGGGACACATTTGAAATGGGGATCAGCATCCCTCGTGCTCAGACACTCAGACCCCCGGTGATGAAGGCTCCACTCCCACAAGTGGTACAGGACTCAGGCCCTCATCCTGCCCTCCTCCACTTATCTCCTTCCAACCAAGCCCAGCCCCTCTGGGTAGGCCATCTTCCCTGGACTCGGGCTATTTGGAGGTGCTCCCAGGCTCCAAAAAAAAAAAACGTTTCTCTCTCTCTCTCTCTCTCTCAACGGGGTCTCGCTCTGTTGCCCAGGCTGGAGTGCAGTGGTGCAATCTCGGCTCACTGCAACCTCTGCCTCTCAGGTTCAAGCAATTCTCCTGCCTCAGCCTCCCAAGTAGCTGGGATTATGGGCACTTGCCACCATGCCCGGTTAATTTTTGTAGTTTTAGCAGAGACGGGGTTTTACCACGTTGGTCAGGCTGGTCTCAAACTCCTGACCTTGTGATCTGTATGCCTCGGCCTCCCAAAGTGCTGGGATTACATGGGTGAGCCACCATGCCCGGCAACACCTTGCCTCTTAAAAGGTCAAGGAAATGATCAAAGATGATCAAACTTCTCTTGTGACCATTACATTGTGCCTGAGTCCAGCCGGCCCTCAGTTCCAGCTGCCACATTCAGGGTCAATAAACTATTATTCTAACTGCTTTTCACAGCCCACTGACTCGAAATTGACTGCCTGCAGCTCTGTTTTACTGCACGGAGAGGAAAGAAGGAGACAGACAGAGACAGAGAGAGACTCATGGATTAGAAGGACAGAAACCCCAGAGTCAAGAAAAAAAATGGAAGAAAATAAACATTTTTCTATGGATTTTAGTGTGAGCCGTTAAAAATGACACACGTCGTTTAATTAGTGTCCTACCCTTGTCCAATTAGTAGGTAAGAACTATTTTGTGGATAATAAGCTAAAACTAATAAAATAATAATATTACTAACAGACATTTATTAATTTAAAAATGGAACTATTTGTTGAGCGTTCATTGTGAGTGTTCATTTTGTGCACCTTAGACTCCTTATGTGCTCCATACGTAACCCTCACAACACCCCTTGAGACAGGCAATAGTTATTACCCTTATTTTACAATGTGGAAATCGAGGCACATGGATGCCGGCAGCTCTCCTAAAGACCCAGAAGTGTAACCGGTGAGGCTGGGAATTGAATACACTCTTACAACGTAGCCCATGCTTTCCACCACACCACTGTGATCTCATTCATCAGCCCTGCGAGTGAGGTATTATCCCAGTATTGTAAATAAGAAAACTGAGAGTCGGTGACCAAAGTAACTTGCTCAGCAATCTGTGCAGTAAAGTATCAAAGCGAAGCTTCAAACCCATGCTTGGCTCCAAAACTATTGGTTTTTTCATTAAACCAAAATGTCAGATAATCACACTCATGGGTGTAAGAGACTGTGCGTTTAGCTCCCTCCTCATTATTGGTGTTTCCCTGTCATTTTGAGGCCCCCTTGCTCATGGTTTTCCAGGGTCTTCATCTTCAAGCTGCTGCTATAGACGTGTCTGCATCTGAAGAGCAAAGAGAAAGCAGCACTTCAGGCTGCCTTTGGCAACTGCCGTTTCCCATCTGGGACTTTGTGTGACACTGGAATGTCCCTCTTTTCATGCTGCTAACACTGCCCTCCCTAGGAGAGTCCTTATGTGATAACAACAGTACCTTCCCATTCATCCACTGGAAGTAAATAGGTAGGTTGCTCTATGGCTGACAAGTTCCAAAATGTGGCACTGAGCTTCCCTGACTTCTAGAGTTCTCCACAGGAACCACAGAGGACAGAGCACGCACATAGGTATGCCAAGGGCGGCCAGTGTGAGGTGAGGAGAGGCTTGCCATCCGGTCAGAAAGCAGCTAAGAGACACAAACCTTTCTCACCATGCTGGAATTGCACTGATGCAATAATGGCAGCTCATTATCCCTGCAGCCTTTCAAGGGAGCCATTATTATCCTCACTTTTCAGATGAGGAAAATAAAGTTCCAAGAGTGTGAGTAACTGACTTATAATACTCATACGTGATAAAGTTGAAATTTGAACCTTAAAATGCTCTGTTCCAAAACCCATCTTCTTTTGTTTATTTCATTCCAGCGAAAGCTGTTTTGATATCTTGAAAGCAGTCAAAACAGTATTAACACTGGATTCTTAAAAAAAAAAAAAAAAAAAAAAAAAACTTGTGGGTGTGGGAGTATAGGAAAGGATTTAGAGGGCAACACTTTTCCTCCTGAAGTCCACTGAGGCATGGAATCTCAATCATCTTTATAATGTGACTGTAAGCTGGCAGTGGGAGGGATTGTTGCTTCACTTGGCAGATGGAAAAATTAGATGAATGGCCACTCAGAGCCAGTGACAAAGCGGCAGGGATCAAAGCCCACATCCCTTGGCCCCCAGTTCAATCCAAGAGACCATAGAATCTCATTCTGGGGCTTTGACTCATTTGATGGGAGTTGTTCACACCACCCAGGTTGACTTTCTAACATATGAAATCTGACCAAGCACTCCTCTCTCCATGCACAAATCATTTACATTCAACATATTATAGGGAAATTGAAGGAATGCTCATCACATTGTGAATAAATAGTTTGCATTCACCTTGTAGATGTCAAAATCAAATAAGCTTCTCTGGGGAGTAATTCATGGCTTATTGGCAAAGCATAGATGTCCACCTGAGGGCCATAGAACATGGTGTCTGATTATACCCAACAAACAATAGTGGAGCTATGTATGTGCAATCGAGAATTGGCTATGAAAGTTAAGAAGGGAGCCACAGTTTCCCTGAAAATTCCTCTAGAACTCACAATGTTGAATGCAGTGTAAAAGCCACTTGACTGTCATGACTCTGGAAAATTTTGCATTGGTTCTGCCCTATTTCACAAGTTCTTAGCTTGATACTAATTCACAGTGACCATTTTTAGCAGGTGAACACAGATTTCTGCTGGGCAGAAACGTAATGGGAAATGTGTAGAGACCACGGGAAATGTGTGGGGCCCTTCTTGTGTCTGACACTTAAAAGAGAAGCCTGGTAGTGCCTGTTCCACAGGGTGAAACCCACAGGATGAGGGGTACCCCAGAGCTGCCGCCATTCACCCCCACACTGGGGCAAGCGACTCAGGACCCTGAGTCCTGCAGTTCTCTGCATTGGCCTGGATTGCACATGTCCATCCAAAAGAAGAATTTGAGGAGAGAAACCCAGGAGTGATGGCTTGCCCCGGCCATCCATCCCCATCCCCTGGCTTTGCTGCTAATGAAAACTGCTGCTGTTGGTGAGCCTGGCAGCTTCAGGGACATCAGAGAGGGAAAAAAGCCACTGAAAACGAAGGCGTCAGTTTGATCTACAGTGTAATTACAGCCGTGCTGGGAGACAACACAAATTTGGCCCCTGTGCAGGCATATTTCTTTTTGTCCAGAAATTAATTTTCATATCAAAAAAGAGACCATTTAACTTCAGAAACCAAATCGGACAAAGGAAAGAAAATATAGAGAATGGCAACCTGGGGCCCACGGTGTCAACCTTGTACTGGGCATTTATATTTTTGACAGAGTTTGAGGAGAGTGGGAATATTTTCTACGCACCCCCAACCTGCCGCCTGCTCACTCCAGGGCAGAAATCAAGAATCGGATTCCAAGCGGAAGATATTTGCAGAGGCAAGGGTAGGAGAGAAGGCAGAGGCACATAAAGAAGGAGAAAGAGAGAAGGGAGAGGGAGCACAGAGCACGGACATTGCAAAACCCAGATCTATTCATCTTCCCCCAGAATCGGGGAGGAGGAAGTAAAATGATGTTTGGTGCCCTTTTCTGAGTTCTGGAGGGCAAATGAAATAACAAATAAGAAAATGCTGAAAAATCAACACAGCTTATACTAGATAAAAATAGACATACAGTAAAACAAATAGCATGAATGGTTTCTCTTCTACTGAGAAGTGAAGCGGAACAAATGTGCTAACTGAACTTCAGAACAAAGGTTCTTCTTGATCTCTGCTGCTTGTGGTCCAGGCTGAAGGTGGTTCTTTTAAGACAGAGAGGTGAGATCCGCCATCCCCGTATCTGTGGCTCTGCCTCGACCCTTCCAATTCACTTGGAATCATTCCAGCCGCTTTATTTCCTTCCTCAGCCTTTATTGCACAGAGTGGTTGGAGCTCACCTCACAAGACCAATTCTCTTCCATTAAATGAGCTCTTCTATGTGGGATGCCTTACAAGATGCCAGATCCATCAGAACCCAGTAACTGTCCGTTCCCTCCCTGCCCTTGACACCATTAGCCTGACAGCTTGACATCCAGAAATAGCAGCGTGCTAAATAAATGTACAGCACCACCATGCCTATGAAGGAGCAGGCATGATTCTAAGCCCCCTGAGGATAGTCACTGTATGAGACTCTTGCAATGACATTGCTCCCCGTATAGTCATCTTCCATTAAGGATGGCATGTTTTAAAGTAAACGTATGTGACAATAACGTGTGCAAATGTGATGGATCAACACTGAATTCTCAATGCAGATAAATGAAACTCCTTCCAGGCTGGAAGCAGGGATGACACCTCTCTCCTCATTCATCCTTCCCTTTCTGTCTCCCTCCTCTCCCCTTATGCCACCCTAAGAGAAGCTGCGGAAATGTCTGCACTATTTTTACCAAAGTTGAGTTACGCTCATCATCTACCTCTTTTTCTCTCCCTTATTGTGTCCTCGGCTGCCTTGCCAAAGAGTGAGAGGTTTTTGGCAGATATGGAGCTAACAGAAAACCATCTCAGAGCCATCTCCAGCTGATGAAGTGTCAAATAAGATGGAACAGAAAGTGAAATCCATTTGAGAAGCAGCTGAATTTGGGCTGATTGGCAGAAAGGGCGTGGGGTGGGCTGGCTACACCTTCCGCTGGGCACCACAGAGCTTTGTAAGTGGAGAAGAGTTTGGACCTCAGACAGATAATGTGGTTTTTAGAGGCACCTAATATACTGTGTTTGCTAAGGACTTTTGAATATGTGAACATTTTCCCCAGCAGTAGAAGAAGCCTGAAGGGTTACTGGAAGGCAGGGAGAGGTGCCCATGACTGTGTGAAGGAGAGCTGTGACTACTTTCATGACATTTTGGATACCAAGTAGCTTGGTGGCGTAGAACTAACACTGGATTCTAGTACTAGCTGTAGAGGGTTCTGGGAGTGCAGGGCCACTGAGGCAGGTGACTTTGGACAAGTCACCTTCTTAGGCCTTCGTTTCTTAATATTTATCTCATGAGGCTGGGTGTGGTGGCTCACACCTGTAATCTCAGCACTTTGGGAAACCGAGGTGGGAGGATCACTTGAGGCCAGGAGTTTGAGACCAGCCTGGCCAACATGGCAAAACCCCGTCTCTACTAAAAATACAAAAAGTAGCCAGGCGTGGTGGTGTGCACCTGTAATCCTGGCTACTCGGGAGGCTGAGGCAAGTGAATCTCTTTAACCGGGAGGTGGAGGTTGCAGTGAGACAAAGCAAGACTCCATGTATATATATACATATACACACACATCTTATGAATGGAAATCTAAGGAATGGCACAGGCTTCTGACTCCCACTCCTGTGTTCTTTCCACCACAGCGTGGGCCTGGACATATCGATCTTTGCTGAAGGAACCATGGAAAAAGCAACTGAGCTAAGGGGCATGAAAGCACCCAACAAAACCACAGAGCACCATGGAAACACAGGTGGCAGTTTAGCATCTATCAAAGGTAGAACTCAGTGATGTATTCTTGTTCAAACTCAAAAACACTTTGTTGGGGCATATGTGGAACAAGACTAGCCTATTCTAGCTCTTTCTTATTTTTTCCACCTGATTTTGTTTCAGACAATACAACCCCACACATCCCTCTGGTTTTTCATACCTGTGTATTTCATCACAATGACTTTAACTGCATCACAATGACTGTCACTTCTCTAGTGCATATTTTGGACATGAAAACTCATTTTACTTGGCTTTTCTTGTGAACTATATACTGAACATTACATCTATGTTTCCGATGGAGACACTGAGGGTCAAAACCTATAAGTGAGCATAGAAGATGGGGGAAATGAAGTGGGAACCCCGTTTAAATATCACAAAGCTTTCTCCAGGACCTGGGAAGCTGTGAAGAGTGCCTTGGAGCTTTGCCAACATCTAGCCAGAGGAGAAATAGTCTTCAGTTTGGCTTTCATAATGAAAAAGTTTGCTTTTCCTCATCTTCCCCCCCCCCCCCCCGCGCCTTGCAACACGTTTTTGGCAGGATCAGCTAAATAAGTGTTATACAATCTAGCACCTCTGGAGACCTCAGTGGCAAAAAGGCCATTGAGTCAGATGGAAAGAATTTTCAAGTTCTCAGGAAGGATTTTGTCACATATCCCTCGTTGATCTTGTTAGCACCTGTCACTGTGAAGTTAGCCCCTTGGTTACGTTTCCTCAGATTTTTCAGTATTTGTCATCACATTTCTATTGTTCCTGGTGTTATTTTAATTATTCTTTGTTCTTATTACTGGATTTTAATTGTCTGAACAGCTCCTGGGTGGAGAAATAATAAAAGGAGGTATAATAATGACTGTGAGAAGTGGCAGAGGGGGATATTGCACTGTTGGTAATACTGATATAGTTATTTAGTTTATTAATAATGATGTTCATAGTGGCGACAATAACTTAGATACTCACTCATCTTGGAGTAAAGCAAAGGGGAAGAGCTGGGATATTGATAGTGTAGCTACCCCAAAGGAAGAGGACATAGGGTGATACGAGCACAGGGGTAGCTGGGAGTCAGGGGTGGAAGCAGGCATTCTTGACTGCATCCTGCCAGTGATGAGGCTCACCCCTCTCAGCAGGGGCTGTGTCTCATTTATATCTGGGTTCCCCTACCTAGCACACTGCTAAGCACTTATTAGGTCCATGTTTGTTAAAAGGATGAGGGTAGGGAGACAAGGAGGCAGAAAAGGAGGAAAGGAAGAAGGGAAGGAAGAAAAGACTCACTAAGTAGAAAAATGTAAATCAGAGTCAGAAAGGGTCAAGGGCAATGTACTGGATCTTAAAGTGGGCCCCATCAAATCTTTCAATATGGTACCATGGCAGTGGCCATTCAACCACTCCAAAACCAGGTTCGTTTCTAGAGTGACCACTAAAAGGACAGCCTCGGTTCACCTAGGAACTCAGCTTCAGGGATGGGGGACGAGGGGGTAGAATTATGGGTGGGAAGCTATTGACATAGACTTGTCCCCTGTCTTCCCTTGTTTCTCCTCCTGCATGGCCCCACTGGAGGGTCCCTTTGTTGTCAGATACATCTGTGCCCCACAGCAGTCTGCCATCAGTTGCTACTGTAAGAATTCTTTCAGTTTGTCAATAAGTTATTCCAAAAATAATTATTAACGTAGACAAAAAATTATGAACAACACTACTCTTTACAACATTATCATAATATCAGGTAATCTGAAATTATCTTAATGATCAACAATATGGTAATGTTAAAAAAATTATGACATATCCACATGATAAATTATTATGCAGCTATGAAAAATAACATTTCAGGTCGGGCACAGTGGCTCATGCCTGTAATCTCTGCACTTTGGAAGGCCGAGGCAGGTGGATCACTTGAGGTCAGGGGTTCGAGATCAGCCTGGCCAACATGGCAAACCCCCCCATCTCTACTAAAAATACAAAAATTAGCCAGGCATAGTGGTGTGTGCCTGTAATCCCAGCCACTCGGGAGGCTTAGGCAGGAGAATCACTTGAACCTGGTAGGTGGAGGTTGCAGTGAGCCAGTGAGCTGAGATTGCACCACTGCACTCTAGCCTGGGTGACAGAGTGAGACTCTCCATCAAAAAAAGAAAGAAAGGAAGGAAGGAAGGAAGGAAGGAAGGAAGGAAGGAAAGAAGGAAGAAAGGAAGGAAGGAAAAGACATTTTACAATAAATTTTATGGCATAGGAAAATGTCATGATGTTAAATGGGGGAAAATCCAGGAAATGAACAGGAAAGAAAAGTCATCGTTAGTGAAATGATGAAAGAGAGGACTGGATTATCCATCATAACACACCTTGGATGCCATGTTAAGGGGCCCTGGATTTAGTTCTTGGAGATGAAATGGATATCAACATTCTACCTAGGAGAGTAACATGACTGTTAGCTGACATGAAATAATTTTTTCATTAAACCAAGGTTTAAATATTTGGTTAATATTTGTCAATAAGTTATTCTAAAAATAATCATTAACGTAGACAAAAAATTATGAACAACACTACTCTTTACAACATTATCATATCAGGTAATCTGAAATTATCTTAATGATCAACAATATGGTAATGTTAAAAAAATTATGGCACATCTATATGATAGATTATTATGCATCATACTAATTATATATGTACATCATACTAATTATATAAATTAATAAATAATTATCACTGACATAATATTAATGTAAAACATTCTATTATACCAACAAAATCAATAAAAATACTGAAAGATATCATTGGGAACAAATGATGAAAGCACATGAGAAAGTATATATGCATCCAGAAAATATATGTCTCATCTGTAGATTCTGTATCCTGGCAAAAGACAAGTGTCAACACAAATAGACTTTGCTAAGAATTACTCCAGTACCCTCTAGGAATACATAAAACCCATTATCTCAAGCCCAGTGCATTGTTGTTGGATAACATAATACATAAATGTAACATGCATCCAACAGTAGTGCACTAGGCTTGAGATAATGAGACTTGCTGTGAATGAAACACCCGTGAAAATCAAAAGTTTGGGGGCATTTCATCAAAATTACAATTGGTAAATTGCCTTCCAATTTCCCCTTCTGAAATCTCACAGTGAGAAAGTTTGTTGTCCAATTTGGCATGACCAATTCTGTGTTTTAGAAAACAACTCCAATGAGGCTGAGAAAGACAGGACAGAGAAGGGGTAGAGGGTGGAAGGCAGGACCCACAGACATGGTGAGGCCTGATTCCCACCCAGCGGAAAAAAGGTGGTGGATTACAGAGATTTTCTATGATAAAGATGAACAGAAAATAGGGACAATTAGACATAAAGAGCAGGAATGAAGAGAGAAGCGAATATTTACAGAGGTTCAGAAGTTAGCTCGGACAATTGGGTGAATAAATAACAAATTGGGTTAGTAAGTAACAAAATGCAAGCTGGATTTTGTATTTTCTATTGTACCAAGAACTTGCTGTAGCTTATCTCATTAATTCTCATGACAGCCCTATAAAACAGGTTCTTTAATTATCTTCAGTTTATAGATGAATACGTGGGGGTCCAGAGAGTTTGAGTTAAATGCGCCCAAGATCAATCACCTAGTTAAAAATTGGCAGGGATAGTTGAATTTGAAAGCTCCTGCCTCTTCATAACCACTCTGCTCTACCAAGACTGGTAGGGCTTCAGATGCACAATAACGTGTACAGATAGAGGCTTGGGGGAGAGGTCCGCCCGGCAGCACCAATACATGGAACAGATGCCAACAATAACCAGCATACCCAGTGCAGGAAGTCTTTTCTCCATAAGGGAGATTCTCCATCTCTGAGACTGTGCTGAGGAGGCCCTCTCTCCTGTAAACGGATTTTGGTGAACTGAGCCATGGAGTCCAGGCAGACACTTGCCTACTATAGTTGAATTTCTTTGAGGAAGCTTTGCAGCCAATGTTCAGGGCCAGTTTTGCTCTGACTGCTTCCACTAAATCAAGAAGAAAATTGAAAAGATTGACATATGCAGGCCCAGGTCCGTGTGGAAGACGGGAAAGGTGATGATTGGTGCCCCAGCCATGACCTTTATTTTCCACTAATGGACCTGGATGAGTGTCAGTTGTGTTTGAAGCTGCATAAATGAACTGAAATAAGAGGAATAAACAGGAGAAGTTAAGGCCTTTTCTAGAGGAATTTGGAGCTGATTAAATAACATCATATACAGGAAATGCTTTGATCTCACTCACAAGTGGAAGATCAGCATCAAGACTAAGTGTTGACCTGCCCAAGGAGACTAAACGAGTTATTTTAAGTAACACAAAAATGGGAGCTGATCTACATATGTTAGATCTAAAGAAACTGGGTGAACGTAATGAAGAGAAAGGTACACAATGCTTGTGATTTTCCTTTTGAGTCCTCTAAGTAGAGCAAAATTAGGGTCAAGAGATTGGATGTGGAGGGATAAGGGAAGACCCCACACAGGAGGAGGAGGAGGTAGGCCACACAAAATGTTAGAACCAACAGTCAGATGAGTTCCATCAAATTGTGGGGTTTTTATACCATGAGAAATCATAAGGGAAAACAATTCGATATTCTTAAACTTAAAAGTCTTTCATCGGAGTAAGAAAAAAAGCAGCCTTGTAGTTCTATATACTGAAGCATTGGGCAACAGCCCTCTAACTAGAATTCTTTTTTTATGGTGGAACTTGGTGATATCTTACTGTCTGGCTCCTGGAGCTGGCAATGACCTTTCTATGGACTGTTTTATATCAGAGAGAAAATACCGACCCTGGGCAGGTTGTTGATTCTAATAGAACTCCTTGAAATCCGCATTTTGCTCTCAAAGAGGCACCCTAGATCCATTCCTGACTTTTGTAGATTCCCTGCTCTTCTCTTCGTCTTTTTTTTTTTTTTTTTTTTTGACAGATACGGTCTACTGTGGCACCCAGGTTGGAGTGCAGTGGTGTGATCACAGCTCATTACAGCCTTAAGCTCCTAGGCTCGAGCAATCCCCCAGCCTCAGCCTCTTGAGTAGCTGGGACTACAGGCAAGCATCGCTGTGCCCAGCTGATTTAAATTTTTTTTTTTCCTAAAGACCAGGTCTCACTCACTATATTACTCAGGCTGGTCCCAAACTCCTGGGTTCAACCTATCCTCTCGTCTTTTTCTCCCAAAGTGCTGGGGCTATAGATGTGAGCCACCGAACCTGGCCTTCTCTTCCTACTAGACATTTCTCTTCTTTATGACTTCAGTGCCCATCTGCATGTTCACTACTACAAAATCTCTAACCCCAGCCTTATCTGCTCCACATATGTGTCCATGTCTTTATATGGCATATATTACTTCTTAGTCAATTTTACTTAAGTCTGCTATCTCAATCTCAAATACATCATATTAAAATTAATTGCTAAAGACATGCAAATGGCTGGTAAGCATATGAAAAGATGCACAACATCATTAGTCATTAGGGAAATGGAAGTCAAACTCACAGTGAGATACCACTTTACACCCACTAGGATGGTGATCATCAAGATGACAGACACTAACAAGTGCTGGCAAGGATGTGGAGACCCTCCTACATTGCTGGTGGGAAGGCAAAATGGTGAAGCCACTTTGAAAAACAGATTGGCAGTTCTTTGAAATGTTAAATATAGAATTACCATCTGACCTAGCAATTTTACTCCTACATATATGCCCGAGATAAAACATTATCCAAAAAAAACTCTGTATATAAATGTTCATAGACGCTTTCTTAATGATAGCTAAAAAGTAGAAATATTCCAAATTTCTATCAACTGTTAACAATTTCAATTGATAGATGATAAATGGATAAAGAAAATATGGCATATCCACACAAGGAAATATTATTCAGCCATAAAAGGAAAAAAAGTGCTTTTTATGCTACAACATGAACAAAATGCTAAATGGAGAAGCCAGACACAAAAGGCCACATATTGATTGATTTCATATGTGTGAAATATACAGAATAGACAAATCCATAGAGACAGAAAGTAGACTGGCAGTTTCCACGGACTGGGAGGAGTGGGAATGGGAAGTGATTGCTAATGGGTACAGGGTTTCTTTTGGGGGTGATAAAAATCATTCTGGAATTAGATAGTGGTAGTGGTTGCTCGACTTTGCAACTACTAAAAAGCATCATATTGTACACTTTAAAAGGGTGTTTTTTGCAGCATGAATTATATCTCAATTACAAACAAACTTATATACTGTGAAAATTAACTTGTTTTCACAGAACAACTCTTGATTTCGACATCCCGTCTTCATCAGCAGTCCACAATAACCCAGGTACACAGGTGTGAACTCAGAGTGCACTGTACCAATATTTCTCAAACGCCCGTTGTGTCTAATGGCCCTGATGGCTAACCCTTATCAAACACACAAGTCATTCCAGAAGCTCTTTGGCATCCTTTACATGTATTAACTTGTTTAATCTTCATCAGCAATCCCTTTGAGCAGATAAAAAACTCAGGACAGAGAAGTTATATAAGTTGCCCAAGGTCACATTTTTAGTACATGCCCGGACATTTTAGATTTCAAATCCATACAGCCTGACTCCTAAATCAATAGTTCTTTCTTATCATTACACACTGTATCTCAACCCTATGGTGCATTATCTTATACCATATATCATTTGTGATATTGTAAAAAAGATATTTGGTCTTCAACCCCGTTTCCTGACATACAACTCCTAAAGTCTTTAGAATCTCCAAAATGGTGTCTTTTTGTACACTAATGAGTTGACTGGTGGTTGGAAGTCCCTAAGCAGCTTCTGTATAGGGACTTGTCACTCGTAAGACCAAGGCAGGATGAAAGAGTTGGGACATTCAGCCCTACCCCTCTTCCTCTGGGAAGGACAGAGGGGCTCAAGGTTAAGTTGATCACCAGTGGCCAATGGCTTAACCCATTTATGCCTGAGGTTGCAATTTTTTGAATTTGAAAAATCAGGCCTTGGCGATGACCTTGAGCAGTAGGACATAAATAACCCCCACATGCTTAGTGTTCCAATAATGGAACACTGGCATAAATGGGTTTTAATCAGCCACGCCTGTGTAATGAAGCCTCCACAAAAGTCCAAAAAGATAGGTTCAAAGAGCTTCTGCATAGGTTCCTGGAGGGTGGATCACCCAGGGAGGGAATGGTATCTCCATGCCCCTTCCCTCGTACCTCGTCCTATGCATTGCTTCATTTGTATCCTTTGCAATACCCTTTATAATAAACTGGTAAATGCAAGTAAATGTTTCACTGAGTTCTGTGAGCCGCAGTAGCAAAACAATCAAACCCAAGGACAAGGTCATGGAATTCCTGATTTGTAGCAGGTTGGTCAGATGCATAGGATTGCCATGGGCATTGGAAGTGGGGAAATAGTCTTGTGGGACTGAGAGCCCTCAACAGGTAGGATCTGACTCTGTTTCCAGGTAGATGGTGGTCAGAATGAAATTGGATTGGATGCCACCCAGCTGGTGTCTGCTGTGCAACTGATTGCTTGCTTGTTGGTGGGAAAGAATCCCACATATTTAGTCAACGAGTCTTTTGTATTGATCATTGTTGAATGATAGAAGAGAGAAAATACCCTGAATATGTTTTTTCCACTCACGTCTTTACATTCCACTGTACTAATGTACACCTAAAGAGGGATCCTGGCTGAGCAGCTAAGTTCTTAGTAAGTGTTTGCTGCTATTATTATTGTTGTTATTACTCTGACCTCGACTCTACATTAGGCAACATGGTATACAAGCTGGCCCTGCTCTCATGCAGCTTATTTGCTAATAAACACGTACAAAAATTCTACAATAAGGATTTAACACATGCTATATATCATGTTCTAAAACATGCAGAAGACAGAGGGATTTCTTGCATTTTGGGTAGTTGGAAAGACAATGGAGGTGGTTGCGTGGAAACTGGGCTTTGCATAATGAGCTGTATGTCAACAGATTAGCCTGAAAAATGGGTGGAGAGCAATGCAGACCTCTCCTGGGTTCTCTCATCAGTGTCAGCCTGGGACTGACTTTCCTGGTTCCATATTCTTCATTCCACAGTCTGTCTTGAAGACTTTTGCCAGAGTGATTGGCCTTAGATGTTGTCAAAGACTGTCTGCCTTTGAACAAAAACCTTAAATGGGTTTTTTCTTACTTAGTCTAAACTCCTCTCCTGGCATATTGGTAGGCTGGCCCCTCTAACTCACCTAATCAGCATTACTCCTCCTGCTGCAGGAAGCAGCTCTCACAAGTTCACAAGCAGGCTCCCTTTTAATTGAAAACCCAGGGAAAGCCAAATTTGTAGCTGTCCCAGCAGCTGTTGGGATGAAAAGGTATGTGCTTTGTGTACTGGCTTCACCTTATTTTTCTGCTTTCATTTCCTTTTGTCCCCCACTTTTGAGATATATTTAAAATACTTTTGATTATGCTACATCATATGTGTAATTAGAAGGATGAAGAAAAGCATTTCTATATAAACTTGTTGCTTTTGAAGCCAGATGCTCCAAAAGGACCACATAATTTGTCTTCCTAACAGAACTCTGCTTTTCCTTACACAAAGGTTGTTAGCTGTTTGGGGTTGGAAAATGCAAATCCCATAAAGGCATAGACTGGAGGAAGTGTTAGGAGGCAACAGAGAGGAGCTGCTCCACTTGGCTGTGTAAGAGGGGTTAGGGGCTGCAGCCTGACTGGTTGACATGGGAATCAGCTTCAAGAGCGATGGGGTGGGCCAGGTGCTGTGGCTTGTGCCTGTAATCCCGGTGCTTTGGGAGGCCAAGGAGGGAGAATTGCTTGAGCCCGGAAGTTGACGACCAACCTTAGCAATATAGTGAGACCCCCGTCTCTATGGAAAAAATTAGCCATGCATTGTGGTGCACACCTGTATTCCCAGCTACTAACGAGGCTGAGGCAGAAGGATCACTTGAGCCCATTAGGTTTAGGCTGCAATGAGCTGTGATTGCACCACTGCACTCCAGCCTTGATGATCAAGCAAGACTCTGTCTCAAAAACAAAACAAACAAAAAAGAGCAATGGGGTGACTGGGTTCTTGGAAACGTAATGAGCCTATTTACAAGGCAGGAAACTGAGGCTTGGGAAGAGGAGCCAACAAGGAAATTCCCAGAGTCATGGATGGCTGAGGAGGTTTTAGGGCTGTGATGGTTGGTAGACAATTTTAAGCCATTTTTTGTTCTGCTCTGTGCTATCACTCTCCAGAACCAACAAGCCTTCAGTAAAAGCCTGTCACTCCCAGTAGCCATGGGTTAGGGCTTATTTTGCCAGTAGAGTAAAGGGCTGGTGTCTCTAGATGCCATTAGAGGATGTCAGCAATCCAAGTGTGAGAGGGTCCAGGAGACAGAGGAAGCAAGTGGACCACAGGGAGAACCAAGGACAGACACTGACTTGTACAACCACCATTTTTTTAAGCATAATAGGAAGAGGTGAACTTTGAAAAGGTGCACCAGGGAGGCTAGAACTTGCCACATGAAAGATATGGTCACTAGAGAGAGCTCTAGGCAGATAATTGTGTAAATAGTTGTTATATAGACCTCTTTATATTCTTTCCAGCAGCAAGTAGAGTGGGAGAGAAGAAACACAACCAGTCTGCTTTTCTCATGTAATTCTTTTCCTGTTCAAAATCCTGTCTTTTCTTTGGGGCCTCAAATCAATCTACCTCCTCTGGGAGGGAGTCCAAGATGCTTTAACCCTCTTTGCTTCCTATTGTTTCTCTTAGAGCAAATCTTAAAGTGTGGTCCTCAAGACCGGTAGCAGAGACTGGTTAGTAACACACATTCCCAGGCCTTACCCCAGACCCACTGAATCTAGCGAGAGGCCTCAGCACTCAGTGGTCTGTCGCTCCACAAACTCTCCAGGTGGTTCTGATTCATGCTGAAGTTTGAGAGCCATCACGCAAATCAGAGGCATCTTGCTAGAGTGAGAGTCAGATTCTATCCGTCTTCAGCTCAACGTCATCCAGTGCGTTCCCATCTCACTCCTAATGAAGAGCTAAATATTTGTAACAGCCTTCAAGGCCCTGCAGGTGCATTGCTTCCCCTTTTTCCTCTCTGACCCAGTGGCCCCCACCATCCCTTCCACTTACTCCACTCCAGCTACTGTGATGTCCTTGATGTTTCTGGAACCTGCAAGTTTTCCTTCTAACTCAACACCTTTTTGGGGCTGCCTCCTCTGCCTGGGATGCTTCCTCTATCTGAGACGTCGACGTGGCTCATTCCCTCGCCTCCTACAAGTCATTTCTTCTCTGGAGCCTGCTCTGGTCATATTACTTCTAATCAGGCTCACCCTCATCAAAGCTACCCTTCCTGTTTTCTGATTTATTTTCTCCATAGAATTTATTTGCCTATATCATGCCTATCTTACTTCCTCAAATTGTATATTGCCTGTCTCACTGTGCTAGAATATAAGCCCAAAAAGAGCAAAGATTTTATTTTATATTTTCCTATTTTGTTCATTAATATAGTACTTAACGCATGCCATGATGAGTATCCAATAAATATTTGTTGAATGTGTAAGTTTAGCACTAAGGTTTCTGTCCTGCCTTGTTTGTGAAGTACTCCATCCATCGTGGCCTTCGTTGCCAACTAGATTGTAAACCCCATGAACAGGCATCCCCCATCTTTGACGTCTTTTTTCCCCACAGTGCCTTGCATCATGATGAGAATTTAGAAAGAACAAGATACTCCTTGATTATAGGCCTGAACTTGTTGTCCCTGGACCTGAGTTCCCAGACAGTAAACCTACCCCATGGCTCCTGAACATCCGGAACCCCTCCCTCCCCTGACTCCAACACACAGTCCAAGCTCTAAGCCTGCGGCCCCTTCCTTGCCCAGCCGTAATTTCCAGTCATTTCCCCTGACATGCAAAGAATCTACCTCTCACTGGCTGCTCTTCCCACCCCAGGCCGTGCCTGCTCAGGCAGCCTCCATCTGTCCTTCACCCGAGATCCAGCGCCCCAGCATGACAGCTGAGGTCTATAATTTATGAGTGCCTTTCTGCCGGGCCTTGTCTTTCCTTTCTTTTCTCAGGCATCACTGGGGCACAGGCCTTAGTCAGCACCATCAGAGGGGCTGCGGGTTTTGAAATGGAGGTAATCCAAGACCTGCACTGGGCTACGATAAACTACTTGAGATTCTGGGGTGTGATGTGCAGCAGGAAAAGTCTTTATTAACTTTCAACAGGGTTCTGGGCTCTCCTCACTTCCTTTCTTATTTGCGTTTGTCTGCGGGTGTAATAAAACCGCACTGTGTTCTTTAAAGAAATATGTACATAACTTGAGGCTGAGAGCCCCTGAGAGTAGGGCCAGACAGAACGCTTGAGTTGTCTTCTCAAACCTCAGTAGGCAATATGTGTTTTTAATAATCATCTGGTAATTAACAGCTGTGATTCAAAGCCTTTCATTTGGAAAAAATAATAATAATTTTACTTCCTGGTGCCAGGAGCCAGATGGGCAGACAAAGAGAGAAGCCTCCAGCTACGTATCAGACAAGCAGAGGAGGTGAGGGGCGCAGGCACCCTGGCCACCCTGCAGCTGGCTCAGCATCTGGACAGGAGAACAAAGCCGTAGCCCAGGTACCTGAGCACTCCCTTCTAGCACGTGTGTCTGCTTAGCACTAATTACAGCCCTGATTTTTGAAAAGTGTTGTCCCTCCCTCCCTCTGACTTGTTCTGAATAACCTCTTTTTAAAAAGATGCACTGCCTGAAAAGGAATGGTAAACTGGGAAATTATTTTGAAACTTCACATGACCATGAATTCTTTATTTGGTTCAAAGAAATTACATTGGCCTTTAGGCCTTCTTAGCAGATAGACTCGGTATCTTTACAAATCTCTCTTTCCCTTTCTTTGTCTCTCTCCTCTTATCTGTCTCTCTCTTTCTCATGAACACACATACACAGGCACATGCACACACACACAGATACACACAGAAATACACACTCACATGCACACTTCTTTGTTGAATATATTAGGGGAGGGCAAACAAGATTAAAAAGGAGAGACACAAGAAGCAAATTATCTAGTTATATTTCCCATCAAGTTTAGTGTCTGTTTTCTTAGATGCTTGGGAGATAGTGGCCCAAGTTTATCTGCTTCACTGAAATATACTTAACATGGAATTTAGGACTCTGCTAACCTTTGCATAGAAATAAATGAAGGAAAGATGGATGGAAGGAAAGAAAAAGGAAGGAAGAAAATAAAGAAGGAAGGGAGGGAGGGAAGGAGAAAGGAGTGACCTTTTACCATCTTTATTTCTGTTTTTATTTGCTACGTGTTTAATATAAACCCATCATGCCGCACATACCATATAGGAAACCTCCATGGAGAAGACTGAATTCTGGTCCAGCTGCTGCGTAATCTACATCGCTTGAGTGGAAGAGGATCCGTAGTAACTGATCCTTGGCTCTGCACTCTCCCATCCATCATCAGGAACAATAGCGGAGCTGCAGTTGCCTTTCCAACCCTGCTTTGAAGGGCTTAATATGTTGATGGTTGCCATGGCAAACAAGCTTAAAACACCACTGGATGATGTGAACGGCAGAGATAATGCTTCATAACTTTCAACGGCTAGACTCCAGAAGGAGGATTTTTGTATTGCCATTGTGTAGTGGAAAGAGCAGCAAAATGAGGATCAGAAGAACTGGATCTGTCTCAGATCAGCCATCAAATGGCTATGTGGCCCTGGATGGCACACCATTTAACCCATCTGTGCAGAGTACTAACTCATCTGAAAAAGTAAGAAATAATAACAAATGCAGTAACTGTGGAAATCATAAGAAAGTAATAATATAAATTGCGGCCCAGAAGTTGGAATCTGGTCCCTCCTATCCATGAACCAACTACGAGACTTTAGATATTTCACATAATGTTTCTGGGTCACTCTGTTCTCATTGGGAAAGTTAGAGATTAAAGATACATATTATATATTTTGTACTTGTGCCATACCAACAATAAATAAGGAAGAGCTGGTGTTCCAGGCCAGCTAATCATCATGGGAGACAGTGTCCTTGTTTGTAATTTATCCACTGTGGGTGTGGCTGTCACTTCTTTAGTGGCCCTGCAGCTCACACCAAGTGTGTTAAAGCTACTCCGGATGAGCCAAGTGTTCCACTGTGATTGTCACTGTGGTCCTCTTCATCAATAGGATCTACCAGAAAGCAGAAAATGAAGCCCTAACAGTGTACTTACACTCATCAGTAGATTAACCTTTATCTTCCTCCTTCACCCTCTGTAGAGATTAGCAAAGATCTTGAGTTCTGCATGTTTCTGAATTAAAGTAAGTGTTCAATTATTTATGTGCTTGAAGAATTCCCTGACAAACTGGTTCTATGGTTACGAGTTCATATGAAAGCAGTCTCACCAAAGATTTCCTTTTGGCAGTCAGGCTACAGGAAGCCTGCCATTTTGCAAGACAAATAGTTCACTCTTACTGATTATGGTCTGGGGGAAAATGACTGTACTGACTGGAGATGCAGAATAGTCCCCTATTTAAGTGTAGTGAGATGGTTTGCAGGTCTGCAACCTTTGAGAACATTATTTAATCACATAGTGGTTTTGATAGAGACCAGATGAATAAAAGAATAATAATGATAGTAATTATAATGATATTTGCATGTGTTATTATTTGTTGGATACTGACTGTAGGCCAAGCATTGTGTTTTTTGTTTTACAAGCATTATTTTCTTTATGCCAAGCATTGTGTTTTTTGCTTTACAAGCATTATTTTCTTTATGCCAAGCATTGTGTTTTTTGCTTTATAAGCATTATTTTCTTTCTTTCTCTCTCTTTTTTTTTTTTTTTTTTTTGAGACAAAGTTTCACTCTTGTTGCCCCAGCCGGAGTGCAATGGCATGATCTTGGCTCACCGCAATCTCCGCCTCCTGGGTTCAAGCAATTCTCCTGCCTCAGTCTCCCAAGTAGCTGAAATTACAGGTGCCCACCACCACGCCCAGCTAATTTTTTGCATTTGTAGTAGAGATGGGGTTTCTCCATGTTGGTCAGGCTGGTCTCGAACTCCCGACCTCAGATGATCCTCCCACCTTGACCTCTGAAAGTGCTGGGATTACAGGTGTGAGCCACTGCTCCTGGCCCGCATTATTTTCTTTAATCCTCACAAAAACCCTGAGATATTGGCAATACAATCCTTAATGTACAGATCATGAGATGAAGGTGAGGATTAGGGAATTTAAGTAACTTGACCAAATTCACACAAGTCTGGTAGATGGAGGTGGAGCTCAAATCTACTCATATTTGACTTCAAAGCCAGTGCTGTCAGTCACCATGCATATTTAATATTTATAAAGTTCTTATGATGTCAGCCAATGTGCTTAGTCCAGTATAAGTGTTATCTCATTTTATGATCACAAAAACCTAATGAAGGAGGCACTGTTATCCCCATGCTACAGATGAAAAAACTGAGACTCTGAATGGTTTGGTAACTTGCACAGGCCCTCCAGCCAGAAGCTAGAGGAACCAGGAATTTATCCCATATCTTCTTGACACCAAAGCAATTGTGCTAAGATAAAACCAGAGCAGAATAAGAGTAGCATTGTAACATAAAAGAAAGAGAAATCTTGCAGTCTCCTGGGTTCCAGTAGTAACACTGCTACCAATTAGCTGAGTTACTCTGGTTTCCCGGGGTCACTCATCCTAATTTGGCAGGAGGTTTTTTGTTTTTTGTTTTTTGTTTTTTTTTGTAGAGACAATATTAAGTATTTAAAAATATTTTTTTCTATTGCTCTTTCTAGTTCTAAAATCATTGATTTAATGTGCAATAATTTTCATAGGAAAGTAAAACAATCCCCATTAACTCCAGATAAGAAGGTATTTCTAGGTATAAGCAAGGAAGGCAAGGATGATAATAATAATAATTTGGTATTTATTATGGATCAAACATTCATCCAAGTTCTCTAGTCATTTAGCCCTCAGAAAACCCCTACCTGGTAAGTCCTTATCATTACCTTTATTTGATCAATGAAACTATTGAGGCAGAGAGAGGCTAGGTAATTTACCCAAGATCTTACAGATAGTAAGCGGTGGAGACAGAATGAGAACTTATGCAGCCTGTTTCACAGTTGGAAGTTTTAACCACTATAATACGTTGCCTCTGGAGCCAAAATAGTCCATTAGCCTAATGGAAGTCAGTATAATGCTAAATTTTATCAGGAAGGCAGAATGATGTCATAGAAAGACTTCAAGTCTAGGTGCTGGGCAAAGTTGGTTTTGAATCTCAACATTGCCACCATTACTAGGCTGTAGTTTTATTGGAGTAAGAATCGCATCTGATCTATTCTCCCACCTCTTTCATCACCTACAATATGTATCTGGTGAATGGATAAATGGACGACTTTTCCAGGTTGAACCAGTCTTCTAAACTATGTGTGTTGCATTCCAAAGCCCAAGAGCTTTCTGTTTTCCAGGGCAACCTCACAGAATAAACTAATTATAGCCCTGTCCAAAGGTAAAGATTCTCTAGGCAGCATAATCACAAATCCCGGGATTCGAAGGTAAACACACTGTATCTATCAAGGCATATGGCTTTTCTGAGTCTTCATTTGCTTCTCATAAATTTGAGACCATTTTGTCATATATGCTTGTTATGAGAGTTAAACGCAGTACCTTATGTCAAGCACCTAGCACACTACCTGGCACAATGTACGTGTACAATTATTGTTAACTTTTCAATCGCTTTCTAAAAGAGATATCAAGCAAAACAGTAGTATCTGTAGCCTGCGTTGACCATCTCCTTTTTTGGATCATGGTTTCTTTGCTCTGAGGAGGCACCCCCGGAACCTCCAGGGTGGTGGGCCTATATTTCCTCCCACAAAGGATCTTAAGGCAGCTTGCAGCAAAAATACACACAGAGTGAGCATAAACATCAGTGTGAGAATGACACCTTGCAACAAAGGAAGTCCACCATCTGGGCACAGTCAGACCAAAGTAATTTCCAATTATCTCAAACTTGCACCCTTGTGAGTTTCGCCTAAAGTTGAAACTGTTGTTACTTTTCCACTTAGATCCTGGAGAGTGAATTTCCCAGCGGAGGTAATGCATGATGATTTGGCTGCTCAACCCCCATTACCACTGATGGAGCACAACAGGACGCTTAAAATAAGTGGGGTCCCCTTGGCCTTCATAAATGCCTCCACACTTAACAAATATGTAGCGCGTTTAGCCTGGAATCACAGGCATGAAACAGCTTGTTGTCAAGTTCCTACAACACCCAGAGGACCATCCAGAAAGTCAATATTTCTCTGACTTGGCCCTCCTGAGGCATTGCTCCCTCTACCACATGAAGCCTGCAAGACTATGGGGTCTCCTGCTTCTGTTACAAACACCTCCTCATGACCCTTGCATATTTTATTCCAGCTCTCACAGCTATGCATTTTTTAGAAGCGCTATCTTCACCCCTCTCTTTGAATGTTCTCTCTGACATTATGGAGGTGACAAAGAGAAGCAGTTGTCTCTCACGGAGGATTTATGCACAATTTCTCATATATGCAAGAGCAAAGTGTGGACTTCTGTTTCTGACCAAGAGGGAGTAAAAGGGACCTGATTACCTTCCCACTGGAAACAACAACAAGATTAGGAACAACAAGAGAGACAAAACACTGGAAGCACTGGGCACTGTGGCTTACGTCTGTAATCCCAGCACTTCAGGAGGGTGGGACACGCAGACAGCTGGAGTCCAGGAGTTTGAAACCAGCCCGAATGACATGGCAAAACCTCATCTCTACTAAAAATACAAAAATTAGCCGGGTGTGGTGGCACGTGCCTGTAGTTCCAGCTACTCAGGAGGCTGAGCTGGGAAGATCACCTGAACCTGGGAGGTTGAGGCTGCTGTAAGCAGTGGACAAAGGGATACCCAATCTAAAAACAAAAACACTAGAAGCAGTGGTTTTCAAGACACTGATACCAGGCAATGAAATATAATTACTCCTGAGAGATGGAAAACGAGATGAGCACAGCATTCGTCCCAGCTGACCTCCTAGAGAGCATTTCCTGGCGTGGTGCAGGGAGAGGTAATCAGGTGGAGGCTAGAGGACTCCCAGAGTTGAGCAACTGAAAGCCCTGGAAGATCAAGAACATTAGAGTGCTCAGAATAGAATACCAGGGGAGGAGAAACCTGCACAGAGAACTCCTGAGATCTGCAGAGGGTTCCCTTGAGCACCCAGCAGAGGACCGATCAGGGCATGTCTGCAATAAAACTTCCCAAAGGCTGGGCAAAGAACCTTCCCAGAGGATTGGAAGGAACAGTGCCCAGAACTTACATGGGGCCAGTGATACTGCCTGTTCCTACCAGACAGAATGGAAAACTTGGTTAACCCAATAATTCATGAGGCATTGAATTGGGTACGCATGAGTGTCTTGTGTCAGTGATGGGGCCAGATAGCAAACATTGTTCTGATCTCACCAAATAGATATTAAGAGCAAGATCCAAAACAAATTGAATTTGTAGATAAAAGTCCTTCCACAAAGGCACTTGTAAGCTCAGCTGGCTTCATTGGTAAATGCTACCAAACAGTGAAGGAAAAAATCATATCAACTATACATAAACTCTTTCAAGAAAATTGAAGAGGAAAGAATATTCCCAATTCATTCTATAAGGTCAGCACTACCTTAAAAACAAAACTGGAAAAAGACGTTACAAAAAACTAAAACTACAGACCATTATTTCCCATAAATAGAGATGCGAAAATTCTAAAAAATATACTGTTAGTAAATTGAATCCAAAAATCTATAAAAAGTATACATCAGGACCATGTAATCTATCCCAGGAATACAAGGCTAGTTTAACATTAAAAATAATCAATCAATGTACTTCATCATATTAACAAACTAAAATAAGAAAAGCATATGATTATCTTAATAAAGACAAAAGCATTTGACAAACTGTAACATCTCTTCCTAATTTTTATAAATCTCTCAGCAAATTAAGAGAACTTTCTCAAACTGATAAAGAGCATGTATAGAAAACCTACAGCTATCAGCATATCTAAAGATAAAAGACTGAAAGCTTTCCCTGTGAAATCAGGAACAAGACAAGAATGTCCATTCACATGACTTCTATTCAACATTGTACTGGAGAATCTAGCTAATACAATAACACAAGAAGAAGAAATAAAAGGCATTCATGCTGGAAAGGAAGAAGTAAAACTGTCATTTGTAGATTACTTGATTGCCATATAGAATATCTGATGAAATCTATAAAAACTACTAGAACAAACAAGTGTAGCATTGTTACAAGACAAGAAATTCTATGCAAAAATCAGTTGTATTTCTATACACTAGCAATGAACAATGTGAAATTGAAATGTTTAAAATGTCATTCAAAAAGGTCATTAAAAATTTAAATACTTAGAGGTAAATTTGACAAGGGATATCCAAGATCTGTATGTTGAAGACTACAAAATTGCAGTGAAAGAAATTAAAGAAGACCTACATAAATAGAGACATATACTGAGCTAATCAGTCACGAGACTCAATATTGTTAAAATGTCATTTTCTCCATATTAATCTATAAATTCAATACAATTTCAATCCAAAGCCAGGATTTTTTTTAGTAGAAATTGGCAAGCTAATTTAAAAATCTATATGGAAGTGCAAAAGATACAGAATAGTCAAAATAATTTTGAAAAAGAAAACGTTGGAGGCCTACCACTATCTGATTTGAAGACTTGGTTTAAAGCTACAGTAATCAAGCTGATTGAGGTGGCTCACGCTTGTAGTCCCAGCACTTTGGGAGGGTGAGACAGGAGGATTTCTTGAACCCAGGAGTTCAAGACCAGACTGGGAAACATAAGAAAACCTCATCTCTAGAAAACAATTTTAAATTAGCTGGGTGTTGTGGTATGTGCCTGTAGTCCCAACTACTTAGGAGGCTGAGGCAGGAAGATTGCTTAAGCCCAAGAGGTAAAGGCTGCAGAGAGCTATGATTGTGCCACTGCACTGCAGACTAGGTGACATAATGAGACTCCATTTCAAACAACAACAACAGCAACAAAGCTTTAGTAATCAACAGTATTGTATTAGCATAAATACTGAAAAATCGGTCAGTGAAACAAAACAGAGTCCAGAAATGGATCCATGCTGACAAAGACAACTAATTTTTGATAAAGATGATATAGCAAGTCAATGGAGAAAAGAAAAGCAATGAAAATATTTGAACAGGCACTTCACCAAAAAAGACACATGGTTGGAAAGTAAGCACACAAAGAGGTGCTGAACATCATTAGTCATCAGGCAAATGCAAATTAAAAGCACAGTGCGATAACACTATCAGAATTAGAATTGCTGTGATGAAAATTCCAAAGTTGGAAATGATATGGAAGAAATTAAACTCTCATATACTGCTGGTGGGAATGAAAAATGGTACAACCATTTTGGAAAACAGGGAATTTCTTAAAAGCTAAATATACACCTACGATATGATTCAGCTATTCCACTCCTAGGTAGTAACTCAAAAGTAGTAAAACCATATGACCATAGGCTATGGTCTGAATATTTGTGCCCCCCCATAATTCATGTTGAAAGGAATTCTAACTCTCAAGGTGATGGTATTAGAAGGTAGAGGGTCTTTTGGGAGGCAATTAGGTAGGTCATGAGGGCAGAGGTCTCATGAATGGGATTAGCGCTCTTATAAAAAAGGCCCAAAGGAACTTGTTTGTCCCTTTCCACCATGTAAAGACATGGCTAGAAAGTGCCATCCATAAACCAGAAAGTGGGTCCTCACCATAACTGAATTTGCTGGTGTCTTGATCTTGGACTTCTCGAACTTTGGAACTGTGAGAACAACTTCTGTTGTTTACAAGCTGCTCTGTTAATAATGTTTTGTTATTGCAGCTTGAAAGGACTAAGACACCATGCAAAGACTGGTTTATGAATGCTCATAGGAGCTTTATTTTTACTAATCAAAAACTGGAAACAACCTAAATGTACATCAATCAGTGAATGCATAAACACATGATATATGCATACTGTGGAATACTTTTCAGTGATAAAAATTAACTACTAATACATGCAACAACATAGATAAATCTCTAAATAATTACACTGAGTGAAGGAAGCCAGACAAAAGTTAGTACATATTGTGTGATTCCAAATATATGAAACTCTAGAAAATGCAAATGAATTTATGGTGACAGAAAGGAGATCAGTAATTGCCTGAAGTTGGGGGAGGGGATAGAAGGAGGAGGAAAGGAGGCAGACAGGAGGAACGGATTACAAAAAGAAATGAGGAAACTTTTGGATTGATGGATATGTTCACTATGATCATTGTGATGATTGCACAAATGTGTACGATATGTCAAAACTTATCAAATTGCACACTTTAAATATTTGTGCTTTATTATATATCAGTTATACCTCAATAAAACTGTTAAACATATACATAAAAATGGCAAACAGTGATTGGCAGATGAAATAGTCTAAAATGCTAAAAAAATTTTTTCCTCTTATTTGTCCCATATTCACCTCTGATCCGGGTTTCACCAACCTCTGCAAATTGACTTGCCTTTGGGAAGTATTGCTGGACTCATTACACAAGCAACTTATGATTTATCTGGTTCAATCTTGCTGTAAATAGGAATAGTAATTCTGTAGCTGCTTCCATTTTTGCACTGCCTCTTTCTCTTGTATAATCTGAACTGTCAGGTGAGAGGGGAACAGAATTCTATCTTGTTTAAGCCACTGTATCTGAGGTGGCCTGGCCCCCATCTAATAACCACATACCTAATACTCACCCTTTTCTGTTTTTGTATCACAAGGTCCTCGTGTTTGTTATTGTGACTATTCCTGAAGCACCAAGCACAATTTCAGGCACAAACAGATCTTGCTTCTTTATTAGGAAGCATTAATTAAGCAAGTGTGACTGACTGTATGACCACTTCAGCTTGTAAAATTAAGGCATCAATTTCAATAAATGTCAATGAGCATTTGCCAGGTAAAATAGCACCCCTCAAACCATAATGCCTTGTTTCTTAGCCATGGGAAACTGCAAAGGCTGTGGACACTGGGCATACCTGTGTAGAACAGGAGGAAGGTGGTGTCAAATGCAGCATAGATGACACTGGGTAATGGCTGGCGAGAGTGGAATAGAGGACAACTGTACATGAAGAGGTGGGACACATGCCTTACACTATGCTACTCCAAATAGTGGCATGTGTTTAGCCTATGACACTGTTACAGTAAGTAGTTAGTCAGACATGAGCAAGGTAGAAAAGGAAACCCTACGGCAGGAATGTCAGGTGACCATCAGGAGATGGCCAGCTAGTTGTTACACTGTTTCTCTAAAATGATGATTGGTTGCAGCCAGTGCCAGGGAATGGGAGTCTCCCAATAGACAGAAAAAAGTCTTGGCTGGGTGTGGCAAGACCTAATCCTGTCTTGTCACCTCTACTGCTTCCACTGTCATTTATTTCTTGCATTATTGCAAAATAGCCTCCCAACAAGTCTTCCTGCTTCCATTCTTGCCCCCTGGAGCCTACAAACACCAGTGCAACCACAGGGATCTGTTTAAAACGTGCGTCATTTCGTGTCATTCCTCTGCTCAGAAGCTGCCAATAGATTTCCATTTACCTAGAGTAAAAGCAGAAGTTTCTAGAATGGCCTCCACAACCCCACATTTAGGTAGTTACCGCTCTTCCCCTCCTCCCCACCTTACTTTTATTATCCTGTGCTTCCCTGCTGCTCATTCTGTACCAGCCACATTGACCTCTTTCCTGTTCTTGATCACATCAGCAATGCTCATATCTGCAAAGAGAACTTTGCACCTTTTTTTCCCTGTATAGAATGTTTTCTTCTCTCCCCACAAAACTTGCTCCATTGTTGCTTTCACACATTTGTTCAAAGGACACCTTGCAAGTGAGGACCGTTACAATTCACTTTAAAATTGCAACCCCACCTCCTCATTCTCTGCTCTGCCCCATCACCTACCCAGACATAGTTTTTTTCTTAGCATTTATCATCTTTCAACATTTGCCAAAATTTGGAGTTTATCTTATGCTTCTTACCCATTTTCTCTCAGCAAAAATGCAAGTTTCTGAAGAGCAAAGACTTTTGTTGTTTGGTTCATTGGTATTTCAGGATTTATGCCCATGAAAACACATAGAAGGCCCTCAATATATTTTTCATGAATAAATGATGTGTAAATTTCAGTTATTTCATGATTTGTATTATATTGACTGTGTGTAATCATTCTCTTGGGTATTTAGGTTGCTTCCACTATTTTTCTATTTCCTAAAACACTACAATAAAAAGTATTTTACAAAAATATTTTTCTCAGTTATTTTTTAATCACCCTAGGAAATAATACTATTAATGGAAACATAGGTATATTTTAATATATTTGTTTCATGCAGCCAAATTGCTTTTTGTCTTACATCTCTAATGTTAATGTTTAGGAATACTTACTGCCAAAATGAAGTCAATATTTTTCTAACCTTTACCAATTCATGAGACAAACACAGGCCCATCTAAATTTTATATTAATTTAAATTATTTGATAAAAAAGTGATTAGAAGTTTGTTATGTTTCTTGAACATTCATATATTTTTAACTAGCTCTTCATATTTTCAGTTTATTTTACTATTGAAGAATTCATGTTTTTTCTTATTTATTTAGGAAGTTCTTTATATATTAAGGGTATTAATGGTTTGTTATATTGCTTAAAATATTTACCCACATTGATTGTTTTCTTAATTAATTTATTTTTCAGATAGCTTATTGTTAGTTCTCACTAATTTTTGTATGTTGATTTTGTGGCTTGTAACTTCAGTGGATTCAAATATTAGTCTTACCAGCTTTTTTGGTAGAGTCAGTCTTTAGAGTTTCCTCTGTATAAGATCCCTTTAATACAAAGAGAGGCAATTTTACTTCTTTTTCCATTTGGATGCTTTTTATTTATTTTTCTTGCTTAATTGCTGTGTCTAAAACTTTCAATACTACATTGAGTAGAAGTGGTGGCAGTGGGCATCCTGTGTTCTTCACAATCTTAGAGGAAAAGTTTTCAGCTTTTCACCATTGAGTGTGATGTTAGCTGTGGACTTGTCACCTATAACCTTTATTATGTTGAAGTACATTCTTTCTGTACCTAATTTATTGAGAGGTTTTTATAATGAAGAGATATTGAATTTTGTCAAAAGCAAAATGCTCAGACCTGTTAGAATGACTTATTAAAAAACTAAAAGATAAACAGTGCTGGAAAGAATGTGTAGAAAATAGAACACTTGAATACTGTCAGTGGGAATGTTAATTAGTATAACCACTATAAAAAACAATAGTGAGGTCCCTTTCAAAACTAAAAATAAAATTACAATATGATCCAACAATTCCACTTCTGGGACTATACCCACAGGAATTGACATTAGTATATTGAAGAGATACCTGCAATCTCATGTTCTTTGCAGAATTATTCATAGTAATCAAGATACGGAAGCAACTAAGTGTCCACCAATGGATGAATGAATAAAGAAAATGTGACATATGCACACAATGAAATACTATTCAGCCTTTAAAAAGGGGAAATTCTTCATTCGTAACAATATGAATGAACCTGAAGGACATTATGCTAAGTTAAATAAGCCAGGCACAGAAAGACAAATACTGCATGATCTCACTGCATGTGGAATCTTAAAAAGTTGAACTTGTAAAGAGTAGAATAGTAGTTTTGAGGGACTTGGGGTGGGGTGATGGGGTAAGGGGAGATGTTGGCCAAAGTATTCAAAGTTTTAGTTCAACAGGAAGAATATTTCATTTACACGGAAGAATTATGTTTTAGGATCTATTACATAGCATGGTGACTATAGTTAATAATAATGTATATTTTGAAGTCATTAAAAAGTAAAATTTAAAAGTTATCATCACAAAGAAATGATAAGTAGTGAGGTTAAAATATGTTAATTAGCTTGATTCAATCATCTCACAATGTGTACATATATCACAACATCACACTGTATCTCATAAATGTATACAAGTACTATGTCAGTTAAAAATAAAGTAATATAAAAAAGATTACTCTTGCTGCATGCTATGTGTTTTGGCATGTTGTGTTTTCTTGTTTGTTTGTTTTAAGATTATAAAAAATTTCCCCTTTTATTTCTTCCTTGACACATTAATTGTTCAGAAATGGGTTCTTTAATTTCTACATATTTGTAAATTTTCCAATTTTCCTCCTGTTGATTTCTAGTTTCATACCATTATGGTTATAAAAGATACTTGATAAAATTTAAATCTTAAGTTAAGACTTGATTGAAGGCCTAGTATATGATCGATCCTGGAGAATGTTATATGTGCGCTTGAAAATAGTATGTGTTTTGCTGCTGTTGGATGGAATGTTCTTTATGTTTTTTAGGTTAGGATCCCTTCCATCTATTATGTTGCTCAAATCCATTGTTTTCTTATTGATTTTTCTGTCTGAGTGATCTATACATTATGGTAAATGAGGTATTTGAGTCCCTTACTATTATGGCATTGCTGTCTATTTCTCCTTTTTGTTTTGTTAATGTTTATGTATCTAGGTGCTCCAATACTGGGCACATCCATATTTAAAACTGTTATATCCTCTTCATGAATTGATCCCTTTATCATTATATAATGGCCTTTTTTTGTCTCTTCTGACAATTTTTGACTTAAAGTCCATTTTTTCCAGTATAACTATAGCCACTCCTATTCTCGTTTGGCTACCATCTGCATGGATTATCTTCTTCTATTCCTTCACTCTCTGCCTACATCTGTCCTTAAAGCTAATATGAGTCTCTTAAAGGTAGCATGCAGTTGGATCTTCTTTTATAGTTTATTCAGTCATTATATGTCTTTTGATTAGAGATTTTAATCCATTTACATTTAAAGTAATTATCGATAGATAAGGACTTGTTCTGGTTATTTTGTTAATTGTTTTCTGACTGCATTCTTCTCCTTTCTTCCTCTTTCTGTCTTCCTCTGTGATTTGATTTTTTTTGTGGTAATAGTATGCTTTAATTACTTTCTCTTTTGTGTATCTCACACAGGTTTTTTCTTTGTGATTATCATGAGGCTTCTATAAAATATCTTATAGTTATAAATCTATTTTAATCTGAAAACAACCTAACTTAAACTGCATACATAAATTCTACACTTTAACTTCTCTTCTTCCCACATTATATGTTATTGATGTGACAATTTATGTCTTTTTTATATTGTGTATTTATTAACAAATTATTGTAGCTATGGTTATTTTTAATGATTTTATCTTTTAACTTCTATAGCAGAGTTAGAGGTAATTTATACACCATCATTACAGTATTGCAGTATTCTGAATCTTACCTTTGTAATGAGTTGTATTCATTCATATTGTCAGTGTCCTTTCATTTCAACTTGAAAAACTCATTTGAGCATTTCTTGAAAGGCATATCTAGTGGTGTTGAGTGCCCTCAGCTTTCATTTGTTTGGGTAAGTCTTTAGTCTTTTACATTTGTATAGGATAGCTTTGCTGAGTGAAGTATTCTTGCTTGACAGTGTTTTTCCTTTCAGCACTTTGAATATATCATCCCCTCTCTCCTTACCTGCAAGATTTCTGCTGAGAAATCTGCTGATAGTCTTAAGGGGAAGTTTCCCTTGAATACAAGTCACTTTTCTCTTACTGCATCCAAAATTTTCTAGGTTTTTGACTTTTTCAAATTTAACTATCATGTGCCTCATTACAATCTCTTTCTGTTTAATCTATTTGGGGTTGTTTTGGAGTCATGGATTTGGATGTTCATTTCCCTCTCCAGATGTTGGAAGTTTTTTGTCATTATGTCTTTAAATGACCTTGCTGCCCCATTCTTTTTCTCTGACCCTTCTTAAACTCTTATAATGTGTATATTGGTTCCTTGATTGTGTCCTGTAAGTCCTAGAGGCTTTTGTCACTGTTTTTCAATTTTTTTTTCTCTTTATTCTTCTGACTGGGTAATTTCAAATGATCTGTCTTTGAGCTCACTGATTCTCCTTTCTGCTTTATCAAATCTGTTGTTGAAGTTCTCTGTGGAACTTTTCAGTTCAGTCATTATGTTCTTCATCTCCAGATTTCCGTTTTTTAAAATGGTTTCTTTTTGTTGAACTTATTATTTTGTTCATGTGTTATTTTCCTGATTTTTAGTTATCTTTTTGTGTTCTTTGTAGCTCACTGCATTTCTTTAAGATTATTATTTTAAATGCTTTGTCAGGAAGTTTGTAGATCTCCATTTCTCTGGGGTCAGTTACTAGTGTTTCATTTTGTTCCTTTGGTCGTGTCATGTTCTCCTGATTATTTGTGATCCTTGTGGCTTTGCACTGGTGTCTGCATTTTAAAAATTAGGCATCTTTTCCAGTTTTTACTCATTGCCTTGTTATGTAAAGTCCTTCACCAGTCAGCTTCTACAGAGATTTTGGGTGGGGCCATCTAATGAGGTCCACAGTGAGGCTTTCTATTGAAGTCCTCATGCTGGAGGGGGCTGTGTCTGGGTCAGTGGATGAATGAGCCTGGAACTTGGGTCCACAGGAGCCAGCCCAGTGCCTGGACCTGTGAGGGCAAGACTAGAGCCTTGGTCCCCATGGATGAGCCTGGGGCTTGCGTCCACAGCTGTGGGACTTCATTCTGAATCCATAAGAGCTGGCCTGTCACTGAGGTCCCCTGGTATGGGCCTGGAGACTGTGTCTATGGAGATGAACCTAGAACCAGGTTCTGTGGGAACTAGCCTGGTGCTTGAGTTATCTTAGGCTTTGAGTCCTCAGGGGTCCTAAGTCAATATAGACCAGCTTGGAACCAGGGGTTGTAAGGGCTGGCCTAGAGCCTGGAACCACATGAGCCAACCTGGAGTCTGGAGTCACTAGTGCTGGTCGGGTGCTGAAGTGGGTCTAAAGCCTGGTTCTGTGGCTGCAACCCTAGAGGCTGGAGCTGTGAGGGCTGGCTTGGTATGGAAGTGGGTCTGGATCCCGGGACCATCGAGGCAGGCCTGGAGACTGGGGCTATAGGCCTGGAATTGGGGTTCACTGGAGCTGTCCTGGTGTTGGGTCTGCAGCAACGTAGGCTACTCACTTCGCTCTCTTCCCCTCATGCAAGGCTATCTTTCTTCACACTAGGCTGAGTGGCCTTTGGGGGGTGGTGACATCAGTAATGTGAAACTCCTTCTTACTCTCTTCAATGCAGCTTTTCTTATTTCTGTGCTCCACTAAGGTGCTGTGGCCTCTCATCTGGATCCTTTGGCTCCTGTGAAAGTATTTTTGTGCGTGCATTGTTCCAAGCAGTGTTTCTGTGAGGAGACAAGAGCTGGGATTTCCTGTTCTGCCATCTGGTTGACATAACTGTTTTTAAATTTTATGATGTTTGACATTCAGAGAGATTTGATCTTCATGCAGCCAAATTCATCAGTCTTTCATCCATTATTTATGTCATTGCTTTGGGCATACACAGACTTTCTCCTTCCAAAATCCTGATGTATATTTATTTGTATTTACTTCTACATTTTTAAAAATGCTTAATTGAAAAACAATCATTGTATGTATTTATGGGATACAAAGTGGTGGTATTATGATACATGTATATATTCTGGAGTGATCAAATCAAAGTCATTAACATATCAATCGCCTAAAATGTTTATCATCTCTTTGTGAAAAGAGTATTTTACATACTGTCTTTTGACTATTTTGAAATATGCAACACATAATTATGAAGTATACTCAGCTTTGTTGTGAAATAGAACACCAGAACTTATTCCTCCTATCTAACTCAATACTTCTAATGTTAATGGCTTTGCTTTTTTTACTTTCTTCTCTATAATCCAAAAGTTGGGATCTATATAGATTTTTCACTAATAGTTCATCAGTGATTGCTATAACAATTAATGACTGTCCCCTTCTCCCCTAACTGATTTCTCAAATTGTCATATTCATACAAAAAAATCTTATATTGTATAAGAGTGTTTCAGGGCAATCTATTCTGTTATATACATCAATCTATCAACTCTTATGCCTAAAACTCACCGTTTATATCATTGCAGCTTTGTGGAATGTTTCAAAATAGCCAGGGCTATTCGTCCTATCCTGTATTATTCTTCTATTTTATGGTTTTCTTGTCTGTAGCTAAAAATCAATATTATTCTCTCAGAAAGCCATTCCAACAAAACCAAACAAAATTATTACTATTTTGTTTAAAATTGCCTTAAAACAATAGTCACTTGGGAAAACATGGTATCTCGATAGTATTTAATCTTTCTATTAGAGAGATGGTTCATTTCTTCCTGTTTGTCTGTTGCTGCTGCTCTCTATTTCATCCCATGATGCACCTCTCCATGCCCTGGGCACTCTTCCCTCGCTCAGGAGTCGAGAGTGGAGAGTGAGTTCTAAACATAATGCCACCACCTGCTCGTTGTGTGACCTTGGACAAGATGCTGGATCTCTCCAAATCTGTATGTTATCTGTAAGATGGAGTTATTACAGTAGCTACTCTTGTGATGATGAGATCATTTTAAAGATGAAATAGGAATTTATGCTAAAAGCAATTTATGTGGAATTAAACTAGCACTCACTATATATGTTGACTTTTAAGAATCGGCACTTCATCACTACCATATTTTTTTCTTTTTAGAGAGAAGGAATAAAGCTCGTTGGAAAAGCAGACCCTGATAGATCAGGAGTTCCAAGTGTGGGCTGATCCCTGGTGAAGGTGAGACGGAAGATGTGGGTCAGGAACTCTGCTTTGTAAGGTAATCTCCCAATGTCCAAGTTGAGTAGAGACGAAAGAAGACAAAGCCATGTCTGAGGGCAGTTTGAGCTATTTGTGAGCATCTGAGAGAAGGCAGCAGGACACTGTGGGAAAGGGAGCCATGTCTTTCCCACCAAGGACAGGAGCCATGATTGTGTGACACACACAGTTGCACAGGGCCTCAAGCTCAGAAGGGCCCATGTTTGGTTTAATGCTCTGCTATTGCCATCATGAAATACCTGATACTTTTAAAACCAGGGTGGTACATTTTCATTTTGTACTGGGGTCCATCCATGACACATCTACCCCTCCACCCCCTATTTCCACCCCTCCCTTGGCTTTCCTGGCCTTCCATCTGATGGAGTAGAGACAGCCTTCCATTTGTCTAGGCACTCATGCCCTAGGACCCCATGGACACACCATTAAATGAAGAAATAACAAGGCCCTCAGCATTGAGGAGCCCACTACTTGCTGTAATGAGGATGGTAAGGTTGAGGAATATACTTTTCCAGGAATATGAGTATTGGAACTTGGTGAAGAATAAACACATAAGCCATGATTTATAAAGCTAGAGAGCTAGGGATGACAGAGGCAGAATCCTTGCCCATGCCTCTGGATCCTGTAGTTCCTGGCAAAACTGACAAATGCGTTGAGTGGCTCCCTTCTTTTGGCCCATCTACCATGACCAGTTGCTTCTAGGGCAGCTAATTATTTCCTTCTTAGTAGTAGATGAGGGAATTCAAGAGCAGTGATTGGAGGAGAAAAGGAATAACATATACTGTCCTCATATGCCAGGCATGGTTCTAGGCAATTTACATACAGTTTCTCATTTATTCCTGGCAATGGTCCAGTGGGTAGGTGGTATTATCTTTATTTTACAGATAAAGAGACCAGACTCAGTGGATTCACCAACTTGCCCAAGTCATGCATACAGTAGGTGGTAAAAAGTTGACATAATCCCAGGTCTCTATGTCACCAATTGCTTTGTTCTTTAGCAAAACCCTTGTTGCTTTTTGTTCTTTTAGTATATTATACTGTCCACCAACTGGAAACTGAGAAAGACAAAGAAATATTTTATTACTTTGTCCCGAGCACTGTCCTAAACATATTACATGTTTTAACTCGTTTAATTATCACAAGAAAACTAGGGTTCAGAAACTTTAAGAAACTTCTGTAAGGACTCACAGCTATTAAATGGCAGAACCAGGATTCACATCTAAGCCGTCTGACTCCAGAGACAAAACCTGCAGCCACTACATGATGCTACTTCTCCTAAGAAAAGTTTAAGGGAAAACTTTTTGCGGTAAATTATTGGTTGCGTATGGAAAAGGTCAAGAACAATTTCTAGGTTTCATGTTTGAGCACCTGGTTAAAAGATGGTGTCAATAAAACGTGAAGTACAGAAGGTTGAATTGCAGGTTTCAGGGGAATAAGGGTTACATCAGTTCTGCACACACTGAGTATGAGGTGCCTGGAAGGCATCCAGCAGGATGCTATACAATACTAGCACCTTCCTGAAAGGGTTGCTCTAAGGATTAAATGAATTAATATGTGCCTGGCACACAGTAAGCACAGTGTAAGTCTTTGCCATTATCGTAACCCAATAAACAAGTAGGTCATCATGAAGCTAGAAGATCATAATGACCCAGTAAGCAACTGGGCCAAGTGGAGCTAAGAAGACAGATCTTGGCGAGAGATATAGAATGAACAGTTGTGAACTTATAGGTAGCTAAAACTATGGAAGAAAGGGGGATCTCTTAAAGAGAAAGTGTGGAATGAGGAGAAGAGAGTGTTAGGGTGCAAACATTATGACAGGCATACAATTGATTTTGAGGTATTGAATAAAGGCAGGTAATTAGAAAGTTTCTGAAGTTTCAACAAAAGGAAGGATTTTCCTTACGTTTAGAATAAGGCATTGAGTCTCTGGCCAAGAAAGACAGTTTTTTGGCTGGTAACCAATATAATCAGAAATAACAAATGAAGTAAAATTTGACAACTCCTAAAGAAAAGAGACCAAAATGCTCTGCTTATTACCGGAACATAACATGAGTTTGTGCCCAACATCACTATAAATGCATAATTTCCCAGCTTCACAATTAGCTTCCAGCTAAATGTGTTATTCTGGCTTCTACATGGTCAAGAGATCTTGAAGAGCAGTGGTCTAGTTCAAGATACTGAATACATACATACACACACACACACACACACGCACCTGCTGCTTAGGCTAGTGATATGGTTTGGCTGTGTCCCCACCCAAATCTATCTTGAATTGTAGTTCCCATAATCTCCAGGTGTAGTGGGAGGGACCTGGTGGGAGGTAATTTAATCATGGGGCCGGTTACCCTCATGCTGTTCTCATGAGATCTGATGGTTTTATAAGGGACTTTTCCCCCTTTTGCTTGGCACTTCTCTTTCCTGCCTTCATGTGAAGAAGGACGTGTTTGCTTCCCCTTCCTCCATGATTGTAAGCTGCCTGAGGACTCCCCAGCCCTGCTGAACTGTGAGTCAACTAAACCTCTTTCCTTTATAAGTTACCCAGTCTCGGGTTTGTCTTTATTAGCAGCATGAGAATGAACTAATACAGCTAGTGATCCTGGAGGAGTTCTCCTGATTTCTCAGGCTCTATATGAATGTCCTACAGAAAGCTTTTGTGCCATTCATCTGTATTTGATGCTTCTCCTTTGCAACCCACTCCTGCCTCTATCATAGCACTTACTCACTGAATTTAAGCTTTCTACTTTTTGTCTTCTCTGTTAGATTATAAGCTTATATCAGAGATACTTTTCTTTATAGTCCTAGGACCTGGCACAGTGCCTGATTATTGTAGGTGGACAAAAACTCAATTTTTAATTTATTCCTGGAAAGTACATTTCTAATTTCAACATCTTCTGTATAGTTCAGCCCCACTTCTCTTCCTAGACTGAGCTCAGAGAATCTGTGCAGATTCAGTGCTCTAGATTCCCTCCTTGTCCAATGTGGGAGTTTAATTACTTTTTTAGCTAACATTGTTAAGGTATAATTTACAAGCATTACGATGAACACATACTGAGTGAACAAGTCAATGAATTTTGACAATCATATATTCCTGCATAGTCGCCACCATAATCAAGATACAATGAATTAATTCCATCTCCCCTTATGTTTCCCTAGTTCCCTAATTCTCCATTCATGGTTCCAAAGACCACACTTCCCAATATCAAGGTAAGTTAGAAAGATCAGTAGCAAGAAAGAGATTTAAAAAAAGCAGTCGAGGTACGCTTTATGGAAAGGACACATAGGCTTTCTCTCAGATATCCCTCAGCAAATCATATCTAGGCTACAATGTAAGAAATCAGTAGAATTTCCTAAGAAGAATACTCCTAACAGGGAAGCCTGGCACTGGGCTGAGAGCAAGGACAGAGGGCGCTGGTTCTGACTTTGATGTGAACTCACCATGTACGCCTTGGAAAATCCTTTTCCTTTGTGAACTCCTTATCCTTCTCCTCCTTGGCTTTCTCCTCTTCCTCTTATAAAATTATTAGCTAAATCTTTAGGACTTTTTTTTCTAATGGGAAATGTCTGGTTTTTAAAGGAAATCACAATTCCCTCATCTGTAAAATGGGAATAATTACAGCATCTGCCTCATCGTGTTGTTATGTGGGTGAAATGAGGCATTCATGGAAAGTGGTTAGAGCAGAGCACGCATGTAGCACAAGGGCTCAATCAGTGTCAACCATGATGATGATGTGGCTAGTGACGATTATGATTGCAAGAGAACAAGGGAATTCTCCAAGGACCCAGGACACAAAGGAGTCACGAAATAGAGGGGTGAGTATGTGAGTACTGGGGTAGGGTGGGGGGTACACCTTCTGTTCCTGTGCCCCAGGTGGCCAGGGTGTAGCAGGAACCTAAGGCAAGGAACTGAATGACACTTTCGCTCTGGAAGGTTGTGGAATGTTCCATAAGGTTGGAACCTTAGAGAGCCTCTAAAAGTTGAATTAGAAAAAAGATTCCAATATTAACATGGGGACAATAAGAAATTTGTCTGTCTTGACCTGAGCTCTGGATGAAGCAGCTGTGTCTCTCCAGGGAATGTGTAATTGCAAGTCTGTGCTGCAGGTGAATTTGGGATTCAGATATATACTTCCTATGTGGATTCACTCCTGGAGCCCCTGACAGAGGCAAATATAGAACTATTTTGGGAGGAACATGCTCTTTCCCACGCCATACATGAGTTCTAGTTCCCACATTTTCCTCCTGAAGTTGTTCTCATAGTCCAAATTACCAAGCACAGGAGAAAACAACTGATCATGAGCAAGAATCACAAACCACACCTTCTTAGGCTCCTGTGGATGGCAAGTAATTAAATAACGCAAGAGGGACTATGCAAGAAATCAAGTGGAAATACCTAAGAATCAAATACATAAATTAAAAGACATTGAAAAGTACATTCCTAGTATATAGAGTTTTGAAAATAAAAAATCAAGTCAGGAAAATTTCAAAATCTCAAGGAATGGTTAAACATTGTCAGAAAAAATAAAATTACTGAATTGAAAGATAAATCCTGGAAAGTCACCCAGAAATAAAGAAATGGGGACTATGGAATAGCAGTTAAGAGTAAGAAGACCCAACACATGCCTAACAGGAGCTTCAGAAAGAGGGTTGAGAAATGATACTTGAGGAGATAATGGAGGGCCAACAATTTTCCAAGGTTACCAAAGGTCCTGGGCATGGAAAATAATCAGCCAATATGTAAAACAATCAGATAGTACTCTGGATGAAGCTGCAGTGGTAGATCAAGTAAGGCTTTCAAAATTGCCCCACACTTGTGGCACAGGGCGCAGCCCTCAGTGGTCTCCAAGAGGCTCTGAGAAGCCCATCCGACTGGCTGCAGACTGATGTGTCCACATTTTCCAGTTCATCCTAAGATTTTAATGACTGTAATCTCCGTACTTGTTATATTCACATCCATCTTACCTTGTGTCCTTATCTTGAAAGGAAATCTGAGAAATTAATTAGCAAAGAGCCTGACAATTACATGGCAATTCCATCGTGCCCCCAGCCGGCTTCGTCTAAAAACTGCCACTCTCTCCTTGCTGTGAACAGATCATCTCTGTCGCTTTTCTCCATATACTCAGGGCTATTCCACTAACGAAACGGGTTCTGGTCTTCAGTGCCGGGGCAAGGTGACATTCCTTAAGATTTATTATTATTGTTTTCCATAACCCGAGGAATGTCAGTCCTTAAAAGCCTCTGCACCATGTTGATTTTCTAAGTTAACTCTGACTTAGCATAGATTTATTGGCAAGGGTTGTGGTTTGCCTTGTGTGTGTGTGTGTGTGTGTGTGTGTGTGCATGTGTGAGTGTGCCTGTTTGAGACACAGAGGTGAAACAAGATAAAACCAACATTTATTTGGCTTTAACATGGGCCATCGCCTGAGCTAATTGCTATTATTTATGCCAATTCTTTCCCTTCTCATAGCAGTCAGATTAGGAGAGCAGTATCATCCACATTTATCACATGAGAATCAGTCTCAGAGAGGTTAGGTACAGTGGAGGGTCACTTAGCTACAGGATGTACGAGAGAAAAGGACTAATAGAGAAAGAATGACTCTCTGGAAAGAGTCCAGAATCCATATGGAAAATGGAAACACAATGTTGTGTGGTCTGATCCAGGCTTGTGAGCAGAAGGGAAGGTCCCTACAACTTGACATGTCTTCCTCTTTGGAGCCTAGTAAGTAATGGTGCTGGGTGCTGGTGTATGTAACTCATGTCTCCCAGACAACCTTAACTCAGGCAACTTGAGACTCCCATGCAAAACCATATCATCAAGCCCTGCTTTCCTGGGCTTGCATTCAACTCTCCTTCCTGCTGGCCTCCCCGGGTGCGTCCTGTGCTGTGTCATCCTTCTACAGTCGTCACGCAACAATGAACACCCAACATCACCCCACACGCCATACTACCAAGGACATTTGTTCTCTCTGAGGCTGATAGCTCTTTTTGTCCTGAGTACAATTTGCCCTCCTTCCCCTAGGGGCCGGCTCCCTTTGGCTGTGGGTTCTTTCATGTCTATCACATCAACAACACTTTCTGTTGAGAAGCTAGTTTATTGCAATTATAATTAGACATGCACCTTTCTGCACCACACGTCCAGTTTTTCTCATGCACTCCAGCCCTGTCCTTTGAGTGGCACACACACTGCAGCTGCTGTCACTCTTGGAGTAGGATCAGAGTCCAGAACCCAGGTGTGAAGGGACATAGACCTCTGATAGATACTAGCTGTGTTTCCTTGGGAAAGTTTGCCTCTCTGAGCCTCTTTCCTCAATGGAATATTGGGATGATAATCCTACCCATGGGGTTGCCGTAAGAATTACGTGGGAAACGTCCATGTAAGACCTCTGTTACAATAAATGCTCAGTCTTTCTGGTTCTCCATCCGACCCGCTGCTCCATTCCCTAGTTCTTAAGGTGGGCATGCTGGTGAAGTTGCTCCTAAACATGCTCTATTCACAGATTTGACTCTTGTGGAAGAGAAAAACACCCCACTTCAAAGGACAAAGGAGATTGAGAAGATTTGTTGAGTACAGAGAAAAGAGTCTGAGCTATTGGATCAAAACCCGACTACCTCATTTCCCAGAAAATCATGTAACTTCTCTGAATTGCATTTATAAAACCTGAATATGTGCCTCATTGGATCACTAAAAATTCAATGAGACAATGTGTACGAAAACATGTGTTGGCATGAAGGTATGTGTAAAGTCATTCGTTCAGGAAACCTTTCTGAGCTAGCCCAATCCAGTCTTTGACATCATCTCAGGGGGAGCTGCTAGGTTTAGGACAAGCACAATAAAACCAACACCAAGCCAGAGGTGTGCAGGTTGCATCTGGGTGCCTGGCCAAGACACTAAGGCCACACTCTGAATTCTTATACAAACCCAGTGCATATCTCGTCACAGAGATTTTTCTTTCCAGGGCGGGGGGTGGGTACTAAAATCCTCAGCCTGTCCGTGGCCCAGAACATTTTAAGGTGAGAATGTCCTGCACAACGCATCGTGTATTTCCTCTGGCAGACAGCTCTCTCCTGCACCCTCCCGGCGGCGGCGCGCCTCCCAGCCCGTCCAACACTGCTCTCTGGTGGCAGCAGGTCGCAATTTCATGGCTCTCCGACTGCCCCTCTGCTTGGGGCTCCTCCCTTCCCAGGCCCCATTCAGATTGCGAGGGCGCTGAGCGAGTCCCAAAGGCAGGCAGTTTCTCTGCGAGTTCTAGATTCCTACATTGTCAGCTGATCTTTCCTCTGCATTCACGCTCCACCCAATCCTGAGTGATCATCAGGCTCACCTGATCCTGTTTAAAAGCCTTTATGCCCTTCAGCAAAGCTCATGGTCTTGGCATAAAACCAAGTCTGCTCCTTCAGCGAGAGCTCCTCTGTCCACACGTCCAGTCTCGGCTCTGGTGCCGTCCTTCGGAGGTACTGCCAGCCTGTGGTTCCCAGGCCCAGCTCCCTGTCCTGCCTGAGCTCATTCACTGCATTTCCCGCTTCAGCCTTGCACGCCCTTTCCGCCACCAAGCAAGTGGCTAAGCTCTTCAGAACCCAGAGGGATGTCACTTTCTCCATCAGGCCTTCTCCAGCAACTCCCCCTACGCCGAGCTGGGTGCAGACCTAAGCCCTGCTCCCCGCTCTGTCAAGGCCTTTCCCACCAGACTCAGCTTCTATGGCATTTTGTTTGCATTTTTAAAAATCACCATAGCCCTAAAACAGAATACAGTGCTGCCCGTGGAGACTGAATAAATGTTGAATGAAAATCGTCTGTAGCTTGGGAACTAGAGGAAGAGTAGATGCTGCAAGGGTAACAAGTCATCACTATTACTTACATTCTCACCAATAATAACGGTCCTTATTGAAAATTCTCCTATGCAAGTCACCATTAAGTGCTTTAAATGCATATTCTCATTGAATAGGCCTCTATATGATGTAGTGAGCAGCTGCAAATACTATCTCATTTAGCCTTCACAACAACTTGGCAGGGAGGAGAACAAGCGTTAGATCCATGTGACAGAGGAGAAAACGAAAGTTGGGGAGAGGTGGGTGACCAAGCGTCCAAGAATAGTGTGAGAGCCCAGATTTTGCAATCTCTCTTCTAGTGATACAAGTCTGCTATACCTCAGGAATACTCTTCCACCTCTTCCTGAAAGAGACAGGTCTCCAGAGACGAAGTCAAACACAGGAATGTGCCTCCACCTGCAGACCCGGGCTGTAAAAGCAGCTTCTCCTCTCTCGCTTCCAGTTTCTAATCAATTATGGAGGAAATGACAGTGGAGAGGGGAGGAGAGAGACACTCCATAGTGACTGCAGCTCATTGAAAAGATACCCGAGGCTTTGTCTCTGCAGCCACAATGCCCGGCTGGGAACACCAGGGCATATATATGTAGGGTTTGGGTGGATGACACTGAGACAAAGGAAAAATGAAAAACCAAGTGAATTAAGTGAAGGTGAAATAAACGGTGCTCAGCAACAGATGGGGCTGGTGCTAGGTAATTTTCTCCTGTCACCTCCCCTCAGGTAATAGATAATCCTGCAGCTGCTGGATTTCCTGGGAAGGCAGGCATGGGGCCTGAGTCTCCTTCGTGTTTGGAAACCATGCCCCCCATTCCTTAATCTATCTTGATGATAAAAATCTTAAGAGCCAAAACTTTTTGCAAGACTTATGGTGGCGATTTAACTCCGTCCTGGTTAAGGTTGCTATCTGTCAGGCTGTCATGGTGACAGGCAGATTTGTAAATGCTCTGGCTCCAGTGTCAGGTTGAAGGTGACATTTTTCAGCTGGAGATTTTTTTCCTCATCCCTCACAGAGACAGAACAACTAAGAAAGAGGAAAGCAATCCCCTGAATCAGCCTCTGCCCCACTCGCAGTCAGCCTGCCCAGGGTGTTGACTCCTGAGCTCTGGGATTGTTTGTGAGCTCCCCAGCCCACCTCTGCCCTGACCCCCACGCCCAGAACACAGTGATTCCCTGCAAGGCCAAACTCCCAGTCCCACCCCTCCCCACCCCATCTGCAGGCCAGCCCAACTTGGCCTTCTAATTATTTGTCTTGGCTGATGGTCCCTGCTCTGCCATTATCATTATAAATACTTACATAGATTAATTAACCACAATGTAAAACCCAGAATCCCAGCTAAATTCACTTAATGACCTGCCATGCGATTTCTTGGCTGAAGCATCTGAAACTAACCCTGAATGCTTAGTGACATTCACCCTTTTGATTCCTTCCTGGAATCACTAGTCAGTCGAGTCTCCTTTTTAACCCCTTTTTTGCCTCTGACTTTACTTTCAGGGTCTATAGCCCTGAAGGAGTCACACAGAGGTTTGGGTGATTTGGTTTCTTGGGTTCTTGCCTGATTCTCTGCATTTGTGTGACATCTTTTATGAAGCTAGGGAAGGCACTTTCATCCTTGATGCCACATCAAAGCTTAGGTAAGAAGAGTTTTATATGGCTGCATTTCTTGGCCCAGATGCCAAAATGGAAACGCTCTCTCTTTCCTCTGTCTACTCTCATTCTGTCTCCTCTCTATCCCCTCTCTTTCTCTCTCAGTTTCTTCAAAAAGGACCTAGCATTATTCAGAGATCTGCCTGGGAGATGGTCTAGCCCTGTGTCAGCATCACCCAGAGATCTGCATGGGAGACAGGCTAGCCCTGTGTCAGCATCACCCAGAGGTCTGCATGGGAGACAGGCTAGCCCTGTGTCAGCATCACCCAGAGGTCTGCATGGGAGACAGGCTAGCCCTGTGTCAGCATCACCCAGAGATCTGCATGGGAGACAGGCTAGCCCTGTGTCAGCATCACCCAGAGGTCTGCATGGGAGACAGGCTAGCCCTGTGTCAGCATCACCCAGAGGTCTGCATGGGAGACAGGCTAGCCCTGTGTCAGCATCACCCAGAGATCTGCATGGGAGACAGGCTAGCCCTGTGTCAGCATCACCCAGAGGTCTGCATGGGAGACAGGCTAGCCCTGTGTCAGCATCACCCAGAGGTCTGCATGGGAGACAGGCTAGCCCTGTGTCAGCATCACCCAGAGATCGGCATGGGAGACAAACTAGCCCTGTGTCAGCATCACCCAGAGGTCTGCATGGGAGGCGGCACCTCTTGTAGTCAGTGTCTAGGGGCATTAGAGTCAATCCTGGAGGGAAGGTTTCAAGCCCTAGAGTGGAAGAACAAGAGAAAGACTGAGGTTGTAAATAACGGCGAAGTGTCAGCCTGTGACTCCCTGCCCGTTTCCTGTTTTTCCTCCCTTCCCTTTGAGACTTTTCACTCGTGCTTACCTAGGGGCCATGTGGGGTGCCCTGATGATAGTTCCCATCCAGGAGGGGGTCCAGCTCCCTGTTTTTTCTCGATCAGATGCCATAATGTTCAACTTCTTCATTTAGAAAAGCTAACGATATTTACCTCGCCCAGCAGTCTTGTTTTGTTTGTGTTATGAGTAATGAGTAACTTGACACATGAAAGACTCCTGGCACCTGGCGGAGCTCTGTGGATGCGCCGCCTCCCTCCTAGCCCCGGGGCCGCGGCGCCCAGCCCAGCCCCGCGCCGCGGAAAGAACGCGCCAGCGCCACCTGGCGGGGCCGAGCGGGAGCGCGGGGTGGCGAGCGCCGGGCCGCGTGGGGGCTGCGCCCTGGGGTTGCGATCTTTGCGCCCTGGGGTTGCGATCTTTGCGCCCTGGGGTTGCGATCTTTACCCCCTGTGGGGTTTATACTCAGGAGAAGACAACATGGAAGGGAAGGCGGAGAGAAAACAGTGAAGGACATGGAAGGGAAGTCGGGAGGGGCTTTCAGGGAAGACGAGGGGATGGGGTCCAGGCGACGACATCGCCTTGGACGGGGGTCAGGAGGGAGCGAGGTGGGGTGGGGTCCACGTCTGCCCACGTCCCGCGGGTCTCGGCTCGGCCAGCCTGGACCCGGAGCTCCTCGTGACGTGGACTCCCTGGGTGCACGGGGCGGAAGAGGAGCGGCCGTCGAAGAAGCTGCCTTACACCCGGGGAGCGCCTTGGGCCCAGGCCCACAGGGGCGAACTCCCCGCGGCCCCCGGCCGCCGACAGAGGGGCGCTTGCTGGGCCTGAGGATCTGAACTACGTTCTGCGAAGGTTAAGGACTGAAGGAACCGCCCTGGCACTGCGGGAGGAGGGGCCGTAGGCTGTGGGTGCAGGGCCGGGGGTGGCCTGGGCCTCTGGTGCACCCTCCGGGGGCTGCAGGCTTTGCTAAGAGCACAGCCCAGGGCTCCCCGGCTCCACAGTGGGGCAGGCTCGGGATCCTCTGCCGTCTAAGACTCGCCCACCCAGACCGCACATCCTTCCAGAAAGGGCAAGGCCCCGCTGAGTGATCAAAGCCCCTTGCTCCCCACCCGCTCCTAGGGCCCTCGCTGAGGATTTCCCCTTCTCCTGCCTGGGTTCGATCCAAGGCAGCTTCCACTTCCCCCCGCCCCTTGACATTTCTCTCCGCGCTGATGGAGAAGTGACAGGGTGGACAAGACAAACAGCTTCCTTCTGAGCCTCGTCTTCAGCCACCGTGTGCCTCAGGCTGGCTCTGCTCCATGATCCCAAACTATAAGGAGGAATCCTCCCATTTTGTTCCCCAAGGATGTGGGCCACGGCCTGTGCTTAACACCCACGTCCTGCCTTCCTGGGACCCCAGGCTGCTTCTCACTGCTTCCAGCCATTCTCCCGCACTCAGGCCCCGCGCCCCGCTCTCTGACATCTTGCAGACGGGAAGTTTGTTCTGTACTTCGGTACAAGGCAGCGTCCACGGTGTATGTTTCTGAGGGCAGAGAATGCTTTCCCTTCTGGGTAAGCGTGGAGTCCCCTCGGTGCTTCGGTTCTGCTGTGTCGGTGGGCGCTGAGCCCGTGCAGCATCTCCACAGTCCCCGGGGACTGACTAGGTGCGCTGGGCTGGCTTGGGCCGGGTTTCTGTCCATCTGATCTCTGGGTGTTTGTGTGTCATGCCCACCTCTTCTGGCACTGGGGTTCACATCTCTATCTGCTACATGCATCCCCCTGGGAGAATGCCTGCCCCCTGGATTTCTGGAATTCTGGCAGTTTTGTTCATATTCCTAATGAAATATCTGTGAATGTGTGAGTTGTACCAAGGCGTTCAGGGAAGCCTCACTGCGTGTCATACTTTTCTCTCCTCTTATCTGGATTCCAGGCCTTTTCTCTGCCAACTTGGTGTGTTCCTCTACCCAGTTCCACAAATAGATGAGATCAGGGACAGACGTGTGAGGGGAGAGACGTGCTGATCTCATCATGAGTGATCATGAGATCTCATCATGAATTCAGCAACATGGGTCTCTGCCTGCGAGACCACCAGGTTCATGTCCTCTCTGCTGTCATTGCCAACAAAACAGCATAGGGTTATCCCATAGAACTTCATCATGTGTGGACTAGGGAGCCAACTGTGTAAATGAGAATCCCTCTACCCAGGTAATAGGTATACGACCAGTAATAACTGGTATTGCTGAGTCTCTCTGGAAGGCTGGCAGGTGGCAAGAGTGGGAGGAGGTGGCCTGGGGTGCCAGCTGCCAGCAGGAAGGGTGAGAACAGCCTTGATCCCACCTTCTGAAGAGTGCAGTCCAAGCCTGCAGTATGGGAGGGGAGATGGGACAGAGAGGACTCAGGATTCATGGCACCCTTGCTGGCCTTCCGTTTTCCATCCTCCCAGAAGGCTGCTTAGGCCCAGCCAGCCCCTCCTAAAGGACTTCACCTCCACCTGTCCTCAGAACATCGGTGAAGGAATGAGTGCTTCCAGGGCATTGGGGCCAAAAGCAACATTTGTGGGGAAATTCAATTCCAAGGGATGAATCTCATGAGTCTGGCCTAGGGACTGAGACAGCCTTAAATTAAGCCCCTGAAAGTTGTTTTCCTAAAGAGCTTTTGTCCTGTGCTGGGATCAGGAGAGACACAGATTCACTCTGCCTGGCTCTGACCCTTCTCCTTTCTCCGTCCTTCCAGCCCCTCCTGAGCCAAGCCTTTTTACCATGGCTAACTTCTGAGGGGCCAGGCAATATTGGGTGGGGAGGCAAGGCAGGGCCAGAGCAGCGTTCCTTGCGGGGTCACCTTTGTTCCTGCCTGGCTCTGGTCCTGGGCCCTCCCCGCCGCCTCATGCTGAGCCACAGGCAGTGCACTGGCTCCCAGGAGAAGGGGCTCGGTCCTCGGTCCTCGCAAGTAAAAAGCCCAGCTCCGGGTATGGAGACATCCCTGGAGAGTGTTCCTTCCTTCCTCGGGGGCTGCGGGGATTTTCCTTAACAAACATCCAATTTATTGGTAGCTCTCGTTTTCACTGAAGGGTATGCACGTGTAAAATTAAAACCAATTAAATGCATTTTTAGAAACCAACTAGCTAACTAAGAGTGTCCTGCAGAACGCACCACGGCTCTAACAATCCTAAGGAAACACCTCTACAATGTGTGGGGCTTCACAGGCCTCTGAGCAGGGGTGACACCATCTCAGACAGGGATGGGACACCTGCCCATTGGTCTGCAAGATGGTCATATTTTCTGAGGGTCCTAGTTTCTGTTTCAAAATGGTGCTCCAGACAGCAGGACTGACGGTTTGGGTGTCTGATCTCTGGGAGCAGCTGGTGTCTTCCACACACGCATCACCCCCAGCCCTGAAGAAGCAGCATCAAGCTCAACTCACAGCACGAACTGGGCCCTGCTGCCTGGTAGATGCTGGACAGTCACTGGGGGTGTGACGCCGACAGGCCAGGCGCTGCCGCAGGGCAAGAGCAACCGAGGACACAGAGGAGGCAGCCAGAGAAGAGCCTGCCCAGCGTGTGCCTGGGAGCAGCAGGCGGAGGGAGGAGCCGGGCCTCTTAACGCCTTTGGGGTTTTGGAGCTAAACTCACTGACTTCTCCAAAAGAGAAATGACATGTGCCATCCCATTCTGATGTGTTTGGAAGGCATTTTTCATGGACTTTCAAAGCAACCATTAACAAGGTTTTTCTGAGTTAGTGGCGTGTGCTACCCAACCTCCTTCCGACCCTGCTTTGAAGCCCGCTTTCAGAAACCCAGGAGGGGCACGGAAGGAGGACGGGCAGGCTGCTTTCCCCCCTGTCTGGAGTCCGCTGAGAGGGGACCCTCCCCTGCGCTGGGAGCCTGTTCTCCAGCTCGGTGGAGGCAGCCTCGCGGCTCGGGGAGCGCGGGTGCCCTCCGGTGGCCGTCCTGGGGAGCTGCAGGCGCGCCCCCGCGGCATCTGCGGCTCCTCATCCAGATGTGAGAACTGCCTGGCAGCGCGCGTCGCACCCCTCCGGGGTTTATTAGCCTGCTGTAATGTCAGTGCAATAATAACCCCTGGGAGGCTATTCCATTCAGACGATTTTCATTTCCATTCAGCCACTATTTCCATTCAGACGATGGCTATTCCATCAACGACTCCAGAGGCCTGCGTGGTAAATGAGTTTTCTTTTAAAAATACGTTCACTGATTGCTTTGCTAGGACACATTCGGCACCAAGGGGATGTGAGTGTGGGGCTGGAGGATACGTGTGGTGGGAGTGGGGTGGAAACCATCCAAAGATCTACAGCAGAGGCCAGGAAGGAGCAGCCGGATTTCACAGCCCTTCCGCCACCAGACCCAGGGGCCCCCTCGCCTGTGGCCTCCTGTCCCTCTCCCAGTGGCACTCCTGTGGAGTGGTTTTGTTCTTTGAGGAGCACGAGCCTTGGACATTCATATTTCGGTGAGTCCCTTGCAGCATCCCCCACTCCCACCCGAGGCACTTGGGCGGCACTAATTCAAGTAACTTGTGGCTGCCCCACTCTGCAGCCACACCCGGGGGGTGAAGGTGAGGTGGACAGGGAAGACACGCAAGGCAGGATGCTGACCCCAGGCTGACGCCCATGAAGGCCCCTAGCCTGTGGCCAGGCTGGTGATGGTCTGAGGAGCAGAGGGCTCTGCCGGGACCCTGGAAGGCGCAGGCCACAGCGGGTCGCAAACCTTGCTCTCCTTATAGCCCTCATTAGAGTCACCGAGTGCAATGATGTCCTGTGTCCCTGCCCGAAGCCCCAGTTGGAAGGGGCAGACATCCCTCTGGGTAGCGAGATCACATTCAAGCAACTGGGTTGGGAGGGGCGCTGGGAGGGTACAGACCGCAATCCGTGGCTACCAACCAGCTGACCCCATGCATGATGGTGTCGTCACGTTTCATGCAGGTACAATTTTCCTTCTCCCCTGGAACGTGGGGTTAGTGAAATCATTAGCTACTTTCTAATAGCAGTGGGAAGCATTGCATGAGGTGGAGGGGCCCCGGGATTGAGCCCTGACCTGCCCCCAAGTTCTGACCTGCAACTGAGGTGAGTGTTTCCCAGCTCAGTCCCTGCTGGGACTCAGTCCCAGCAGTTCAGGTTGTCCCAAACTGGGGCAGAACGTGGCCCTGCGGCCTGGGCTCCGCTGCTCCCACACCCTCCCACCAGTGTGTCGCTTCACTCCAGTGCGCCCTGGCAGGTCAAGTCTGGGTTATGATTGCCTCTAATTAGCATTTCCAGCAGATGGAACATTCTCCAACCTCCAGCCCACAGCTAAGTGCTTCTTAGAAAAGGCCAGAAATTATTTTCTACCTTTGAAAACATCAAAGGAAATTGAAGGAAATGACCCCATTCTGATCTGTGCCTCTCGGCCAGCCTCGCTATTGCCGTATTTGGGTGGGGCTGAGCCATGAGGAGCGCATAGAGGAGTTTCAGAACCAGATGTGGTTGACCCTTGAACAACATGATTTGAACTGCACGGATCCGCTTATACACGGATCCGCTTAAAGTAAAAGTTACACCAAGAGTGCCTGCCCTTCCTGCCTCCTCCCCTTCTGCCTCCTCTACCTCTTCCGCCTCTGCCACCCTTGAGACAGCAGGACCGATTCTTCTTCCTCCTCCTCCTCTTCCTCCTCAGCCTACTCATGGTGAACATGGTGAGGATGAAGACCTTTATGATGATCCACTTCCATTTAATTAATAGTAAATATATTTTCTCTTCTTATGATTTTCTTAATACCATTTTCTTTCCTCTAGCTTACTGTATTGTGAGATTATGGTATATAACACATATAACATGCAAAATCCATGTTAATGGACAGTTCATGTTCTCAGCAAGGCTTCTGGTCAACAGTAAGTTATGAGGAGTTAAATTTTTGAGGAGTCAAAAGTTATACATGAATTTTCAACTAAGCAAGGGGTTGAAACCACCGCATTATTTGAGGGTCAATTGTAGTTCCTGACAGGATGGTGAGCAAGTTCCCAGGCCCAGCCTGCTCTGAGAGAGGCCTCCTGGGACACCATGGTCTGTGGGCTGTGGCCTGTGGCCTGTAGCTCCCCTGGTGGAGACTGGGGAGGGGACCCTCATCAGCCCCTGGCTGCTTAGCCCCTTATGTGTTCCTCCTGCCACTCCTTTGACGTGGGAAGATCCTGGAAGGCAGGGCCAACTCCAGACTTCTTTGTAAGCATCCTGAGCCAAGGATAGCACTTCTTATGTAGAATAAGGTTGTAGGATGTCAGAGCTGGAAATACCCTCTAGTTACCATGACTAGATTCTAAGAACTTATGTATTGAGTGTCTTCTTTATGCTAATATTCTAGACACTATGGGTGAAAAAGTGAACAAAACAATGTCCCTGCTCGTGTGGAACTTCTATTTTTGTGGAGGTAGATTGACACTAAACAAATAAACAAGTGAATGCTACTATGTCACATTGAAATCCTTTAGCAAAATGATCTTCTTTAAAAAAAGGTAAGGAGAGAGTGTGCTGTGGCTCTGTGTCTACTGAAATAGGGCGATTGGCGGGCATTTCTGATCAGAAGTAAAGGAGCAATTCACTTGCTATGAGGGGGCGGAGCACTGCAAGCAGAAAAGTAGAAAGCACAAAGGCCCTGAGGCAGGAATGTGCTTGGTGTACAGGGGACCAGCTGGAGATGGAGGCCAACATGTTTGCAGCAGAGTAAATAGAGGGTCAGAGACAGACAAGATCAGAGACAAACTGCTGCGACCCCACATTGCCATTCAGCTCTGGGGAAGTCTGAGTGCTGTCAGCCTGCCTGCCCAACTCTCCATGAGCCCCCAGCTGCTTCCCATGGATGCTGGCTGGGGAGCCTCATCTGGCTTGAGCAGTGCATCAGGAAGGACTGACGGGGGTTGGGCAGTGCCAGCTGCCCCCCACGCTGATTGATCTTGTGAAGGGCCCAACTGCTGGGCTTCTGCGAGGATCTCAAAGGGCCATCATCAATCCCTCCTCACAGGGACTTTGTAACAATTACACATGACACCTATGGAAGCTATTGTTTTAAAAACTCATTCCAACTTAGAATTTCTAAAAAGCTCACTCTTGGGTTGAGCCTTCCACCTAGATGCTCCCATCCCAGCCCTGAGCAGCTCAGAGTGGGTCTTCCTTCTGGGCTCTGGGCCAGTGTCCACAGAACGGCTTCACGTTCACCCTAGTGGGGGCTCACTCACCCCGAGGCTCACTCATGCCCCTGGTCTCCCTGCCCACCTCCAACTCAGGCTCTTCACCACGTTGGGGCTGGGAGTGTCGTTGTCCTACACAGCTGGAGACATGGAGTCCCAGGGAGTTGGCCCAGCCTGTATCTCGCCCAGGTCATCGCCAGGGCCAGGGTATGCACTGCTGCCTCCAGAGGCCCCCTGCTCTCTAGGAATGCAGGATTGTTGGGGAAAGGAGGCTTCTCACACAGAGGCAGGGGGGTGGCATGATGAGCAGGCCTGGGAAAGCCGCAGGGCCTCCAGCCTGGGACTGGGCCAAGTGTCCACCTGCAGGTCCCAAAGCTGAGCAAATGAAGGGCCAGTGTCCTACATAAAGGAAGCTGCTGCGTCAGCCAGAGGACAGAGACAGCCCGAGGGCATGCTCCTCCCAGCTCCCTGGAAGCTGCAGGCTGGGGAGGGCACCAGGGGATACTGCCAGCAGCTCAGAGGCTGTTGAGAAAAGGTTTCCAGGCAGAGTGGAGCAGGCTACCCACTAGGGAGTGTGGGGGAACTGCCTTTCTGTAGTTTCCAGGTGGGGAGGGGGTGTGTGACTACCGCTTTATAATCTCAGAGACGTCACTTGCCACCCAGCCGGAAGGATCCTCCCTGGATCGCTCTGGTCAGGTTGGCAGAGCCAGAGAGAGTCACTGTCGTCAGGACGTCCTCGTGGTGAAGGCCGCCCACCCCGCGTTGCTCTCCCCGGACCCCGTGCTCTCAGTGCCCCACACACAGGAGCTCATTTCCCTCCCACAGCAAAATCCAGAGGGGCTTCTTCCAATTCCACAGGCAGAATGAAGCGACGAAGTTAGGCGAGGTTGCGTGATCTCGAATTCTCTGCACACGGCCAGCCAGTAAGTAGTAGAGTTAGAATTCGAACCCAACTCTGCTGAACTCCAAAGCAAGTGGGGTTCGATTCAGTCCCAATAACCTCTTGCCACCGCCTGCCCTTCAGAACGCCCTTTCTAAGTGCAAGTACATCCCACCCTCCAGCAGATCAGCGCCTCACAAAGCAACACGCACCAGGGATGGAAAGACCCCGGGGAGAAGTCAGCCTGGGAGGCCATCAGCTCCGATGACAAAGGACAACCCAGAGTGCCCCCCAGGGGACCTTCCTCTAAAACTTCCAGCCACCTGCTCTTTGGCATCGCCTTGCAGCCTCCCAAAATATGAGCATGAATGCTGGCATGGGGGTCGCCTCACTCGTGCTATGGAGACCCCTCCATGGCAATCATGATAGGATTTTGTATTCTTTTCCAGCCCTCTGCAGGGCAGGTGTAGTGTGAACACATTGACAGAGTGAACCTCGGACACATCTGGGGTCTATTTCTGCAACTACAAACCCACCCTCACATGCAAAATTAGGGTCCATCAGCCCCCTTGATGTGCCTCCTCCCCTTCACCTCCACTCTTGGCTCCTAAGGCATCAACCTGGTCAGACTTCTTCTGGAGCCTATTGTGTTATCCCTTCATTTCCCAAGAGGGGACTTAGGTACCAGAGCTGGAGGGCAGGAGTTGTTTCCCCTCCTCCCGTGCACCCTGAACAGTGCCCGGCTGCAGACAGCCCTGCCGAAGGGGATCCTGTGATGTGTGCATCCCCAGTCCCTTTCTTGCCTCACTTCAGAGGAGCAAAAACCAGAGAAACAAAGGCGGGGGCTGCTGAAGCGCAGCGAGTGATGCTCTGCCAGGGAGGTGTTAGCATTCTTCTTTTGATTAGGAATAAAGCATGCAGACCTTCTGGTTGGGTTTTGCAGTAAGAAAGGGAAGCTTTGCTTTTAGAGGGAAAGCTCAGTTATAATGAAGAATAATTGCTGTGCAGATGACTGTGGTTGTGATTTTCACCATAGAATTCCTAGAAAGCGGTATGGGCCTGCGTCCTTGCATGTGCTTGTGTGATAGACAGAGAACGGTGGGGAGCTGGTGTTGGGGTGTGTACGACATCCACCTGCCTTTTCCAGCTCATCCCATTTCACACCTCAGTCCCGGCTGGTATGTAAAATGTGTAGAGGGAGTGTGGGCACAACATGCTTCCCAGGAAACAGCAGCTACCACCATGATCCAGTAGGTACTGGATCGGCCCCTCTCTTGGGCCTCCAGGAGCCAAAGGGGATCCAGCACCGAGAGGGAGCTGATTTCGGATATGGCTGTCAGAACCGAATGGATGCTGGCAACTTTCAGTGTAGATGCTGAGAGCAAATTGCAGCAGAGATGCACTCAGAGTGGAATAATCAGGAAGGACCCGATCTCAGTGTCAGTGGCCTCCAGGGGGAGTAAGAATTGGGCTCATGATGGGCTCCTCTACTTTGCAGTATTTAAGGCTGGCAGGCTCCCTGGTCCCCACCCAGGGTCACAGTCCTGAGCAGGCTGGCAGAGGAGAGGGCACCGCTCTCCAGCTCTGCAGCTGCATGTGTGCCACAAGGAGGGAGGGCCCTCAGCCTCCCACGACTCCCTGCGGCTGATGGGGTTAGGATAGCAGGAGCACGCGGAGGCTCTTCTGAATTGGTCCTTCAGGGTCCTTGCAGAATACCCCCTGTGGCCTGCAACCACAGTTGCTGTTTTTGTACAGAGATTCTTAGATTACTCCCCACAACAACCTTCCAGACAGGTATTGCCCCATTTTCCAGGAAGGAACACAGAGACTCCTCAGCTATACAGCATGCCAACAGTGCTGCCTCGATCAGTAGCTGACAGAGGAAGGCGTTCAGATCAGGAACGGGTGAGACATTGCAGGAGTCAGCCCAGGCATCCCTCGTGCCAGGGAGATGACCCAGTGATGACCCAGCCACTGCCCGTGGAGGGCGGGTGAAAGGTGTCAGTAGGTGCGTCGGTTCTCCCTGCAGCCCTAGGGGCTGGGTCCTCGGTGTGCTTTTTCCAGAGACAGCACTTGAGATTGGAAGGACTGGTCAGCTCAGCCTACAAATTGCTTTTCACTTAGCTGGATTCTCTAGCCACAGGGTGAGGGTGAGAACACACACACACACACAGACACACACAGACACACACACACACAGACACAGGCAAGGAGACACACACACAGACACAGATGCACACACGCTCACATGGACAGGGAGATATACACACAGAAACAGAAACACAGACGCTCACACACACAGGGAGACACACACACAAAGATGCACACGCTCACACACACAGGGAGACATACACACAGACACAGAAACACACATGCTCACACACACAGGGAGACACACACACAGACACAGATGCACACATGCTCCCACCACACACACACAAGGAGACATACACACACAGACACACACATGCTCCCACCACACACACAAGCACTCACAAACACACAGACACAGATGCACACATGCTCATACACACACACAAGGAGACATACACCCAGACATAGACACATACACAAGAGGAGACATACACAGAGACACACACATGCTCACAAGCATGCAGGCACACACAAACACACAGACACAGGCACACACACAGAGAGACACAGAGATACACACACACATAGAGACAGATACACAGTCAGACACACACATGCTCACACACACAAGGAGACACAAACACACAGAGGCACATGTTCACACACACAGGCACACACAGATACATACAGACAGACACAGAAACACACACACACACAGACAGGAGCACACATGCTCACACACACACAGGTACTCACAGACACAGAAGAAGACAAACACACAGACACAGAGGCACACATGCTCACTCACAGGCACATACACAGACACAAGCACACACACAGAGACACATGCATGCTCACACACACAGGCACTCACAGACACAGACATGATCTCACACACATAGAGGCACACATGCCTACACAGACACACACACAGGCACTCACAGACACAGACACAGACATGATCTCACACATAGACACAGAGGCACACATGCCTACGCAGACACACACACACACACACAGAGGCACAGACACAGACGCAGACATGATCTCACACACAGACACAGAGGCACGCATGCCTACACAGACACGCGCACACACACACAGGCACTCACAGACACAGACACAGACATGATCTCACACACAGACACAGAGGCACACATGCCTATACACACACACACACAGACACAGACACAGACATGATCTCACACACAGACAGAGGCACACATGCCTACACAGACGCACACACACACACAGGCACACACAGACACAGAAACACACATACACAGACAAGTACATAGACACACACACATAGACGTGCTCAAATCCACAGAAAAGTTCATGTTATTAGGTATCCCCATTGTTCTCTAACAGCCCATATCTGGTATCTTTACTGATTCATTTCATTAAAATCCAAAATGTCAATTTCATGAGCAGGCCAACCCTTGGTGAGGGAGGGCTAGGTGCTGTGATGGCCAACACAGAGATGTAAATACCAGAGAAGGATGGGGGGTCAGGGCTCCTGGACTGTCTTTGTCTGGGTTCACATCATGCAGTCACCCAGAGAGCCTCATCTCCCCTTGTCCAGGAGGGATTTACTGAAGCTCGATAAAAATCTGCCGCTGAATATTGCTATAAAATATAGTTCTTTCTCAAGGCGCTTCACTCAGAGAATCCTAAACTAGTATATTCACCTTTGCACGACTTTGTTAAAAACAAAAAAAGAGTTAGTCAAACATCAGCACTAGCCTTCTCCATCGCAAAGCCCATGCCTCGCAATTCTCCTAACAGTGGTTCTCAATGTCAGCCTGCATCAGGGTGACTGGGAGGGCCGTCAGAACTCAGCTTTCTGGAGCTCACCCCAGAGTTTCCAAGTCAGTATTATCTGTGGTGAGACCCAAGATATTACATTTCAAATAAGTTTCAAGTGATACAGATGCTGTAACATTTTTACAATATTTCTTACTACCTTACTAGGGGGCACTAGTTATCTAGAAGCCATCAGAGGGAAATGGGAGAAACTGGACACAAATGGCAGAGGGAGAAGCATAATCAGAGGCACAGTGATCAGCTCCTAGGAGAGGCACTGCTGAAAGCTGGGCAGGCAGCATGCCCGCACTTGTGTGTCCGTGCCCACGCAGGCATTAGCAATCAATCACGGCTGTGTATCTTGTGGATCCCAGACTTGGCTTTGGAATCCTTCTCAACCCAGTACCTTCTAAAGGCACTAAAAATGATTGGGATTGGCAGGCACGATGGCAACCCTTTCCTCCATCTGATCTAGAGTTTGGACTTGACTCCACAGGCACCCCCTCCCTACTTCTTTCCGTCGCACTTTCTTCTTTTCATGCATGGAACGCCCTCTTGTGTCTTTGCACATGGGGGCCATCTGGACTCAAGCACAGGGGAGGAGATGGGTGAAGAGCTGGAGGGAGCAGGTTCTGATGTGGGAGGCAGCAGATTCCCAAATGTCAGGGGGGGCTGACTTCCATTTGTGAGCAGATCATGGAGCAAACGACGGTGGCCTAGAGGGATTCCGGCCCTGAGTGTGCGCAGAGCATGAATGGAGAAGAGAGTGGACAGGGACAGCAGCTGCTCTCTGTGAGCACTTTCTCCAAAAATGAGATATTTTTTATTTTAAAACCAATTGTGTAACATGATAGCTGCAATAACTATGATAAAATCATGTCAGAGGAAGCTGTGTGCAAAAAGATGGACATGTTAGCCGAAGGTAGCTGCTGGCGGGGCTCCTGAACCGCTCTCTCTCCATGCACCGACGTGCAGGCCCCGCCCCGGGCAGCCTTGTTCTATCCTCACTTCTGGCCATGCCTCTGCTTCACACGGAGCGTCAGAAGTCCAGACATCAGAGGTTCAGTCATAGAAGGTGGACAGATCCAGTGACAACCTCTTCCCCAAGGTGGAAAAGAAACAGGAGCTCCAAGGGCTCTTGCCAAAGAAAGAGATGGGAGGAGAAGAAGAGAGAAAGAGAGAAGGAAGAAAAGAGTGATGCCTTTGAGGAACTGTGACATATAGTAGCATTGGGCAGTAGAATGTCTAAAACTCCCAGCCCCAGTAGTCAGGCCTTTCCTGCGTCTCACAGCTCCAGGCTGGGAGAGGGAGTAAGGGAGTAAGGGAGGAAGGGCATCTGTTTCAAATGCTTCCTCTCTCCGCCATGATCAAGCAGGGCTCAGAAGACCTTGCCCTTGGGGCCTCAGCTGTGCTCCTGGCTTCTGTGTTGAATAGAGCAGAAATACCAGACAGCAGAAAGCTGAGTGGTCAGCGCTGGGCCAGACCTGGGCACTGCACAGAGCCAGGGGGCTGAGCCACCTATCCCTGTGATGGTCAGGCCGTCCAGCCACCGGACCCCGCTGAAACCCACATGGAGAAAACTCAAGAGTGCCCAGGGTGTGCCCTTAGAAGGCTGTCCAGGGCCTCGTCAGCACATGGTCAGGACACCTGTGTTCTCTCCTCCCTCAAACCCCGGTCCAGTCTGGGCCCCAGGCAGGAAAAGGGAGACGGGGAGTTTGTTACCAGGGGCCCCAGAAGCTGCAATGCTCATGAATTCCTTAGTTCTCCAGCCTCTTCATTTCATCAAGTCAGTAAATAAATAAAGCTGAGAAGGTTGTGGAGGGAAGGGTGACTCTGGAGCCTATTAGCATACATCTGCATATCAGTGAAGAGACAAGTTCCTGCTTCAGGAGAGCTGATCACTTGCAGATTCAAATCAACCCTGTGACTTTATAGTAGGGCTTGCTGACCAGCTGTGTGTCACAAGGCTCTGTGTTATAGGGCCACCAAGGATGGCATAGGAGGAGTGGAGGGGACAGGGATGCCAGGCCTCTGCAGGGCACTGGTATTGTGCTGTTCAGTCCTGACATTTCCTGACTGCATGCAGTTGAGCAAATGACATAACCTCTCTGAAACTCTATCTCTGCATCTTAATATATTGCTCATAGGAACTTTCTGGGTTCTTATGAGAATTTGGGCTTCTCTTGGCAAAGCACTTGACCCTCAGTAAATGCTCAATAACCCATGGACATTGCTGGTACCAGAGGCTTTAGAAGTGGGCACAGGGGGATCACCACTTGACAACTGGAGAAGAGCTCGGGGCCATGTGTGGCTGCGTATGCAGCCGTCCTGCCTGGCCAGCCTGGCTTTCATCTTTCCCCATAGATTTCCTCACAAATTTTTCAATCTCACTATGCAGTTCTAGCTTCAGGCACCTCGCTGATATATTAAAAATAAATAGTAAACGATTGCATTGGTCTAGCACTTTGCTAGAGTTTATTAAGGACTTCTACCTATAATATGCCATGTAATTCCCAACACTGCCACGAAAGGTCCTCACTGCAGAGAGGAGGAAGTGGACCTCCACGGGAGGCGGGTGATCTGCTCAAACTCAAATGACCTGAGGTGGCAGGACAGACTTCAGGCCTTGAGCATCCATCCCTAGCACTCACTGCCTCCCACATAAGTTGTGCTTGCAAGCAGGGCAGGGCTCGGGGGCCTGCAGCCACCAGGGCACAGAGTTCCTCCCATCCCACCGTACGGTTTCCATATATATTAGACGCCATAGGCAGATCTAGCTGCTGGCGATTTGGGCAACATCTGAAGAGTGCCCAACACTACCAATGAGTCTGTCATCATCAAAAATGTCAGTGTCAGGAAAGACGAAGGCAACAGCACTGCTCCAGATACGAAGAGTCTAAAGAAATATGGCGACAGAACGCAGCTAAGTGGACGGGTCCGTCGTGGGGCCACTGTAATAACGGACATTATTCAGACTACTCCAGAGGCTGAAGTGGGTCTGGGCTAAGTTTCTGGAATTCAGGCATTGTGTTGTGGCTGTGGAAGAGGACACCTTGTTCTTAGAAGATGCATAGTAAATATGGAGGGAAGCTGTTCAATATACTACTTTTATTACATTTTTGAAGGTTTAAAATTTTCAAGGAAGAAAAAGTGCACCAGGCAGACTTCTTGAGCAAATCTTTCTCTCCAATGGCTAATTGTGGTGCCTGAAGGCCCATGTTAAAAAATTTAATTATAGACTTCCTGAAAATATGGGATTGTGAAGGTCATCTGATAAAACCTTCTGTCTCTTACGTGCTCCCTCCACTATGTGCTTATGCGGGTTCACAGTCACGCATGCATGCGCACACACAGGCATACCCCCGCACATGCATGTACACAGGCCCAGACACACACACACACACACACACACACACACACACGTCCTCAGTGCTAGAAAAACTCCAATGCAGCCCTTCACTTCTTTGGATAGCTTAGACCCTTAAAATTTCCTTTATATTGAACACATCACTCCCAAATAGCTTCTGTCTATCAGTCTTGGTTTTGTTTTATGTAATTATATAGAAAACATCTCCTTCCTTTTCTACCAAACAGCACTTAAATATTTGAAAACAGTTATGTGCTCCCAAAGCCTCCTTTTTCAGTTTCTCTTCCCTACGTTCACCTGTTTTGAGACAAAATGGACCTTCGTGTTTTCCAACAGCCTCTTGCTAAAAATCAAATTCTCTGCAAGAGAAAAGCAAGGGTTCGGGTTCAAGGCTCTCATTTCGAAATCTGGCTACATGTCAATCCAGTCCCATGGTGACATGGACCTACCCTGCTAAGTTTCCAAGGGTGAAACCATGGGTCCAAGTGGTTTGCTTGCCAGTCCTCTCAACACCAAAGGTGAAAGCCATGAAAGACTCTCCCAGATTATGGATCTGGTCCCCAGTCCTTGCCCCTGGAAGCAAAGTCAAGCAGAGGTCTGAGCGTTTCTCTCTTCTAGAAACAGGGCCATTTCATTCTGGGGGATTTAAATGGAAAACATCCTCTGCCTGAAGTCTTGAGTCACCTTCATCTGAGACGACACACAAAACCACAGACAAAATGCTGGCAGAGGGTCTTCTGAGTCAAGGCCCTCTGTGGAATTTTGTACTCAGACACTCTGTGGGTGGAGGGTCACATGATGAGAAATGTACAAGCTTTGGAGTCCAAGCTGGGTGTGAATTTGGTCTCCTCTAGGATATAGCAGCTGGGAGAACTAGAGTAAGCTGCTCAGCCTCCCTTGGCCTCAGAGTCTCCTTTGGTTAAAATGAGATAATCCTACCTCCCTTATTGGGCTGTCATGAGAAATGAAAGAACGAAAATGCAAATTCTCTTGCTCATAGTAGGCACTCAACAAGCAATGATTAATTAATGTGGCCACCATTCCAAAAAGGTTATAACAATGCATTTGGCAAAGGTTCAGTCTGTATTACTGGTTATGTAAGATACTAATGAATTATTATAATAACATTTGTGAAATCATATCCTAGTCAGTAATAAGAATTTAAAAATGTGTTGGGAAAACCACCCGTGATATATTGGGATTGAGCCAAGAAAGCCAGTCGACAACAGATGAGCTACTCTGCTGTTTAATACACTTAATAAAACAGTGTAGCTGCCCGAAATTGCTGTCTTGCTAAACAGAAATATCCCAAGGGTTTAAACAGAAAAGATAAATGCTCTCTTCGTCTTATACAAGAGCCAAAGTTAAGATGGAACTGGAGATCTGGAAGCTCAGGCAGGATCAGGAAGATGGGTGCTAGGCGAAGGTTGAGGTCTGCTCACACGGGCTAAGCATTTGAAAAGAAGAGAGTCTTCAAATATGGTGGGATGAATGTAGGAAATGGGACTTTGGAATCCATCTGGCATACTGGGAGCTTTCTTTTCTAGCAGCAAGTGAGTAGCTGTATGAAGATCCAGATGAAAGGGAGAATATAAGACCAAATACTGTAAACTATGAGCCCCACATCTTGGGCTGTAATCCATGCATATTTTGCAGCTGCAGTGAGTTTAGGTGCCTGATAACCTATATCCCGCAGGGAGGGTTTTTCTCTCTTTCAGAGAGTTTCAGAGAAGCAGCGTTACAGGTAACCAGACAGGGAAATCAAGCTTGCAAATAACAATGGCAATATTCTTGTAACTGCAAATGGGAACAATAAGTCTGGTTCTGTTACACTGAGCCAACATCAGATTCATGGGAACTAGAGAAAGACTACAATCATAGCACTGAATGACTTCAAATGAAATGAAGCAATCCCACACAAAGAGTTCGCTTGCCCGACTGATACCAGCGAGTGGCCAGCTCTCTGGTATTTCAGCATCCTCAAGGCCAGAGGATCCCAGCTGCAGGGAAGCAGAAGCACCGTCCAGGTCATGCTGATCACTTTACAGGCGACAAAGCCGAGACCCACTAAGGATGTGCGGCCGCTACGCCACAAACACCAAACTGAACTTTAGGATTGAGCTTTCTTCCTACTATACCAGCCTCTCCTTTTTAAGAATGACAGCCCTAGGAGTGACAAGAATGTCTTGGGTAGAGAAGGAAGACTTTTTATGAACTACATTCCTTTTCAGTGAGCTCTTTCCAGTTTCGAGGTAGGTGGTGGCCAAGCACTTGCGCAGCACGTCTGCTTCTCTGGGAAAGAGAACGTGTGCATGTGGCACTACTTCTCACGGCCACGCGAGGGCACCCGCACCCCGTGCTAGGACCCTTCCTCCTGCCTATCAGCCCACCCCTATGTTGTGTGTATATGTTTTTTCCATGAGGTCAGGAGTATCAAGGTTGTAAAATAACATATTTTCACTTGTTTTCTTCCTACATCCAAGACATAGCATTTCTGAAGTCAATTATCTCCCCGAGTTGCCATCATCTCCCCACCCTCTTTCTCTTTGTGCTGCCTTTCAACCCATCAGAGTCTGACACCAACAGACAGGGGAGTGGGGGGGTTGGGGGGGGGCAAAAATGAATTTTTTTTTCCTCACTGGTGATGTCAAATCCTTGTTCTGGCAGTTTGTTTTAAAAGGACTTCTGCAAACGTGAGATCTCTGTTTTCCAGCCTCAGGAAGGAGAGCTGAGAGAGTAGAGGGCTGCCATGCTGTCTACAGAGGGTCTCAGGTGTCACCTGGGCCCCCCAAGGCACAGGTCTCTTTAGTACCATTTGTCCAGCACTGCTCCTAGTGAGGGATGGAAGAGCATTTTTGCAGAGTTCCCAAAAGCAGACAAAATTAGAGCAGCAAGCATCATCCCCTAACTGTATCACGTCACTGTCTGGCACCATATTTAAATGCAAGCTTTGTCCAGAGGTGGGCAGGTGACCCAGATGACAAAGAGATAAGAAGAAAGACACACACATTGATACTCATACACACAGACAATGAGGATACAATTTGCAGTTCTTACAAAGTACAGGCCTGGGGCCTGGCAGAAGCACTAGTGTTGATCTGGCAGAAAGGGCCCTGTGATCCTTTTGGGGCCACCATAATTCCCTGCTCAGGGAAGGCCACCAGCTTCCCTTGTCCTCTAAGGCAGGCATCCTACCAAGTTAGTGGAGATGGACTGGTCAAACGCAAGTCTCTCCACTCAGGAGCCCACAGGCAGCCCTGAGCATCCCCATGGTCACCAGCTTACCTCAGTGGGCACCCAGCAAGCGTTCTGGGGTCACCTTCTTGACCCATTGTTGTACTCACAATTTACCACCAGAAACCTCAGGAGTTTTCTGACCCTCCTGCCCTCCCCAGCCCTCTCATCCATCCCCATCTATTTTTAGGCTAAAGCCTAAAATAGACAAGGAACATGGTCACTCCGCACCCCCACCCCGGCACCATGGTCTTCTCTGTTTTAAGGGAAACACACAAGGAACACGGTCACTCTCCACCCCCACCCTAGCACCGAGGTCTTCTCTGTTTTAAGGGAGAAGTTATCACAAAGCTTTTCTTTTGAAGGCCGGAAAGAAGAGGCCAAGGCCGGTCCATAGATATTTGAATTCCATAAGCCTCCACAGAGGCCCTACTATGTATCAGGAGTACTAAATACCTAAGTAGAATTATGGTCCCTTTCCTATTGGCACCAGAGTCTAGTGGGAAAATATATATATGAATAAACATTCTGTTGTACAATTAATGCCAGCCTAGAGCACCATGAACAAGACAAGGTGGGTTTGAGCCTGGTCTGATTGGTGAATAGGAAGAGACCAGGCAGAAGACAACGGCCTGGAATCAGGGAGACTGAAAGGGTGAGGCACTCCAGCTGTCAGGGTGTCTGATGCGGTTTCCTCGGAGCTGCAGAGCCACACAGCGCTCATCCAAACACACCCACGTGTGCTTCATGAAGCAGGCCCAGCGTCCTCGGTGGGCGTGCGGTGCCTTCAAAAGAGGCTCATTTGCTCAAGCGCCGCCTCTGCCTTCACCTGGCCCCAGAAGCCTGGCTCGCTGGCATCCCTGCCTGAACCCTCAGTGCATTTGGGCCTGTGCTAGGCTTTGAGGCCTCCCCAGAGGGGGAATGTTCAAAGGTCCCCTTGCTGCTCTGCTCCTGGTGGGGAGGGAGGGACAGCACCACGCAGGCTTGTTCCTCCCATGTCTGCCAAGAAAGCCAGTCCTCCTGGACCCATGGTGTGGAAAGCCGAGTCCACTCCAGAAACAGGCAATTTGTGTAGAAAGACAAAGAGAAAGGAATGTGCACACGGAGAGGAACACAGTGAGGGCACGCTGTGGGCCCCTGGCTATCTGCTGCTGAGTGGCAGTCCAGCCAGGGAGCAGCCAACAGCCAGCCCAGTGCTCTCAGGTGGAGCCAGGACAGAGGCCTCTTTGTCCCCGAGCCAAGCACCTGCTGCTGTCCAAGGTTTGGAGCCCCCAAACCTTGACTTGACCTTCAGAGGGGCCTTAACTCTCAAACCAACAAATACCATTTCCTCCACCAGGCGTCCAGGTCATTATTCTGAGGCGAGCTCAGGGGACACACTTCTCTTTGCCACTTTTGATGCCACTTCTTTGATCGACCACTGTCAACGGGCACTTTGTCACTCTCCAGTGGCCTGTGAATTTGCCCAAGGCCTCTGCTTCTTATACCGCAGACTCTTGGCAGCTCTCACAGGGCTCTGAGCCATTTGCCACCTCTGCCAAGTCGCAGATATGCCCAGCCCAGCGCGGACTCCAGAGGAGTCCAGGTCATGCTGATCACTTTACAGGTGACAAAGCCGAGACCCACTAAAGATGTGCAGCCGCTATGCCACAAACACCAAACTGAGCTTTAGGATTGAGCTTTCTTCCTACTATACCGCATTCTCTGCAAGCCCAGAGCTGATAAGGCCCAGGCAAGCAGGAGCTGTGGTTGATCCTGTAAATATGCAGGTAATGTAGAAGGATGGAGACAGGTGTCCCTGGCCTTCCATAAATAAATTGCGCAGTGATGGGGTCGGGCAGGGAGGATGAGTATAGACGCGAGATAGCGCCCCAGGGAGCCTAGGGGTGGAACTGGCCTTCTAGGCTGATTATGCCTCTGCCTCAGGGAGATAGAAATGGCTCCTTCCTGGCATCCATAAAGTTGCTGAGTGCAGACCTTACCTAGAAAGGCAAGAGCCAAAAGCCTCCTAGCAAGTTCTTGAGCAGAGCCTATTGGGGAGGAATTCCTGGCGCTTTTGCTTGGAGAAAAACAGGGCTGGGAGGAAGGGTCAGAAGAAAGATGATGGAGGCAGGAAAAAGCAAAGGGAGGATGGAGTGAGAAAGGACACAGCAGGAGGAAGAGGGGAGCACCTGCCGACGGTGAAGCAGAGGGAAGGACATCTGTTTTCAGAAGGGCTGGGGGCCATATTCCCTGGAAGCCTCCTGGGCCCCAGGCCTTTAGCACCTACTGAGTGAATACCTAGGATTGCTCACAGAGGGAGCAGAGGGGAAGGGGCTGGCTCTGATCACACAGCCACCTCGCAGGGCAGCATCAGAGGTGGTTTTAGCCTAGATCTGAGGCCTCCAAGAAGGGCTATGCCTCTTAGACAGCATCCAAGTCTGATAAATGAACCTCCCTGACCCAGTGGGGTAGAGGAGCAAGTGAGTAGGACACAGTAGTCCTAGCCCTCGACTCTCAGGCCTCCTCGCCTTGTCTCCCGCCCCAGTACTGCATGTCCATTTCCCTTGGCCTCACCCCAGCCCCGCTACAGCCTCAATTCGAGGTAGAGACTGAGCAGCTGGCAGAGCAGGCCCAGCCCCAGCGGAGCCCTGCTTTCCAAGCCACGTTGCCACAGCACTCAGAAATGGGAATGAAACAGACAGCCACAGAGTAATAAATGAATGCAGACATGCATTCCTTAGCAAAAATAAATAAATGTACAAGAAAGAAGAAAGAAAGAGAAAGGAAGGAAGGGAGGAAGGAAGAAAGAAAGAAAAGAAAGAAAGAAAGAGGGAGAGAAAGAAAGAAAGAAAGGAAAGATTTGAGAGCAATTTTTTTCTATTTTTCCTTATTTGGTTCATTTTGCTTAAAACCTAAGAGCCCACTTTTTGCCCAAAGGGATGAGGGTGGAGTGGGTACTGGACGTGGTGGGAGAAGAGCTTTTGGGATGCCTTCTCTTATCTTGGAGTGAGGCAGCTGATATGATATTTTAATAGGGAACTCATTTTAATAGCCTACAAATGAGGAGTCAGAGACAATTAAAATTCATTTCCAATTAATTGTTTTTTCTTCTCTCATTACCAAGAGTTGCCAGTCAGACACTGACAAAGCCTTCAAAACAAAAGCAGCTCCCAGCCTCCGCTTCAATCGGACACCACCTGGAAGGAGGCTCCAGAGAGTGCCAGCATCTTTGCTTCAAACTTCTCTCCCTTCAGCAAATGACTTATCCGGCCCCTTTGCGGGCAAGAGACAGCTCAAATCTTTAGAAGCTGGGACCCTCTAGGCCGTGAAGTCACGGACAAGTTTATTACCACAGCGCTGCAGGATGCTTTTTTATAGTTTTTAATACTGGCTTATTTGCTCTCCTGAGGAATGGTCTCAGCAACCGCATTTCTTGAGACTGATTTAGCTTCCTGTCTTTCCCCCGCTGCCTCCCTTCTATGCTGTGACCAAAAATCCAGGCTAGGAGAAACAGCCTGAGATGACAGAGCCTCACCTGAGCCTGTAGCCGGAAGCCTCGGTGCCCCACCGCTGAATTGCTGAGTGACGTTGCTCTCCCCCCTCACCTGTGCAACAAGGGAGCCTCCTTCAATGCCCCTAACATGCCTTCCAGCTCTACAGCCTTCACTCTGCATTAAAAACACATTATCAATGGCATCTATGAAACACTTAATGGATGCTAAGTATCTTACATGCACACCTCACTTAATGCTCATAAAAAACCTCCTTAACCAGATGCCTCTGGTATCCACCAATTCTCAGAGGAGGAAACCAGGCTACGGGACTTTTCCAGTCATGGCGAGCCAGGGTTTCAGCTTGACTGATTCCAGAGCTTGACCTCTTAACCTCTATTTCCTCCATGGTTTTGATCTCTGACCCCCTTTTAAGATGCCAGAGTTCCTGGAAAATCCTCAGCCTTGTTCTCTCTCTCTCTCTCTTTGGATGGGAGAACCTTCTAGTTAAACTCCTCACCTCATCGGGATCTGGATGACTAGAGTGGACAGCCCTGAATGACCAACCCTACAGGGCGCAGAGAAACCGGGACAGGGACTCTACCTCATCTTTCCTGGTACAAAACCCAGAGAGGTGTGGTCGCTTCCCCAAGCTCCAGCCCCTTTCGAAAGCAGAAAGCTGTGCTCCCCCTACCGGCCACCACCAGTGGAACAAGTCTCCCCAGGGACTAAAGTTCTCACTGAGCCTTACTTTATTATTATTATTATTGTTGTTTGAAATGCCTCATAATAACTGGGATAGATTTCTTAGGAAGCCAAATAATGGGATGCGTTTCCACCCTGGCTTTATAATTAATGTTTGTATCATTTATCTTTCGTGGAAAGATTATTCTGACTAACGAGGTTCTGGGCCACTAATTCATTACACTGCCTTGTCACTTCCTGCTCCTTCTTATTACCCAGAAATAGACTCATTAGTCAGAGTTCAATGACAGGGAGAAATTGTGTTCCTTAATTTAATTCCCTCACTCACTTCTGGGCCCCGTGTTTGTCTGAAATTGGGGATTAGAAGGGGGAAGAAAGGAGTCATCTTAAGTCTCTGCTTCAGACTCATTATATCTTCCCCCTTGTTCCTATCCAACAGGGAAACGGCCAGGAGAGCTTGTTGTGGTGGCCACGCGGGTGCTGTCCTTTCTCCACTCAAAGCTACAAGCAGGTGAGGAGCCACAGCTCAACCACTTAGGGACTTGTAACATATAATCAAGGTTTGTTTTTTTTTTTTTTAAATATCCACTCACAATTAGTAGTACTACCTGGGAATCCTTAGGAATATCCAGGCATTGCTGATAGTAAATGCTGTAGAACATATTTATTTATAGATAGATAGATAGATAGATAGATAGATAGATAGATAGACAGACAGATAGAGGTAGATACACACGCACACATATATGCATGACACAAAGTGCTTCCAAAGTCCTCTGCCACAAGAATGTAAGGTGATATAATATAGACACTAACAGCCCAGGCTCCTGTTCCATTGGCATGAGTTCAAATTCTGCCTCTTCTCATGCGAGTTGCAAGGCCTCATTCAAGATAGTTAACCTCCCCGGCTGCAGCTTCTCACTCAAGGTAGTTAACCTCCCCGGCTGCAGCTTCTCACTCAAGGTAGTTAACCTCCCCTGGCTGCAGCTTCTCACTCAAGGTAGTTAACCTCCCCGGCTGCAGCTTCTCACTCAAGGTAGTTAACCTCCCCGGCTGCAGCTTCTCACTCAAGGTAGTTAACCTCCCCGGCTGCAGCTTCTCAACCACAAAATAGGAATGACAAAAGCTATCTCTCATCATTATGAGGCTCAAGCCGCACAAGGCACCAGAAGTGGATTGCACAGTGTGCGGCAACTATGACTATTAAGAACTTGGAAGACAGGTGCCCTTGGAGTTCAACTAATCAAAACCCAGCAGTGGGAAGAGAGGGTGTCTCCTGGCAGTGGGTCCCAATCCTGGCAGCACAGAGGAGACACCTGCGGATGCCCAGGCCCACCCAGGCTGTTTGAGTTGGAATCTCAAGCATGCAGAGACGGCATCCGTGGGTTTAAATGTTCCCGGGTGGTTCTAATGTGAGATCAGGGTGAGAAGCCCTCAAAGTCTCAAGGTCTGCTCAGGGACGTTTCACTCCTGGGCTATTCCTGTTGGGAGAAGCCATGAGGCTGAACACTTGCTCACTGCTGTAAGGCAGGAAACTTTCTCTGGGTCCCTCCATGAGCAGGATTAGTATTCACGTGGTTCCAGGTCCTGGGAAGCTCACTGGGGGCAAAAGCAGGTGTATCACCTGCTGTCATGGGGCTGCTCCCCTACTGGGGAGCTGAAATCAGAGCACCAATGAATGCTTACATACAAAGCAAAACAAATGCATGGAAGAAAAAGGGTGGATTCAAGGGTGAGCACCCAGCCTGGGGATCAGGAAGGCTTTCCCAAGGAAGGGTCTTTGGTTGAATTATTAAGGGTACTGAGGGTCACCCAGGAACAGAGGGCTCAGAAGTGCTTTCTAGGCAGAAGGAGTAAAGACTACAGAAAAGCCCAGGTGGCTGGAACAAGAACAACCCACAGAAGAGCAGAGCTGGAGAGCAAGCAGAGGCCAGGATCCACAGGCTTTGTAGATTATGCCGAGAATTGGGGTCCTCCCCTTTAAGGGAAAAGGGAGCTTTTAAATGAAGGAATCCCAGGTAGGGCACAGAGGTGGGATGGCAAGATCCAATAAGCCAGCCCTGAAACCCACTTACTTCCTTGCAGTGTAACCGTGAGGATCAAGGCCATGGCATGGAGCAAAGGGCCAGCCAAAGCACTCCCCCTCTGCTAGGGTCCCCTAGGCCTCTAAGTCAGTTCCTTAGAGAACATTGCATGGCCCCAGGCCCCAATGCATGGGACTGAATCTCTCAGACGTGAGACCTGGATCTTTACTCACCCAGCCACAGATCAATACCTTAGCTTCCAGAAATGCTGATCCCAGCCACAGCTGGAAAAGAATGCCCTCCTCCCTGGTAAGTCATCCCACTGGAATGGTAGTGTGTCACCAGCCTTTAGTGAGTGCAGCTTTGTGAGTCCTTCACCAGGACCCTGGCCATCTCTGTTGCACTGATGTTATCCATTTGTGGACCAGAGAGGCTGAGGACCCTGTTGGGGGTCGGGGACTCTGGGAATGTCATCCGGGGATACTTGGCTTTCACTCAACCTCTGCCCAGAGATCATAGGCATCTCCCATCTCAGGATGTCAGAATTGGATGTGTTTGTCAAGTATGTCTCTTCATTCTGGGATCCTCTGTTCTGTGAGGGGCAGTTGTAGGCATGGCTCCAATGGGGTAGGCCAGGCTGGGGGCAGACAGGTGGTCTCCTGCCCTCACAACGCCTTGTGCATTTGTGGTATATTGTGGTCAATGATCTCCTCCTCAGTGAAGCTAGTCATTAGAAGTGAATCCATGAGTCTGGCCGTAGCTGTTTGTAACTGTAAGTTTCATTGAAATAAAGGAACCCTCTGGCAATTATAAGACAGGAGACAGGGCCAGGGGCAGGGTGTGGACGTCTCATGAGCCATATTCTATGGCACTGCTTCCCCCACAGCAGTAAGGCTGAGAGCTAAGGAGTGATAGGCAGGGTGAAGGGTGGAGGGCTGGCCTCACTCAGCCACTTGACCATAGGTTGAGGAATTCAATAGCCCTAATCCTCAGAATAGATGTGTTGTCTCCAATTACCAGAAGAAAAAAATACAACAGGCTGATGCAGTGACCTTAGTGAATATGTAGCCTAATATATACCACACATTACAACATCACATTTACTGTGTATTTTTATTCCTATGACCATTAAGAGAAATTGAGTTAGCAAAAGTGGATATTGAGCAATGTGTGTCTTAAAATATTTATTATTCCTTATCTCAATTAATTTTCAGAACAGCAATGAGATATATATCATACCCATTGTACAGATAAGGAAACTGGGGATCAACATGGGAACTTGACAAAAGTCAGGCAAAATACGGTGGGGTGGGAATTTGTCTCACAAGCCTGCCTCTTTTCCGTGGCCCACGGCCAGTTCTGCTTGTTCCCAGACATTGGGACTGAGTCCAGATGAATGCATTTTGTGACTTTCTTAGTGTGCTAGAGCTGCCATAACAAAATACCATAGACTGGGTAACTTAGATAACAGAAATTTGTTTCCTCACACTCTGCAGGTTAGAAGTTCAAGATCAGTGTGTCAGCAGTGTCAGTTTCCTCTTAGGCATCTCTCCTTGGCTTGCAGTTGGCTGCCTTCTTTCTGTGTCTTCACATGAACGCTCCTCCCTGTGTGCTGTGTCCCAATCGCTCTCTATAAGGACATCAGTCATATTGGATTCGGGCCTAGCCATATGACCTCTTTTTGCCCTAATCACCTCTTTAAGTATCTCCCAATACAGTCACCTTCTGAATTACTGGAGGTCAGGACTTCAACATGTGAATTTTGGAAAGACCCTGTTCAGCCCGTAACAGTGACCAAACAGTATGGACAAAGCTCGTTATCCTTCACTTGCCAGGGATTTCTACTTGGCTTTCCACATCAATGCAATCACTGTTTACCCAAAATATTTGTTACCCTGTAGTACAAAAAGGTTTACATTCTGAATGGCTGGGCAAATGTCAGGATTAAGATAACTCACTCCAGAGATGAGGCGCGGGAAGGATGGGTAAGAGGAAGCTGTTGTCTCCAGGTGTCAGCCTTGAGAGGAGATCCCTTCTTAATTTCCCTGCGGCACAGGAGGGAACGCGTGAATGCCACTGGCAAACACAGATGGCATTTAGAGCACGGTTCTCCCTAAGGCTTGGTGGGTACCCATCCGTGGCTGCAGGAAGCAGTTCCGTGGGTTCTGTCTCTGGTGCCCAACAGAAGCATGGAGGATATGGGCTCCAGGAGTTCAAAGTCAGCCACACACGAGGATGTGCCAAGTGATCCTAGTCCCTTTGTTTAGCTTCTCTGAGTAACAATCGTCCCTTTATTCTGTCTGTCATTAAAGGATGGCAACAGATGTAAAAGAGTGGCTTTTAAATGTTGCCGGAAAAAGGAAATATTAAAATCTAAAAAAAACAAACAAACAATGGAAGAGAGCAGTGGCCCCCTTCTGACTCATGGCATTCTATAATCTCTTGACTTTGGGGATAATGAACTACATCTCAAATCTACTTGGTTTATTTTACTAAAATTATCAAATTAACATATAGGAAGAAGAAGACAAGGGAACTGCAACGTATGGCGCGTGTTCATTTGGTACCTGGCACTGGGGATAGACAGCTGGAGAGAGAGGGAATTTAATTTCCTGGGGCCCATACGCCTCTGAGTGATTGGCAGGCTAATTTTGCTCTCCACTAGGCCTGGTATTGAAAGGAAGTGAAGATGCAGAAAGCTGCCAAGAACTGCTCCTTGTATTGGCAAAAATTCTAGACCTCATTAGAAAAATCAAGAACTAGATTCAGAAATTTGGAAGGCCACGGTGAGAGGGGATTTTTCAAATAATGATAATTATTAAATATTGTCAGAGCATCCTTTTATAGGTACTTGGTCTCTGGTTAAGCTTATGCAGTATTACACTACCATGCTTCTGTCCCATGTTGAGGGGTTCAGAGAACTAATAAATTGCCCAAGGGCACACAGCAAATTGGTAACAGATGCAGGCCTCAAACTGGGTTCTTCTAAATCTGGGCCCAGGTCTTTGTCACCTTCCTGTGCTGACTCCACTGGAGCTCTGTCCAGAGAGTCTTAGCAGTCAAGATTTTGGTTGCTCTGCACAGCTAGAAGGGAGCGAGCCCAGGGTGGTCCAAAGACTTTCCTTTCCTGTCACCTTCTGCTCTTTTGGGATAGAACTTTCATCCCAAAGCAGTTAAGTGCACAAATACTGTAGTCAGATAGACACAAGCTCTAATTCAAGCTTCAAGGTCATGTGACCTTGGGCAAATTATCTCATCTCTTTAAGCCTGGATTTCCTTGTTTGTAAGAAGAGAATGATAAAACCAGTATCACAGAATTGCTTTGAAAATAAGATAAATCGGTGTGTGTGTGTGTGTGTGTGTGTGTTTGTGTGTGTGTATTGTTTAGTAAGGTGTCTGACACTTAGTAAGGCTTAGCTAAAAAAGAAAAAAAAAGGTAACAAAAACATCCTTGTCCAAAGAGGGAGTGGGAACCCCAGCAATCCTCAAAGCCGGCTTTGCCAGGGCTGCCAAGGGCGTGACTTGCTGTTGAAGATCACGCAGTTCTTTGTTTCCATCTCTGCTAGAAGCGGTGCACACAGTCCACCTCACACTCATTGCTGCTCCCTCCAAGCTAGAGAACCAGAGCTGAGAAGCAGAAACCCTCTCAAGTGGCCTGACCCGTGCTGCAGACAGACAGAGCGGTCAAGGAAGGCCTCAGGACCGGAGGCAGAGAGAGGAATGGAGTGAGAGAGATCAATGCTGGACCCAAGATGATTAACTGTGCCAACCTGGGGCACTGGCGCTAGGGAGATGGTCAGACCGATGGATTCCAAGCAAATGAAGAGCCCGGCGCATTCAGCAGCCAAGTTCTGAAGTTAAACACAGCGACGGGGCCAGGCGTTTGGTGAGCGATGAGGGTGATGAAACAGGACACGTATATCTTGGGAAACAACACTGAGAGGCCAGATCTGGTTCTGAAAAATGTCTTTGCTCCTTGTCACCTTTCAAAGGCAAAATCACAGCTCTGTGAATATGCATGTAGGAATATGAATGTGTGTGTGAGCACGTGCTAGTGTTTGTGTGTTGGGGGTGTGTGTGTGTAAACACTGCCCCTTTGTCCTCTTATTCCACCAGGGCCCAGTAGTGCTGGGGAATGTGTTGTTTATTAGGTAGGTGCAAATAGAATTTCATTCCCATGGTTCTGAGAATCATAGCACATTAAAACTATTCAAATATATCCCATGTACTTATATACTCTGTGGAAAATGTTCTTGTAAAATTAACATATACTCTATTACCTCTTTATTAATGGGAAATTCTGAGGGACTGCCTTCATCCATCACAATAAGCTGGGCCCCTCAGCGTTCCCCGTCCCAAGCTGACAAGGCAAGCTCTGAGGTCCACAGGGAGCCAGGAGGGAAGGCCGTCCCTTTTCATCCATGCAATGCCTACACTATGCAAAAAGGGAGGACCTCAAGACCAGGAAGCAATTATGTTGCAGCACTTATTCTGTGAACACACTCAAAAACACACGAATGTTCCCGCTAAATCAGTGACTCCATCAACCTTGATCCACAGGCCTTGGCTGTGGCAGAGGGACTGCAGGAAGCCACGTGGCTGAGAACCCACCTTCTTATTGCCATGTTGGGCAGCTTCTAGGAGTGCTTCCTGATTTCAGATTTTCTTCTCTTTCAAAGCAGGGTGGGGGTGGTGTACAGCCCTTGCTCGGGCTAGGAGCCAGATACGTGGCAGCTTAATTTTCCCCATTATGCAGGGCAAATACCAAGAAGCATTCCCAGGTGTGTCTGCAGCCGTGAAAATGTGACATGAGTCACAGTGTCTTCGGAGGAAATGAAAGACCACAGGACGGGGACATGGCATCATGAAAAAAGACGCTTTGTGATTTTCAACATATGGTGACACTTTTCCTAATTTAGAGGGGGAAGCTGGGTTTTGAGTTTTCTTTTATCCCCCCTCTTTGTTAAAAGTAAGGGAAAGAGATTTAAAGAACATCTGTGTATTCAAGTGACAGAAATAGAATTATACACTTTCAATAACAAGTTCCAGTATTTTTGTCTCTTTCGAAGATTTCCGAAGCCTATAGATTTCTCTCGTGTTTGTGAGAGTGTTTCCTCTGAGACCTTAGACATAGTGTTGAAGTTGAAATTGTTTTTGTCTTTTCCCCTTTCTGTTAACCCAGCCCCCACTTCATTCTGTTAATCTCCTTTAACTGGACATAAGATAAGACTGAGTATGTTCAATATTTTTATTGAATTGAGTTTTATGTTTCCAGTCTGGATTTATAGACTGTTAAATAGAATGTTTTACGTTTCTCTCTCTCTCAAAGAAAATAACAAATACATGTGGGACAGAGCCATCAGTCAATTATATCAGTGGATTGTTGGCAACTCACGGGGGAAAAAAAAGAGCATTTTCACTCTACTCTTACGGGAAAGCAATTATATTTAAGAGCAGTAGAAAGCCAAAACTAGCCTGGAACTTCAAAACGCCTTTCTTGACTGACCAAGAAAAGGTACAGTGACTACAATGACAAACCAGCCCCCAGCTCTTTTAGAAAGCTACTCTGCCTCATGCTAAAGAGAAAGTAAGTGATGTTTCAGCCTCGGCGACCAGGCAGGAATAGAAAAATACATTGACAGTAGTTGGATAGACCTTAAAATTAAGTAAAAAATTCTTAATATACAAGATCTCAGTTTTCCCACAAACCTCCTTTCTGTCCAGAAATTTCCATGCCATTTACTGCCTGATCATGTCCAGAATGACGTTCTTCCTTGTTCTTGATTTTCCTTCCTGGAATGTTTTAATCCTGCCTCTCCAGAACACTTCCCTACTTCCTCTAGGCCCTACTCACAGCAATGTAGCTGACACATAGCATTAGCGTGCAAAACCTCAAATCCTTTCTGACTTGGAACTTCACCCAGGAAAGACCTCTAGCAAAAGTGCTGGCCATTGTGTTACAGGACAAACCCCTTTCAAAGAGCAAAGCCATCATCATCTCAAAAGCCACAGTCACCACCTGGACCTTCCGTCCTGAGGAAAGGATTCTCCACCGAATATGGGGGGAAGGCCCCCCCACCAGTCTGTGCAAAAGACGAAGAATTGAGTATGCACCTACCTGTGCCCTTCCATTTCCACCTCTTCCCACCTTCCCCGTTTCTTTTTCCGTTCATTTTTTTTTCCACTTTAAAAACATCCAACTTTGCCTTGGGGATGAGCAGAATGAAATGTCACTTACCTATAAAAAGAGACAGAAGAGAAAGCCATGCATCACATTACACACCAGTTCTTTGAAATCAAGGCCAGCTTCCGACTTTGAAACTGTAACAATGAGTGAATATTATTTGTTCATCCTACCTTTCTATATTTAATGAAACTCAGGATTTTGCAAGCAGCCCATCCCCAGGGCCCAGTCTCCCTTCGTGATTTTCCTTTTGTTTCTTTGCCTCCCCCGTCCCTCTTCACCACCCTAGCCCCACAGCGTCTGTCCCCGCTTCATGGATGAAAGGGAGGAAGGAACAAGGGTGGGTGCACAGACCCAGAGATCAAGGCCAGCCCTCAGATGTGGGCAGCAAGGTTTCGAGGCACGAGGAGCTGCTTTTCGCCTCTTTTCTCACAGGCCACAGAGATGGGACCCAGGGTCAGGGCTGGCTGGTGCCTCTCGGGAGGAGGGAGGAAGGTCAGCTCCCCGCAGGGTGACTTTCCACCTGGTGGCTTCGGGGCTCTTTCAAATGACTCTGCTCTGAGTCTTCCTCCTCTCTCCCTCCCTCACCCTTACCCCCTCAGCCCTCCTGGTTTGGGTGTGAATGAATTTACCCAAGGTCTCCATCCCCCCTTCATCCTGCAGCATCTGTGTTTCAGGCCTGCTTCTACAGAAAACCTCATTCTTGCAGCACCCTGAGGCCAACAACCACCTGAATGGGTCATTGTGTTCAGTCCCCTGCCTCAATACTGGATGCAAACTGGTCTACCCGAGTCCTACGGAACACTTTGAGAACCCTGAGATACTGAGTCCGCGCCTTGCCTGGCTCCTGGCCGCAGAGGCTCCCTATGTTCATGCAGCAAGCTCCTTGTGGCCGACTGATACGGTTCTGTCGGCTGCAGGGAAGCCAGGCTCTGAGCATTCTACTTGCAAGAACAGCCCCTCACCCACCATGCTATGTAGCGGATCCTTCACATGCTCACATATTGGAAAATTGACTTCAGTGTCCTGCCAGTGTCTTCTTCTTCTTATGCCTGAATAACTCAGTTCCTTTTAGCCTCTTCTTAAAGATTTCAGTTTCCCATCTTTCCTCCTCCAAGCTCCTCTGAGACCCTCCGTGGAGGACAGCTCAGAGCTGAGCCCTGGAGAGAAAAGCAGCCATGTGTCCCCCGATTCTGTTGCTGCATCCCCCAAAGAGATTTCCAATCAAGATGCTCTGCCAGAGACGGAATTACAGTCAAATATTGCATCCCGATCACATTAGTATGTTAAAGACTTGGAGAGGGTTCGAGGTAAAGATCTATGCTTAAACTTTTCCTAACAGTATTTGACTCAGAAATGTTTCTTGCTATATATAAATTAAAACACCGTACTTCAGAAGGATGATTACTTTTTTTCTCGTTATGAATGTAAAACTAAATACAATTGATCTGGTATTATCACAAGCAGTGGCCAGAGGACCCTGAAGTCGATGGCCCGCCCACCATGCCCTATAGAAAGCCTGGGCTGAGGGCTCAGCATACAGGGTCTGGCTCAACTCCATCACCCAGTGTGATGAAGGGCTATCCCCTTCCTCCCTGCAGCTCTCTCACCTGTGAGATATGAGGACCCTGAAGCACCCCGCACACCAGGATGTGGTGAGGCTGCGATGATACTTTAAATGTGCTTTGCAAACTGTAAAGAGCAAAACGCTTTAAGGGTCTGTGGTGTCAGTGCCTCTGTTCTTGAGGCCACACTCACAGGAGAAGAGATCATGTGGCCTCAGCTGCCCTGGGAGCTGGTGAAAAATGTGTGGTTGACTGTGGTCAGCCAGTGAGACATCAGAGGCAGCAGTTCCTTGAATAATTCCCCTGCTCTGGACCCTGAGGGAGGGAACTGATACCAGAGGTCTTTTCCATCTTTAGTGTCTACACCTACATGTCTTCCTCTGTTGCACAGGGATGCTCTCTCTGCCTTCTCAGTGCTTACATCTATTTTTTTTTTTTTTCTTTTTGGAGTCTCGCTCTGTCACCCAGGCTAGAGAGCAGTGGCATGATATCAGCTCACTGCCAACCTCTGATGCTCTGGTTCAAGCGATTCTCCTGCCTCAGCCTCCCGAGGAGCTGGGATCACAGATGCCTGCCACCATGCCCAGCTAATTTTTTGTATTTTTATTAGAGACAGGGTTTTGCCATGCTCTCCAGGCTGTTCTCTAACTCCTGACCTCTGGTGATCTGCCCACCTCGACCTCCCAAAGTGCTGGAATGACAGGTGTGAGCCACCACATCCAGCCACTTACACCTTTTAAAGCTTCTGATCCTGCTGTCTCTGCTCTGTGGCTTTGCAAGTTTCTCTGCAGACCAGGAACCTCTAAGTCGAGGGAAGAAAGAGAGGCCGCTGAATCAGAGCAAGGCATGCCGTCCTCGTCTGCCTCCTCTAGTACTCTTGAATAAGAGAGAATGCGAGGACAAACGGGCATCAGCATAATGACGTGTCCATGTAGGTTCATGAATGTAAGAGCTACACCACGTGGGTGTGGAATGTTAACAGTTGGGGAGGCTGGGGCAGTGGGAAAAGGGGTCTATGGGAATGCTCTGTATTTCCCCCTTATTTTACTGGAACCTAAAACTGCTCCGAAAATAAAGTTTATGAATGAAAACAAATTATAGGCCCTTAAGTTCTTATTCATTCAATAAAATCTTCTCAAGCACATTCTATGTGTAAGTCCCAGAATAATTTCTTATTGAATAGGAGAATTCTGAGAGATGACTGCATTTTCTGTGTACAGTGGACAGAATGGAAGAAATGGGACTAAGATCCTAGCCCTGGGAGAGACTGAAAACTTAACGGAAAGAGAGCAATATGTCTATAAAAAGTTAGGGAAATAGAAAACCATGTTGTCCCGCGATTATCTCCCCACCCCACCCCTACATCTTTGCAAACCTTATCTACAATTGAAACCCCAGCTTAAGTGCCACCTGGCCCCTCAGGTCTCTTCAGAGCTCATCTCAGAAGGTGTCACTCACATCTCACTCTTCCCCTCATACTCAACAGCTTGCTGCCTGCCTTGCCCTGTGGTTCTCCTCTGTTTTGCCACGTATTTGAGTCTGCTGTTTCCACTCTGCTCCCACATTTTGACTTTGCAACCCTGACAACATCTAGCCCAGGGTTTTCTGCAGAATGAGTTGTAAGAAAGCTCGAGGTTTCCAGACCTTTGTGAATGTGGAATTTGCAGATAAGAGAGATTGTGGGTCTGTCTATACACACTACTGTGATATGCTGAGATAGCGCTGGGATTCCAGCGATAAGAGATATGATGCCTGCCTCCTTATATACTGGCAAGGCACACAGATAAGTAGGTGCTGAGCTGTAATATAGCATCCTATTGACAAGACAGAGGTAGGCATGGGGTGCTCTGAGGGGACAGAGGAGAAGTGTCTTCTATTTTGGTGCTAACAACAATACAAAGGAAAAACAAACTGGAATTGGTGGAGACCATCAACAAAAACTTCGAAGAAGAGGCTGGCCCTTTGCGAGCAGCTACCTGCTGACATGAGGCATTAAAAACACTGGTCCACCCTCTGCCCTTTATTCTTCCATGCCAGGGAAAGCTTCCCTTATTTTTCTCCCTTCTTGCTCTGCATAGTTCTTCTGCGATGGAATTCCCCACTGACCTTTCCCAAATCTAAGGCTGGCCTCAGATGCTTGCCTTTCCAAAGGGCTCAGAACCCTAGACAACAGCTAACTCTCAGACTGGGCCAGTGCTTGATGCTGGGCCTCCACTCAAGAGTCCCCTCACCTGACCCATTTCGATGATTTTTTTTTTTTTGGCTGGTCTTTATAGGGCCATTGTAAAACCACAAGTGGAAACAGCTCAACTGCTCAAAGAGGGTTTCATCTGAAGAGCTTGTCCTTCTCCAGGCCTGCCTTCCTCCCGCTAACAGTGCAGAGAAACACTTGGTTAACCCCCTCAGTTCCAGAGCCAGGGACACTCCTCAGCCTCCGAGAGCTGAGCAACAGTGGCAGACCACCACGGTGGCTCACGGAGCACAGATGACTCAGTCAAACTTAAAAAGAGCAGATTCCACGTGTAGTTCAAGTGCTTTCTGTAGAAGTGGGTCATCTTCTTGTGAAGTGTTTATAGTGACAGTTGCATACCTACTCCAAACTTGGACCTAGACTAGCTCTGTCTCAAACAACCTCTCTGAAGACTTTTGGGCCTCCAAGAAAAGAAAAACAGGGTGAAAAAGCCAAGGTTCAGCACGCAGGGGCAGAAGAAGGTAGTGCCCCTTCCTCCTCCTCCCCAGCTCTCATGCCCCACCCTCCTCCTTTGTCCAAACCAGAACCTGAAAACCCATCAGCAGGAGCTCTGCCTCCTGTGACCCGCAGCAGTATATCTGTGACACAGGCTACAGGTAGCCAAGCTTCCAACTCCTCCTCCTTAGCATCTATCAAGGACCTATGTCAAGTCCCGAGTCTATCCATGCGGTTGGGAGGATGGTTCCTCAATGCCTGCAGTTATTCCCTGGATTCAGAAATGCCTCCTCACAGCCCATGCTGCATCACAGGAAGGAAAAGAAAGCCAGAGTTGCTTCTGTGTCTTTTTAGGTGGAGAAATGAAGTGGGGTCATCTAGAGGTGCAGTATTTTTAGGCAAGTCTTTTTAAAAGACTGTGTGGGTGGATTTAAAATCTTTTCTCCAGCCACCCCCGTAACTGGGATGGTGGTGGTATGGAGACGAATCTCTTACACTTTTTTTCCTGAGGTCTTTTCTTTCCTTGCATAAAACACTACTGGAATGCAAAGCCTTCTCCCTTTACCTACCCACGTCTCCTCTGTGCCCTAGAGTGTGAGGTCTGGCACTAACACTTTGCTGGTGGGAATGCTGAGGCCCAGGAAAATGGCAGACAAGGATCTGGTGGATTTGAGGGAAATGAAGGAAAAGCAGGGAGAACTGACCACTGGTCTAGGCTGTCCCTCATCTGCCCTCCCATTCCTTCCCAGGCTGAGGGAGGAGGTCCTTCCGGGACCTAGGGCACAGGTTCAATGGTGGGATGGGGCAGGTGCCCAGACAGCCAATCGATTTGGTCCCAGCACTTCAGAAAGGCACTGCTTCTGTGCTGCTCTGAGTCTTCCAGTGGAGACTAGAATTTCTCTGAGCAGCACTTTTCCTTTCCCTTTATTGCCTCACACAGAGCTTGGCTGGGTAGGAGATTTTTCTTTTCATTCCAGTGAGCATATTTATTAATTTCCACAGTCAGGTAGAACAATGTGCTAAACATCTAGGGAATCTCAACTGTCCTCCCTGCCAGCCCACCTTCCTTTCTCCACCACTCCTGAGTGGGGAATGGACCCGGCAGGGGCTGTGGTCCCAGCCCACCAGCAGGCCAATCCCACAGCCTCCCATCTGTGTCTTTTACAGCAAAGCAGCTGAGAGCAGCCCCCTGCACAGAAACAACTGAGCCAGAGACTTCTCTGTGTTTCTGGAAGCCCCGGAGGTTGTTGCTGACCTTGCCTTTTTTCAGGTTTCCTGTTTTTCTCTGAGGTGTCACCAAAAAGGAAGGAGGAAGGTACCAGATTAAATGCTACTAATTAGCATCTTCTCCTGGATGATGGAGCAAGTGTCTGGAAATTGCTAAGAATTCCAGAAAACACAAAGGATAGCTCTGGTGTAGGGTAAGGATGGGAGCCCCCCTTTTCTTAACAGCTGAGCTATCAGATACTAAGCCAGTAGTTCTCAACTTTGTCTGCACACAAGAATGACTTCAGAAGACTTGAAAAACCCACATACTCAAGTCGTATCCCAACCCCATCACCTCAGAATCCTTGAGAGTGGGACCCTGCACTCCTGTTTCTAAAAACTCTCTGAGTGATTCCAACATACAGCCAAATGTGGGAAGCAGTGTGCTACAGCCTGCCTGAGACTGGCGGGATCGGCGGAGGGGGATTGGTAAAAAACAGGTGTGAGCCCCAGGCCCAGCATTTCCGATTGAGTACATTTGCATGTGGCCTGAGACTTTTCATTTCTGAGTAGCTGGGTGGATTAATCCATTTTGCATTGCTATAAAAGAATACTTGAGACTGGGTAATTTATAAAGAAAAGAGGTGTGTTTGGCTCACAGTTCTGCAGGCTGTATAAGTAGCATGGCTCCAATGCCAGCTTCTAGTGAGGCCTCAGGGAGCTTCCACTCATGGCGAAAGGCAAGGGGAGTGGGTGTGTCACATGGTGAGGGAGGGAACAAGAGCAAGTGTGGGAGGTGCCAGGCTCTTTTTAACAACCAGATCTCATGTGAACTAACAGAGCCAGAATTCACTCATTACTTCCAGGACCCCATCAAGCCACTCATGAAGAATCCGCTCCCATGACCGAAACACCTCCCACCAGGCCTCACCTCCATTGGGGGTCACATTTCAGCATGAGATTTGGAGGGGACAAACACCCAACTATATGACCGGGTGATGCCACTGCTATTGGCAGAGACCGGACTCTGAGAAGCTCTGCATTAGATGGACCCTGAGACTCCCGGAAAAAAAAACCTGTCGGGACTGGAGGAGTTGCTTCTTAATACAACTGCAGTTCTTGTGGCTGTGAGGTCGCCTCACCTCCTCCCAGGCTTACCTGGGACACACAGAAGGACACCAGCCCTGCCTTTGGCAGTGGGGGTGGATGAGTCACCTGGCTTTTCCTTGACATTCTAGGGCTGCACCTGGAAAGGAAGCCTTAGGTGAAAGGGGCTTCAACCACCGAAAGAAAAGGCAGACGACCTCCTTTATTCCTGCCTCTCCTGCTGCCAGAGGATTCTGACTTTATGCCTTTAAAAATGAACCCCACGATCCCACCAAACCTCCTTCTGAGGACAGGAACGAGGTTGTCTTCTCCCACCATCACTGGTTACAGTCCTGTGCACATGAGAGCTGTCTGTTGAATTCATCAATGAATGAACTCTCCATCTGACAGGCAGGGAAGCCAAGAGACAGTCACATTGTTGCTGATGGAGAAGAAGGTATTGTTGAGCTTAATCGACAAATATTGAACAAACACCTTCAATGAGCACCTGCCCACCTTCCTGATAAGGCTGGAGGCTGTAACAACCTGAGACAGGAATTTTACTTGCATGAAATTATATAATTTCCAGCCGTATTATCACCAATATATCCTGGTCATTCCGAAAGCCGCTCCTCCAAAGGACAGCCTAGAAAAGAGGCCATGGGTGGAGCCCTCTGAGGGGGTGCTTTGGTGTGGTCCCCACCTGTGTTCTCATACTGGAAGCTCCGCCAGGACCCCACACACAGGGGTGCCCCACACTCTCAGCTCCAGGCACTCGGGTAGGAGCAGCAAGCGGGCTCCAGCTTTGCATCCTGCTAAACATCTCACAGTTTGCACAGATGAGGATTGCCCTCCACTCAGCCACTGTGGCAGGGGAGAGGCAGAGCCAGTGGGCTGCATTTTCTCCCTCCCTCTGAGCTTGTTCATATAGTAAAACACAGAGGCCCCACTGTGGCTGTTGATCACATCCAAAGCAAAGGCAGGTTTTGAAATTCATCAGAGATTTCTTCCGCAGCTGCAGGCAGGGAGGCCTGAGTCTTCCCCTCCCCCAGGGCCCTCCGGCTGATGTCAGTCCTCCCGTGGAAGCAAGGAAGACTGTGAGGTTGTCTTTCCAGTGGGCCACATCTGTTTCTGAAGGCTAAGAGAGACAGCAGGTGGAGGGAGACATGTGAGACTGAAAGAACAAAGGAAGAAAAAAAAGATAACTTCAAAAAAAGATCCCTAAGAAAGGAAGATTACAAAGCAGGGACCGAGGTCTCTTCTTTCCTGCCTTCTCCTTTCTGGAGCTGGCTCTGTGGTCCACACAGGGCACACCCATGGGAACCTGGTGAAGGAGGCCTGCTTCATCCAGTCCCTGGGAGAAATTGCAGCAGCTCGTCGAATAGGGTGGTGGCTATAATCATGCTACAGTCTGTGATCTGTGGGTTTTATGGAGCTGTTTTGGAGATTGGTAATAAGGTTGCTCCAGTAAACAGTCTGGCAGGGCGGTAAAGGATGAAGGCAATGGCGCAGGTTGCATTCCAAGTGGCTTTCTGAAGGCGGAGTGACTGCCACTCACGGCCACCTGTGCCAGGGCGCACTTCCTGATCGGAGGGTCTGGAGTGCCCTGACTGGCTCGGTTTCCTGCCCTGCTGTAGCGCGGAGCAATCCTATTGTGTCTGTTCTCATTGGTTTGCTTGTTTTTCATTGAGAAAGCAGGTCTAAGTCCCGCTGCCCAACAGGCAGGGGAGGGCATGCTGGACCAGTCATGATCCAGATGCTGACAAATCCCCCTGCCCACTCCAGAACCCGCTCTGCCTCTGTCCACAGGTAGGGTGAGCCAGCTGCTGTCTTGCTCCAAGTTGGGCTGCTAAGTATTTGACAACAGTGCTGAGCAGCAAACTTCCAAAAACATCAACTGTGAGAGTGAATTGAGCATGTCAGGAGATGAGCCTGGGCCCCTGCAGCCTCTTGTTCTTCTGTCAGCTGTGCATGACCTTGGGTCTGGGCCCCAGGCCAAGGGAACCAGGCCTGGGGCACCACCTTGCTTTGTTCTGGTTTGTGGCCACTGGAAATCTGAGTACACCGATTTTCCCAGTAAATATATCTGGTTGCCAAGGAAGCCTCATCAGGAACTGTGAGTGTTATCTCAAGCGTTTTCTCATAGAAAAAAACCACAATGATCATGTCTCTATTCAAGTGCTGCTCCATGTGCAAAGCCATTTACATCCATTCTTAGGATCTCTGATCCTCACAGAAGCCTTATGGGCCCAATCTTCTTTTACATTCCCATTTTACACAAGAGAACATGGATATTGGGAAGGTTGTCATTTTCTTAAGGTCACAAGTTGTGAACTCATAAGTCTAGAACTCGAGTGACATGCTCCCAATCCTGTGTCTGTATTCTAAGCATTCTGATGGGAGAGTGTCTTCTTCCAGGACAAAGAGCAGCTCTGCTGGGGGCCACCTCAGGCTGTTTGGGCCTGTATCTATCTGTTCCCTGACTTCATAACAGCACAGCGGATGAGCTGACCTAAGCTTCCCCTGGAGTGGAATCCATTTTGCTTTTTATGATCTTTTTTTTTCTTTTTTTGGGTAGTGGGGGCGAGGACGGAGTCTCACGTTGTTTCCAGACCGTAGTGTAGTGGCACTATCTCAGCTCACTGCAACCTCCGCCTCCCACGTTCAAGCGATTCTCCTGCCTCAGCCTCCCAAGTAGCTGGGAGTACAGGCGTGGGCCACCATGCCCAGCTAATTTTTGTATTTTTAGTAAAAGACAGGGTTTCACCATGTTGGCCAGGATGGTCTCGATCTCTTGACCTCATGATCTGCCTGCCTCAGTCTCTCAAAATGCTGGGATTACAGGTGTAAGCCACCGCGCCCGGCCTTTATGATCTTTTTATCCCCAGCTTAGGAGACAAAGATTTAAATGCACTAGTCCTGAGCTGAATGTATGTCCAAGAATCCTACCAATGCTGGTGAATGAGCTTTATTCCACAGCATCTGCCAGGGAATCTTGCTTAAAGTTTACTATGGAAGATGTGCAATTGATTTGAATGCAGATAACAATGAGTAGCTAATTCTCCATAAATGTTTTTAATAACTGGTTGGTATTTATTCAACTTGTTTTTCGACTAGCTATACACAACTAGAATTTATGTGGTGGTTACTGTGTGTTAAATGAAAATCAAATGATTATTAAAAACATTTACTGAGGATTAATTCTGCAATAACCACCCACACAGTATCTGTCAAAGTAAATCCTCAACAAATGCATATTTAAGGAGCTTAATTTAAATTGTTTTTATGAAGCAAACTTAAAAAAATACGTTTGAGAACAGTCGGTAGTTGCAAAAGTCAGGATCTAGGGTTTGTTGTTCACTCAACTAAAAATGACAGCATTCTTGGTCTTTCGTAACTACATATTTGTAAACCACATGTACCAAGAACAAAGAACTGAGCAAAAAACTAGAAATCTTGGTCAATAGATTAAATGTATATGTAACTTATTGAAGATTAATAGTATCTAAATGCCTAGAAAACATGTGGAGCTGGCACTGGAGTCACCCGGTCTCCAAACTATGACTCATTTACCAACCCCTGAAGAAGAAGGAGGCCGAGAGGTTTCTCGATATTTTCTTGAAATTATATAACAGAATTTCCCAGTAATTTTTTTAAATTCGGTATTTTTTTCTGATATAGTTTAAGCTCATTTCCTCTGGTGAGGGCATAGCAATAATGGGAAATAGTAAATTACTGTTCTTATATCCCTCAACAGAGCCCTTCTTACATAGATGATGATGATGATGATGATGATGATGATGATGGCTGTTTATTGAGAACTTTCTGTGAGCCAGGCACATAATCTCGTTTTATCTTCACAAACATCTTCTCAGCAGTCTTGTTATTTTTACTGTTTTTCATAGTAAAATAGTCTTTACTGAGAAACCAGGGAAGTCTAAATCTGAAGGCTGGACTGGACTTTCAAAAGCTCTGGCAAAGAGTGAGGAGCCATGTTGGAGCAGAGCTCTGGCAGAGAAGAGAAGACGAATGCAGACTAACATCATCCAATGAGGTCAGCAATGTAGGAGAAGCAATGGTCCCTCACCACAGTGAACCAATGTGACTCTAAGTCCACACCTCTCGACTAGCACACCTGTGAGGATTTGCCCCCAGATTTAGGAGGGCATTGTTTTCAGAATCACTGGGGAATCTAGAGATTTCATCTTCAAGGAAGAACATTTGCTTCCAGCATTGCCTATCAGAGAACATGGTGTCTTAGTGAAATGGTACCTGGGACTGCCTCACGGTCCTGCTATACCATGAATAGTCTGTGTGGTGTGAGACAGCATTACACCTCCCTGGGCCTTGTTCCCTCCTCCAGAAACCCGAGGCAGTGAGAAGGGTGATGCCTAAGCTTCCTGCTTCCTTCCTGTGTAACTGTCTGTGGTGTGCTTCATCAGACAAACGGGAAAGAAGGGTATCTGCTCAAAGTCTAGAGCCACAGCCCTGGCACCGCTGTTGACTTATGGGCAGGTCATTAGAATTGAATAGATCGTAAGGTGGGAAGGGGGTCAGTCTGGGAAATGCTAACTTTGCAAAACAAGCCTATTTAACAATTACTAGCATACAAGAAGTGTTCACCCCAAAAGTTAAGAAAAAAAACCACAAAATTATTGGTTATTCATGGACGATCATCCACTTCCCTTTCACCTATCTGGTCACCATGTGTATTGGCTTAGAACCTAGAAAGGCTTAAACTACATGCACCCCCCCACACACGCGCACACACACACACGTATAGAGTTTATTATCTATGGTGTTTCTACTGAATGAGGTGATTAAATCCTTGACCTTATGGAACTCTAGTGTGACCTCGGAGAATAGACAGAATCTTGTTATCTTGTAATGAGTTTTATGGCTTATTTCAGTACCTCTCAGCCATGTTTCTCTGGTGATTAAGGCAATTATCAGCCCATGCATTTTAGGATTATGAATAATGGAGCTCTCTCCAGGTGATGGAAAGGCCTTGGGAACGTTCAGACCACTTTTTATTCCGTTCAATACTCATTCCCATACTCCCTCCCCGATATGCATAAACAGACACTGCATTCTGTTTCCGGACGCACCATGGTGCCTTTTCTACCTTTTACTTGGATATGATTATCAAAGCAATGACTTTTAGATTTAATCGATGTAAGTAAATCCCCCGTTTACCATTCATTGGTGCCATGCACAGTGTTTTAATTACTATCATTATTGCTTAGGATTTGGGGAAAGGTATCACTTGATCTGAGCTTGCTATCTTCCACTACAATGTTATGGCTTGAGCGGCAGTGATTATCTGAACAAACGTGGTTGTTTGAGTGACCAACCTTCCCCCGTGCACCTGTCATATTGCTCGATGAGAGGAAAAACACGGGCACAACATCAGCGGACCTCAGGGGGCCGCTTTGCTCATGCTCAGGCTCATGCTTTGCTCTTTGTCAAGTCCTTACTTTACCTTTGAATTCATGTAACCCTGGGTGGTTTTTATTCTTCTATGTCTTCTTTCTGGATGTGCCACCAAAAGTAGTTCCTGAATATTCCTTAAAAAGGCCTCCCAGAGAAATATACAATATATGTTAGATTCTATATCTTCCCACCATTTAATAAGTATAGTGAGGAAACAAGAGCGTAATGATAGTTTACATCCCACAATCCACTCACTGTTACTGCCTCTCTTTTCATGATATGAATAATTAAGGCATGTTGGTATTACAAAGAAGTGGGGTTTGTAAGAATATATGTTATCAAAAGAAACTAGGTCTGAAGGTGTACTTGTCGCAGGACACAATATATGCCTAAACGAAATTACCTAAAGTAAGAATTAAAATAATCATTTCCAAAGCACAATGAGATACCATCTCATGCCAGTCAGAATGGCTATTATTAAAATTCAAAAAATAAATGCTGGTGAGGTTGGGGAGAAAATGGAACACTTATACACTATTGGTGGGAGTGTAAATTAGTTCAAACATTGCGAAAAGCAGTGTGGTGATTCCTCAAAGAGCTGAAAACAAAACTACCATTTGACCCAGCAAACCCACTACTGGGTATATATATATACCCAGAGGAATATAAATCATTCTATCATAAAGACACATTCACATGCATGTTCATTCCAGCACCACTCACAATAGCAAAGACATGGAATCAATGGTAGACTGGATAAAGAAAATGTGGTACATACACACAATGGAATACTATGCAGCCATAAAAAAGAACAAAATCCCATCCTTTGAGGCAACATGGATGGAGCTGGAGACCATCATCCTTAGCAAACTAATGCAGGAACAGACAACCAAATACCACACATTCTCACTTATAAGTGGGAGCTAAGTGATGAGAACACATGGACACAAAGAAGGGAACCACAGACACTGGGGCCTATCAGGAGGTGGAGGGTGAGAGAAGAAAGAGGAGCAGAAGAAAATAACTATTGGGTACTAGGCTTTGTCACCTAGGTGACAAAATAATCTGTCCAACAAACCCCCATGACACGAGTTTACCTGTATAACAAACCTGCACATGTACCCCTTAACCCAAAACAAAAGTTAACAAAAAGATTATCCTTTCTAGATAGTTAAATAAGACGTATCTATAAAGTACACATACATTAACTTTTTCTTCTGTTTTGGGTCCCTGAAAAATCCTGGAGCAATAATATTTTGACCTGGCATGGTATAATATAAAATCAAATATGAATTTATACCCCAGTTCCATCATTTACAAATCATATAATTTTGGAAAAATTGTTCAACTCTGCTAAGGTTTAATTCTCTCGTTTATTAAATGGACATGATTTATAGAATTCACAACTTTGGCAAGAATCAAATGAGATAAAATATAAAAATTACCTGGCAGGCTGTGCAGCTCATTGTATGTCAGATCACACACCCCCAGGTTTTTCTCATCACTTGCCCTTCTTCAGGGTACCCTTCTTTGCTAAGGGACTCCCCAGATGACCTCCTTCCACAATATTTTACAGAGTAGCCCAAAGACAGTGTGGGGCTGCCCATTGTGAAGCCATCCCCGAAGGTTAGAGATGCACTGTTCCATGCCTGGCACTCTTTAATCACCTATTGATGTCCATCCGTGCAGTTACAAAAATCCTTGACGGTGTGACTTTCAAGTCTGAAGTAAGCCCTGAATTTCTTTCTTTGCTCAGGGCTCATATTTTCCCTGCATCAAATGTTTCCGAGTCTCCAGGACTTGCCTTGCTATTTCTGGACCCCATTCCACGATCCACTTGACCTTTAGTTAAGGAAAGTTGGTGAGGGATATAATCCCACTGATAAAACGTGTGGGATTTAAGATGAGTTCACCCCGAGTTATCAGGTGGTACAGCTAGGGTATGAAGAGTAAACTTTTCACACACAGCCAAAGGCCGGGGAGCCCTGCAAGGCAGTGCATTATTTTAATCTCCCCTTTTGCGTGTTCTGTCCACATTTAATTCTGGACCTAGAGCTTTACATGCTCTTTAGCAAGCACTTTATAGTGTGAATGTGGCCCAGAAATAGTGAGCACGTCCTTGTATGTCTTCTGTAATATAAAAATCAATACTGAAAACCAGGAAATATGTCTCACTGGGAATAGTAGGTTAAAATTGGAACAAAACTCCAAATGTTGATAAGGCTGAGATTGAAACCCCCTTTAGAGTTCATGTTTTTCTCAGTTCCCCACTATACATTTCTGTTGGAGGTATCTGATGGTTATTACATCTCCCTAGAAGTTCCTGGCTAAATTGCAAGATTTGAAAAAAATGATTCTAAGTGTGAGACAATACACAAAAAATTTTAGTACCACTTATGCTAAAATGTCCTCTAAAAAGGTAGAGCACAATAAAAAATCTGGAACTTCATCTAAAATCTGCATATAAATAGACCATGGCACTGAATATTCTAAAGAAATAATTGACTTGCAGAAACAGAAGTTCAGGGGATCTCCTTTTCAAATTGATACTAGTAGAAGAGAAAAGAAATGGGTTAAGGCCTGGGAAAGAAAGTTGGACTTGTAGAATTTTTTTTTCTTTGTGAGTTTAGCAGAAAGGTTCCACTTTTTTCTTTATACGCATCAAAAATAGAAATAGAGAAAAGGGCCAGGTAGTAGACCTTTAGGCTAGCAGGCCCTCTATTCTCTGATTCAACTATTCAGCTCTGCTGTTGTCTCATGATAGCAACCACAGACCATATGAGAAAGAATGAGTGTGGCTGTGTTTTTATGACACTTTATTTATGAAAAGAAGCAATGGGTCAGATCGGGCCCATAGGAACAGTTTTCTGACCCAGTCTTAGATGATCAATTGTGTATTTGCCCTTGAAGCCTGCCCAGGAAGTGGTCTTATCCTCTTATCAATATCTCTGTGCTAACTATGCGCATACATGCAGTTTCTAAATCTTTCACACGTGCTCAGTACTGACATGTCTATAGCTAAGGTTGATATTAGGTTTCATACTTCAGTTTCATGGTTAGAATCTAAGCCTTGGTATCTCACTTTGAAAAGCCAAACATCATGAACGTTTCTGATGGTATGGAGTGATGTTAAGATCTTGATTCAACCCCAACATTAGCTGTGCATCCATTCCATATGCTCCATATAACCCCATGTCCACAGACCTATCCAAGATCCCATTGAAAGAAGTATGAAAGACAGAATATTTGACACTCCCAAGGAGAATTTCCAATCAAATGGAGAAAACAAAAAACATATATACACACATATTTTAAAAGATACAATGTACTAATGAGTAAAAAAATGGACATAAATGCATAAGAACTAGAAGAATGCCAAAGTACATATTTAGATGAAGGCTTTATAGAAGAGGTGAATTTTTAAAACTAGTGTCTGTAAAAGAGTAAGATTTCACTTGAGGGGAAAGAATAGATTTCCTGTGGTTTGGTTTAATACCCAGAACTCCTTTCCCTATTTAGCATGTAGGTCTGAAGGTGTCTGACATGACTGAAGGGCAATGTCCTTTCACTCCTTTCCCCAGCACATGTGCTGCCTCTGCTGGCTCTGCAGCCACTGGTGTCTGACTCAGGAGGACTGGGCGCATTGCAGAAAGGCTGGGAAGAGCAAACGCACGGTGAGGAGAAAGGATACCCATCTTACTGGGAAGGCCTCACAAAATAGCAGCCTCATACGATTTTCAAGTGCAGGGCCTTGTCATTAAAACTAAACCCTGCTGCTTTCTTATCACCGTGGGGTGGTTACTTTACTTCTCTATGCCTCAGTTTCCCAGCTAGAAAATGGTGAATAATATAATTGACCTCATGTGATTATTGTGAGGTATACTTACTATAAATAATGCACTTAAAATAGGGCCTAGAGTCTGGTCAGGGCTCAATCTGTGGTACATTTGTATGTGGACACAGGGTACAAGGATCCCCAAACCTGGACCCAGGGAAGCTTGACAGAGTACACGCTTGGCGATGCTGTGAGCCTGCCTGTTGTCGAAGAAGCACTTGATGGAGTTTGGTAGCAAGTGTAACAGAATGAGATAAATGAAGAGGTTCTAGTTCCCATTATAAAACACCTGAACATACATAGGCTCACTGCCAGCATCCTAAATTCTTTTTTTAGGAAAAAAAAAAAACTAATTTCCCTTCTTACCCAAATTGGCCAAAGGAAAAAAAATACGTATCTTTCAATCTTCTTAAGAAAAATCCATCATGTTGATAAAATATTTAGGGAACGAAATTGAGCAATTCTATAACCTAAGCCCCTTATCATAAGTATGTTTCTAAGACTTATATACCATGATGAAGAAAATCCAAATATGAAAGGATTTCTCAATTCCTGCTGGTATACCGCATTGTTATCTTATATGGTGTTTAGAAAATAAACTTCTGTGGCGAGTAATGAATTTGGGCAGTCCCTCAGCAAGAGCAGGCTAAGTAGTAGAAATCCCCCTTCGTTGGTACGGTTTGCTGGCCATGAGACTGGACTGATGGGACTATCTGGCTAATAATCAAAAGAACAGAATGAGAAACTCCCCAGGGCAGCCCCAGTTGCAGGTCCTAGAATGCAGCTTGTCAACATCCCAGCGCAGCCATGGAACGAGAAGTTCAGGTATAATCACATATTTAGGTATAATCACATATATTCACGTATTCCACACAAGTAGGTAAATAGATACTCAGACTAATGGGTCCCTCTGAGCATCCTCAACCTCCCTTGGCTCTTTGCTCCTCCCCTAATGACAGTATCAGTCTCAGCTAGGAGGCAGAGAGGAGGGGAAGCTGAAGATGAAGGGAAGGACTCTCTCGGGGAGGTGGCATGCAACCTCCTGCACATTCAGCCAAAGCCATACCACCAGAGTTCCAGCTCCATGGCCTCTGAATCCATTCCCCTGACACCACTCTGTGTTCTCCTGGGAGATTCTGCAGAAGTCGTCTTATAATGAATGATGATCAAAGAAGTTCAGAATGTCTGTGCATACATGATTATGCCCATTCTGCCAAAATCCAAACCAGAACCCATGTTGTGGCCGTGCGTACCCTCAGGACACACCTCTGGTCTCAGGACTGGAGACCTCTCAGCCTTCTTTTACACCTCTCTCGCAGTACTGAGTTTGTCCAAGTGAACCCTCAGCCTGGTCCTGTATTCCGTGACCCACAGATCTGCAGGCTCGGTGATGGCAGCACATGTTTCTGCACTGTGTTATTGTAGCTCCAGCAACCAGACAGCACATAGTAGGAAGTCAATGCGTATTTTTTAAACAGTTGAATGGATGATAGACAGGGTGGTTCAGTAGCACCAGGGGTCCTGCACTTCCCTCTAGAGATTAGGCTCACTGCAATCTCAGGATAAATGTATCCATAAGCTTCTGTGCAACACGAGAGAGAGCGAGAGTTGAGTAGAGCCCTAGGGACTACTGATCCAGGTCAAAGGACAAGAGTTGGCCAGCTCTTGAGGAAGGGGCCTTAATGTCACTAACAGCCTTCATGCCCTGGGTCTTCTACTGACGTGACAAGTACACAGTGCTCATACTGGGCCGTGCCATGCACACACAGGTACACCATGTGCTGGAACCGTCAGCAGGCTTCCCACAGCCCCCTGGGCCATGACTGGCATGGCCAGAACAAAGCAGGCACATGGAAAATGTCATATCAGCAGGAGTCTCCTGTTGATAGAATCATCCCTTAATTCACTCTGAGCTGTGCCATTTAATTACCTTGATCCATGCTTTGTTTTGCTAAAGTGAATGTCACAAATTGAGTGTTACTTGCTGAAAATAACGACAGGGGCTTGGATGCTTCTGTAATACGAATTGAAACATGATCTCTCTTTTCCCCTCAACCATTTTCTCATTCCCCTCTTCTGAGTTTTTTTTTTAATCATTCTTTTTTGTTTCTTTTAAGTGTAGAATGTAAAATATTAATTCTGAGCAGAAGTAAAATTAAGCCCTCTGGAAAAGATTCTGGGAAACGGAGCCATAGCCTGACTTAATTAAGAAGCGATTATGCTGAAGAGCCTATATTAAGGCTTCACATTTTGGGTACAGAGAGAATTGCTTTTAGAGGAGTCAAGTCAGGTAGCAGAGGGGGACTGAGGAGAAGACAGGACGATAATTGGATAGATGAGAAAAAGCAATGTTTGTTGTAGTAATGAAAAGAAAATAGTGGGTGAAATTTAAATTGGTTTGGAGATTCCTCAACACCGTCTTTCAGAAAGGTCAAGATGAGGACATGGGTGATGTCACTATGTCCTCCAAACATTTTGGATGACCCCAGATTGGGTCAACTCCATTTCTGTTACTTCCCCTGTAGCTCAGGTGTCTGGACAGGCATCAGGGAATGGGCCATGTCTGTAGCAAAACTCCAGGGAACGTGGTTAGCCCCCTGCTGCTCTAAGGATGGCAACAACTAATTAGCCCCACAAATTTATGGGCTCCGGGGATGTGAGCAGATGGGTGTTTAACTTAACAGCAGATCCAATTTGTCCTCCATTAATTCCAGAGTGGTACCTGAGTTTATTGGAGTTTTATACTGTTTCATCTGTTTCAAAGTTGCTTCTCCGACTTCCCCAAATTGTTATTCTTTTGACGAGCAACTATCTGGATCTCTCTCCAGTTTCCAGAATGAAATACTGACTCAACTTCATACTGCCTTGGCTCTCTAATGTGTGGAGGACGCCTGGGAGTCAGGTTCCTGGTGGTCTTCACAAGCTAGAGCTTGCTTCCCACAGCTTCATGTCTGTGAGGCTCCATGTTGCCTGCTTAGCACTGTTTATCCAGCCTGACCAACTGCTTCAAGTGGCTGCCGTGTGTCAGGAAATGGCCCTTCTAAACATTACCAGAATTTTAGTGGGTATCTCCTTTTGTTCTCCTCTACACTAAAGAGTCATTTTAAAGACTGGATGTCTTAAAATCTAGAATACTGGGGCCGGGCACAGTGGCTCATGCCTGTAATCTCAGCACTTAGGGAGGCCAAGGCAGGCGGTCAAGAGATCGAGACCATCCTCGCCAACATGGTGAAACCCCATCTCTACTAAAAATACAAAAATTAACTGAGTGTGGTGGCACGTGCCTGTAGTCCCAGCTACTCGGGAGGCTGAGGCAGGAGAATCACTTGAACCCGGGAGGTGGAGATTGCAGTGAGCCGAGATCGTGCTACTGCACTCCAGCCTGGGAACAGAGGGAGACTTCATTAAAAAAAAAAAAAAAAAATCTAGAATATTAGAGCTTTAAAGAAACTCAGTTATCCACTGAATTAATTTGCAAGTAGTGCACCTTTTGTGGCCACTGCCAATTATCTAGTCTTTTCCTCTCAAAGAAAAGAGGTTGGCAACACATAGCTTCCCCCCTTGGAAATGGCAGGCAGGCTGACAGTTCAAAACCCCAGACAGGTATCAGTGAATGACCTTCAGACTTTCTCTTCATTTGACCTCACCAGACCAGGGATGCGTGGAGGTCTCAGAGAGGCTTCGTTGAGGCAGGTCGCAGCTCTACCACCTAAGATCTGCTGCAACTAGAGATGCTCCCCTTCAGTCTGGTTTATTTTAAAGTGTTCCACTGTGAAACAGATTTTGAAAACCACCAATGTAGTCTAACTCCCCTCTTTTTATCAATGAAAAAAAAAAAAACCAATGAAAACTAAGGCTGAGCAACATTAGTGGCTTTCTAAGATCACAGCAGGAGAATACCAAGTAAAACTCCGACTTCCCATTCAAGGTCATACTGCCATTTTACAGAACTCCTCGGTCTAGTGAATAAGGAAATAATCGTTATCATTATCATATTGACCTGGGTAGAGAATGCAAGTCTGACCAGAGGGATTAGGAAGCAGTGTCAGTGTAGACAGCCATTAATTGTCCTCAAGTAGCAAATGACCACAGAGAGACTGCTCCTAAGAAGATGCAGTTGCTTGTGTAGACCAATTTCGGGTCTCTTGAGCAATGCCATCCCTCTGATTCCCTTTGTATTGGTACTGACAGCAAATATAGAGTGCTGATATTCATGTCTGGAAAATGCGAATAACTTGCTTAATTCTATAGCCTGGTGAGCAAAGAAAAGACAGAGATCAGTTGCCTTTAGTTATTGATGAGGAGACATCATGTGCCAGATACAGTCATTCTTATCCCAAATTACCTAGGAAGAGTTTAAACGATTCTAATGTTTAGGTCCCTCCTTGAGATTCTGCTTTAGTAGTTTTAGAGTGGGTGGGACAAGGACATCTACAGGTTTTTTAAACCCTTCATGGGTAATTTCCATATTAAGAAGAGTGAGGTGACTGGCTTAGCAGGCACAGCACTTAATTGAAATCACCTGTGGAGTGAGACGTCCTGCAAGCGTGGCCTCTGGACTCGAAGTCTCACATTTCGCTGGAAAGTAACACAAGATCTTTCTCTAAGCAGTAGGGTAGAGCCAGCCTCATTAGCAAGACAAAAGATGGCAAATGAGGTCAACCTCATGGTTCAGGCAACACCAAAATATGGCTGATGAGAGCCTGCAGGAAGCCTCTAATGGGAGGAATGAGTCCTCCCTGGGCTTTACTTTCCACGGATAAGAATGAACAAAGCCTGCATCTTCCTTTGTGAATAATCTTTTTAAGGATATATGCATCTAAACCTTTATTGAACTCATTTTTGCTTTTAGTCTTTGTCTTATTGTCAAAATAACAGGTTGCACATATTTATGCTTCCAGCATCAGGAAGTACTGTTTCCTTTGGTTTGGTGTCATCCTTTGCTCAGGCTTAAGGAAACCCTTTGAAGATTGTATTCTTCCCGGCAGCAAGGAGGTTACAGAACCAGCACGAGATCACAGAAGAAAGAAAACAAAAAGACATTCTCAGAATTGGAGCTTCTCTGCCACCATCCTCATCCAGGATGGACACCCCCATGTCTCCCTAGCTCAATAGAACCAGAAGAGAAATTGGGCCACTCACTTTTTTTTTTTTTTTTTTTTTTTTTTTTTTTGACAAGGAGTCTCGCTCTGTCACTCAGGCTGGAGTGCAGTGGTGCGATCTTGGCTCACTGCAACCTCCACCTCCGGGGTGCAAGCGATTCTCCTGCCTCAGCCCCCCAAGTAGCTGGGACTACAGGCGCCCGCCACCACACCTAGCTAATTTTTGTATTTTTAGTAAAGACGGGGTTACACCATGTTGGCCAGGCTGGTCTCGAACTCCTGACCTTGTGATCTGCCTGCCTCGGCCTCCCAAAGTGCTGGGATTACAGGCATGAGCCACTGCGCCCGGCCAGGGCCACTCACTTTTTGAAAGGTTACCAGCCTCTCCCAAGACAGGGCCTGAGAGTTCTTTGCATGGTGGGGCAGAGGCAACGGTTGTGCTGCAGAAAGAGATTCTTCTACCCCTTAGTTAAACAGAAAATAGTTAGGTCTTGCAGTTCCCAACTATGCAGAACTATATCTGACCTATGAGGTAGGATGTCTGTGGTGTAATATCAAACAGAGCACATGTAATTTTTTTTAGTTTTCTACGATTTCTTTATTGAAAGTGGCATTTCCATTTCAACTATCAAATTCTTATCTGAGAAATTGCCATTTTCTCTGGAAAATAAATGCTATCAGCAAAGAGAAGAAGGCACAGTCAGCAACTTCTTAGTAAGTCCCCAAACCAAAAGAAAAGCAAACAAACAAACAAAAGATCCAAAGTAGTAGTATCACTCTCCACTCCAAATGGTATGTCTACAGTTATTTCTATGCTAAAAGACATCTTAACATTCTAGAATACACACTGCTGTGATTACCACTGCCTCATTTGTTACAAAGGCAACATGAGATAATTGTACCAGTGTGAGCTCACGTGGCCAGGTTTGAACTCTCAGCTTTGACACTCAACAGCTGTGTGACTTCAGGCAAGTTACTTGACCTCTCTGTGTCTCAGTATTCTCATATCAAATGAGTATAATAGTAGTAGCTGGCCGATGAAGGTGCTGTGAAGATTGAATTAGTTTATTTATACAAAGTTTTTCAGAAGAATACCTGTAAGCACTTAATGAGTCTAAGCTATTATTGTTGTTGTTATTATTCTAAATTTAAACTTTTTTTTTCATATGGTGTACAGGGAGAAGTATACTGTTTCTATTTTAGAAATTAAAAAGTAAAGTCTGGGACTAAAATCTAGGTTTTCAGAATGCTATCGTTATCCTTAGAAGGGGGTAGAAATGGGATGTCATAACAGGTATGACTTGAAGCCAGCCCATTTCATTTTATCAGAGCAATTCCAGAAAAAAGTTTTCTTTATCTGATTTACTTATTAGGCATCTTTTTTTTTTTTTTTTTTTTTTTTGTTTTTTGACGGAGTCTCGCTCTGTCACCCAGGCTGGAATGCAATAGTGCGATCTCAGCTCACCGCAACCTCCGTCTCCCGGGTTCAAGTGATTCTGCTGCCTCAACCTCCCCAGTAGCTGGGATTACAGGCACCCGCCATCATGCCCGGCTAATTTTTGTATTTTTGTAGAGACAGGGTTTCAGCATGTTGGCCAGGCTGGTCTTGAACTTCTGACCTCAGGTGATCTGCCCATCTCGGCCTCCCAAAGTGCTGGGATTACAGACGTGAGCCACCACACCCTGCCTCTTTGTTAGCATGTTTTCAAATTAAGTTTTTAAAAGTTTTTTAAACTTAAATTTAAAAAACTGTCTATAGACTGCCCTCTCTTATATGAAAATAATGCTCCTAACCTTATCAATAAGGTACATTTTTCCTGTAGTGGGTAACTACTGTGAATTGATATATCTATGCTCTTCATCCCAGAAAAGGTTATGCTGCATAAGTACTGGGATTTGTCAAACTAAAGGAGCTCCTAAAATAACTGTGGTCACACCATTAAGGCTTGTGTTATGCTTGGTGTAGCCATGTGACCTGGTTAAATACGGCTACTGAGGACATGGGGCTATTGAGGATATTTTGCTTTGTTAGTCATCAGTCCACAGAGAAACTCATTTATAGGAAGAGACTAGAATCAGAGTCTGCGAAGCAAATAGAAAATTCTACCATCGTTAAGAGCACATTTATCCCAAGAACTTTAATTAATGTCTAATCCTTGTAACATCTCTGCGAGATACCTTCTCTTGTGCACCACCAGGTTGTTGAGCCAGCTTGGCTTTCAGTAGATCAAATTTCATGCAAAATATCTACTTAAGATTGGTGTGGTTTTGTTCTTTTGGCCTGGGCACAGGAACTGGAAAGAAGGTTGGTGTTGAGGAAGGGGAGCAGAGATGAGAAGATAATTACTACCCTCAATAATAGTATGAGGAGGTCAGATATATAGTTGTCACTTAGCCTTGGGGGTAGGCCAGGCTTCACTTACAAGCAGAAGAGACAGGATTATTACAAGTAGAGAGCACCTGGCCTGTTAAAAGTAGCGTGCACCTAGGCAGTATGATCTAGACAGTGGGCCATCTGGAAAAGACCTACGAATACAGGTGGGTGAGCCTTGAACCCAGTTTGAGAACAAGGGAGGGAGATGTGATGTGGTTGTGTGCAGAGCACACCCAAATCACCCTCAATATGCACAAACATTCCTTAAAGAGTACTGCCCTGGCACCTGGAGTGTCTCTTTTCTTGTGATTTAGTTGCTTCCTCTATGGAGAGTGACTCTGGTCTTCCAAGGAGAAGACGAGCTCAGGGGCCACATTCACCATAGCCAGCCGAGGATGGATGTCCTGGCTATGCATTGTAGACTTCACTGGACTTATTTTTAGAAGGGAAGTGAGCACAGCATTGTTGGAGCTGACCAGGAAATGGAGTAGACAGCTTGTGTACCCAGGTTGGCGTCTGCTGACTTGGACTAAGAAGCAGATGTTTCATTTAGAAGATGAGAGGGAAACAGGGGACTTCTCTGGACACAGAAAGAACTAGCATTAAGGGCAATCTGGGTTCTTCCTCATCTCAAAGATGGCAATCTATCTAGCCATTCCTGAGCAGAAGCCACAATGAAAAAATCAACACTAAAGTCCACTACTGCTCAAAACTAGGCTGACAACAAGCGGAGAGGGGTTAAAGAGACAGCTAACATGGTTAGTGCCTACGGTGTTCGCCATCTCAATAAAGCTTCTTCCTTCCACTGAAAGGTGTTACAATCTCTATTTTACGTGAGAATGTGGCCTCACAGACATACAGTCACTTGCTCAAGGTTTCCTAGCCTGTTAGAGGAAGAGTCGGGAGGAGTCCAGATCTGTTTCATCCTGAAGCCCATTATCCTTCCATGTGCTCTGGAGCAGTGCACAAACAGTGCGGCTGCAGGGGCAACTACAAGCACACGTTTAAAAAGAACTTCACAGATGCCAGGCAGTCTGCACTGTTTTACGTTACGACGCAGTGCACTGGAATTCAGTTGGCCCTGTGTGTCCACAGGTTCCGAACTCAGGACTCGACCAACCGTGGATGGAAAGCAAGTTATTTTCAGGATGCCAAGCCTGTGGAAAGGGAGAGTTTATTTTGTTTCCGAGGGTTCCACAGGGAGGAATGCTGGGCCTGAGTAGCCTTGAATTTTGGTATTTGTAGGGGTCCTGGAACCAATCTGCTGTGGATACCAAGGGACAGCTATATATAAAGCTGTTACTTCAGTTGTACAGATGGAAAAAATGTAGCCTTAGAGAGGTTAACCTTGAGCCAGAGTCAAAATTCTAGTTTTTCTGCATCCGGGACTGGAGTGTTCAGTCCTCCGTGGTGGGGCTCTGTGTCTCCTTCTGATTCTCCTACTCAATTGTTGCCCATAGGTGTGCAGAAATGGAGGAGGTTAGGGGCTTAAATACAGCCACTTGTCACTTAACCACAGAATACATTCTAAGAAATGCATCCTATGGCAATCTCCCCATTGTATGAACATCATAGAGCACTTACACGAACCTCGATGGTAGACTGTGGAGCCTAGTGGTCCTAAGCCACAGACCTCTGCAGCATGTGATGGTACTAAATACTATAGATAATTGTAACATAATAGCAAATATTCATGTATCTAAATATAACAAAACAGAGGAAAGGTACAGTAAAAATATAGTATAAAAGAAAAACTAGTGCCCCTATATAGGGCACTTAATATGAATGGAGTTTGCAGGATTGGAAGTTCCTCTGGGTGAGTCAGTGAGAAGAGGTGAGGGAATATGAAGGCCTAGGACATTACTGTACACATTATAAACACTGTACACTTAGGATACACTAAATTAACAAATACACTAAATAAAAATTAAATATACTAACTTAATAAAAAAGTCTTTGTTCAATAATAAATTAACTTTAGCTCAACTTGTATTACAACTTTTTTACTTGACAAGCTTTTTTATTTTTTAAACTTTTAAACTCTTTTATAGTAATATTAGTACTTAGTACACACGTCATACAGTTGTACAAAAACATTATCTTTCTTTATATCCATATTCTATAAGTTTTTTTCTATTTTTAAATTTTCTTTGTGTTTTACTTTTAAAACTGTTTTGTTAAAAACTAAGACACAAACACACACATTAGCTGAGACCTATATGGGGTCAGGATCATCAATATCACTGTCTGCCTCCTCCACATCTCATCCCACTGGAAGGTTTTCAGGGGCAACACGCAGGAGATGTCATCTCCTGTGATAGCAATGCCTTATTCTGGAATCCCTCTTGAAGGACCTGCCTAAAGCTCTTCTTGAGAAGGTGTCACTTTTTTAAAAAGTCTCATTTTCACCTAGAGGTAGCAGTCAGTCTCTAGGCAGAAATGTTTACACCAGCATCAGGACAAATACGTAAGTAATGCATTGCACTATGACGTTACAATGGCTACAACAGCACTAGGCAATAGCAAGTTTCAGCTCTTTTATAATCCTAGGAAATCACCATGGAATATGCGGCTTGTTGTTGACCAAAAGGTCATTATTTGTTGCATCACTAAATCTAAGCAAGAATATGCATATGTGAATGATATTGAAATGAATATGCAGCTTCTGTATATATACATGTATCATATCCAAATCTAACTCCTACAATGTATTGAATACCAATTATATACAAAGTACTATTCATGTAAATATATTATTTGTAATATTTACAAGTATGCAAAACAGAGAAAATTAGATTATATTATTAAACCCATTTTACAAAGATAGAAACTGAAGCTCAGAAACAAAACAACAACAACAAAAATATTGCTAAAGTCACAAAGTTCACAAAGACTGGAGCAAGAATTCAAACTAAAGGCTGTTTGATTAAAGAAGCTCACTCTTTTTTTTTTTCTAGTGGGTTGTCCTTGTATAAAATGATCCTAAAGTGACTTCAAAGAGAAATGATAAGGCCTCTCCAGCATAAAGGCTTGGGAGGCACATTACAAAATAAGTCTGCAAGTGTTCAACATCGACATATTTTGGTCAGTGCATTCGCATCATGGAGAAGCTAGTTTAGGCTTAGAAGAGAGCTGTATTTTCATTACTGTATTATGCAGAGAGAGAGTTTCTTTGAGAAAGCACTTTTTTTTCTTTTTTTCAGGGGGCTTGAAATTTCCTCTGAGCAGCTCTTTCAAGAAGAGTTATTAGAATTTATTTTCAATTATACACCAGAATAAGCCGTCTGCAGTATAGTTAACTTTCAATTTCAGCCAATTTTCGACGCATTCAATCATAGATGCCTCCGTGATTAAGAATCTATGTTGCAAAACAATTCCCACTTTGCAACAATGCAATCAAACAGATCTACAACTCATAACATATTATCCAATGCTTTTTCAGCTCACTGGTGAAGTGAAATAGAATTTACCAACCACTCCTGTTTACCCAGTATGCTCCAAGCTCATTTGCAAACAGATCTGCAACTCAAAACAGCTCACAAGGGGGTTTTGGTTCAACATAGCCTTGAAGAGATAAAGTTGGGCTGCTTTGGATATTCATGATTTTGGGCTGTCTCATTTTCTCTCTCTGCCCTAATATGCGTTGTCTGAGCATAATATACCATGAGAAACAGAACCCCTCCCTATAAAATTTGATTCAGAAATTGCTTTCTGTGGCAGGAGTTCTGATTCATTAAGAAGACCAAAATAGGTTTTATGTCTAGCTGTTTGCTCTTCTAAATTGTATGGCTGTGTGTGTGTGTGTGTGTGTGTGTGTGAGAGAGAGGGAGAGAGAGAGAGAGGGAGAGAAGGAGAGAGAGAGAGAGGGAGGGAGAGAGAGAGAGAGGGAGGGAGAGAGAGAGGGAGGGAGAGAGAGAGGGAGGGAGAGAGAGAGAGAGGGAGGGGGAGAGAGAGAGAGGGAGGGGGAGAGAGAGAGAGGGAGGGAGAGAGAGAGGGAGGGAGAGAGAGAGAGGGAGGGAGGGGGGGAGAGAGAGAGAGAGAGGGAGAGAGAGAGGGAAAAAGGGAGAGAGAGAGGGAGAGAGAGAGAGGGAGACAGAACCCTGATACAAACAGTGAAAAGGATATGCAGCAAACTTAAACTCCTTTGAAGACTAGAAGACAGGACAACCTTCAAAACTTTATAGAAAACTCTAAGTTTCAGAGATTGGAGATTGAATCAAGTCATGATAATTAATTTTGTAGAGTCTCAGTTTCAATTCAATACACAAGACATTAAGTTCCATTTAGAGCCAATGGGACATAAAGGATTGGTAAAATACGTGAAAAAGAAAGGGAAAATCATCGAAAGAGGTTTGGTTTCCTGCTGACTGATGTGGTCTTCAGTGTTCCAAAATGAAATGAGGAAATACTCCCTGGTTCATGCTAGATTTTAGGGAGTCAGCATTTAACAACAACAACAAAAATGATAAATCAGAACCCAATCATTAAGATGTGCTTCAAACAGGCTCAGCTGATGTGTCCCCCACTTTGGAGCCTCAGGCTTTGGCAAAGTGGATTAGAATGGCAAACACCTGCATCTCTGAGTAGCTTTTGGATGCAGCAGGAAGAGACCATCTGAACAAATAGATGGTCTGAACAAAGCTGCCCAAGCATGACCAAGATGAAAAGTAGTGCTATGGCAGCCCTACAAACATATTCCAGAAAAGGGGGGAAAAGAACAAATAAGAAATAAAAAAGAAACTCTGCTTTCAAATGTCAAAGGAAGAACCCTGTCTGGAAGAAAAGCTAAGGTGAAAGTGGTCTAAGACCATTGTCCATGAGAGCTTTGTCCTGTACAATTATGTAACAAAAAACATGGACGTAAATATAAAACAAGACTTAAAGAAAAGTTATAAACCTTCAGACTGAGATGAAGAAGTGAGACTATGGATCCAAGACCAAAGTGAGGACCATTTTAGGACTAATAAGTTGGAAGCCAGTAATAAAAGAGGGGGCACAAGGGACAATTCAAACACTGGCATAAAGGGGAGATTTGAGATATTGTTAGTCAGTGCCGAGAAAAACAACACAACGTGACTCAAGCAATTAGGGAGGAGATCATTAATATGGAGCAAATCCAACTTAAAAAAATGCTATCCCTGACACAGAGCTTCAGCACCAAATAAATACAGTGAAAAATATTCGAGTACATAATACAGAAGAATGGCCTTGAAATTAAGAAATAACCACATCTGCAGATCTAAGAAGTACTCCATATTCCTTGAAAAATTGTTTCAGAATAATGGGTGCTGAAACATATGCATACTAAGTAATCTAGCATTGAGGATAAAGTAAAAAATATCTAGCATCTAGGGAAAAATACACAGAAGTCCCCAGAAATAAATAAAATAATATAAATAAAAGATAATCTCAGACTTCTTCAAGGTAACATTCAATGCTAGATGATATTAGAGCAGTGTTTACCAGAATTTGAAAGAAATAAAATGTCATCCCAAAACATTATGGCAGCTGAGTTGCCTGAAAGTCACAGGGCAGACATTCTGAAACATACAAGAATGCATGGGCCAATCACAGTGGAGGAAAAGGAGGCAACGGACTCCTTTGATTGTAAAATTTTAATGCATTAACATTTAAAATTAGGACCAAACAATTATGGAAATTGTAGAAATGAAAGTGAATGCCAATGGAAAAATAATGACATAATTAATGGGAACCTGGGATGAAGTATTACAGTGCTTAATTCCACATCTTTTTTGTTGTGAGTCAATTGCTACTGTCTGTATTGAAAACGTAGTTTTAAAAATATTTCAGTCTCTTAGTGGCTTTCATTTTTTTTTATTAACATAAGACAGGACTTTTAGAGAGCAGAATACCTTATTATTTAAAAATCTACCTTGGTTTGATAATTTCTAGCAATATTATGGACAGGAAACAGAATCTGAAATTGACGAGTTAGGTTGATTGAAATTTTTTTTTAGTTCAGGTGCTTTCTGTGATTTGTGTGATTTTCTCTGCCTGAGATACATACACACACACTGCAGTTACTGAACACTTAGTAAGCTGCGTGCTTTTCAAACATTGTCCCATAAACTCTTCACAACACCTCACAATAGGTATTATTGTCATTTAACGGGTGCAAATCTGAAAGCCAGGGAGAGTAACCAAATTGTTAGTAGGTGCCAGAGCCCCACTGAATTCCACGTATTTCTGAATCCATGCCTGAGTGCCTAACTGCTATGACATATTTCCTCAATTATTTGATTTCACTCTGATCAACACAGCAGAGTTCACTGCATGGTAATGAAAAGCTGGCTGGCCATTGTGGGACATATGAGACAATAATAATGGAGAAAAGCTTTGCTTTTTGAAAGCACAGTTTTAATGTTATTTTATCCAAGAATAATATCACAAAGACACCATTCAAAATTAAGTTTTCATAGGGAAAAAATTCTAAATCCCTAAAAACCCTAGTTAAAATTTCATGCAGTATGCCAAAGATAAGGAGAGAAAACTATTCAATAAAAGACTCGAGCTGCAATACAGATAACTAATTAACCTTCAAGAGATCCCAGTGCAGGCGGTGATAATCATGATCTGACCCGGGAGGGATACAGCAAAGAGGAAATCCAAGTTTCTAAAAGAGCCTATCGGATCTTGATTTGATCTTCTAAAAGAGTCTTCAACTTTTGACTTGTCCTCTGACTGTAGATCACATTTCCATTACTGGGCTGTACAGACTATGCAAAGTGAATGAATGCAAAGGAATGAGGAAATAATTTGTGGGACCGATCACCAGTATTGGTAAACTCTTATCACGCAAAGATTCTTCTTTAATTCAAGTAGAATGCAAAAAAGGAAACACTGAGAACACAGAAAAGTCAAAGCAAACTTGAACATTTCCAAGGTTTTCCCTAGATTCAATCTAAAGAGCTTGTCCAAATCTTTGAAGCTAGGATTAGTCACAAGAGATTAAGTTAGGGCTTGGCAGAGAGAAAAATATATATGTTTGAGAAGCATCTACTCCTGAGAATATCAGATTTTTAGATATTAAATGTAATGGATCTCTCCTGATCCGAGGCAGAGATTGCTAACTTTCTGTCCCAATATCCATTCTCACCTTCATAGAATCATTGATTTTTAATAGAGACTGTGGCCCGACCTCCTTTGCCGGTAGATGGAGCCGTGTGATTAAGCTTCAGCTAGCAGGAGGGTTGTGTGGGAGCTTCCAATAATTTTCCTAAAACAGTTGGTTTATGCTCTTTGACCTTTCCTCCTCCCTTTGTACTGCTTGGAAGGAGAAATCTGGGATGGCTGTGACTCTGGCTGAGACCATGAGGTCAAGCATCACACCAGGGATGGTGCAGAGGAGCACAGATCCTGGGAGATTACAGAGGCAGCACACCAGCCCTGACTCCCTATCTTCAGAATTTTGCATGTGAAAAATGGATGTCTGTATTATTTAAGTGTTTACTTTCCAGGTTTCCATTACTTGCAAGGAAACCTAGTCCTAACAGATACACTCCTTTAGCAAAATATCAGTTTGAGTCCTTTACTCTTACACACCAAATGTGAGTGTAATGGAAAGCAAATGAGGTTCTGTCCTCTGTTCAGCTGCACCAACCGAATGTAAATACTCTCGTTTAGAAATTGTGTGCATGTAGCCGTGCATCCTCCAGGGTGATTCTTGTAAGCAAGCTGCCTTCTTCCTGGGGCTTCCATCAGTAGAAGCAATTTTAAGCAGATAAGTGAGTAAGAGGCAACAGAGTGTTCCATTCTCCCCAGCCAGCCAATTATTCAATATATGGATATTTGTGTCTGTACATTTCCTCACCATATAGCTGCCTGTTCTGTCCTTCATGTAAGGATATAAAGCTTTTCTAAGTATGAGACCCTTCCAGGGCCTGGGCAGCCATGCAAGCTGGGAACAGTGGTGGGTGGGGTACAGGACAGTTTCTTTGGGCTCAGGTCAAAGCCTGACTCCATTCTATCACAACTAGACATAATCAGATTAAGAGAGCCTGGTTTGAAATGACATAGACATTCTGTACTTGTTCTACAGAATGAAGAAAAATCTTTAATGTATTTGCAGCCACATGGCCTTACTCTTAATTGAATCTATTATTAAGTCCCTGGGAAGACCTCTGTCATCTTCATTTAAAGGGATGATAGAAAAATTCCTCAAACCCTCAGCCACAAGCTGCACAAGGGCATTGTCCCAAATCTCCCTATTCCTAATCCACACTCTAACATAGAGCAGAAATCAGACTGGACAGACACAGCTTATTGCCGATTCCTTCAACTTGGTCCCCACCCACACCACACCATGCACAGATGCCCCAAAATGAGCAAAGCACCTACCTCTGGGCAGGACCGCACCCATCTCCTGCCACACTCTCCGCCTGTGCTCCACAGCCCTGGCTCTTGGGCTCATGGCCCATCACCCCAACTGGACATCTGCCTCTGCCCCAGAGCTGCAGCAGTTCCTCAGCGCTCCCTTTCGGTCTTTAAAAACATGACAAGCACTTTAGCACTTCAGCCCACCGTTTAGTGTCTTACAGTGAGGAAGGTCCTTTCCAGTTTTCAACTCAGGTGTCCCTTGGTCTGGAGGCACCACCAATACTCCTGACAGGTAAGAAGGCTCAGGGGCAGGCAGCCATTTTCTTAGAGAGCAAGATAATTAGTACTGGGAGTGAGGATGAGAGAGACATGAGTACCATTTGGTGTCTGACTCTTGGCTGCCAGACAGGCCCAAAATAAAGTTGAAGGGCAGTTAGTTCCAATACGCCGGCGTACACACACACACACACACAGACACACACTCCTGATTCTACCTAAAATCTTGTAAAATGTCTGTGTGCTTGGGCAAAGGGCTTGAGAATGTTTAAAATATTCTTGGTGATATTGGGCCAGACCTGTTATCACATGAAGATAATCTTCATAAACTATTAATAACTTTTCCACATTTTGCAAATTAGAAAAACAGATTCAGAGAAGTTAATTAATTACTGGCAGGAAGGGGTCACCCGTGGAAGATCTGTGAGTAAGTCTGATGCTTTGCAGAGTGTGTGGAGTGTGGGAGATTGTCTCCTCACATCCTCCCTCTGTGTTCTTCCAGAGGTGGACTCTGTCAATTCCCTTAGTGGCTTCATGTGTCCTCCCAACTTTCTAAGCAATCTTGAAGAATTCAAGTTTCACAGCCTGGAATAGTCCAAATTGTCTTTGCAAACATGACAGTTACTATAGATATTTAAGTTGCAGGGGACTTAGGGCATACACTGTCAGAGATGGGAGTGAGAAATCCTTCTTCTCCTCTATGGAAGTTCTATTTCCTTTGTCCAAGCACTAAAACATGGAAACCTGTATTCGCTTTCTAGAGTGGAATCCCTATTATGAACAGGACTCCTAATGGCGCCTAGAAAGATGAGGCTTTATATATATATTTGTTAAGACAGAGTCTTACTCTGTCGTCCAAGCTGGAATGCAGTGGTACAATCATAGCTCACTGCAGTCTTGACCTCCTGGGGTCCAGTAATCCTCCTACCTCAGCATCCAGGGTAGGTGGGACCACAGGCAGGCACCACCATGCCAGGGTTAATTTTTTATTTTTGTAGAGATGGGGTGTAAGTATGTTGCCTAGCTGGTCTCAGACTCCTAGACTCAAGTGATCCACCTTCCTCAGTCTCCCAAAATGCTGGGATTATAGTCATGAGCCACCTTGCTCGCCCAGATGAGGTTTAATTTTGTCTTTGACCCTTTTCCTCCAATAGTCTTAGAGATGGTATAATCTAGTCATGGAGGTCTTTGCCTGGCCATCAATAGTCCAGATATAAGAATTCTAGTTTAGTCTAATATCTTTATTACATTTTCCTTTATCTTGTCTTAGTAACATTTGCTATAAAGTAATGTGAACTTTACTTTCCTCGAATGCTATACTTTCCTCAGAGACATTCTACCTCAGACATTCCTCTGCTCTCAAACATGGCAGTGTATATTCTTTTTCCACTCCTATTTACGTCCTTCCCCATACCCCCAACCCCCACAAAAACCGCCTGCTTTATTTCATGCACAAATAGCAATTTCCAACCAAGAAGAAACACCTGGGAGAGCCAGGGCACTCGAGGTACAAGATAATTAGAGATCATTATAATCGAAATTTCATTGCCACATCAAACTGTGTCTTTTAGCATTAATTAATCTCCCATTCCAGCCCCTGAGCCCGCTGGAGCAACCAGCTTGTCAAACACACCAGAGCCTCGCATCTCATTACCCTACAGTGGGTGAAAGGGAAGTGAGATAGCCTACAGGTTCCTCAGAGCTTTGCCCAGGCAGCTGTAATTCATAAGGTGGCTTCCCTATTAGGAGCAGGTGGAGGAAGCAATTCGGGGAACAAGGGCTGGGCTCTTTAGTCATTCATTTGTTCATTCATTTAGTTAGTTTTTGCTTTGTTGGCATATTAAGAAGCCGAGGATGGCAATCGTTTTGTTGGGGAGAACTGGGCCATGGAAGAACTCTAGCTGCAGGTCGCAGATGGAGAATAAGTAGAGCTCGTCTAGGAGCCTTCACCTTCTTGCAGATTCTTGGGTTCTAGTTCAATCATTTGAGTAAGTGTAAATGTCTTCTAATTAATGCCTATTTTCCCCTTTTGCCCATCACCTCCTGGTTTGCAATGTTTGTTGTTGCTTTACACATGAGGAGTTGCAAGACGAGTATTTTAAAGCTGATCATCTCCTATTGAGGAATCCTTTGCCTGCAACTGAGGTAAGCTGCCACCCTTTGGAAGAAGAGCCAACTTCCCTATAAGTGTGAATCAGCAACTACTATGTATTTCACACATGTCCTCACTCATCTTAGGGACAAAATAGAACTCTTTACCCAAACAACCAAGCATTAGCATTTACAATAATGAATAGTTCATATACGTTTGTAGTATTAGTAATTATTAACACTACAGCAGTTACTAATCACTACAAAGAGATATTTGAAGAAGTGCCTCAGTACACTTAAATATCTTCCTCAGTACTGTTTAATAGGTATATTCTCCATGTGTGTTTGAACATTGAAGACTTCTCTTCTATGACTCTTTATGTAATAATTTCAACATCTATAAAGTTACTTGGATTCTTGAAATTAAATATATTTTAATAAATAAATTGAATTTATCTCATCCCTTATAAAAATAAGGGCATATATTCACAAAAAAAGCCTTGTACAAAAATGTGCACTGTAACCACCTGCCACAGATGAAAGCTGCAAACTACCCAGATGCCCTTCAAAAGTACAGTAGATAAAATAATGTGTAGCATATTCACACAGTGGAACACTACACAGCAATGAGAGTGACAACCACAAATATAGGCCACAACATGCTTGAATCTCACAAACACACATGGAACAGAGGAAGCCAGCCACAGAGGAGAAGAATCTCTGTGATCTGACTCATGTGAGTTGAAAAGCAGGCACACTTATCTAGGGAGCCTGGCATCAAGTTGGAGATTAACTTGTGGGAGAGGGCAGCTGTGAGCACAACAGGCCTGGTGATTCCTGCGTGCTTCGTTCTGTGTCTTTATTGGCATGCTGGTTATTTGAGTGTGTTTAGTTTGTGACAATTCATTGAGCTGACATTCTGTGCACCAGGCTATATGTATGTTATTGGGGAACGTTATCTGAAAAAAAAAAATGAAGCCTTTCTTCTATCCTCCCTCCTTCATCTTTTCAGTCTGTCTCTGTGCCTGTCTGTCTCTCTGTCTCTGTCTCTCTCTCTCTCCTTTTCTTTCTCTAAGAAGTCTCCAATGGACTAATTTCTATTAATCCCAAGAAGCGACTGGATTGCCTTTTGTGGATTTGATTAACTCTGAATTCCGAAGGCACCTGTTCCTTCCACTGCCACTTTTCAGAAATGGAACGAGAGAGTCTCCCCTTGCTCAGAGGGGTCCATAAAGACCGTCATGGGGGGACCTTATCAGGGTGGCCCACCACATCTGCATTTCGGCCTCTGATGTAGTCAGGTGCTTTTGAAGGGACACATTCATCTCCAGAAAATGTGATCACTTTACATCCTTAAAATAGAGCTTGAGTATTTTTTAAAATGATGTGGTTTCCTCTACAAGGTTGATTTCTGTATAAAAGACAAAACAAACTCAATAGGCAATGTAGCACATCCTACTTTGTAACTGTTTCCAGCTCAATGACAGATAAACAGAATAAGGTGAGCTTATTACTTACAACCCAGCAAGCTTTTCAGGTTATGGTGATCTTTAAGTACTTGGAATCACTGATAATTTCTTTTTTGAGGGAGCAAAAATGCTTTAGGTATATGAATGCAGCCAACTAAACTGTATGCTCTGTGGAGACAGAAATCCTGGCTGCCTGATCATCACCACCTCCTGGATTCCTGGGCATGCAGTAGGCATGTGAGACATACTCCAGGAAAGAATGAATGAATGGCTCCAGCAAACTGAAGCATGAACCAAAGATAGAGGGACTTGCCCTGTGCACAGGCTGTGGATTCCTCCATGATTAGCGTGGATGGGCGCATCTGACTTCACAAAGCACAAAACAATCATTTGTTACATGCTCATCCTATGCTCAGTAAAATGTTAAGTGCTATGAGTAAAATGTTAAATGCTATGAGTAATAACAACACTATGAGTGGCCGTGAGTCCTACTGTCAAGGCAGGCCCTAATGAATCAGCAAATAATAGAAGGAGCTCTCCAATGGCTCAGAACTTGTAGCAGGATGAGCTTTGGGTGGGAGACACTGGGAAGACCTCCTGTGATGTCCCTGGCTTATGAGGCCACAGACACTGGCTTAGCTCTGTACTTGCAGGACCACATTTAATATTTAGGACTGCTGTGTGCAGTAAATAGTGCTGTGCCCATTCTACAGATGAGGACGCTAATGAGACCACTGTGCTGCCATGATCTGAGATCAGCTGCCTGAGATCACAGTGCTGATCAGTGGCCCTCTAAATGCAGAGACACGATGCCATGTTGCCACTGAACGATGTGCTGGAAAAGCTGGTCCTTGAATAAGGGCAGGACGCAGATGGACAGGATACCCAGGCTGGACCGCACTAAGGGACCTGCCAGAGAATCGCCCTCATGAGCTAAGGAAATGGAATCTGAACCCTGTTGTCTGCCTGTGCCTTCAATCACAAATGTGAGGACACAGCCTCTGCACAGAGTACAAGGTGCCCCAGGAAATGACTGGGGCAAAAACACCCTGACATGGCTCCATCACTGTCTTTCACAGAAAGAATTAAGAGCCTTTAGTGACCTCGGTCAGAGCAACTGCCTTTGTGGGTGAGAGTGGACGAGGAGACTCAAGGTCGGAGCAGCCAGGGTAGGCCCTTCATTTCCTCCTGCCCAGCTACGGCAGCCCCGAGGTTTTTCCTTGGCTAACAATGGAAGAAAAGCAGGATACAAAAATGGATAAGTTAACAAAGCAAATGCACACCATTATCTCCTTTCCATTCCCAGCCTACACATTGGGTGCTTAAATTGGGCTGTGTGCTTCCTCCCAAGGGAGGGAGAGTGGGCCTGGCCCAGAGGGGGACACACTGGAGCCCAAAACTGTCTGCTGGGGTCACTCCAGGCAGGCGCACTGCAAGTGTCCTCCATCCGTGTCCCTATAGAGAGGCCTAACCCATCACTGGTTAGTTGTTTATTTAGTTACTGCTGTCTTGCTCCTAGCATGCTGCTATCCAAATGAATTTTCATTTAAACATGCAAGCAGCCGAAGATGGGATTTTAAAATGGAAATACTTTGGACTCTCTAACATGATTTGGTATAAAACGGAATTCGGTGGACAGCATGGCATCTGTCTTAGACTTGAGCCCAGGGCTTTAGTTATGGAATAATCAAAAGGAACTCATTCTAATGATACCTCATATTTGTATACGATTTTTACTGGGTGCAAATCTTTCTCACATATATTTCCATTGAATTCTCAAAACAGTCCTGGGAGGTAGGATGGCCATCCACACTCCCAGGAGGGGGCTCAGGCCCAGAGAAGGAAAGTGACTTTCTCAAGGTCACCAAGCGATCACACAAGAGAATCAAAAGTCAGCCTTGATAGTCTGACTGCAAACTTCACACCCACACTGCCACTTAAGGCAGTCTCTCCACTGCATGGTGGGCTTACAAAGTAAAATTCCAGTGTAGAGAAGCTCCTGTATCTATGGGCACCCCATGATTGCTGTGGGTCTTCTAAGCAGGTGAGTTTCTAAGATCATTTGAGATAAGTTGTTTCTTCAGAGCTATTTTCCCTCCTCTTCCTCTTTCTCTTTTTCTGTTTTATTCAGGAGAACTCCAATTTGAAGTCCAGTGTACCAGTGAGAGCACCTGGATGGAAGGCAACCAGTGTGTTAGTGACAAATGCAAAATCATGATATTAGCAGATGAATGCCACCCAAGGAGCACTCCTGGAGGTTTGGTGCGATAGCTCAGCTTGTTAGCTCAAGGGCCAACAGGAGAGTTGCTGGGGTGCTCTTGTCAGGGAGGGGAACATCACGACACATCTCTACTGTCTTATCCTGCCTGCAACAGAACATTACTGAAAACAGTGGCCTAGAGGCATAACTGAAGCAGATTTACGCTGTTTTTCTTCCTTTGACTTCAGTGCTTTAACTGTGTGGTCAGGGAGTAGGTATCATCAATTTATATTCTGTGTGTACAGCAAAATTTTGGCTACCAAATAGTGGTTAATTTAATAATCTGGTCAATTTAGAGGTAATAAATGAAATATTAATAGAAATGAATTAACTTTTCAAGTAGGAAATAAATTATTTGTTCATTCTTTCCCCAAATGCTGTTGAATCTCGGCGACACTGAGCATACAAATAAGCGGCTGTCCCTGAGCAGTGGGGCCGAGGATGGACATGGCCCGGGGCCCAAGGCATCACTTTCATGCTTGTTTACTTATGATTATGCAAACTAAGAAGTAAATGAAACACATATTCACCTATTTTATTTTTATGTATCTTTCCTCTGTTCTCACCAGCTCATGGGTACCCGTCAGGTCACATTATTTTTAATAGAAGAAACTTGCTGGCTTTTTAGCACTTTTACCTAATTACAGGAACTTTATCTTCTGTTCCATTTTCCTCATGGAATAGCTTGGCTTCCTGTGGATGGTCCCCCCCATCCTCCCACTCAGGCCCTTTGCTAATGTCTTCTGCCCGCACATTTCTCCAGCGTGGGCCTGCCAGGACCACAGCCACGGGACCCTTCTGGGGAATGTGGCTTTCCTGGCTCATGTACTTTTCCAAAAGAGAGACTTCCAAAGAGAGACTGAAAGGACATTTTGCCCCTGATTCTATATGGTTCTTTGTTATCTAGGCCCCCAAATATTGGCCCTGTTTCTCAAAAGCTTCCACATAGAAACGATTCTTTCCCCTCTTGTCTGTAGCTTCCCTTTTTTTTTTTTTTCTTTGAGTTGAGGTCTTGCTCTGTTGCCCAGGCTGGAATGCAGTGGTGTAATCACAGCTTACTGCAGCCTCAACCTCCCAGACTCAAGCCATCCTTCCATCTACGCCTCCTGAGTAGCTGGGACTACAGGCACAGGATACCATGCTCAGCTAATTAAAAAAAAAAAAAACTTTTTTTTTGTAAGGACAGGGTGTCACTATGTTGCCCAGCCTGGTCTTGAACTCCTGGACTTAAGCAATCCTCCTGTCTCAGCCTCCCAAGGTGCTGGGATTATAGGCACACACCACTAATCCAGGCCTGTAGCTTCCTCTTTGACAGGGTGGCACTTGATGTGTGGTCTGCATTTAGAGACAGACAGCACACTTGCCCTTGTATTTGGCCATGACCTTCACTTAGAAACATACAGACAAACCTTTCTCCAGACATGTCTCCAGGAATATCTCTCCTCTCCCCTCTTCATCTCCTGACCACTTGACAAAAAAAGTGATGCTTTACACCTGTTCTTAAATTATTGTCAAATTAATACATTTGGCTTTTTCTATTAGAATCCTAGTTTTTAGGGGATAAATACCTAGCTGGGTAGTGTAAACAAGCAAGACTCTGGCCAGTGAATACACAGATGTAAATTAATGCCTGGGCCACCATTTACTAGTTACATGAACATTAATAAATTATTAGACATTTTGAGTTTCATTACCTTAACAGGGAGTGAGCTCAATTAACCCTGAATTCTCTTCCTGCTCTCACATGCTACATCATTCAGGTTTCTGTTTTCTTTCAACATACAATTACAAGCTTTGTGTCTGGCAGCATCACATTAGTTAGTGGCTAGTGCTGCACCGGTTAGCATAATTTATAGTTATGATTCATTCATTCATTCATTTAAGAAGTAGCTATTGAACATCTACTATGTGCCAAGTACTCTTCTAGGAATGGAGAATATATTAGTGGACCAACAGACAAAATTCCTGCTATCACAGAAAGTACATATTAGTCTAAGAGACAGATAATAGACAACAACAAGCAGATATATGATCTATAATCCCAGAGCACTATGTGTTATGAAGAAGGACAGTGCAGGACTGCAGGTGGTGGACCCACTCCATTAGGAAATAGCATGGGAGTATAGACTTGAGTGAAGTCAGTGAGCAGCCCATATGTATTTCAGGGGCAAGAGCATTTCAGGCAGAGGGAACAGCAGGTGCCAAGGCCCTGAGGCAGGATTATGCCTGGTGTGTTTGAGGGACAGCCAGAAGCCCATGTAGCTGGGGCTGAGTGAGCAAGCGGAGGTAGTAGAAATGGGATCATGGGCAAGCCAGGATGTGGGATGATTTGTGAGCCAGATGGGGCATTTGAATTGTTTTCTACATGGAATGAGAAGTCACTGGGAGATATAAGTAGGGAGGGATGTGGTCTGATTATGTTTGAAATGGATCATTCTGCCTCATGAGTAGTGAATAGGAACAGAGATGGGAAGAGGTAGGAAGACCAGCAAAGGAATTTTAAAGATGATGACTTGAAAATGGTTTAAGCTGCAGATATGAGGAGATGCTTGGTGCAGCAGAAGAGGCTTAGAAATCAGGGAAAATATCTGTAAAGAAAACTTTATTTGAAACTTAAAGTCATAGAACTTGCCTTCTTGGATATAGTCTCATAGTATCTTTACTGGCTATTTTTATTCTGTGCTTTAGCATATAAGATGTTCAGTGGGGCCAAGTGCAGTGGCTCATGCCTATAATCCCAACACTTTGGGAGGCTGAGGTGGGCAGATCACAAGGTCAGGAGATCAAGACCATCCTGGCCAACATGGTGAAACCCCATCTCTACTAAAAATACAAAAATTAGCTGGGCTTGGTAGTGTGTGCCTGTAATCCCAGCTACTCAGGAGGCTGAGGCAGGAGAATCACTTGAACCCAGGAGGCAGAGGTTGCAGTGAGCCGAGATCATGCCACTGCCCTCCAGCCTGGGTAACAGACGAAGGAAAAAAAAAAAAAATATGTTCAGTGGTAGGTGTTGCTCCCATATCCTTATTTGCTATTTTACTTTATGACTTATCTGTTACATTTTTTCTACACCACATCTGCTGTTCTTCATAAAATCTAATATTAATTCCATTTGGCTATATCTCTCCTTTTCATGGAAAATTTGTGTCTTGCCTCTTTCACTTTGTGGCCAATTGTGTTCTTTCTTCCCTCTTTCTTGGGTGTATTCCGTCTGTTGCCAATGGCCCACCATTTTAGTCTGATAAACTACGGTTTTAAAGACAAAATGCTGCAACGTAGTACTAAATCCATATCTACTTTCAATTTCTTTCTTTCTGCTTTTCCTTCCTGATCCTCAGCTACTGCAAAAGAGTTGCTCATCCTCTGTACTCCCACAGCCTTTGGTGTGTGTCCCAGCCTCAGTGTTACTAGAGATATGTGTGTTCCAGGTTTGTCTGACTGTGTCAAGTGTTTTACATAAAGTTAGAGTCGGAGCAGTTGGGAGACTGGTAAGTCTTGGCTGCCTCCCCCTATTATTTTATGGTGCAAGAAGAAAGGAAACTTCCTTGATAACCATGGCAGGTTTCCATTTGACTGCCTCCACTTTCCTTATTCGGGCTTTGCCACTCAATTCCCAGCATGCCTTCCCTTGTCGTCAGACTGTATGTCTGTGCATTCTCTCATGGGCTTATTCACTATGGAGAGCTACTGCATCTCAGAAACTCCAGCTATGCCCTCCAAAGGCAAAGCTCTTAACATCTTTTTGTTGCTATTGCTGTTGTTTGTTTTCGCATACCTCTGGAGCCTAGCACTAGTTCTTCCATTCTCATCATATTTTTATTCACAGGATTTTTGTCCTACCTAATCACTCTACATATGCTCTAAAAACATGCCAGACAATTATGATTTTCTATGTCTTCACTCTCATTTCTTTAGGAATTCCATCTTGCATTGGTAGCATAAATAGTTGGTGATGGATACACATGGGCAGTCTTATACTGCACATGACTTCTAGCTCGTCGGAACATGTTCCTGTCTATCCATGCATAGAACATGTTCTAAGCCTTCTACTTCCAGAACATGTTGGCTTTTCAATATTCATTTATCCCTGAATTTGCTAAAATGCAAGATAATTATAGAATGTGTGTAACTAGCATTTAAGCTCAATTTCCGTCTTATCTGAGCATAGGGGAGGTTAAAGTGGGCTCACATCCTGATGTTACTGGGAGCAAAGTCTTCTGCCCACTTCTCTTCCTCGAACTTAAAACGTTGCTCCCACCAGAATGAATCAGAGTCAAATAGGAGCCCCAAGCAGTATTGAACTAATTTAATTCAGAAAGCATGTCACCAGAGGGCACAGAGAAGAGGTATATTGGCACATTTGCGGACTAACTGGCTGCTTTTGCAACATCTGTATCCATCTTGGATTGCACTTGGCCATAGTCCAGAGAAAATTTAGTTCTTTTTCTACTAGGCTTTGTTTTGGTACCAGTGCATCAGGGAGTTTATGAAATACCCTTCCTGAGAAATATTTAAAATGAAACACTATTGTTCTGGAATGGCTGTAGGCACAGACCTGCTTGGGGGAAGGGGCTGCACTAAGCAACCTCCAGAGGCCTTTTGAGGTCTTGGATCTGTTGAATTTCTGCTGTAACCAGAGTTATACCTAACTGCTTCTTCTATAAAAATCACTCCCCAAAGGTCTCCCTTACTGGAAGAGAAATGCACAGCATGCAAAGGAGCAGCCTCAAGCCTTTCTGGGATTGCTTTTTTAGCACCAACTCCCTACCTATTTCTCTGCCTAGCTCTCATCCCAAAGGCTCTGGTCCAGGCCACATCAGAGCAGCCCGGCGCTGGCCTGGAGGCTCTGGTTCTTCTAAGACAGCCCCCTCCCTGTCCATCTCAAGGTCAGACAGCACACTGGGTGGCTTTCCCTCCCGACCCCCTGCCTATCTGCCTTCTGGTCTAGATTCACCCCTATCATCTACAAAAGGCATCTGGTTGTCTTTGCAGTGATCTGTTTCATTGCTTCAGCCTCAAAAACAAAAACCCCAGGGGAAAGAACTGAATTTCAACAATCCTTTGTGTTGTGGAAGCTGAAAATGGGTGGACATTTTAGTTCTGTTCACACAAGCCCCTATATTGCCAGTTCAATTCATCTTTCAGTTCAGAACAACATAACACTTGGACACATTAAAGCCACCAGAATCTCCTTTAAATTAAATCCATCACCTGTACTGCTCAGCACTCAGACACCAGCCTTGAGCACACACTTGCCTCATGCTGAGCACATGCAGTCACGAGGGGACTCAGCTCAGCTCATACTTTCACTTTAAAGATAGTTGCTCCACTGCCAGGCACACAGTAGATGCTCAATAAATACTTGCTGTCTTTGGGTCTGTTACAACAAAATCCCTAAATCACAATCTCAGTAGAATTGGGAACTCAGCAAAACTAAGATGAAGATAATCTTCTTAAACGTACGAATGATATAAATTCTGGCTTCCGTGTATATACATATGCACGTACGAAGCACACACTTTCTTTCCACAAAATGTACTCAGTTTCCCTGTGACATGATGGGTTTGTGATCAGAGCTTTGTAGCCATGTCACCCTAGATTCTTGCAGCCGTCCACTCTCAGCACTCTCCGCAAAATTCCCAAGTGGCCTCAGTTACACAGGAATACACACACGCCATCAGAGAGAAGGACCGAGGGAACCCTGACATCGGCAACACACCTAGGGTTTGCCTGCCCCAGCCTTGCAGCATCCAGCCCCACGATTCTGACTTTGCCTATTAGTTTGACAAAATGCAGTGTCCCCCTCCAGATGCAGGAGCTGGAGCTGGGAGCTGCTGATTGAGCAGTCTGCATTCCAAACCCAGCATCTGGGGTGTAAGAACTCAAATCCTGGAACTTATTTCAAGGTCAATTTGCTTCAGAATCAAAACCCATTTGCCATAAAGCAGAGATATGCTACAGAGGAGGAGGGCTGCATGAAGGGAAGGTGCATTCATTAAAACAGCTGTAGGAAAACCAAACCAAACAACACACACACACACACACACACAAACACCCCCTCATGACAGTGTGCTTGTAAAACCCTGTCTCAATCTGAGTTTCCTCCTGACCACATGTTCTCTCTGTCCCTGTGGCTTTTTGAGCTGATTGGCTCAGTCACCAGAGGAGTGGGGTGGGAAAGAGAACTGTCTCCATATCTCATCATCTTGGGTTAAAAACAGGAGGTATGTGCCCTGGTGCCGCCACAACCTCCATCTCATTCTAAGTCACCAGGCCATTGCTAAACTATTACCAGTTCCTTGCAGACATTTCCCTGAGCCAGTGACAGATTTCCTTGAGCCCATGAGTAAAGCTCAGAGTGTCAGGAGAATCAGCAGTGGCCAATTTTCACCTCATTGTCAAATTGCTTCCTCTGCTTTGTGGAGGCCTGGCTCTCTCCCTTGCCTCCATCCATGGTCATTTCCCATTCTCCAGTTTGATAAATATTTCTTTTTCCTTGGTCCTCCAACTCCCAAGCCCCATTTCTGGGTGATAGGGATGTTGAGCACGTTGTCTTGGGTGAGGAAGGAGAAAGGGACCTGCCCTGGGAGGTGGCATGGGACAGGTGCAGTCTCCCCAGCGCTGCACAGATGCAATTTGTCCTTCATCTCTGTCCCCTGTACAGAGCCTGTAACCCTTATTTGTAGATGATTTGCTACCTCTTGATGAAATAGGCCACGCAATTGCAGAAAAAAAGGCATCAGCTGAGAACAGCACAGAGCCCTGGATAGCGTGTCCTGAGGATTCTCTTGAGGGTCATGCCAGGATGTGAAGAAGCAGCTAACATGCTGAATATACTCACCCAGCCACGCTTAGCTTTGCTTCTTACTTTCGGCTCTGGGAAGGACTCTAGGCTACGCCCCAGCCGCTGCCCAAGGGAAGCAGAGGTCCTGCCATGTTCACTGGCCTCAACCATGGGCTGTCCATTCAGCAGCAGATTCCACGATGACTCAGTAAGCTCCCTGGGATGTACATGCTCAGCACAGCCTTAGGGGCCAGAGGGTTCACAAAATAATCATGGTACAAAAATCCCTGCTGTCTGGGAGCTGTGAGCTAACAGGAGCCATATCCTGAACATCCCATAACACAACAGAGGCCCCTGTTTATTAAGAACTTGCTACGGCCAGGTGTGGTGGCTCACGCCTGCAATCCCAACACTTCAGGAGGCTGAGGAGGGTGGATCACTTGAGGTCAGGAGTTTGAGACCAGCCTGGCCAACAAGATCAAATTCCATCTCTCCACTAAAATTATAAAAAAATTAGCCAGGCATTGTGGTGGGTGGGGGCTAAGGCAGGAGAATTGTTTGAACCCGGGAGGCGGAGGTTTCAGTGAACCGAGATGATTGCACCACTGCACTCCAGCCTGGATGACAAGAGAGAGACTCAGTCTAAAAAAAAAAAGAAAGAAAGAAAGAGAGAGAGAGAGAACTTGCTATGAACCACGCATGGTGCTAAACTTTGAAGGCCCCTTCACTTCGCCTGCCAACCCCATGGTGCAGATACTGTGACATCTCTATACTGCCACAGAGGAATCTGAGGCTGTGAGAGATCCGGTAACTGGACTGTAGTCCCAGACTGTGTTATGTTCAAAAGAGACAGAATTAGCACCCAGGTCTCTCAGAGCCCAATTTCTCAGTCCAAGTGTTTTGCCATTGTGTGTGCTGCCTTGGTTAAGATAGAATATTGCTTTGTCTAGAAATGTGTCTGCTCACCAGCTTTTTGGGATGGAGAAGCAACTTCAAGGGGAAAAACCTCTGTCTGGCTGCAAGACCATCTGCTTCCACCACACCACAAAGGTCAAGGGTGGGCGGAGGCAAGGGCAGAATGGAGGGGGCAGGAGCTTGGCGAGCCAGCCAGAGAGTGTGAGAGAAACAGCTGGAATCAAAGCCGGGCGGGCAGGGCCGGTGCTGCTGGTCACGTGAGGGAGGCATCTCCAGTGTCTCACTTTCAACTGAGCACATTCTAAATCCAAGCATGTTTTCCAATTTCATAGTCTTGATGGACAATATGCAGCTGCAACAGTTTTATGTTCTCTGAGACCTGAGAGTGTAAGAACTGTCTGAGACAGACAATGGCAGTTTTACAACTCAGGGGACCTTTGAACAAGAACTGACAAAGCAGTGACGATTGCAGAGAAAAAGTCACCCAGAGCTGGCCCCAGAAAACTGGGCCAAATGGCACAGAAGAGCTGCAGACTAGCTCTGGCCTTGAGGAATAATCCTGCATCCCTGCCCCACGGGCTTTCTGTGGGTCACTGCCCTCCTGTCTAGTCCCCTCACAGCTTTGCAGATCATCAACACTTTTGTCCCCTTTGGGAAGAATAAGAGCTTAAAACAAAAAGAACAGACCCATTTTGGGGAAAGTGTTTATTTTCCATTGTAGAGCTGTAATTGCTAATAACAGAGCTGCAGCCAGGGGTGGGTCTCCATGGAGCATGGGGCAGGATTCCTTCTGAACTCCGCATGGCCCTTCTGGGCATCGGGTGTTTACGGGAACCACTTCCCTCCTCAGGTCATACAGGGATGATCCTAGAAGTAGAGCCCTGTCCACTGCGCTCACAGTCCCTCTTCTGAGGCTTGTTTTCTGCATCATGAGAAGGGAGCTCCCGCTGAGGGAGGCAGCTCCTTAAAGTCTGTGCTTCCGGTTCAAGGCTGTAGGTAGCCCATTGCCCCAGATCTCAGTGAACCTTGCCAAGTACTGGGCATCTCTGCCCCATGGTGCACCCAGGTATTGAGAGGCTACTCATAAGTCCTTCCATGACACCACTATTTGAGGCTTTCTGCAGAGCAGGGAGGGAAAAACATGGTGCATGTCTGTGGGTAGAAAGAGAATTTCACAGACAAAGGGAGGCAGCCGGGAGTAGGAGAAAGCCAAGAACGAGGAGCCAGAGACCAGGGTTCCTCTGTTTCCTCAGCCACCAAAGCAAGGCAGGTACGTGGTGTTCCCAGGCTCCTGCCAGCTTTAGGAGAGTGGGGCATAAAAAGGTCTCAGATCTTACGGGCTGTGTGGCTTTGGGCTAGTGACTTAACTTCTCGGAGTCTCCGTGTCTGCTGTGAACCAGGAGAGCTGGCTCCACCTCTCAGTGGTGGGTGAGGATTAAACGTGACCATACACGCCATGTTCTCAGCATCGCGCCTGGCTCTTCAGCAAGGCACACTAGCAGAAGCTGGAATTAGTCACATTTTAAAATGAGACGGTTGAACTTGAGTCGTAGTAGGTTTATAATATTTACTAGATTTGAAAGAAGCACCCATCTTATCATAGATTCCCTCCTCTGTCTGGCATTTGGGAATCAATATCAGAAAGGAGGGGACAGCTTGTCCCAAGGAGCCACCTGAGGATGGGGGCTGAAACTTCCTCGTTGCACCGGCTGGGGAAAAATTGTGCTCCTCACCGAGGACCATGGGGGCTTTGGAATAATTGTAAAATACGATTTCAGAGACCTTGGGTGGGGGCCTAGGCTTGGGCAAACTAAGAAATCAGGCGGGTGTCCCTGGTCAGTGGGATGGGTGGGGAGGGCATCAGGGTTTGCTTGTAGGAGTGGCCTATGAGCTTCAAGGGCAAGGAGAGTGCCCAGACCTGAGGGTTGATGGCCAGCCACCAGGGAAAAGCTCCCTATCCACCCTTTCCTGCAAGAAGTGGGCTAGATGGAAAAGGAAAAAGTTCTGTAAGGGAAGTGGGAATGCAGGAAGAGAAGCTTGAATGAGGAGGACAGACCAGGGAGGCACAAGGAAGTGCAGCACACCTGAGTGTTCTCAAATGTGCCCAGCCCCAGGGAACTAAGCTTCTGCCTCAAGTGGTAGCAGCTATGGATAATTCCACGTGCTTTACATGAGGGGAGGCTGCACTGTGACTATTACAAAACTGCCAGCTCCTGCAGCAGAGGCAAAGGGAGTGATGACAACCAGGCCACAGAGGGACCCAGGTAGGGATTTCGGGACAGGCTTCCTGCTGTTCTGTGCCCAGAGACTGAGCCAGAGAGGCTGCTCTTAGTGGGGCCCTGCAGCACATCTGCCAACTGGTGTGGCTGGGCAAACTGGTGTTCCACTGTGCTAAGTTTAACCACAGAAGCCTTCCACTAGCACGCGGTCGTCAGTAGTTCAGCATTCGATAAACATGTGAGGTGACAATGTAAAGTGCTTCATCTGTAACTGTCTGCAATTTCAATTCAATTTAACTCAATAAGCACATGTTTGACATCTAATATGCATCCATTTCTTTTTCTGAGCTTTGCTTCCCTCCATGAGGCTTTGCACCCTTTTGGATAGACTTTGGCTGAAAACATTTTATTCATCCATTTCAATAGATTGGTGATGCATCACAGCAGCCCAAATATTCTTCACATTAAAAATTGAGAGGAGCACTCTCCACAGTTCTAGTACATTTCGTGGAGCTAGTGTATCAGTTATCTGTTGCTGCATAACAAATCAGGCCATAGCCTAAGCTGCCATAACACTTTGCTACTGCTCACAGTTTCTGTGGGGCAGGCATTCAGCAGCAGCCTGGCTGAGCAGTTCTGCTTCAGGGTCACTTATGAGGTTAAAGTCAGAGGTAGACTGGGGTTGTAGGCAGGAGTTTGACTGCTGTGTGTGGATCCACTTCCAAGGTGACTCATGTACATGGCTGGCAAATCGGTGCTGGTGATGACTGGAGGCTTCTCTAAGGAGCTGCTCAAATGTCCTTAGGATGTGGTGGCTGGCTTTCCCCCATACAAGTGACACAGAGATGAAGGCAAATGTGATAATACTGTCTATGACCTGGTCTCTGAAGTCACATGCCATCACCTCTGCCATTTTCTATTATTCACAGACTGTGGAAAGGAACTATCCAAGGATGTGTGTACCAGGAGGTGAGGGTCCCTGAAGTCATCCTTGAAGGATGGCTGCCACAGTTAGCAATTAATCTTCAGAATCTACTTCTGACCATCTTCAGAAACATGTGTTCACGAACACAGATATGTAAGTAAATCACCATAGCTCTGTATGGGGAAAGTCTAGTCTTTCCCACCTTGGTTGACATATTTCACACATTACATTAGCCCTGGCAATTTCTGTTCCACCACCGAATTGCAGCCCAGTTCCAGCAGAAGGTCTTCCTTCCTAATGCCTCTATTTTCTCATTAGTTCTGTTCTGCTTCTAGCTCCAGTTCCTTGCTGTTAGCAATAGGAATAATGTGTGTTTAGGGCTTCAGCTCCTTTTGAATTAAAAATCTTTTGTCTTTCTTCCTTGTGCTTTTCCTCCTTCTTTATGTAAGTGGATTCCCCTTTGATCTATTGTTCTCTCAGTCCCAGAGCAATCTGATTCCACACAGAGGAGCTGGAGAGGCAGAGAGCCAGAGGATTTATCCTGTAATTACCAAATTCATGTTCATACGCAGCGTGTAGTGTGTGATTATAAAACGCTATCATACATGCAGCAGCCAGGAATTAGCTCTGCACAGATCCAAGGTGTTATTTGAAGCTCAAGTTCTAATTGAGTTTCTCTACCTTCCTATCCTAGGATATCCTGCTATTACCTCATACTTAACAAGTTTAAGAAAAGCCACATTCATCATCCTCCTAAAGCCAGCTCCTCTTCCTGAGTCACATTTTTTTGACCACATTTCCACCTTTTCCCTCCTCAGGTGCAAAGGCTAAAAACCCGAAGCGTCACTTCAGTTTCCTTGGTCCCCGATGCCCCTTCCTACACTCAGAGATGGATGTTGAACTGCTTCCCACCTCCACGCCTCTTTCCCATTCTTATAAACACCTCAGTCCAGGTTCCCCTCAGCTCCCATCCCATTATTTACATCAGCATCTCTTTGTCTGGCCATCTCTAATGCCTCCAATCCAATCGATTCTGCACGCTTTCACCAGATCAATTTTTCTTAAATGCCACTTTCATTTCACTCTTCTGCTCTAAAATCCTTTCAGCATTTCTCCACTGATGTCAGGATCAAGTCTAAACTCCTTGGTCCGGCATTTAGGATCCTCAGCATTCATTTCATAGCATATCCCCACATACGTTTCACTCCCACCAACTCAAGCATCCTCATCTCATGCTACTACTCACCCCCTCCTCCATTCCCTGTGCAGTCTTACCCCTGCCTGCCCATATGCTATCTATCTGCTGGTGCTCTGCAGCCTCCTAGAACACTTCTCAGGGGCTCAAGCTTCTCTTGAATGCTTCCTCTCTTAAACCCTAAGTCAGATTATCATCTACTCTGCTCCTTGGCCCCAGTGTGTAACCTTGTGTTAAAACCAAGCTCTCCTTGCTCCTGGTGCAGAGCTTTCTGAACAACAGTTTTCTTCTAAATGAAACTGTGGATCTCGCCTGCCCAGCTGGGTTGAGCCCACTGTTCTGCATAGGAGAAGAATTCTGCACTTATTTACTAATGAATTCCGTGGGCCAAAAGCCCCAATAAAAGCCCCAGGAACAAAGTTTTTAATGGGTTTCTTTCTTCCTCTTCTGGTTCAGCAGTTGTTTTGGGTGGAAAGAGCTGGGTTTCCTGCCATGGTTTAATCCAAAGCCTTTGATTCTGGACCCATGAGGGGCTTGCAGCATCCTGCCCTGTGGAGGAGGCGCTCCATTTACTCCACCCTTGCTGGAGTCCCTAGTTTTGTTTGTTTGCTTGAACTAGGTTTATTTTCTCTCAGTTTACCCGGCTGCTTGTTGGACAGTTTAACGATTGTTTTGGTGCCATTGGCAAGTGTCCTATTTAGGGCTACCCACTGTGGGAAGCTGGAGTCATCTGTGCCTTTGCATTTTTGTTTTCCACAAGATGCTGCTAGGGTGATTATGCCAGAACTGTGCAAATGACTCAAACAAAGAAATGTGTTTCTCCTGTCACAAAGAGCAGGGATACCCACCTTCTTTACTAGATGAAGGGGTAGAAGCAAAAGAAAAACAGGCATCCTGAGCTCTGCCATCCTCTGCGGACAGAAAGCCTATCTTTGGTCCCTTCTCCCTAAGAGGGAATAGTGACCTTAAACCCACATCCTAATTAGCATTTATATTAAGTGAACTAGGGACTGGGTAGAAGGGTTGAAGACAGAAGCATGTTTGGCTCTTCAAGAGGAGTGAATAAAGGAGAGTAGTTATTTACACATTCTGCAAATAAGGATCTATTAAGTGTCAGACCCAGGGCTTGGCACTGTTACTCATACAAAAAGCACCAGAGATAAATCCAGCTCAAATGCAAACCACAGTCTGCTTTTCCAGCGTCTTGCCCCATCAAGACGTCTTCGATCTTCTCGGGATTAAGTCCAAGCCTGCCGATGGAAACCCAGACTGAGTCTCAGTCAGGAAACCACACAGCATGAAAGCAGATGTGGGGGAAATTTAAACAAGAGATGGAGAAGGCTTGGGTCATAGCTTCCATTGCCGAGTGTGGGCAAGGTGCTTCCCTGCAGCGCATTCTCTCAGACTCAGTCCTGTCTGGGTTTAAATGACTTTCATAATAGGACTTTGACCACCCTTCTAAGCTTTATCATTAAGCCAGGCATAACAATGCAAACAGCACACCATCTCAAGCAACCCAGGCCTAAGCTGTCAGTGTGGCTGAGAAAAACCTGTCAGGAAGGTAGTGCCTGCGTGCCTCAGGGAAAGGAACCCTGGCAGTCATATCTCTCACATACAGAGCACAGAAGCAGAGAGCCCTGCGGGACCCAAGGCTTTGCTGAGCTCAGCCTCTCGAGGTTCAGAGAAAACTGTGGTGGATGTTTCCTGTCCACACCCTGACCATGCACCCCCAGTTTTGTTACTTTTAACTATTGGGCATGCGAATGGGCTTATTTCCATAAAAGAGCTCCTCTGGCTTTTAAGAAAACATTTTACAGTATCATTTTAACTAGTATTTGCATCTACTGTCAGTAGCATAAACACAGGAAAGCCATTAGGTTCGAGATTCCAAGTTTGATATTTCATCATGAGTTCATCGTCAACTCATTGTAGGACACTATTGAATCCAGTGTCTCTGAAGATATTTTATCTTTAATAAATGAACCAACTGGGCCAGAAAATACCAGAGAAAGCTCTACAAGCAGGGTACGTTTAAAGAGAGAGAGAGAAATAGGGACAGGGAAAATGCAAAAGAGAGAAAGGGGATGTAAAAAAGGGAAAGAAAGACAAAAAGAGCAAGGAATAATTGATAGGCTGAAAAGAAAGGCAGGAATGGACATGTTCCATGGACATGTTCCCAGGAGCAAGGCCTAGAATCGAGGGCCATGGCTTCACACACATCTGATTAAGGCACAGCCTCTGGGGTCAGGAGGCATGAGGCTGTCAGGGCCTGTCACCATAAGAAATGATGGGACATCCTCACATGGACAAAGCTCCAAAAAAACGAACTTTCTTTCTTAATTGAGGTTTTTCTAAACTGTCAGTTGATATAAAGTATCTGAGAAACATTCAAACTAGTAAAAGGAAGGATGATTTCCTAAACACCTATTCTATGTCACTCTGAGCACTGAGTTCTTTCCTATCAAGTCATCTCATGCACTAATTCAAAAATGTAACCCAAATGTCCAACAATGATAGACTGGATTAAGAAAATGTGGCATATATACACCATGGAATACTATGCAGCCATAAAAAATGATGAGTCCCTATCCTTTGCAGGGACATGGATGAAGCTGGAAACCATCATTCTCAGCAAACTATCGTAAGGACAAAAAACCAAACACCGCATGTTCTCACTCATAGGTGGGAATTGAACAATGAAAACACAGAGACACAGGAAGGGGAACATCACACACTGGGGACTGTTGTGGGGTGGGGGGAGGGGGAGGGATAGCATTAGGAGATATACCTAATGTAAATGACTAGTTAATGGGTGCAGCACACCAACATGGCACGTGTACACATATGTAACAAACATGCACGTTGTGCACATGTACCCTAAAACTTAAAGTATAATAATAATAATTAAAAAACAAGAAAACAAAAATGTCTACTGATCAAACCGTGTGTATAAGGTTTGGCAATACAAAAAACAAAATAGAATCATCACCTGCCTTCCTGGAGTCTACAGTCCAGTTTACAATCTAGCATGGAGAGTGATGGTAAATATGTACAACAATCATCAATTTCATTCTCTTTTAATAAATGCTACATGAAAATTAGAGACCTTATTTTATAGACAAAAGCCTGAGTGTTGGAGGGTTCACACAGCTCGTCTAGCATTTTGTAACTAGTGTTCATTACAGGCAGGCTCTGCTAACCCTGATCCCAAGTTCTTTCATACATACTCCCCTACACCAGGAGAGAACGGCCATCACTGAGGGAAGAAAGAAATGGAAAAATGACAAAGTTGCAATTATGGGTCACGTCATGATTGGAATTAATTGGCCCAGGTGAAGTTATTACTTGTTCATGCAAAATTTTAATTTCTACTTTGGCCACTGATGTGACCCAAGGATAACCTACTGAAGCAAGATTTATTATAAAAACAAACAAACAAAACACAGTACAGGGAAGACTGTAACCACAAAACAGCAGAGAAGCATGGGGGTCCCATTCCTCTTCTCTCTGAGGGAGTGAACAAAGAACGGCAAGAAGGCCAGCAGCTTCAGGCCTCCTGAGCCACCCTCAAAGGCAATTTCACTCACAATTTCATAAAACCTCCAGCCATAAATGTGTCTTTTTTGCCAGCTCCTGGCTGGTCGCAAGTGATGCAGACATTTGTGTGAGATACACAAAGCCATTTTAGCTGCTCAAAAGCTATCAGCACTTGCATGCTAGGTTTGAGCAACACAGATCCTGTGGTACTCAGGGCATCAAAGGGGATTACCCAGAAACCGATAAGAGATTTTAATTTAGATGATCATGATGGGGGCTTAGGAGGAAGAGGCTGAGAAATGGACAGATTTAACTCCAGGGTGGTAAAAGAAATGAGATGAAACTGATGATAAAGATACATTTAGAGGTCTATTTAGCCAGCCACATGTGGTCTCTTAAACCACGGCCTCTTTTTTTGTGCTGGGGTAGGAAAACTCACTAAAGCACGCTGGCCCATTGCCTAGGATTTTAGACTGCCAGGGAGAGTTTAATAGCTATTATTGCTCTTTGTTGCCCTACAAAGAAAAAAAACGTACTCGTTAACAACTCAGACTATTGAACACAACATATCCTGATGTTAGCTGGGGTATGAGTGTGCCCACCCCCTTGACAGAACACTTTTTGCAGTCAGTTCCCACGTGTTATTTTGTTTTGTCTTGGCCACTGAAATCCTCCATTGTAAAAGTTTTTCTACTATTTTCCAAACCCATTACTGTCATCATTGTCCAGTCACTGGCCATCAGTCTGTTCTGCATCTATTTAATGAGGAATCACTCAGCATCTATCTACCTAGGACATCAATAATACATTTATTTATTCAGTTATTTAACAAATATTCATTGACTGATCAACTGTTATATTCCAGGAACTGTGGTAGATGCAGAAAATACAGCAGTCAGTCAGGTGTGGTGGCTCACACCTGTAATCCCAGCACTTTGGGAGGCCTAGACAGGAGGATCGCTTGAGGTCAAGAGTTCAGGACCAGTTTGCACAACACGCTGAGAGCCTATCTCTACAAAACAATTTTTTTTTAATAGCTCAGCATGGTGGTGTGTGCCTGAAGGTGGGTGAATCACTTGAGCCAGGGTGGCTGAGGTAGGCAAATCACTTTAGCCAGGGAGGTTGACGCTACAGTGAGCTGTGATGGCACCACTGCACTCCAGCCTGAATGGCACAGCCAGACCCTATCTCAAAAACAAACAAACAAACAAAAAACGACAGCAGTGAACTGGAGGAACTTGGTCCCTCGCTGTCCTTGGGAACAGTGAGGCAGAGAAAGAAAAAAGAAAAGAATATTGAAAGAATGTTTACAATTTTAAATAAGTAACATAAAAGAGAAAGCACAGAATTGAAACAATGATTAATAGAGTGGGGTGGTGAAGCTGCCTCAGGTGAGATAGTCCAAGAAGAGGCTTCCAGGCAGTTAGGAATAGGGCTGTCTACTAAGGAACCATTGAAGCTGACTTCAAATTGAAGAGGGCACCTTTATTTATTTTTTTCAAACTTTAAATGATACAAACACTCAACAAGCTAGGAATAGAAAGAAACATCCTCACCCTGATAAAGGGCATGTACAAACCACCCAGGGTTAACATCATACTTACTGGGGACAGAGTAAAAGCATTCCCCCTAAGATTAGGAACTGTATGAGGATGTTCCCTCTTGCCGCTTGTATTCAGCATAGCACTGGCAGTTAGGCAAAAAAGATAAATAAAATGCATCCAGATTGGAGAGGAAGAATTAAAGCTATCACTGTCTGCAGATGACATAATCCCATACAGAGAACATGCCAAGGAAACCACTAAGAAAGTATTAGAACTGAGAAATACATTCAGCAAATGTGCAGGGTACACAATAAATATACAAAAATAAATCATACTTTTCTACACTAGCAATTAACAATCCAAAAGTGAAATCAAGAAAATCATTTCATTTACAACAACATCAAAAAGAGTAAAGTACTCAGGGATAATTTTAACAAAATAATTGCAAAACTTCCACTCTGAAAACTATAAAAAACATTACTGAAAGAAAATTTGAAAGACCCAAGTAAATGAAAAGTCATTCTGTGAGCATAGATTGGAAGACTTGACACTTTTAAGATGTTAAACTTCTAAATGTATTGATTGATTCACCATGATCCTTATCTAAATCTCAATTTGCCTTTTTTTGCAGAAATTGACAAGATGATCCTAAAATTAATAGGGAAATCAAGAAACTCACAATAGACACAATAGTTTTGAAAAATAAGAACAAAGTTGGAGGCCTCACATTTCCTGATTTCAAAACGTACTAGTAGCCTACAGTAATCAAAACAGTGTGGGTTTTGACATAAGGGAAGACATATAGACAAATGAAATAGAATAGAGTCCAGAAAAAAACACCCTCACATATATAGTATATGATCAATTGATTTTTGACAAATGTGCCAAGAAAATTCAATGGGGGAAAGAATAGTTTGCTAAAAACTGATGCTAGGACAACTGGATATCCACATACAAAGAAAGGAAGTGGGATTCTTACTCCCCCACCCCCTCCCGCCTAAAAAAAGAAAGAAAAAAAGACCTTAAATTTGACCATGGACCTTGACATAATAGCTAAAATGAAAAAAAAAAAAAACCTCTTAGAAGAATACATATGGGTAAATCTTTGCAACCTTGGGCTATGAAATAGCTTCTTAGATATGACAACAAAAGCACTAGTGACAAAAGAAAACCTAGATTAATTGAGTTTCATCAAAATTAAAACTTTTATGATTCAAAAGATGCTATGAGAAAGTGAAAGAAGCCACAGAGTGGAAGAAAATATTTGCAAACAATATAGTTAATAAAGGACTAGTATCCCACATATATGAAGAACTCTTACAACTCAATAATAAGGCAAATACTCAATTTAAAAAATGGTCACAGGATCTGAATAGTCCTACCTCCAAAGATATACAGATATATACAAATGGCCAATAACCACACGAAAATATGCATCATTACTCATTAGGGAAATGCAAATCAAAACCACAATGAGATACCACTTCACACCCACGAGGAAGGTTATAGCAAAAAAAAGATCATAACAAGGATTGAGGAAGACTCAAAGAATTGGAATCCTCAAACACTGCTGATGTGGCTGTCAAATGGTGTGGCCACATTTTGAAAAACAGTTTGGTGGTTCCTATAAATTTTAAACACAGAGTTATCATATGACCCACTCCTAGTCAAATACTGAAGAGATAGTAAAATATATATCTAGACTAATACTTGTACAAGCATGTTCATAGCAGCATTATTTATAATAGGTAAAAAGTAAAAACAATCCACATGTCTATTAAATGATGTATGGATAAACAAAATGTAGCACATCTACACAATGGGATATTATTTGACCATAAAAAGAAATGGGGTATGAAACCTGCAAGCTACAACACAGATGAACTTTGAAAAACGATGCTAAGTGGAAGAAGTAAGTCATATAAGACCACATAGTATATGAGTCCATTGATATTCAATGTCCAAAACAGGCAAATCTGTGGGAACGTTAGTAGATTAACAGTTGCCCAGTGCTGAGTGTACAGGACAATGTCAAGAGTGATTGTTAATGGGTACAGAATTTCTTCATGGGGTCTTGAAAATGTTTTAGAATTAACTGTGGTTACAGGTGCACAACCCTGTCAATATACTAAACACCACTACATTTCACAATTTAAGCTTGTGAATTGTAAGTTGTGTGAATTATATCTCAATCAAGCTATTTTTTTTTTTTAAATGAGGAGGAAGTAGCCAAGCAATAAAGCTGGGATAGCAGTAACTCAAGCCGCACTACTCAAACTATGGTCCATGGACCAACAGGGTTAGCATCACTTGAGAGCTTATTAGGAATGCAAATTTTGGCCCTCACCCTAAATCTGTGGAATGGTATTCTTCATATTAATAAGATTCCCAGTTATTCATATGCACATTATAATTGAGAAGCACTGGCCTAAGCAGAGAGAGGATAAAGTCAAGACTCTGAAGTGGGTATGTTGGAGGGATGGAGAGAACCCATGTGGTTTAGCATGAAGAAAATGATGAATGGCACCAAGTAAGTGGGGAGAGGCAAGCATGGGACACAGGCACAGGGTTTAGTCTAGGGAATGAAGTTTTGATTTCACTGCAATGGAGGAAGATTAAAAGGATCGAGCAAAGGAGCGACATTATCACAATTGCTGCTGTATGGAATATTAATTGAGCCAGATCAAGAGTAGAAGTTGAGAGACTGGTTAGTTGTTGGGTAGAAATACATTTGTGCCTTGAACTAAGATGGCAATAGTGGAGATGAAGAGGAAAGTTTGATTACAAGACATATTTTGCAGGTAGAATTGACAGGACTTGCTGACAATTAAATATAGGTGGTAAGTGAAAGAAAAGCTTCAAGGATGACTCTTGGGCATTTAGCATGAGCTCTTGAGTCAATGGTGGTTCCGTTTACTGACATAGGCACAATTGATGAGGACAGATATATAGCATCACACAAAAAGCGAGCTCAATTTGGAGAATGTTAAGTTTGAGCTTTCTGAAAGGTGTCCAAGTGGAGATGTCAAGTAGACAGATGGATGTGTGAGTCTAGAACTCAGAGATGTTTGGGCTGAAGATATAAATTTGAGAGTCATTAACATAAAGATGCCATTTAAATGAGATCACCTAGGGAGAGTGTAGAGAATCCGAAGCAATTTTAAAATGCCAAAGAGGGATGTTAGTTTCACTATCTGATTGTCAAGCCAAGAAAACACTGGGAACTCTATGGGGAGTGAATATTAAGTAGAACCAGTCTTCTGAGAACTTGGAATCGAAAGGAAGCTTTGATAGAGACTGACTTTTTGAGAAGGATATTTTCGACTTATTTAAAAAGTGGTAAGATACTGGTATTAACCACCCAGACCAGGCTCTGAACACCGCACCACATGGCGATGGAAACCCTTGTCCTTACTATCACAGTTTAGGAGAATAGGTGAATCAAGAAAATGTTGGAGATAGGTGGGTTTAAGGTAACAGAACAGCAAAGGCCATTCAGGGAATTTTGGCAGGATCTATTCACCAACCCAAATGAACTATTTCAGTATTTCAGCAGCTGAGGCACCATCCTGGTACAGCCTGCCTGAGTAGCAATCTGCCATCCATACAGGGATGAAGTAAGCACTTTTAATTAATAAAGTGGCCTAAAAAATAAACTAGAGAGATATTTAATTTCTTTTTAAACCTAATTCATAATTTTTACTGGTAAAAAACCTGTTTGTGCCCCCAATATAACTCTTATTTCCTGTGTTTTGAACCATACGGCACCCTGTTAGGGGCCTGTTGCTTCATTAGAGAGAACAGGGAGTATGTTTTGCCCATGATCCATATTCAGACAGTGCTCACTCCAGTATTCTAGAATAAATGCAACACATGTGCAGCTCTCAGTAAATGTTTGTTGAATAAATGGATAAATATATGATGACTAAATAAATAGGAGTAAAAATGAGGCCAGAAAAGCCATTCTCTCTCATCCCAATGAGTCAGACACAGGCCACAATTCAATTTGAGAAACTTGTAGCCAGAAGGGACCTTCTATATCATTAAACTCATTGGTTTTCATACTGTGCTCCAGGAATCCCTGTGGAATCAGAACTATAGGCTTCCTGGGGCTGCCTTAAAAAAAAAAAGGAGAGGGAAGGGGGTTTGAGGTGGGAGCATTTTAGTCCCCTAATCCCTCTTCAACTAGAGAAACAATTTTATCTGCTTCCAAATGAGATTTCATTAAAACAAATGATTTAATTATTAAAAAGTGTCTTAAACAAAATGTTTAAAACTATGATGTGATGTAAATTGCTCTATTTTTGTAATTAAAACCCAAAGAGGTTTTGTTCATTATTAAAATGCAGAGAGACCCAGAGAGGTCAGGTGACTCTGCCAAACTTATGCAGTTACTAGGGAAGAGACTGGGACTGTGATGGTGCTGTGGTCCATCGAGCTCCTTCTTCTCAATTCCTACACCAACTGCTGGGGTGACCTCGCTGCCACCACTGTCCATCTGTATGCTCCCCGAAAGACCATTGGACCACAGAGCTGTCCAAGCCAAATCAGAGGTTGAGGTTGAAAGGGCGTGGCCCACCCCTCTCAGATCCCATCCTGCCTCCTGGCCCTTACCCAACTTATAGCAGAATTTGAATACTGAGCAAGGCACGGAGAGGTGCCCCATCCCAAACTCCAAACCTGAATCTATTCAGAATCCAGCTCCGAGCAGTACTGGGCATATGATCTTCAAGCTGAGGAGATGCATTTTGCCAAGAAGCAGATGGGCAAATCAGATGATCCCTGATCCTGACTCAATTCATTATTCAGAAATAGGAACCGTTTCTCATTAGACCTCAAAAGTAACTCCTGGTTTCATATGGGAATAAAAAAGTGAATGTTTATACAGAAGAGTAGTGACACTTAAGCCTTGGCAGGGGCTATGGGCCTCTTACACTGAGGCTTTGTTTCTTGTTGTGTCTGGACAGGCAAACCTATCTCCCATCCTGCCTTCTTGCAGCCCATAAGTACCTCCTGGCCAGTGGTCAGGTTCCTTTTTTGGCAGTGGACCTACTAAACTTAGGCAGGATATTTACATTCCCCATTATATGTTTTAAAATTTCTTTGGCAGAAGAACTGTAAATGCAAAGCAATAGCATGGCTGGGAGGCAGGGGGCCATAATTAAAATCCCCTTTTTGTTTTTTAAAAGGCTTATTAAAATGCTTGTGAAACCTGCTGCACAAAGCAGCAGCCAAAAGCCCGTTGCTGCTAAATGGAATGAAATGGATTTTTCAAATGTCATGCTAGTATCCACTTAATAATACATTTTCCTATAGACAGGACAATAATATATATTTTAATCACTTTTCTACAGGCAAATAGACTGCACAGGAGCTGCCCTTCACTGGCACTTGGAAATTATGAATTTTTCAATAACCTTTTCTATTATTCATCCTGTGTTATTCCGTAACATTTCTGCATGAGGAATGTGCTTCCCAGACACTTTATGAATCTCTTCTATTATTTATTAAACAGCAAGGTGTCTCCCTACAACCCTCACCCCAGTTCCCCAGAGAGGGCTGCTGGGAGGAGGGTCCAAACATGCACAGCTACATCCCGGTTATTAATAATTTCATATCTATAACAGAAGCCGATTGAGCAAGTTCCTCCACACGGCTCAACTTTGGCCCCGGAGGTGAGCTGCCTCGGAGAGGTGATGTGTACTCTTTCGGAGAAGGCAAGGAAAACAATCAGCCTAAGGCAGTCTCTGTTTATAACAATTGGGGCGTATTGTCTACTCCTTAACTGTCCTTACTCCAGAAGGGAGTCACCCGCAGGGTCTAACTCTGCCCAGGGAGGCAGGATTCCTGACTTGCATTTTCTGCTACAAATCTAGGGTCTGACTGGGAGAAATCCCCAACCATTCTTCATGGGTCAGCTACAGCCTTGACTTCTCTGGGAAGCCTTTGCTGACATACTCCAGGCACATAAACTTTTTCTGTGTTTCTGGGGTGCCCTGTCCCTTGCCTATCACTGCATTTGTCACATGACAATATTTCATTGTTGTGAGCCATACGAGAGAGGGGCAGGTTCTCTCCTGCTCACCATTATGACCTCGATGACTGGAAATATATTTAGCACAGAGGTATTCAATAATTATTTAGAATGAATGAATGGATACATAAATAATATGGCCAATAAAATGTTTCTCTCTAAAGTAGCTGTTAACAGGGTCTAAAAGATGCTGAGATCTATGTGGCAGAGCCATTTACTGCTCATCAAATATCCATGCACTCCGACAGATTCTCCCTTCCGTCCCCTTGAAGTTATACAGGGTGATACAGGGCCATGTGACTAGTTCTGCTCGAGACTGGGTAGACAGGGCATGGCACACTCAGGGGCTGATGCATCAAAATGAGAAAACAGGCCAGGTGTGGTGGCTCATGCCTGTAATCCCAGCACTTTGGGAGGCTGAGGTGGGTGCATCACCTGAGGTCAGGAGTCCGAGACCAGCCTGGCCAACAAGGTGAAACCCCATCTCTACTAAAAATACAAAAACTAGCCAGGCGTGGTGGCACACGCCTGTAATCCCAGCTACTAGGGGAGGCTGAGGCAGGAGAATTGCTTGAACCTGGGAGGCAGAGGTTGAAGTGAACTGAGATTGTGCCATTGCACTCTACCTGGGTGACAAGAGCGAGACTCTGTCTGGAGGGAAGGAAGGAAGGAAGGAAGGAAGGAAGGAAGGAAGGAAGAAAGAAAGAAAGAAGAAAGAAAATAAATGAGAAGAGAGCAGCAGTTCTCTCTGCTGCTGTAGTGCTGGCGGAAGCCAGTGTTCGGATGGTGCAGCTTTTAGGGTGGTGGAGTTCCCATCAGCCTGGGACCCCAGTGACTAATGGAGTGGGGAGCTCTCCGCCCCGAGTGCACGCATGTGACACACACAGTGACCTGTGCTCCCTCTGTGCAGTGTGGGAGCAATAGACCTTTGTTTTGTTAAAGCCACACGGAATCCTGACTAACAGAATCTACATAACCAGGACAGTGTAGAAAGACAAGCATGTAGTGCAAGGGATTTGTTGTTGTTAGCTTGTTTTGTTTGTCATTTCCAAACCCTTCCACTTGGGAACATGGAAATTTACCAGTACGTTACCAGCTGGCACCACAACTAGAAGATAAAACAGTTCTGGAAAAGTTTCTGAAATTCTGAAAATACGACCTAGCCTTAATATTCCCTTGAGGCATCTCTTGCAAGAGTGATTGTCAGGGGAATTCTCTCATCTCTGATAAACTGTGAGTTGTGGCCCCATACACTAGTGTCTGCCCCCTTGTATCCTCCCCTTCCAGCCTGGAGAGGGCAGGGTCTGAGCTCAGTCCCCAGGGGACCCCTTGCCCTGCTCCTCCATGGAGCCTGAAGGAGCAGAGCCAACTGAATCCCAGCCTAAGGGCTGGAGGCCTGTGGCTCCTGTCCCTGGGGCCTGGGCCACTCAGACTGGCCACGTTTCCAGTTTTGTGGCTGGTTTCTCTTTGGGATTTTCTAATGGGCTATGGACTCCTGATGGGCTTCTCTTCACCCTGGGCAAAAAGGACTCTGTTGAATTCTTCTGGGTGAACTTTTCCTAAAGCTAATAAGGCTTAACAAAGATAATAAAGATAACAAGGGGCTGCTTGGTGCTGGGAGATGTGCACTCCCTTGATCCACAGACCAACGGTAGGAAATTGAAGATTTTGATTGAATGTTCTCTCCATTTGCTTTTGCCTCGCCCTCACTCTGGGGCACCTGACAAGGGGTGATTTCTGTGGAGACACTGAGCACAAAGCTCAGGGACAGGACCATTGCCCTCAAAGGTCCCTCCTTCCCAGGGGTAAGGGTAGAGGGCAGTGCAGTGCAGCAGAAACAGGAAGAGGAACTTGTGCGCCTTAGGCCTTGATATGTCCAGGTAGGATAAAAGAGGACCTTGGCCCAGAATCCGGAAGCTGAAATGGACAGGGGAGCTGGGAAGCTGGAATTGTGTTTCCCAGCTGGAATTTGTTGAGAGCAGCCTCTGCAGGTGCTTCCCCGCCAAGCTGGTAGGGAAAGCAGCGCAAGTGGAGGCAGGGTGAGGGGGAAAGGGGAGGAGAGACCCAGAGAGACAGAGACAGAAGCAGACACAAAGGGATAGAAAGAGGAAGACAGAGCAAGTGCCACAGACAGCTTCAACCTCCCACGTGGCATTAAAGGGGCCCCCAAGTTTCCTAAGGGCCCAACCTGAGTGTGATGGTTAATGTTGAGTGTGAACTTGATTGGATTAAAGGATACAAAGTATCGATCCTTGGTGTGTGTGGGAGGGCGTTGCCAAAGGAGATTAACATTTGAGTCAGTGGGCTGGGAAAGGCAGACCCTCCCTTAATCTGGATGGACACAATCTAATCAGCTACCAGCAAAGCTAGAATACAAGCAGGCAGAAAAATGTGACAAGAGAGCCTGATAACCTCCCAGCCTCCATCTTTCTCCTGTGCTGGATGCTTCCTGCCCTTGAACATCGTACCCAAGTTCTTCAGTTTTGGAGCTTGGCCTGGCTCTCATCGCTCCTCAGCCTGCAGACGGCCTATTGTGGGACCTTGTGATCGTGTGAGTTAATACTTAATAAACTCATATATATATATGTGTATATATATATATATATATATTCCATTAGTTCTGTCCCTCTAGAGAACCCTGACTAATACACTGAGTATCACATTAACTGGAAGAATCAGTCCAAGTTCCAGCCCCAGGGATGTCTGATGGAGTACGGGGCTGCACACAGGGAGACAGGTAGAAGACCTTCGAGGGTTTGGGGAAAGGCCTGGGGCCTCCATGGTGTCCTTAGACATGCTTCCTGTTCCCACAGATTTACCCGAACCCTAAATGAATGCTGTCCCCACTGCCTGCCTAGCTCAGCAGAAAGGAAGGCTAGACAGGGGATGGCATGAGGTGGTCGGCAGAGGAGGAAAACCCAGATGGAGTATGTCAGGGGTCTGCAGACTATGGGCCTTGAGCCAGATTCCGCCGGCCACCTGCTTTTGTAAATGATGTTTGACTGGAGCACAGCCACCGCCATTTGTTTACCTACGATGCCGTGATGCCAGAGTCTGGTATTTGCAGTGGAGACCTTATAGTCCCCAAAGCCTAAAATATTCACTGTCTCACTCTTTACTAAATATGTTTGCTGATCCCTAGACTCTCACTTACATAATAATCTTGAATTTGGCAACAAAAGGAAGACAGACATTAGATCGAACTGAAGTTACTAGAAGGCATCCAGATCAAGGTTTCCTATCATCAAGGGGGAATGAAAAGTCAGGTCAACAGCACCTCGGAGTTTAATAGAAAGTCTTCCGGCTACATATGGTGAGGTAGGTTCAGCCACAAGGGAGGTATTAGCTTCATGTTACAAACAAGGAAAACACTGTCCCAGTCACACTGTTAGCAAATGTTGATGAGGACTCAGGACATTCTTCCACTTTGCCATGCAGATTGTGACTGCAAAAGGACCTAGCCCCTAAACAAAACATGTCAATCAATCCAGGCATGGGCTCCCGTATTTCATGTCCTGTTGACAAGAACCCCTGGCTTCTTTCTACTGCTTTTTGTTCAACACAAGTAAACTATTCTCTGTCTAGCTCTGTCCCTGAATCTGCTCTGAAGTATTTAGGGTTTGCTTTTGAGGTCTTTCTGGGCTACTCTTACCTTCCTGCAAATCCCTCTAATTTTCCAAAGTCCTCAGTAGTTCCCAATAGGAGGCACAGAAGCTTGATATGCCTTCGCTGTCAACCCAAAACCTTCATCTGTACACAGCCCATCCCAGGGGTTTGTGAAGAGTCCGTTCCGGCAAATACAAGCTTCCTTTCTTTCATCTGAGGCAAGCCTTCTCCACAGTCAGCAGCTCTCTAAATATCATTTATTTATGTGTGTTTTAGAATAAGGGGGAAACACAATTGCTTGAGATGGAGATGTCATTTGCAAAATAACAGTGTCTCAGCTGATGAGAGGCAAACCCCCCCAGGAGTCAGTCCTACTAAATGACACATCTTTCTTCACTATTTAGCTTGTGAGGATACATAAGCTGAGCACTTGCACTAATTTCAGGGTCTTTTTTCCCCTCCGTGTGAACTGCTCAGCCCTCTTGAATGTACAGACTTTATTCCTAATTGGATCTCATCAAAGCTTTCTGTTGCCTTCAGCTGGTGGAAGCGCATGGTGATGTGGAGGGAGGGTAGAGACACCAGCAGGTGATTCGCTGGTGGACCACGCCTGGGTTTTTGCTGTGACTGAATGAGCCCTAGACAGAGCAGCAAGCCCCATGCTGAGACTCAGCTACAGCCATCCCACCTTCTTCGTCACTGCCTTTACTCCCCAAATGGCAAAACAGCTATGATGTGGAATTGCCCCTTAATTAAAGACTCAGGTGCATTAGACACTGGGCTAAGCATTCTGCATACATTATATGACTTAAGCCAACAACGTATTATGAAGCAGATGGATCTTTAGACCAGTTTTATAAGTAAGAGAACAGAGCCCAGAGAGATTGAGCAAGCGGCTTAAAGACACACGGCTACTAAGTGGCTGAGTAGGGATGTGAGGGCTGGTAGAGGAAGAGAGGAGAAATTACTGCAATATTTAGAGTACAGAGCGACCTACTCTCCTGTCTTCCCCGTCAACTTCTCTAGGTCTCAATGCAGGTGAACAAGCCAGAGCTCATTTCCTTCCTTCTACCTCCCTACAAGACATTGCAATATTTTCATCAGAAGGAGAATTGTTACCAATATTAAATTAGTAAACTTTTAGGCATGGTGGCTCATGCCTATAATCCCAGCACTCTGGGAGGCTGAGGTAAGAGGACGGCTTGAGCCCAGTAGTTGGAGAACAGCCTGGGCATTATAGTAAGATCCCATCTCAAAAAAATTTTTTTAAAAAACATTAGCTGAGCACGGTGGTATGCACTGTAGTCATAGCTACTTGGGAGGCTGAGGTGGGAGAATCACTTGAGCTTGGGAGGCGGAGGTTGCAGTGAGCTGAAATCTCACCACTGCATTCCAGCCTGGGTGACAGAGCAAGACCCTGTCTTGAAAAAAATTGGTAAACTTTCCTTTTGTTATAAATGTAATATGATAATGTTACATAAGATTTTGGGGGAAAGGAGCTAAAGAGAACCAACTCCTAATATACTCAACTAATGCAAGCACTCAGTTCTTGGTACAGGACAGTTGCATTGGATTTCAAAAAATCTACAGGACTTAGCATAAATTCTTTCCCAGATCCTCCCCAGTGCCAAATTATTATAAATGACAAATAAATTGGACCTATTAGTGTGTATTATTTTCTTTGAATCCAGTTGTCATGAGATATATAGTCTGAGTTTTCCTAGCTTCTAACTTTGTCTAGAACAATCATCCTTATGCATTTAGAGGCAAACAATCATCCATGTTCCTCAGAAACAAGACTATATAGGGCTGGTGCATAGAATTTAGCAATCTCTGGACAGAAACCTAACCAAATATTGACTCTCTGAATGCATTCATCTTAATAAATCTATGTAAAAGATCCACTAGGCACCATGCAGGCACCACAGGTGGGAAATAAAATGAAACACAGGCCTTGCCTTCAGAGTGCTTACAGTCTAGTAGCAGACAGAAGACAGACAAACAGATAATCATAAAGCAATCTGCCAAGTGCGGAAACTGATATGCCCAGAAACGCAGACAAACATGATCCTCATGAGGCCACAGAATGTGGTGCAAAACAAAAGAAAATACAACAAAATACAAGAGGTTTTAGAACCAGATTGAGTGAATTTTAAATCTCAGCTTTGCCCACGTACTATCAGCTGAATGACCTTTGACTAGGCACTTGGGTTCAGTTTTCTCATCTATGAAGCAGAGGTAATAATGGCTTTTACAAAGCTCTAATGGGGAATAAATGGGGTAACGTGTCATCCACTTAGAACAGTGCATGCTATGGCAGGGGGGCGGGGCAGGGGAGCTTTTCCACTTGGCTTGTTTGAGATCCACAGGCAGAGTTGCCTTGAGCCCACAGACCCTGGTGAGGCTCAGTCCCCCGCCTGACACGATGGGTTGGGAACTCCCAGCCAGCAGCCTGTCTCCAGAAGATGCTCGCACTCCACCTGCTGAGAGCTAAGCAAGGCAATTGCTCCCTCACTTGTTGAAAGACAACTGTAGCAGGGGAGGCAATTCTCCCCGTAATCTCCATACTTCCTGAAGCAAAATCCAAACTGAAAGAGGAGACCTAGCAATTACAGGAACTAATGGCACTGGGGAAGGAGAGGTGTAGGGATGGGTGGGAGCTGCAGGAGGGACAGGACTGCTCTTTGCCTATTTCATCTATTGAGTGGAGAGGGAGAGAATGAGAAATAAATAATAGTTTGCTTTTTGCTGCATGTTGGAGCACATTTCCTGCCAATAGTACCACTCACAAGGGCAACTGCTTGACACTTAGGCAAGGGAGTGTGCAGGGAGAACAGGACAAGATAAAATTACAAGTGACAGCACAGCCTGTGTCTGCAATTACAATGCATCGTAAACAAGGAGAATTGCAATTCCAGCTGCCAGACGTGGCCGGAGATTGGCAGGGATGGGCAGCATCGAGATGATGGCAGGCTGCTGCACATCTGCTCTGAGCCCAGCATAGTGGGGAGGCAGGGGCCAGGGAGAGGGGACCTGGGGGCTGCAGCTTGGGGAGTGTGGCAGGCCAGGTTTGGCAAGGAGACCAAGTAGAGCGAGGGAGCAAGAAGTGGTGGGGAAGGAGGAGGAAACAGCCCCGAAAGGTCAACTTTGAACTATTGTGTGTGTGTGTGTTTTTGTGCACGTGTGTGTGTGTGTTTGGGGGGTGTGTGTGTATTTGTGTTGGGGAGGTGAATAGGAGAGAGCAAATTTCTGGTCCTTGTTGCTTGGCTTTCATCGCTACTGCAGGACAAAAGAAACTAGCTTTTTTTTTTTTTTTTTGAAAGACCTATTATATGCCAAGCTTTGTAAGGCATTTTAAATATGTTATTTGAATGATCTGTACCAGAATCATTCAAGCACTGCCCTGTTTACTAAACAAGTCATTACTGAGCATGTCTGATTTCCAGGCCCTGGGCTAGACTTCGTGGATCTTAGGTTAAAAGGATATAGCTGCTGCTCAAAGCCATTTTGCAGATGAGGACATTGAGTCTCAGAGAGGTGAAGTTACATGCTCAAAGCTTCTCAGTTAGTAGCAGTGTGAGGACTCCAGTCTAGGCCTGAAGGCCCAGCATGCTCTACCACATTTTTTAGCAGAGCCCCAGTAATTCTTCCTCCCATAGTCAGAGCTGTTCCTCTGATCCTTTGACAAATACTAAGTTAAATAGGATTAAGTGGGGTGAGTGCGTAGTGGATGCCCAATAAAAATAGTTTCCTGCCCCTCATCACTGACTTAACCATTGACTTAACCTGTTACGAGGAGTATCATTATCCAGCCAGGGGCAAAAGTGCTCTATTTGTATAAGGGGAGGAAAAGAAGAGGTGACTGACTTCCAGCAGGTGAGGCTGTGGGATGGGCTTCCAACAACTGAGTAGTTCTTACCCAGAGCATAACACGAGAACTGTTTCTCTAATAAAATCAGAAACGAAGGGAGGTTTACCTTGCAGCAGGAGGAATTCAGGTTAGACACAGGGAAGTGCATTTCAGCTGTGAATGAAATGCCCCCTTCCCATTCATGCTGCTGCCTGCTACTGGGCACATTAGCGCTCTGGGTATTTTCCCAGTGGCTGTGATGAGCAGGGCTGAGCCATCCACACTCTCAAGCTTCCTCCATGTGACTGACAGAACCTATCTACCTGGTGAAAGACACACTGAAGGCAACAGAGTTGGGGTTTTCTTTATCAGTGACCCTTTCGGGGAGCAAATCTCAAGCCTTGGCTCATTTGAGCTGGGAACTACCCGGCTCAGCTCACCAGTAGATAGTCTTGTTAGGCAGGGAATCCATGCATCTCTGTGCAGGGAATCCATGCATCTCCTTGCTGAGATTGTCAGATGGGACGAATCTCAGCAGGCTGGGTCCTAAACCCAGTGGGGAGGCAGGGTGTGCCCCCCTTCCATCTCCCCCAGCTCAGCTCCATGGACTGTCAGCAGCAGATAGACCAAGCAGGCCCACGGGAGGCTTCGTCCCTCCCCAGCAGGGCCTCTGAGCACAGCACAGCTTGTCTCTGCGGGAAGTCATTTGTTACAGATCTGGGCCCCCCAGGAGGGCCCCCCTTTCCCCAGGGACCTTTCAGTGCTGGCTGAGCCTTCTGGTTCTGCGATGAGTGAGTGACATGGGGAAGATGAGAGCAGCGAGCAGAGAACCCTGCAGTGGGGGCTGGGAGGAGACGAGGAATTTGAGTCTTAACAGCTGAGCTGGCAAGAAATTTCCCTAAGAAGTTGAAGCTCTGGCTGAATCAGTGCTGCTGACTCTCCCGGAATGGATGCACTGAAACTACGCCCAAGGATTTCATTTGGTTCATCCAGCCTGGTTGCTGCTCCTGTCACCTCAGGTTACCTGGAGCCCTTCTCCTGGGAGTACAGTCCTGCCTCCAGCCCACCTCACTACAGGGCAACTGAGCACTGCCCAAATGATGACTGGGTATCCACTCCCATGCTATCCCTTTGGAGTTGTGTGCGGACAGCAAAGTTCAGTAATTAAGAGCATTGGATTTGGGGCCAGACCTGGGTTAAACCTTACATCTGCCATTTATACAGTACAGCTTGGACAAGTCTCATAAGTTCTCTTAGGAAGCCCGTTACCTCACCTACAAGATGGGGAAAAAAGCCTTCACATCAATTGCCATGCAGATGAGTTTTGATAGTGTTCTAAAGCCCTTACACAGTGTCTGGCCATGAGTAAGCATTCAAAGAAGGAATGTTATTGTTATAATAACTTGTAAATGCTGCCAGTGACCTGATATTGGGACATTAAGAAGCCATCCAATTGTCCTCTTGACGTGCAGGGGACACCTGGCTCGGCACGTTGCTTGGACACCAGAGACCAGTCCAGTGCACTTCCTCTGGCCCTATCTCTGGGAACCGCTTTGCACTGTTTTCTGCCCCTATTCTTAAACTCTGAAGCTGTTACTTTGGCCGTCCAGCCTGTTGCTTGGTTATTCTACTCTGGTATCAACCTGTTTGCTGTTTTCAGTCTAATGAACACTCAGCTCTTGGGCAAACCCACTTCTGGGTGCTTCAGGTATCTCTGCTCCCACCTACTCCCCCACCGTGAGAGTTGAATTATGACACAAGCCCCTGGGGTCATCACTGCTGTCAGACAGTCCTGGTTCTAAAAACAGAAAGGACACAGATGACTTTTGACTGGGGAGGGGACAGAGGTTCTCCCCCTCTCCATGAGAATGAGCCTCCCAGTAGCAGCAAGGTCAAGGGCTGGGTGCAGGGAAGAGATTGATCAAAATAGACTGAAAGACAAATTACATTCACAGATTATCCTGGGAGTCATTTTTCCAGCATTGGAGTGAGAACATTCCAGTTCCTTGGTGAATATCTGCATTTAGGAGGATCCTGGCATGTGGCTGGGGAAGAGCATATCCCTTGCTTCTTTGTTGGGTTTCAGCGTAGAAGAAATATTCTTTGCTACTTTCTGAAATGTACTACTTATATGGGGTTCGAGCCTGCCACTCTGTATTACCTGATATAAGCCTCACACCTCCAGCTAAGGGACACCAGGTGAGGCACAATAAGTGCCCTGGAAACTTTGCTTTCGTCTCCTCAGCAGTGAGGCCAGGCAGTGATCTGGCATCACGTGTGTGTGTGCACATGTGTATGTATGGATGCATGAACATTTTTCAACAAAAGTGATGAGGAAGGGGTGGAATGGTGCCTCTCTGCCATGTACACATCACCTTCAAACCTAGGACATGAAAGGCATAAGATACAAAAGAACAAATAATGATTTGGGGTTAAATAAGCCAGAGGGGAGAAAAACACTTTGGTTTCATCATCATGTGTAAGGAAGAAGAGGATGGGGTTGTTTTGCCTCTGCAGAAGCTCCTGTGAGAAGCCCTGGACTACACTTTCTGGATGGAGAATGGATGTGTAGTCAGCTTTTAATTATAGCACTAATTGAGGGGGATGGCAGTGTGAAAAATCCAGAATGCTAGTGCTGGGAGGACTTTAGGAGAGTCTCTAATCCCATGACTTTATAATGAAGAATGTGTGTCCCAGGGAAAAGAAAGCCCTGCTTAAATTCATGTGTATTATTAATGGTAAGATATTTACAAGAAACTGGGTCTTCTGACTTCTAGCCTCGTGCCTTCCCACTACAACCAGAGCCTACACACACACACACACACACACACACACACACACATTTTTCCAGGTTAAAAATGGCATGGTTTCCTGTATAACTGCTGTGTTAATCTCACTTAACTACTAATTTATCATGCCACCTGTCTTCTCACAAACCTTAGTATCCACCCACAACCTACAGGACGAAGACCAACCTCTCCCCTAGCATGCTCAGGCATGAGTCCTCTGCAGCGTGAGGCCCCACTACTCTCCCATATAAACCCTCCACTTTCACATTGCATGAGCCACACCTATTAATGCCATTTCTCTTTCTTTCTCTCTCTTGTTCAGAACCCAAATCACAGCACACGAGCACACAGTGAGTTCTCTCAGAATCATCCAGCAGTTAATGTCTTTACCCCATTTAACAATAAGTACACATTGCCCAGAGTTAATATTTACATGTAATGTCTTCATAAGCAGATGGAGACCTTGTCTGACGTAGTTTTCTATACCCAACTAGCCTGATGCCATTCCCCATAGTAGGTTGATTACAAGTGTTAAAAATTTGATGTTCAGTAAAATTATAGCAGGACTAAATAATTCTTCCAGACCTTTTCTTTTGATTGTCTATTTTGGTTCTAGGTAGACTGAAGTTACCAAGATGGCAAATCCCTCTGGCTATCACTGATTTTTGTGTCCTTGCCCTACCCAGATCCAGCATCTATAAAATATAGCAAAAGGTAAATATTCCCATTCCTTAATTCAAATTTGCTTCATAACCATGGCACACTAGTACTGACTTAAACTATATTGCCAAGAAAATTTATGGTAGTGGTCAAGAGAAAGGATTTTTGTTTCAGGCCACCTTGGAAATAATGTGATGTCACTTTAAAAATTAAGTTATACAAAGCCTGTGGCTTTGCTCTGGGGCAAACTCTCACTGTCTCTTGGGTTGCTCACTGGGGGTGGCCAGCTGCCATGTTGTGAGGAAGCCCTGTGCAGACGCCTGCTTGTCAAGGGACCAAAACCTGCCAACAGTCATTTGAGTGAGCTTGCAGCAGATCTCTCATTGTGTCTTAACCCTTTTATTTGCTAATCGTGGCTGGGAGTTAACGATAATCTCTCTGTGCCTTGGTTTCTTCATTTGTGAAATGAGGATGCTTTTAGTAACCACCTCATATGGTGATGTAAAATTAAAGGAGACAATACACGACAATCATTTAGAACAGTGCCTGGCACATAGCAAGCATTCCACACACGCTTTATTACTAGTTGTCTTTCTGTGACCTTGGCTTACTTGATGTTCAGCTATGGGTCATTCTTCCTCATCAGCCTCATCCTAAAGATGATGATTTGGTTTTTCTCTCCCTCACTTTGTATTCCACCAGCGTTGAACTTGTTTTGATCTCTGACCACCTCTTCTTTCATGCTGTCAACTACTGTAATTCTCTCTGTGCTGGCCCCTGTCTTACTTACTTCCTCCAATTGTTTCTAATGCACAATCATGAAAGAATAGAGTCCTGGGCTGGGTGCAGTGGAGCATTTAAGATACAATTCCACTCACGCAGGTGTGTGTTATGACTGGTGAAATAAGCTTCACCTATATAGGATAAAATTAAAAAATATATAATATAGTATCAATTTCATTCTACATCTATATTATTCATCAATTTTTCAGTTAACCAATATTTGTGAGTTCTAAGATGGGATTGTATTTAATAATTTGAATTTGTCTGAAATGGCAAAGGCAGAATGATTTGTGGTCAAGAGTATGGACTTCGAAGTAAGGCCTTTTTTTTTTTTTTTGACGGTCTCCCTCTGTTGCCCAGGCTGGAGTGCAGTGGCACGATCTCCGCTCACTGCAAGCTCCACCTCCTGGGTTCATGCCATTCTCCTGCCTCAGCCTCCCGAGTAGCTAGGACTATAGGCACCCGCCCCCACGCCCGGCTAATTTTTTATATTTTCAGTAGAGATGGGATTTCACCGTGTTAGCCAGGATGGTCTCGATCTCCTGACCTCGTGATCTGCTCACCTCAGCCTATCAAAGCTATACGACACTGGGAAATGTAATTAAACTTTCTGTGCCTTAGCTACCTTATCTGTAAAATGGAGATAATAACAGAACTTACTCCAGAGCATGAATGGGTAAATAAAATGAGATAATACAATGCAAGTCACGTGGAGTAATGACTGGGTGTAGTTAGCACTGGTTAGTGTCCTTCTCTTTTCTGAGTACTTCTGCTTGCTCCATAGCCTCCCAATTGAGCATCACTTATTTTTTAAGTTAACTAAAATTAATTTGATGTAGTAGATTGCCTGATACCTCTTTCAATAGCTGAAGTTGCTCTAGGTTCAGAAACGGTTAGTGTGAGATAAGTGATATAGATTGTTCTTTCCAAAGAGTTGAAAACACTTAAAAAGCAGTCTCTTCATGCTGAAGCTTGTTGTCTATTTTCTTTTTGAAAACCTACCGTCTTTTTCTTTAAAGCACCTTAAGAGGAGAAAAGAGTCTTATAGAAAACCCATTGTATTAATTATCTGTTACTGTGTAACAAACAAAGCAGCCTAAAACAACAAACTGTTATTATCTCACAGTTTCTGGGGTCAAAAATCTGGAAAGAGCTTCACTGGGTACCTCTGGCTCAGGGTTCCTCCTAAGGTTGCAGTCAATCTGTGGGCCAAAGCTGTGGTCTCATCTAAAGTCTTGCCTAGGAGGAGGAGCAGATCTGCCTCAAGCTCACTCATATGACCATTAGCAGGTTAGGGATCTCTGCACAGGGCTTCCTCACAACATGGCAGCTGGCTCCCTGAGGTGAGTAATCCAAGAGGGAGTGAGAGAGCTTGCCCAAGAGGAAATCCATGGGCTTTTTGTAACTTAATTGTGGAAGTGGCATCCCATCACTACAGCTGTATTGTATTTGTAAGAATAATAGAACAAGCACAGCCCATACTCAAGGAGGAGAGGATTACATGAGGCTACATAGTAAGACTTTGTTTCTACATGCCTGTGGTCCCAACTACTTGGGAGGCTGAGATGGGAGGATTGCTTGAGCCTGGGAGGTTGAGGCTTCAATGAGCTGTGATTGCACCACTGCACTCTACTCTAGCCTGGGTGACAGAGAGAGACCCTGTCTCAAAAAAAAAAAAAAAAGGAAAACTAAAATATTGTTTTAAAAGGCTAACACACTCATATACACACACGAGATTACCTATGAGAGTGTGTAATTTCACTGGCCTTTTAGAGACCAGTTACGACAGGTAAGTTTCTGTGCTCAAAAGTTGTAAACACAATCCCATTTAGTTAGCAGAGAGAACTTGCGGGCATGGAAGCCTTGAGTTAGGTTCTGGCAAACTGGTGAGAATCTGCGTGGGCAGGGAGAAGAAAGGAAAGACGGTAAGGAAAAACACTAGCAAATCAACATGGCCTGGAACCGCAGTGGGAAAAAGGAAGGGACACAAAGAGAAAATGAGCTGAAACAGAGAAGCAAAAAATAGGACAAACCACACACTACAACCATTTGGGGCAGGGAAGATTTTTACACTTACTTCTATCTCGGTGTTTTGATGAAGTGCCCTACATAGAGGCATGAAATGAGATAGGGAAGGAGGATGTAAATTCCATGGCCTTTCAAAATCTACTCGACTCTGGGCATCAGTGATTCTGCATCAGATGGTGCCCCGGCGAGAGTAGCCACCGTCTGCACTCACAACTGTGCTTGCTATGTGGTCGCACAACATGGTGGTGTTGGCTTGGGCGCCCTCTGCGGGCAGAGAGGAGTTCAGTCCTGCTGGGGGGTCTCCTCTACCCTCCTTTCCTGCAGGAACTAAGCCCCAAAGGAGGGCCTGAGGCGTGTCTCCCATGGCGAACTTCCTCCCACCAAGCCCGGACTTGTCAATCGCAATCAGCCGCCAGCGTGGGTTCCCCCAGCCAGGCCAGCTGGCAGGAAGGCTGCCAAGGCAGCAGATCTGACGAAAGAATTCTCAATCACATTTACATGTGCATGGTGCAAAAAGGGAAAGGAAGGGGGGAAAAACCCCTCCGGAATCCAAAAAGAAAGTCACTAACTAATTCACACAAAAAAAGAATCAGCCACAGATTTGTCTCAGATGTTCTCAAATTGCTGTCCTTAAAAGCTCTGCTTCCCCGTCTTCCTCCTCCTCCCATCCGTCCAATAGCCCAAAGAAAGTCTCTAATTTTGCCTTAATTTGTGCCTTGGTTGCAAGAACAAAACAGAACGTCACTGCAGTTTCCCCCCCACTGCACCCCCCTTGGCCTCTCAGCAGCTGCACTTCTTCAATGGCCTGATAGAGTCCTTTCTCCACCAGCGTTCCCTATTCTTTGCCAAGCGGATCCTGGCAGCACCAGGCCCAATGCAGCACTGAGAGGGGGAGGCCTGGAGAGGACCAGCCTCCGTCCCATCAGACATCAAAGGGTAACATGGATCCCAGCTCGCCCTCGGCCTCTCAGGGAACCAGAGACTACAGGCTGTGGGCACTGAAGGGCAAGGAGTGAAATGGCTCCGTCCAGGGTGACACAAGCTGTAATCTCACAAAATTGCAGATATCTTGGGCATCTTGCTGAAACCCCAGGGGTAGTAACAAATTTGGGTATTTACATCATTTTTCAAATAAAAAATAAACAAATACAGGCTCGTTACTTCCTCCCAATTGAATCCTTTTGGAATATCAGATGACAGATTGTTTCTCTGTTGACTACTAATGGGACCCAGTGTTTTATTCTCAGATATAGTCCTGGCTTGAACCAGAGGAGCCCTCACTTAAAATTCTCACTTCCCACACTCCAGGGAGGCTCATTTAACTCCCTCTCATGACCGCCGCCCCTGCCTCCACCAAGAAGGAGAGTTCTGAGGCGCTTCTAATTAATCTTCGTAAATTGCTCTGCGATCCTGGGATACAAAGGCAAAGTATTATTAGAAAATGCTGGCTGGGTTAGTAGCCGGCCATAAAAGTCGGATGCTGATCAGCTCACTTTTCACACTGCAATTATTGGGAATGGTTGCAAGTGGTTTTATGCAATGGGAACATCGTAAGTCCTTAGGAAAAGCACAGGGCAGGGACTGAGAGACACTCACTCATGGTGGGTGTCAGCAAAGAGGGTTGTCAGCCAGTTAACCTCTGAGCTTTTTGCCTGTAGTAGTCCTAGTGTATTAGGATCCCATGAAGATGCCAGCATGTCTCTTCTTTCTACTGTTCAGCATTCATAAAACATCACTTGTAGCTAAAATGGACTCAAAAGCAAGTAGTTCCCATCTTGTTAGGTAGGAGGAGAGAGCTTCATTCTAACAGTGCCTAGCTGCAGACCCTTGGGACAGGGACTCTCTGATTTAAGGGGTCCATTGATAGTGGACTCATATCCATGAAGGCACTTCTCAGGGGTTCATCTATGGGTTTCATACAAATCCAAGAATAGAAGAAATCCATAAGAAATTTAGAATAAATACTCCTTGGTTCCTTAGCCCCAGTTTGTGATTTATTGCTAGTCCACTCACAAGGATTAAACTAAAAAGTCCTGCCTCCAAATTGTTGTGTGATGTGAGGCAGGATTCAGCCTCCCTCTCCCTTTGAGTCACCATTTGTGTTTAGCAGATATCAATCCACACCTCCTAGGATATTTGGTGGAATAACTAATTAATGTTTAAAGAATGCTCTTTGAACACAAAAAACCACAGTGTCTGAAGGTAAGGCGCAATTACTCTTCTGAATTGCACACTTGCCAGGGTGATTTTTATGGAGGCATATGACCTTCAGAAGAAAAATACCCAATTACAGCAGTTTGTTTATTATTTCATGTTAAAACGTTGTTAACACAGACATTTTCTCTCAATATTTTATGAAGAAGTTATCTTAGACAGATTTAATATTTTAATATCTATTTGCCACAAGAGCTAAAGAACTAGATAATGAAATGTGTGCAGTATATTGGGGAGGTGGATGGGGAAGGTACTGCTATGAGGCTACGAATTTCTCTGAAATGAATGAAAAATTCAAGGTGCAGAGAGGCTGTCTTCTCTACTCTCTAGGGCCAGCAGGCTGTTATTCAGCTTAGGGACCTGAATCCAATTGGAAGAGCATGGAACATAATCTGCTCTGTTGGTGCTGAGGAATCAGAGGCAGCTTCCCGGTACAATGTCCCCAGCACTGTGGAAATAGGTTAGTGATGCATTTGGATCATCAAAGAGAGCCAGGGAGACACTACCTGTGTGTGAAAAGAGGAACATCTAGAAGATCCAAGCAGCATTCAGAGCCATCGTCCTACAGAAATCCCTTCTATTTGATTTCCTGAAAACCTCAGTTAAAAGAAAGTGCAGGCCATGAAGCCACAGCCTGAATAGAGAGGGATGGCAGATAGAGTGGGATGCCATGGGACTCACAGTGCCCAGCTCTGCTGAGATGGCATCACCCCAAAGGCCAGTAAATCTCAGAAGGGGCTGGGTTTTTTTTGTGGGGGAAGGGGGCGAGGGGGTTGTTGTTTGTCTAACAGAAAAGTAATGGACATGGGGAATGTGACATTGACAATTATTGAGTATTAACTTTGTTAAGTATTGAGTGTTAACTATGTACCACAAATTGTTCTAAGTGTTTTGAAGGCATCCATTGATTTCTCCTCTTACCGATGCAGGAGTAAATAATATTTTTTTTTTCAGATGAGAACATGGAGATTCATCTAGATTTAAAAAAAAATTAACAAAGCAAAACAAAAATAAAAACTAATAAGTGGTAAGTCCTGGATTTAAAATGCAGGCAGTTTAACTCCAAAGCATAGTTTAACTACTAAGTTAACTTTAGCATATATTACTTAAATTTAGAAGCACAGCAACTGCTATGGGTCTAAAAAAAGATGAAGGGATTCATTTACATACAGTTAGCTTTCCGGAAGGGGGAGGGCCCAGCTGACGAGCAGGAAGAGCTGGACTTTTTTTTCCCCACGTTTCTCACATGCCGCTTGGTGCCAGTCGGCGTAGATTCGAGTCCATATTTTCCCTTTCAAGGCTATTCTTGATGTTCATTTAAAACAGATTTCGCTAGTATAGGAAACTCCACAGAAGTGTAGCTTTGAAAGCAGCAGCCCGTTCTGCATTCTAGAGGCTGGGAGCAGAACTCATCTGGGTAAAGCTTGCTCCCAGGGGCAGGGAAGGTGGGAGTCGGGTGGGTGAGGACTGGTGGGCTTCTTGATCTGCAGAGTGAAGGCTCAGAGCCCCTCTAGAAGAGGATTTTGAGATCATCAGGATGAAAAAGCTCTGCATAGTCATGGCAAAGCCTGTTTCCTTTATGGGCAGGGCACCCTCTCTGGGAAATTAGAATGATTAGGAAAGCTAGTTTGTTTCCCTCGAGAAGAGGGGGGAGAGTGAGGGGCAGTCTGGGGCCCTGGAATTGGAAGAATCAGGGCACCAGCGGAGTGTGGATGTCAGGGAAAGGCTGCAAGTGCTGGGCTTCAGAAGTGAAGTTGGAAATCTCTTATTAAACAAAGTGCATGGGAGGCCATTTTAGGGGATCAGTCTCCTGCCCTGGGCCCAGGCAGAACAGACCAAAACCAGAATGGAGTCACTTGTGTTAAGTGTTCAGTAATCAAACCAAACTTTGAAATGGACCAGTTTTCCAAAAAGCAGGCAATTCTGGTCAGCCCGAGTCAGAATAACGGGGAAGTCCCCTTGTCTGAACTCCATAAAGTACCCCTTAAAAAGGGCCAATTTGCTTTTTGTTCCCTGTTTCTGCTTTCCTCAGCCCTTTTTTGCCTATAAAGCCAACACCCTCAGCTCATAGGAACACTCATTTTAGTTTACAGATCCTAAAATCAAAAGTATAATCCAAGTGGAGCTTTCAACTAAATTTGTTGTAATTTTGTCATCTGACTCTATTAGACTTCCTCCCTCTCCTTGAAGCAACTCTCCTCTGTTACCGCTCAATCTTCAGTAATATCTTGTGGTCCATGCCTCCCTGGGGACCGAGGAAAAGGACAGTATCTGCACATTTGGAGAGCAAGAGGAAAATAGAGGTGGAAGGACAGTCAGGGGCCAGGAAGACTGCCAGCAACCTGCAACAGCAGTGGACTCCGCCCACCAAGGGGAAAAGAGCTCTTCTGTCTCTCTGAGTTGTAAGGAGAAGCCATGGCCAAGAAGACTTGAAAAAGTTGTTTTATTCCAGAATAAAAAAAATACTCTCTCTGAAGATGAGTGTGGCAAACCCCATACCCCACACCCTTTTAGCAATAACCCAGGGCCTCATAATTCCCTAAAATTTTATTGCTTCCTGCCTCCAAGCTCTTTTGTTGTCTACTGACCAAGCATAGCTCTTACTTTTGACCTTTTGGTGGCCACTGTGACTTCCATGAGAGAGAACTTTTGCGACTTCCCCTGAGACTGTGGTTCCTGGGCTCCGTGCATGACAGCTACAAGAACCCATACACAGTAGGACAAAAAAAAGATTCTTTTTTCATCTCTACAAGGAGAGCAGTCTTATGAATGGGACAAGCATGATGTAAGGGAGTATGAAGAAATGTTAACTTACATTCCTGATTTCAGACATCAGAAAAGAAAGTCTACCGCCCACTGTCGGCTTTGAGATCAGGGGCAACCAGAAAGGTCAGTTCAATTATAGACTACTCCTTCTCAACTCCCATCCCCTCCCATTAACTCTCTCCACCTGTCAGGTCACTTTGCCAATAGGAGACAGTTCTGTGGGTTCTCAGCCCTACGGAATAGCCCTGGCCTACCTAAATCCTGGAGAGTGTGTGCCTTAACCTTTGTTCTCTCTCTCTCTCCCTCACAGATCCCATTTTCCTGCATCTCTAGCGTGATCTATAGCTGCCCTCAGAGGGCAGGTGTGGCAGGTGGGTGGGAGAGGGCCAAATCGCTGTCTGTGGCCTCACAGTACTGATGTGTAATCACAACTCAGCCATATACCGTAATGTGGCTATAAAGATCTCGGAACCACAGTATATGAGAGTTATGCCTGAAATGAAGTCCAATCTGTGATAAAGCAGCCAGCATTAATGCCACAAATATGTGACAGCGGGCAGAGAAATGACTGATTGGGGATGTTTATAAATATAGGAAGTGAGCTCCTTGTGGCATCCAATAGAGGGGGTTAGCAAAATGAAGACAGATGGCGGCCAATGAGCTCTCAGATTCCTTTACGGCTGCCAATCCACACAGAGAGCCCACTGCTCAACCTCATCACGCAGCCCTCCCTGCAGGCTCTCTGGGCACATTATAGGCCATCTCCACCTCCTGGCTCGGCAGAGAACTACAGCTTGCTTCCCAGGAATGACTGCGAAGATGGCAGAGAAAAATGTTGCTCAGAGCAGCCATTCTAAAGATGGCATTGATGCATGCCAAAATCATGGGGCTCACTCAACTGTCTCATAGTAGTTTTTATAGAAATATAGAATGCCATGTTGGGGGAAAGGTTTTCAACACTTCCGTCTAGCCCATTCAAGCAATGCTGGAATACTCCTGAGCACATTTTCCCAGCCGTGGGAGGTATGCCCTTCCCCAGGTGAAGCCCTGCATCTCTGCCATTGCATTGACTTTGGATGTAAAAGTTCCCTTCCTGGAGCTTCCATTCTCTGGTCCTCGGCAGCATAATGAGCAAGGATCAACCACTCTTCCTTCAGAAGACAGCCTTGCAAATATTGTAAGAGGTCTTCTTCCCATGTATGGACATGGCCTTGGTTCCCCTACAGGGACATTACAAGCTCTATTTTGTTTGCTCACATATTATGGGCTCCTGTAATATTATCTTCCAGGCCAACGTGGGGCCTCTCAAACCTTTTAAAAATGGGATGCAATGATTAGACAGTACTCTAGGGGACTGCCTGACTGGTTTATAGTAATGCAGAACTCTTGAATATTTTGTTTTATATACTATAAAAGGGAGAGGGAACCTCACTCTTGTAACTTGTGGGAAACTTACAATCAGCAAAACAGATAGTTTACATTTCTGTTTTTGTTTTGCTTTGTTTTGTTTTCTGTCTTCTTCTGCTGCCCTGCTATGACTAAGCTCTGTTTCTCCAATCTGTGAGGCTCTTCCTAGTTTCCAGCCTCTGTCCCCCATTGCTCCTCAGAGCAGGGTCCGTGTGACCCTACAACAGTCTCCAGCCTGATTTTGCCTCTGTAATCAATCCTGATCTCAAACACAAGAGATTTAAAGAACAGCAGCCCAACACCTCAGGCTCCCCATCAATTGTTAGCTGGACTCAGACCTTGCATTTCTTTTGATTGCTTAAATTCTGTTTTAGTCCCCAAGTCCAGTTTCCTCCATGTTATGCAGTTCTGATTCCTGGCTTTCTGTCTTTTTCTTGTGACTATCTTGCTAAGCTTCCAGGCCTTGTGAACCTCCTGCATGGGATATTCTGCTTGAACCTTATCAGCCTTTCTTCACAAGAAGTAATGTATCTCATTCTTCCTCCTCAATCAGGCTGTGTACTTAGTGAAAAACTGTCAAAATAATAAATACTACATAAGCATAATGGAACTGGATCCTCACCATCACCCTATGAGGGAGACAGTTACAAATATAGTCCATAGATGCAGATATTGAGACACAGAGAAGTTAAGTAACTTGCATAAGGGTACACAGCTGGGAAGTAACAAAGCCAGTTTTGGATTTCATATAGTTTGAGTCTAGAGCCTATGCCCTTAAAAGCCGTACTCTCTGGCCTCATGATGAATATATCCAGAAAGAATGAATGAAAGAGTTATTTTATGTATGTAGCTCTCCTGTCTCTGTTCTCACTGGAATACTTACCCACTCTGACCCACCCCACTTCCCTGCAGCTCTCCCCTGCAGTATCCACCTTGTCCCTAAATGCACTGGCCTTTTTTCTCTATCCCATTATCTACTGCTCAAATCTACCTGAAAGACTCTTTCAAAGAGCCTCTACTTCCTGCCGTTGGATAGATTATACCTGAATCTGACATAAGATATGACATAAACCTATATTTGAATAATTTGCTTGGGGGACCTAGTTATAAAATATTGCATTTTTTTCCCTGTGAAATTCCATTATCTTAGATATGGCCCATTCTGTCAGCCTGACAAGATCTTTCTGGATTCGATCACCTGATAAATTTGCTTTTCCTCCCAATTTCATGTCATGCACAAATTTGATAAGTATCATCTCTATGTCTTCATCCAACTTGCTGATGGAGATGTTTAATGATACAGGACACAGCCAGTGTCCTATGTGTCCTGGCAGCCTGCCACTTGACATTGATCAGTTAGTTGTTCAGCACCTGTTAGCTATAGTTGTTCATCTACTTACTAATACACTTAATTTTACTGGTATTCAGTGTAAACTTCTTCGTCATTCCAATAAAGCTATTACAAAAGGCTTTGTAAAATGCCTTCCTGAAATACCAATTCACTACATTTCCCTGGAGAATACTGTCAAAGTAGGAAATGAGGTTTGTCTGACATGACTTAATCTTAATAAATCTAAGACAGTAGGAAATCACTATTAATCCATACTGCACATTGTAAGAGTCTGAAGAAAATTCCATGGCTTTAGAGCATTGGTTTTGAAGCTGCATCCTGCAGAGTCTTAGATTTCCTTAGAGGTACTGCAGACACCACTGCGGGATATGAAGAGAAACAGAGCAGGCACAACCCTAGCCACTTTCATTCCAAGAAATGTTACTATTTTATATATTATAATAATGCCCTGTTTTAGATCTTTCTTGAAAAAGCGAAATGCAAAATACAGTTTGAAAACTACTGCTTTAGAGGAAGGAAGCAATCTGCCTGTCTGGAGTTGTATTTGATTGTGCTATATTGACTGGTTCTTGGGACACTCACTTTGTTAATAAAATCGAGACACCATTATCCACATTTGCTCTGTGCGTCACAGAAGTGCTATAAGAGTTGATAGATAGCCTCACGACAGAGCGACTAAGCAAGTCCATTATTGAAATGCACACATCTAAATGCCCCAAAGAATCCTTGTCATTTTTTTCAAGCTATCTGCTCAGAGGATGTTTTCCCCATCCCCAAATATTTATTGATGCCTCCTAGCTACAAGGTATGTTCAAACACATGATTTCTTCAACCTTCACAACAGTGCTAATGAGGGAAATGCAATTATTCCTGTTTACCAATGAGGAAACTGATGCTAAAAGGAGGTTAAATAAATTGGTTGCGATCACACAGCCAGTAATCAGAAGAGCCAAAATTCAAACTCAAATTTTATTGACCCCAAAGTCCTTGAAATGTGCCTGTATACCACATGAACTTATCTTAGTATCCATATATTGAGAGGTAATATTTTTGAGTATTTACAATGGGCTAGGCACAGTGCTAAACACTGGCAAAGATTAACTTATTTAATCTTGCAATAATCATATCATTGGTGATATTATTGCACCACATTTTGTGGAAAAAAATTAAGAAGTTCCCCAGGGTCACACAGTAAGAAATTGACAGAGCTAAGATTCAATCCAGGTAGTCAGACTCCAGAGACTTTGCCATTAATAATTATGTTATTATTTATGTCAGGGATCATCTTATTATCAAATTTGATGCAGGTAGATGCCCTTTGGCCATTCTTGGAAGGGTCTTGGAAACTATTCTCATGAGCTATCCTATGTGAATCTATCGTTAGAGATTATATTTTTCTTTTGAGGTAGGCATTTCCTTATGTTTACATGGAGGCAGTCTTTGCCAGTTGTTGAAGGTTTGGTGTGAACTAGAGCCTCTCCAGTGTGTCTAGTTGAGAGAATATTGAAAGGAAGAAGCGGAAACACAGGTAAGCTCTGATAATCTTGGGGGTGGAGAATCGAGGAAAAGTGTAAGACAATGGGTGAAGGCAGGTCAGGGCTCTGACCCTAAGAAGTAAGGAATGGGGAACCATAATAGGAGGAAAGAGGGTGCTAGGAAGAGCTTTATCTTCTGTGCATTTAGCTGGACCAATCCTGGTTCTTTTGAAAGAAGAGCCCTCAAATATCCACATCCTGCTGTTTTCTCTTGTATTTGTTCAACTGTGCTGGAGAAGAGTTGAAAAGGATGCAAACCTATAGAATATGCAGCCAATGTGAACAGAGCCATATTACTTCAGGGGCGAGCTGTTATTTATGGTCTAGGGGCTGGGTCCCTCCCTTCTCTAATTGGTAGGAGCAGAGAGGAAGGAAGGGAGCACAAATCATACTGACTCCCTTTTTCCAGCCCACCTTCTCTAGATACCGTGTCTGAGCCTGGCTTTCTGCCGACATATATATTTCTATTGCCTATTGAGCACGAAGGAAGATAACAGTCCTGAATAGCATCAGACAAGGAATGAAATGAAATTTTAACCCTGGTATTAGAAGACGCATTGCACTTCTCCTCCTTTTAAGGTATATTTGCCACTTGAGATAATTCATTTGGATTCCACAGAGAACCCAGTGAGCCTGGAGAGAGCAGGAGCTTCCAGGAGCCAGGGAGAGTATGTTAGTTCGTTAGAGGTAAATGCCATCCAACGGCTGGTCTACGAAAAATCATCTGCACTTCGAAGTCTTTCTGAATTGGGGAAGGATAAGCCATTATTTTTATTATTTCCATTCCCTTACCTACCATTAAACTACTTTCTTGAAGATATTCAGCTAAACAGTAGAAGGAAATAGAGTGAAAGTAGAAAGATCAGGCTGGGAATTGCAGAAAGGTAGATTCCCATTCGGTCATCTCAAGTCTAAAAGTTATAGTGATCTAACAAGAAAACACCCTAATTTAATTAACTATGCTCCGCAGGTAGACTGTGCTACTTCCTATTATTTCAGTTTCCTTAGATGTCCTATTGGAAAGAGTAGTACTGAACATCTCTATATGTTGTGTACTGTCATATAAATAATAGGGTATATAGTTTTTGTACTCCAGGAACATTTCAACCAGAAGAGAAATTAAAATATGTAGGCCCAAAGACATATACCGTAAGTGTACTTTGGGAAGAAAGGTTTAATGTGATGGGGCGCTTCCTGTCACTGAAGACGTTTAAAGTGTGTCTACATAAAAGCCTATTAGTTTTACCATAATTTAACAATGTTAAACTGGTTTTCTTGTTGCAGGACTTCTCAGAGCCTTTGTAGGCTGAAGTTCACTGTGACTCTTTCAGATGACAGTAGGTATCCAGCAATTTCCTAAACTGGCGAATTATGGAATCTTTATCCCCATTGTATTAAAGAATCATCCAAAGGGACTGGTTTTCTGAGAAAAATTTTGAGAATTCCTGCTGAATAGGACATTATTACACTAAACATAGATTGAAGTGCTTGCTGTCTAAAGTCTCTTCCAAGCCTGAGAGAGCTCAGGCCACAGCCAAGTAGGGGACTTTTTGGAGAGGAGCTAATCAGGAGGATTGCCGCTATTCAAATAGCCCCAAAGGCCCCCTCAGCACCAGGCGTAGGTCCTCCCAGAGGCAACAGTGGGGAGTGGGGAGGGAGCAGCCCCCCTCGATGCCAAGGGACTTTGAGGCTGCTTTCCATTCGAAGCCTGGGAAGACAACCGACTTCCCAGGAGGAAGAATATTGCTTCCTTTACAAAGTGTAGGCCACACCTCTTCCTTCCACTGTTCTCCTAACTTCTCTTTCTTCTTCACCCAGGGAACTCTGGGACTGGCATTGACTGTAGATCACTGGACAGGATCCCAGCCATCCCTAAGTGAATGGAAAGGTACATGTGTAGACACATACACTCATGCACACACACACACACACTCACGCACATACACACACTCTAGTTTGCATTTCTTGGGTGTGTCAGTGTGGCCCAGTGGGGATACCTTAGGCCTGGGACTCTGAAAGCCCCTCACACACTGCATAACCTGGAACAAGTCACATCACCACCATCTGGGTCTCAATTTATGCCTCTGTAAAATAGAGTATGAACCATGCCTTTTTCCTAGATGTTGAAAGAATTAAAGGGAGTGGGGCACCTGAGGGGGCTTTGAGAATGGGGGCTTGTGGACACTCAGGGCAGCTTTTAGCTAATGGGTCACTAACTGGACTGGGGAGTGCAGTGATATCATTTCATAAATTGCAGCCATCCCTGAATGGTTCACTATAACTATGAAGCATAAAGTCGGCATTTAAAGATTATTTGGATTTCCAAAGGCCGAGCCAGCCTTGACTCTCTAAGCACGTTAGAGCTGCTGTGCATCAACCCTCCCCAGACACCACACTGGGCGTCTAGCTCCCACACCCGCACAGCCGAATTCCTTCCCAACAGCCACGTGCTGAAGCCGTGAGAGGGAATAGAGCAATTTGCTTTAAAAATAAGGAAAACAGCCTGCAGGCCTTTATCCTCTAAGCTAGCATGAGGCTGCTGTGGCTATGACGGGACTGTGTCTGGTGAGCAAAAGAAGAAACTCCTGGAGATTCCAGTGCCCACAGGTGGACAGTGCTCCAGCCCCCTAGAAGAAATCCATGTGGGGACAGGCACATTTTGGTCACCAGTACTCGAGAGATGTCTGAGTAGCCTGCCTTCATGTTTTCACTCTTTAAGAGAAAGCGCCCAACCTTTCTATGGAGAGACAGTACGGGGTATGACTCTAATACAGGAGAGATTTGGGAGCAGAAAAATGTCATCTGGATAGAAGGCACTTGTTAACGAAAATAATCTCTATTTTTCTTCCAGCTTCTCCCTGGCAATCATAGGAGAGGGAAGTGTTTCCGAAGACGGGGCCTCGGAGGAGCGGGACGTGCCTGGGAGAGGTGGTCACCTACCTGGTAAGACTTTGAGAGAGAGTAGAAATTCTGTTTCTACCCAACAATGGGAGAAAACTGAAGTTACTTTCAGTTGAACTGAATTGTCCCCTGCTGGTTGGGAGTCCCTGCCTTCGTTTTCTTGCCATTTGAAAATATCACATAGGCTAGTTTATGTTGGTTTTCTACTGTGAGGCACTTTATGCAAGACTTTTCATCTGTTCCTTTCTACAGTATTGAAAAACAGAAATCTTACAAATGAGCAAACTGTGGCTTAGGGACACAATGACAAATAAGCAGAGCCAAAATGTAAACCCCGGTCTTCCCTGTTCCAAAGCCAGGCTTCTGGGTCTAATTTTCCTTCTAGGAATGATAGAAGAGGACATGGGCTCCAGGCAGCAGGTCAAACTTTACCAGTAGCTCCCAAACCCTCTCCAGCACATGCTCCTGGGCTTCGGCTGCCACTGCTTCTTGTTTAGGGATTCTCCAGGGCCATGTCAAGAGGAGGGAGTGCAGAGTCAGTGGTGTTCTCCTGCTCAGCTCCACTGAGATCTTTACATGGTCCTGAGCCTCCTCTCTAGCCCCTTATGCTGGCTCTGGAGGCTGCAGGGAAATGGAGAGCAAACAGACAAGAGGTGACAGTGACGGGGCCCGAACTCTCCTCACCAGGTTGCTGAGTGTGTGCCAGGAACCCATTCTCATTCCACCTGTACCCGGGAACATTCTCCTTCATCAGCAGACGAGTTGCATATCTTGAGAAACTGAAGTTTTCATCTGCTTTTGATTGGGCTCTACAGCAGCTTAAAAAGCTTCTGCCTGAAAGTGCGAATCGCGCCACACCTTAATAGCCTCTTTTCTAGGGCGACGTGGGCTTTTTAAGCTCCCAGAGCCTCTGTGGGGATGTCTGAGCTGCTCGCGTTGTTTGTCTGGCGTGCATTTCTATTCAGGGAGCCGTCTCTGCAAAGTCTTTCATTGCGCGCACAGTCATCCAAGGGAAAGAGAAACATGCTCTACATGAACATTAGTGGCAGCTGAAATTTGTCACACCAAAGATCAAAAGGCATAGCCAGGTAAAGGAAGACAAAGGAAAGGAAGCAGGGGTGGGGAAAATGGTAACATCTAGCCCGGATGGGAAGATTGGGACAGGAGTCATGGATGGTCAAGTTTTGGTTCTTTTAATTCTGGAGAAGAATAATGCCTAAGAGTGTCCTTAGGGGGCAAATATCTTCAATTGTTCTGTGTATCAGAAGGATCCTGGGTTCTGGGATGGGAATCTTGTCACAGATCACTGTACCTTTTAGCCAGGCTCCCCTTGTACATCAGGGCACCTCTGATGGTCTGACCCCGTGGCCTCCCTAGGAAGCTCTGGGGCCAGCGATATCCTTTCTGAAAGAGAAAGGCTGCCTTGTGTGTGCCTATGTCCTTCTCTGCATGCCAGAGGCCACCCGGCTGCACACTGACCCACCAGCCAAGCACCGTGGGTTTGACCTGATGTGCGTGTTTTTGTGCATTTCAATGGGAGTTTATGAAATGTCTGGGTATTGGTCAAATTTCTTTTAATTTGGCCCAACCAGGGTCTCAGATTGCTGTTGTTGTTCTTTTAAATTGTTCACCTAGCCCACTGTACCCGGCCCAAGGCAGAAAGCTGGTATCTTGGAAGACAGATTTCACTTTTTTTCACATCTGCTCTCTTCCTCCCAAAGCCCATATTACCGAAAAGGAGTCTCTGCGCTGAGGCACATTTGTGACCTAGTTCTGAAAGGACAAGTCCTGTATTGCCTTAATTAAATAGTACAGGATTCAGACTGCAGCCTTCTGTGCTGTGGGATCTGTTTCAGAGAAGGAAATCCGAAATCTCTTTTGTCTTTTTACACTGTGCTCTTTAACAAAGAACATAAACAGAAGGACAGAAGAATTTCTCCCTAAACACAGCGTTTTTCCAGCCCAGCCTTCTCTTTTGACTGTTGTGCCAAGAGGCAGCCTGTGAGAGGGCGCAGTTATTTTAAAATGTTTTGGTTTCCCCCAATAACTAATAATGGAGCTTTCCTCCCACAATTGCACTTTTGCTGGCCTGTCATGCTAAGAGCTTGCCTGGGAGCTGGCGCCATTTCCAGTTCTATGACCTTGGGCAAGATGCTCAAACTTTCTGGAAAGCTCAGTTTTCTCGTGGGTAAATTAATACAGGCATAATACCTGCTCTACAGGATTTTGGTGATTCATGTTAATATATGTAAATCATCAAGTACGGTTCTTGGAGCCACTGCAATGTCACTTTGTCAGAGTCGTTCAGACCAAGTGAGCAGCTCCTGCCAAGCTACTAACTGCACTTCCTCTCCCCAACTCCAGCATTTATAAAAAACATGGTTAATTACTTACCTAATAGTTAATACTTCCTGAGCACCTCATTGTCTGAAGCACTTCTCACAGCAACCCCATGAGGAACCACTATTATCCCCATTTCAAATCAATGATTTGAGGCACAGAGCAGCTAAGTGACTTGCCCGAGGCTGCACAGCAGAACTGGGATTCAGCACATCTGGTTGGAAAGCCATTGCTCTTAACTACCGCTCGGCACTGCTATGCTGCCTTAATCAGCTCTTCCATGGCTGTCTTCTCCGCCACTCTCTTCCCTCTGGAGAGCCAGGGGTGTATAATTCTTGTTCATTTCTGAGTCTGCAGTGCCTAGCATGTAATAGGCAATTCTGTTTACTGAATAATTTTTATTATTATTTATTTATTTATTTATTTTTGAGAGGGAGTCTCCCTCTGTTGCCAGGCTGGAGTGCAGCGGCGCCATCTTGGCTCACTGCAACTCCTGCCTCCTGGGTTCAAGCGATTCTCCTGCCTCAGGCTCCTGCGTAGCTGGGACTACTGGCATGCACCACCACACCTGGCTAATATTTGTATTTTTATTAGAGACGGGGTTTCACCATGTTGGCCAGGATGGTCTCAATCTCTTAACTTCATGATCCACCCATGTCAGACTCCCAAAGTGTTGGGATTACAGGCGTGAGCCACCGCGCCTGGCCTTGTTTTTAAATTATTATTATAGCCTGCACTGTTTCCTACGGGTAAACACTCTACAAATTTGTGACCTACTAAGTGACTCCTTTTAATTTGTTCTAAAGGCATCTCTTTCAAGGTTCATTTATCGCTTCTAGGTTTTAGAAAATTTTAGGATTTGTTAACCAATTCTAGACCAGAGCCAGAACCAAGGAATGGAGAATGTTCCTGGAACGTGGCCGAGGAGTATTACTAGAGGACAGTTAGAGCTTTACAAAGTGAAATCAAAGGACCACCCACTTCAGAATTTCCTGGGGGCCTTACAAATAACGCTGATTCCCATGAACTGAATGAAGGCCTCTGAAGCTAAGGTCCAAGAATCTGCCTTTTCAATAAGCTTCGAGTGATTCTGTGCAGTTTTCAGTTATGAGAGCACAGACTTAGAAGTCTTAAGAGCAAAGACCAGAGGAAAAGGAAGACTGATATAGACAGAATAAATGATATCTGGGAAGAATGCAGGAATTAAAAGAAAAAGACAAGCTCCTAGGAGCTTCCCTGAGTGGGGACCACAGGCCAGAGCAGAACCTCAGCCCATTCTAAAGTGACATTTCTGAGGCTGGAAAGTGTGAGCATGCAGCTGGAGTCAAAAAGGTCCAGGTCTTTCTTAGGCCTAGAAAAGTGAGATAGAGGCCAGACATGGTGGCTTATGCCTATTATCCCAGAGCTTTGGTGGCAGAATTACTTGAGGCCAAGAGTTTGAGACCAGATTGGGCAATGTAGCAAGACCCGTGTCTACAAAAAAACTTTTTAAAAGTTAGCCAGGCATAGTGGTGGGCACCTGTAGTCCCAGCTCTCAGGTGGCTGAGGAGGGAAGATTGCTTGAGCCCAGGAGTTTGAGAATGTAGTGAGCTGTGATCACCCTACTGTAGTCCAGCCTGGGCAACAGAGTAAAACCCTGTATCAAAGAAAAAAAAAAAAAAAAAGAGAGAAGAAAAAAAGAAAAGTAACATAGAGAAAAAACTGAGTGTATAAGTAGGAATAAAAAATGTCATTAAAAGACATATGAAATGTCCAGGATAGGTAAATTTATAAAGACAGAAAGCAGATTAGGGGCTGGGCATGGTGGCTTACGCCTGTAAACCCAGCACTTTGGGAGGCCAAGGCAAGTGGATCACCTGAGGTCAGGAGTTCAAGACCAGCGTGGCCAACATGGTTAAACCCTGTCTCTACTGAAACATACAAAAATTAGCCAGGCATAGTGGTGAGCACCTGTAATCTCAGCTACTCAGGAGGCTGAGGCAGAAGAATCACTTGAACCCGGGAGTCAGAGGTTGCAGTGAGCCAAGATTGTGCCATTGCACACCAGCCTGGGTGACAAGAGTGAAACTCTGTCTCAAAAAAAAAACAAAAAACGAAAATGAAAACAAAAACAGCAATAAAAAGAAAGCAGATTAGGCGTTGCCTAGGACTGGAGCAACGGTAGGATTCAGGAGTAGATGCCTAAGGAATTCAGGGTTTCTTTCTGGATAATGAAAATGTTCTAAATTTGATTGCAGTAATGAATGCAAAATTCTATGGATATACTAAAAGCCAAGTGTGTGGATACTTCAAACGGGTGAATGATATGTTACAGAATTGTATCTCTGTAAAGCTATTGAAAAAGAGAGAGAGAGAGCATCTGGGAGCTATTAAGTATACAGCTGGGCCAAGCTCAATAATGTGAACTGATGTATTTGTAATCCTCCCCCACATTACTAAGGCCCCCTCATATTCTAATTAGCAAGGCTGACTTTGAATGCGTGCTGGTGCTCCATACTCAACCGGCTGTGGTGGAATGAGGAAACATCAGAGAGGTGAGTGGACCTAGGCTGTGGATTCTAGGCCCAGTATGTGCAGAAGAAATCTCTTCCCGCCATGTTTGATTGTCTCAGTGGTGGTGTTGAAACACTCCCATGAGAAGTGTGGGTGCAGCCTGCGTTGGGGGAAGACTACCCTCTTTTCACATCTGACCAATCAAAGCTACGCAAAGGTCTCTAGATGGACAGTTGCTATGACGTCATATGAGACTAGGAGAATTTCTCACTCTTCTTTTCTGGGCTAGAATCTAACTCCTGGCATTTGCCATGTGACTTTGGGCAAAGAGCTTAGCTTCTCTAAGCCTTAGCTTCCCCACTTGTGAAATGACGACACCATATCAAGTGAAGGTTAACACGTCAGTGAGTTTCTTTTTCTGTAGAATGGACCTAATATTCACTGTTTTGCAAGAGGACTGTGAGGATTTACTGTCGTATAGTCCAGGACTGAGCCTGGTATGTGGTTGATGCTCTAGAGATGCCGGCCACTTTTGCCACATCTTTTTTGCTTACTGTTTATGATTGGAGGATAGTTCATTTATGAATAATTAATAATAATTTAGGCAAATTGAACTTACTTTCCTTACCACTGAAACAGAGGGAATTTTCCTCCTTCGGCTGTTGAGAGGATTCTGTGACTTACTATATGTAAAACACGTAGGACTGTGCTCTCAGCTGATGATGCGGATTCAGTAGTGTTTGCTATGCTTTAGTAGTAATAATAATGATGCCATCATTACTGTTTATGAATGTATTTATTCAGCAAGTAATTACCGGGCACATACCATGTGCTATGATTGCACCTCTGTCACTACAAATGTCTGTAAGAGTTTGGGTCCCTGGGAACCCAGGTGATGTTCCATCTCTCCCATCTGTTCTGCCTTCTCTGGTGCCATCTTCTCATTTTGATGGGCAAGTGGAATGGATTCAAGTAGCATCTTTGTGAAATAATTTGGGGAGGAAACACACATGACTTTAACATTTACACAACCGAGCTGATGCAGGCTCATACTTCCATTTAGAAATTATCACTATTTATTAAAACGGAAAGATGATTTTTTAATGTTTGTGGTAAGTTGTATTCCTCATGAACTGGAAGAGTTAACAGGACGGGCCCTGAGCAGCAATGCTTCCAATAGGAGACGTCTTTTAGGCTTTCCAGGTCAGAGCTTTCCCAGGTATCTCTGGCCAGACTCTAGATTTTTGGGGTTTTTTTTCAGACAGAGTCTCTCTCTGTTGCCCAGGCTGGAGTGCAGTGGTGCAATCTTGCCTCACAGCCAAACTCTGCCTCCCAGGTTCAAGCCATTGTCCTGCCTCAGCCTCCCAAGTAGCCGGGATCACAGGTGTGTGCCACCACGCCCGGCTAATTTTTGTATTTTTAGTAGAGAAGGGGTTTCGCCATGTTGTCCAGGCTGGTCTCAAACTTCTGACCTCAAGTGATCCACCTTGACCTCTCTAAGTGCTGGGATTACATGCGTGAGCCACTGTGCCCGGCCTCTAGGTTTTTTTTAGGTTTCCCACCAAGCATCTCCCAGCCCCTCTCTTCCCCAGTCCCCCACAGGATCTCTCTGGTGATGAGGAAAAGACACATTCCTTAGGTGAAATAGAACAGGAGCTTCCAAACCTGCCCATCTTCCTGGCTTACACCCATCCCCCCAAGCTCCACCCCCACATCCTAGCTCTGACCACCTTGAGGGTCAAATGTCAGCTGAGAGATTCTTCCAAGACTAAAATGTGTGGCTTCTCTGAGGAACTGCTTTCACTTCTAAAGCCTCTTCTGTTCAAGGTAGTACCTGGCAGGACTTCTAATCACAGGCAATTGATATTCTACTGAGCATCTTTGGAAAATAATCTGCAAACAAGAGGCTGCAGGCTATAAAAGTCGCTGTCTCTTTCTCACTCCCTCTTCCCCCTCTCTCTTTTTCAGAACAAGGTTTACAGCTTAATAAAAATACAACCCAAGCGAAAGCAGGAAACCTTAGTACTTTGCTCAACAATATTATCCTTTTAAGAGTTTTATTAATCGGTTTAAAGTTGTGTGGCATTTGGTTAAGAGGTGTAAGGTGCCTTCCCCTGCTGACAAGACTGTCCTTGCATTTCAGGAGTTGGCACGGCTGGCTCAATTAACAGAATGGCGGGGAAAAGAGGGTCAGCCTTGGAAGTCTCGAGACTCACACTGCGTGGATGATGAGTTGAGCAGCAGTTTGGCTCTCCTTCTGCATGCCCCTTGCATCTAGCACACGTGCACACACACACACACACACACACACGCACATCGAGACACGTAAACACATGCACCAGTGGCAGGCACGGGGAGACTCCCTCCTGGAGAAAGCAACATAAAGGAGTTCCTGATTTGTTTTTACCTCCTTGTAAAGGAATTTGTACATTCTGCAAGGGAGACTTACTGGCTAGCAAGAACAGACAAATGCATCTGTCAATTTAGCAGCATCATTTGAGCTCAATCAGTGTGGTGCTGGAGGAGCCCCCTAAATTTTAATTTCTTCTAGCACCATAAGCGCTGTGATAGGTCTTATCAGTATTATACTGACTGCACAAAATGAGACCTGGTGTGGGGCAGTTTTCTTGAAGGGAGAGATGTTAAGAGCACAAGCCAGGAGTCCATTTAACAGGTTTCTAATAATATCATCTCATATCGACATCACATTTTCATTCCTAACCACTTCAGGCTTGAGGTGCACACAGGTTACTCATCCTTTTCTAAAACCCAGTGTTTTCTAGTTTGGGGCTGATAGAACTTCAGGTAGGACAGAAATAGAACTTCCTGACTATGTAGATGGGTCCGCACAAGGACCACGATTCTCCCTTGAGAATGCTAGGCAAAAGATAGGCAACTGAATTACATGGTTGTGCTGAGGACATGGGGGCTCTAGATGACTTCAGTGAGGTGCACCGGGTCCAGGGTGTTCAGAAGTCACGAGGCAGAGTCCCCACAGGATCTCAGGGCCCTTTACAGATTTCTCAGACATCTTTCTAGCACAACTGCAAAATGACTCAAATGTATGATTAATTTTTGCTCTAAAAGTGGAGAACATAAAGACACTTACTTGCTCACTCAATTATGCATCTAATATTTATTGAGTATCATATAAAGTCCAGACACTGCTCTCACAATGCACTGCAGCTGGAAGGGGAAGGAGCCATGACAACAAAGATGTTCATCCCAGCATGGAGAATGCCAACAACCGAGCTGTGTACAAGGTGTGGTGACGGCGCGAGAACAGAACCAACCCCACTCTCACTGCCTGGGAGGCAGCAGGGAGGCAGGAGGAGACCTGGAAACCTCACGAGGAGACGCTCTACCTGGGCAACAATATTGGTTGGATTTTTCTGGACAGAAAGAAGGGTTCATGCCATGCCAGGCAGAGAGACAAGCATGGATAAGGGCACAGAGAATGAGAAACAAAGTGTTCAGGAAGCTACTGGTGTTTGGTTGAGGCTGGAGGTGGACAGAGAGGCAGGAGGTCCCTGGAGAGGGGGTGAGGGGTCAGCTGCAGGAAGGGGGCTGCTCCCTGTGTTCACGGGGGACAGTGTTGGGGTGAGCAGACCACCAACATGCACGCCAGGGTGTCTGCAGCTCCCTCAGAAGTGCTGTCCTTCTCATGTGGGTGGGTACCGTGAGCATCTGAGATGTGAGAAGGACCAAAGAAGGAGTATGTTGTCCTGGGCCATACTGCATGGCGGTGTAGGTGACAGGTACTAGAAACACAGCAAGGGAAAGGGCTTTGTGGCCTGGGCAGTGCACACATGGGCAGACGTAGAGGAAGCGAAGGGCTTCACTTACAGAAGAAAGGTGTGTGTGTCTGTGTGTGTGCATGTGATCATGTGTCTGAGCATGTGTGTTGTCAGAATATTCTTGAAGGGAGCAATGTCTGAAGAAGGCTCAAAGAGGAAAATGAATATTAAAGTCACAATTGTTAAGGGGCTAGATCTCATGGTACGTGCTCTTGCCATAAGAAATTAAAATTTAAAATAAAAGAAGTAAAATGAATGGACATGAAGAAATTCTTGGAGGTGATGGATATATTTGTTACCTTGATGGCAGTGATGATAACATGAGTATACACATATGTCCAAACTCACCATGTTGTATGCAATAATTATGTGCCATTTTTGTATATCAACAATACCTCAAAAAAGCTGGAAAAATTAAAAAAAAATTGAAAGAGAAGAGACACTAAAGAGCTTGCTCTCTCTCTCTCTCCCTCCCTCCCCCACCCACCCTATCCCTCTACTATGTGAGCACACAGTGGGAAGGTGGCTGTCTGCAAGCCAGGAAGATAGTCCTCACCAAAACCAGACCATGCTGGCACTCTGATCTCAGACTTCCAGCCTCCAGAATTATGGGAAATAATTTTCCTTTGTTTAAAAACAAACAAATAAATAAGGTGGCATAAATAAATAGGGTGGCATAGGGACTATCTGCACCAGCAGGAAAGAAAGAGGGAGTGAAAAGGACCTCATGGTTAGTCAGTTCCTCCCTTAGTAAAATGGAGTAGATACTAATTCCAAAAGAACATGCAGGAATCAAGGGGCATAAACCACTGGCGAGAAAGCCTTGCACAAAATGTCTGCTTCTGCAGCTGAAGCTGATAAGCAATTACAGTGTTCCTAGTGAAGCAAAGACTAATTTTACTTTCTTGGTGGCCTCAGGTTGCAGGACCAGGGCAAAGTCTGGGGAACAGAGTCAGGTCTCTCTTTGGCAATGCAGCCGCATAAGCACTTGCAGGCTGTTTTAAAACCAGTGAAGGAACAGTAGAGATGGTTTGCTCTAGGGACCATTGTGAACCTAGCATAGAGAGGCAGGCCATTCATTAAGCCTCACGGACAGAAAACCAAAAAGGAGAAAATGGCCACCAATGCCTTGCACTATTTTTATCACCATAAAAAGCACAGGCCATTGTCTTGGGGAAGGGGGTTCATTTGACACAGTAAATTAGTTTGAAACTTTTAACAGAGAGGGTGCCTAGTTATTTGTAATCAATCCAAGGGTATTGTATTAAGTCTTGTTTCTTAAAAATACGTGGTATTTGGTTTCTGTGCTGAGCCAAAAAAAAAAAAAAAAAAAAAGTGTCTAGACCTGTCACAGGAGAAATAGAAAGCAAGTTCAGCTGAGGTCTGGCCCTGGCCCGCTCAGGCTAACACTCACCACCCGGTGGGGAGAAAGTGAAGAAAGGGGAGCAGGGAGGAGCCTTGTAGAGTAGATGCCCAGGGATGATGGTAAAATAGGAAGATTTTTCTTGCAATCTTCCCCAGAGAGGGGCTGCTAGAACTTCCATTTAGAGAGTGCTATCCTTGACAAATGGTAATTTTTTTTCCCACTACCCGATAAATTACTTGGAGTTAAAATTAATATTTTCCTTCAGAAAAGAAATAATCATTAGCCTCAGAAGCAAAATTGGAGCTAAGGCTCCAGTGATATAATAATAATAATTTGCACTTGCATGGATTCTTTCAAGCAAAGGTCTAGGAAGCTTTGCCAAACGTTAATTAATTAAGCCTTGCAGGTTCCCCCAGGAGGCAGGTAGCTATTATCTCAGCTTTCCAGATGTGGAAACTGAGTCTCAAGGAGGTGAAAGTGATTTGCCCAAGGTCACTCCGGGAATGAGAAGCAGGACAGAGATGGAAATGACAGAGCCTGCCCCATGCCCAGAGTCAGAGAAGCTTTCTGCATCTTCTCCCCCTGGGGCCATGAAGGGCCCAGGTCTGCAGACCTCATGCATATGCAGGACTCAGAGAATTCCAGTCCACTAAGCACGGTTAAAGGGGCAGGAAATGGGTCCCCAAATTATTTTCATTTGCAAGGTTCAGGCTGTTTGTCACCAGGTAGAGCTCTGCTAAAATTTGGAAACAAACAGGAAGTGGTTAGGAAAGACATAATTACAAAATGTTCCAGAAAAAAGGCACCCCGTACCACTGTTAATGGGATTACTTATACATATCTAACCTCTATGTTAGCCTTCTGCAGAGTCTAAATTTGAGAAACACGAAGGAAAAGTAGCGAAAGTGAATTTTAGACAGGGGAAGAGTGGCTTCAAGGAGGTCTCCTGTGTGCGGGCTGCATCTCCTGGCTTCATCCATCATGACACGTCCTGGGCTCTGCCGGCCTCCTGGGGAATTTGGTGGGGAAGGCTGTTTGCAGGAGAGCAGTGGAACCCAGGAACTCTCCCCTCCACGCCTGGCTTAGCAACTGACAAATACCATCAGCGAATTCCCCACCCTCTCCCCACCTTCCTGTCTTAGGTGCTGCTGACATATTTTGATATTTCCTCATGAGATTATACTTCACATAATGAATTTGATTCTTCAATTCTTCCTCTCTCCCTCACAACTCTGTAGCTTCTAGAGTTTATCTGCTGCAAGATGAATCGCCCAGAGACTCTGGGAGCATCTTTCTTTACACTTCACCTCCCCCACTGCGGATGAGAAATAGACTTTTCCCTCATCCATCATAAGTCAGCATGACAGGGCTGTCGGTCCCCAGGCCTGACTCGCTGCATCCTCCTTCTCTCGGCCCTGCTGCAGCATGTGGCCTGCTTCCCAGCACCAGTTGGGACCTTACAAAACACTTTGAATTGCAGTAGAACCAGACCAAAAAAATCCTAAAAAATAAAAAATAGTAATAACAGAGAGAAAAATGACTTCAAAATAAAATAACAGAGAGTGGCTTCCAAATTTCTTTATTCAGTCGCCTCTTCTCTCTTTAAATAGGACATTGTGAAATTCAAATAAATCCAGTCTTTTTCTTGACGTGTTATCAATCTTCCAACATCCCTTGCGGGTAAAGGGTGAGTCCCGTTTGCCTGATTTCACAGATAAGGCAAAGGAAACAAAAGGAGGTGAAGAAGAAGGATGATGATGAAGGCCAAAGGAATGAGGCTTTCTCCGGCCAGGAAGGGAAAGTGTGGAGCAATGCAGTAGTTGTGTCTCTGTGTGGTGGAAATAACAGAGTATCTGGGATACTGACAAATTGTTCTCTCATTCCACCTCCTGCCTGTCCCCCAGCGGGGACTGAAGGAATGAAAATAGACCAGTTCCATTTAAAGGGCTGGGTTGTAGGGGATCCTCTGGGATCTGTAACTAAGTGAATGGCCACAGTTTTTCTGCCTTGGTTGGGTTTGGCCGCAGCGAGTGTCTCAAGAGTCCACCCACTATCCTTTCACTCTTTCTTCTTCACGGATAGAATGGATGGGGGAACTTTTGTTTCCAAATGTTATTGGAAGATTTAATTAAGCACCATTGGAAATTTTTGAATGGAAATTGCCACATTAGTCATGATTATTACCCATTTTCCTTAAACATAGGGCCAACTGCTAAGCTGTTAGGCACAAGCCTGGAAATTACAAAAATATTCAAATATCCATTATCTGGGATTCTGTTTGCCAAGCATCCTATCTAATCAGGGAAAGCCTGCTGGAACAGATGGGCCTTACACTGTGCCCTTCTAAGCCAGGAAACTTGGACATGTTGGGGCCCAGTGAATGGAAGCGCATAATGCTGCTGCCACCGAAATAACTCATTTCTCCTCGGTAAAAGCCTGACTGCGCTTGTTCCCTTCAGATTGCACCTGCAGCCACTTCTGACTTCTGCAACACAGAACTAGGAAGGTGGACACTGGCTTTTCTGAGAGATGAAGGTCCAGGGTGGCCTTGCACATCACCTGGAATCTTGCTGCCCTATGTCTAGGTAGCTGGGATGGTCAGCCTAGGGGCACGGGAAAGACAGAGCTGACTTGAAGAAGAGGGATGTTCAAAGTGGCTTGTGCAGGTGCTTACACACAGAGAAAAGGCCTTCCTTTCAACTTCATATTTATGAGTAGTTTACAGAAAGCTTTGGAGCCAAAGGAAACAAAATTGGTAAACACAGTAAGTAATAGATTCAACAAATACAGCTAAGGATAAAGAACTAATTTACATTTAATGAGACAGCGATTGTTTATTAAATAAGAAATGGTTGTGCTTATTGAGATGGCCTTAAAGGTTTTTCAGGAAGAATACATTAAGCTTTGAATATAGCTTTTTCATATTCAAAAGATGTGACTGGAAGAAACGAGGAAGGGAGGAGTCAGCAGAATGAATAAAGCATGTAGGAAGCCGATCACTTCTGGAATTTAGAGCATTGGACAAAAATCTAATGGAAAATAAATTCCACAAAAGATTCTCTTCCTTGTATGTTATACTGCAGCCAACCTCATGGTATTGATTTTTTTTTAAGTAGCATATGATTAGAGAATCAATGTCATGTTGGAACATATATTCTGGCTATGACCTTGTATAATGTATTTTTGAATCAAAATTTCTTTGACTGCGTTTATGACTATGGGGATCTGTGTTCATGTAGCTACCTCTGCAATCTCAAAGTGAGGACGAATGGGATCTTCCATGTAGAAAGCTGGAAAACCTCCTAGCCTTCCATGAAAGATAAAGCCAAGCAAAAAGTGTGACTGAATAGGGAGAGTCACTTCTGTCTGTGAGTTGCAAAGGCCAGTTACTTCACAGGATTGATTCAAAACTTTTACCTGCAGAATCTCCTGAAGACATGTGGGCCAGCAATTGCACTCCTTTGTCTTTGTGAACAAATCATTTTTTAACTTGCTGTTTTCTGTTTTAAATAGCACCACATGCAGAGTCAGAACAGTTGAATTTGAGTTCTGATCTGTCACTAGCTGGTTGAGGCAGACAATTCTAGCTTTCACCAATATCTCTTTTCCCTGTTTTCCATGCTAGCGACTGCATTTCCCAGCCACCTTTGCAGTTAGGTGGGCCATGGGATGACAGCAGAAGGGATGTATACACTTTAAGGCCAAGTCTTAAGAAGGAACGAAAGTGAGCCTCTCATGTTCCCTTACTCCTCCCTGTTGTTTGGGTCATAGGTGTGATGGTAAGTGCTGAAGCAGCCACTTTGGAGCTAGAGTTAAAGCTGTGGCTGTCAAGGTTGCTCCACTAGCCCTAGACCACTATTTGAAAGAGAAATACATTTCTACCTTGATTAAGCCACTGTTTTGGGAGAGGCCTGATTACAGCATCTTAACCTATATTTTGACTCTTATAGAATTCAGGTATAATGACCTTGAAACTGAGACATTATTTTATGTGTTTTGCCTCTATTTTAAAGACAAAATTCTTAAGGGTCAGGAATTTATCTAAGAAATTTGAGACTGTGTGGTGAATATACCTTGCTTTTCCTGATGTATATTAAGGATGTGAATAGGAAAAAAGGAGTGGAGAAGCAAAGCATATTCTTAAAAGTAAAAAGACAGCTGGTTAATCACTTTACCAGAGAACTGTCAAGAAACACTCGATAGAAATACCAGCAGTAGTTGATAAGTTTTTTTTGTGTGTAACACAATAAATACTGTTTGGAATAGCCATATGTTTTACTGAAGAAAATAAAAGAAGAGTTTTAGACCAGGCCTTGGGCACATGGCTGGAAATGTGTGATCCTGGAGTCTGGCTCACCAGGAGAAATCCAAGTCAGCCGCAAAAAATGCTGGCCATGGCAAGTAAACAAATGCAAACTTTCTGCTTGTTCTTTTAAAACCTCCTCGCAGGTATTCCATAATGAATCCTTCAATTCAATATTGAATTTGATTTTTTATTAAGAAAATATTCAAGCATCACAGAAACATGGTAAAATAAACCCATATGTCTGTTATTGAAACTCGCTAATTATTAAGTTTTGCTGAATTTGCTTAGCTTTGTTTTCTTTTTTTTTTTTTTTTTTCATTTTTTGAAATCAGCATGAGTCACACACTGTAGAATGGTACATAAGAAACCTGAAATCAATCTTCCATCTCCTACGGGCTCAAGTCCTGTTCAGTCTTCATGAAGCCACTCACAGAGATCCAGTGAGGGCAGGGGATGCCATCCCTTCTCCTCCAGCTGACACTATCCTCTCAAAGATGTGAACCTTATGTGTAGCTATTCTGATAACACTTGTTTGACTTTCCAACTTCCTACTATTTAGGCCAAGGCATACACTGCCTGGGTTACTAGGCCGTTGCCAACCCCATTAGCAAATAACAGTCTAAACTTCTCAGGGGATCACCTTGGGACTGTTTTAATAATAGAATGTGCGTATACCAAAAAGGTAGGAAACCCTAACTACTTGAGAACCAAACAGACTTGTAGCTCTAGGAAAAAGAAGAGAGGTGGTTGAACCCTTAGGAATCATAAAAGCAGGAGGATTATATAAAACCCTGAGGATTAGAAAACAGGCCTCCCTGTCTGTCCTCCAATTCCCTGACAGTCTGAATCATGATGGGCTGCTGAATGGGTATGGATATTTCCAGGTCTCTGTATCTTAAGCTAATCAGAATGAGTGTGTCAGGTATGAGGAGGGCTATGCAGAGTGTCCAGGCTGGAGGGGTTAGCACTAGGGAGGGCCGCGGGGGCTCTGTGCTGCTCCCAAGGAAGCACACAGAAGAACTTCCAAAGGAAAGAAGGCAACTTCAGTCCAGGCCCACATCAACCTCAAGCATCCGCCTTGCACAGAATGGTGTCTGTTTCTCAAGAGGCTGGGCTCAAATGGAGCAACGTCATAGTACAAAAGGCTCGGCAAGTTCATTAAGGTGCTTCCTGGTTTTGTATGTCAGTATTAAACAGAACATGTTAATGGAAGGCTGTAGGGGACAACATTTCATTGGTAGGTAACTGTTTTTCTTTTCAGTTACCTTGATGCAGAATTTCTAGACAGCAGCAGAGGTACCACCCCTCAAAAGCTGAGCTGCATGCTGCAAAGTGAGTTATATGATTGACTCTGGGGCTTAGTTCTTTTGATATTCCAATTGTAAGCTGACATTGCCCATTTTCTCAGAGATACAGCCATGATAGACCACTACTCACCCTGCACTCCCACCCCATACCCCCACACCCCCTGGTAGCCCCTCATTCAAATGCTCCAAGAAGCATCTAATTGAGTAAGGCACAATAGGATCAACAACAGTGCCTCCTGCAGCCAAACACAAAGACCCACACATCCCTGTGTGGCACATCACAGAGCTGATACAGCATAGTCATATTAATTTAAAGATGTGTCTTCCAGGTTAGAAGTAAGATAAGTTTATTACTGCTTTTAGGTCCAGGAACCTAGACTTCCAGAAAGGAGAGGGCTAGATAGGCACTTAATGTTGAAAGATCTTGGCAATATCACTCAGTCATGATGAGGAAAGGATTTAAATCTCCTTTGCATTTTAAAAATGGACTTTTGTCCACGTCTCTACTTTTACAGGAGGAGCTAGAAGCACAAAACGGTCAAGTGTCTTTCACAGAGTTGGGGCGTCAATGATCAGGTGGAGGTGAAGGCCATTGCTTTCTGAATCATGATCTGTTTTTTCATTCCTCTGACCAGGTTACCCAACTCACAAAACAACTCGTTGATTACAGAGCATGTCCTGGCCACCGAGACATATATAGCGACCTAGTTACCCTACTTTAGTTACTCAACTTTAAGCCCAGCTTCTTCCATTGGCTTAACTGGAGAGATAATATTCATCTATATGTTTGCTTTAAAATATTGGAATCACCTGCCTCTGGCTGTCATGACACACAGTTAAAAAAAATAAAAGTTACAAATCACCTGAAATTTCCCTTTGCAGACACACACACACAAACACACACACGCATGCACAGACACCAAGACACTGTGTACACCTATCATTAGGGTTCTGTCCCAGATAGTATGCAACAATAATAGCTAACATTCACAACATAATTTCCTCAGATACGATTTTTCTCTTAATTATAAAAATTCCCGAGGCTGGGTGCGGTGGCTCACACCTGTAATGGCAGCACTTTGGGAGGCCGAGGCAGGTGGATCACGATGTCAGGAGTTTGAGATCAGTCTGGCCAATAAGGTGAAAACCCGCCTCTACTAAAAATACAAAAATTAACTGGGTGTGGTGGCGCATGTCTGTAGTCCCAGCTACTTGGGAGGCTGAGGCAGAAGAATCACTTAGACCCGGGAGGCGGAGGTTGCAGTGAGCTGAGATCGCACCACTGCACTCTAGCCTGGCTGACAGAGTGAGACTCCGTCTAAAAAAAAAAAAAAAAAAAAAATTCCTATGTGTTAGGTGCTATTATGTGGTCTTTTTACAGAGCAGAATACTGAGGCACAGAAACTTTAAGTAATTTGTCTAAGAATTCACAACTTGAAAGTAGCAGAACCAGGCTTTAAACTTGGGTACTCTGACTTAATTATTAAATATCATTTCTAGTAAAAGTGTAACCTGAAGCATTAAGTTATAATACTCTGCTTTTCATGTAATCTGTGTGGAGGAGATTGTTCTTCTAAATGTATACCCATGACAATATTCTGTCCACCTGCTTCCCTCTGTTTGGGGGAAGGGAGAGGTGGTTGTGACTTCCAGTTTGAAGGGCCTAATTCTTGCCAGGGGAAGGTGACTTGGGGATTGGATAAGAATTTGACATTAGAGGCATCCTCCTTTCTAATCTTGTCACTTGTGTTCATTTTCACTGTTTTTTTCAAATCTTCTGTCTCTGTTTGTCTTCGGTTCCAAGGACATGTCTCCACCATGACAGCTCTCAGAACACAAACTTTCACCCACAAGATATGAAACTATCATTTTCTGGCAAACGCAAGAAACTTTCCATTGACTCTGTTCCCTTGGAGATGGGTTAACTTCCTCTCGGTCATAAACAAGGGCAGCACCTTTGGCATCTGGAACATTTCCTTGTTTGCCACCCGTGGGGCCCATGTCTGGGGGCTTCATGGTGCCATCACTCCTCGACATTTAGGATGTCTCGACTCAGTCAGTTCCCTAGGGAAGTAGCTGCCCTGGGGAAGAGATGCTATCAGAGAAGCGATTCTGTGCCCCACAGAGTTGTCATCCTTCTAGAGGACAATGCTGGCAAAGAAAGGGGAAGGCAGGAGCGGGGCCATTCCTGCCTGAGCAAGAGCTAGAAATGTTCTTCTCCCCAGACACCATCTAAAAATCAAAGCTGACAACTGAGCTGGGACCAACTGATGAAATCGAAGAAGGAGCTAACAAAATGCTCCCAGACTGCTCCATATTTTACTCACTCCAAATCTACCTGTAATTGGGTATGCCACAGGCTGCAGACTTTGGGAATGTGTAGGCAATTCAGGACCATTAGTTAATGCTCCTGCAGTGGAGGGCTCTGTTCTACAATCCACGCCAAGAAAAGACCCAGAAACTCCTTATGAGTTTCAAAGATTTTCACCTTTGAAAGACTGCCCTCAATATAGATTTAATCGCAAGGACCCAATGAGAACCCTTTCTAATGTAATTCTGCTCTGTTATCCTTTCTTCCTCCTAAGAACCAGACAAAAAGGAACCAAACCAAATAACACAAGGTATAAATTTATCTTGCCACAGATTGAGAACAATGTTTGCATTTATGCTATATTTAGGATGTGTATGGAATTTACTGTATTGAACACATACTAGTGATTTTTGTTTTTTGGTTTTTGTTTTCGAGACTGGGTCTTACTCCATTGCCTAGCCTTCAGTGCAGTGGCACGATCATAGCTCACTGCAGCTTCAAATTCCTGAGCTCAAGTAATTGTTCTACCTCATACTCCCAAAGCACTGGGATTACTGGCACAAGCCACCACATGTGGCCCACATTGGTGATTTAGAAAGTGTATAGCTTTTTTAAAAGACCTAAGATCTTTTGTTTTGCTTATCTGGCCACCCAGAGACAGCTTGAAAAGTTTAATTAAAATGGACAACTTGGACAGGTGTCCTGCCATCAGTAGCCTCCATCCCCCACTCAGGAGCAGACCTGGGAGATGATGTCTTCAGAAGGCAAAGCAAAGTGCATCCAAGCAGAGGCTGAGGTTCTCCAAAAAGGAAGGGATGGAAAAATCCAGGTGATTTCAAAAAACATTGTTGCAACCTAATTACTTTTGATATACCTCAAAGTTGTACTAATATACAATTTAAACCTCAGGGATTCCTTTGCGTCCCACCTGTGAATTATCTGAGATGGCAGTCAACAGCAATGAAGAACCCAGGAGGACTCGGTAGACCAGAGTACTAAGAAACAGCATTCTATCATTCCTTGTACCCATGAGTTTTTTTTTTTTTGTAGATGTGTGTGTGTGTGTGTGTGTGTGTGTGTGTGTGTGTGTGTGTGTTTGCAGGTGACCTTTATATATAAAGAAAGATTATTTGCAGCAATACTTATTTATAAATTGTTACATCCCTGAGGATCTTAATTTTTCCTGCCAAAAGTCTCATGTGACTAAATATTGTATTTTTGATCAGCTGATATGCCACTAAATATTGGAGGAGCTTGCTTTCTTCAGGGTATGCCTTAAGCCTCAAACCATCACAGGGTCATCACTGAAATCATTTAGTCTTCATTCAGCTTTCTCAATAAGTTTCGTCAAGAGCATACTTTGGGCCAAGCATTGTCCTAGGAACCATGGGCATCGTTATGACAAAGCCACGAAGGAGCCACATGATCTCGAAAGAGAGAGAGAAATGACAACGCATTATAGCAAAAGAGTGTGAAATATGTTAGTTCATAAGAACTAAACAAACATAAGGAGGGAAGAGTCAACTCTTAACAGGATTTAAAGGCTGGAAGAGAAGCATTCATAGAGGAAGATTCATTTGATCTGGTCCTGGAATAGTTGATAAATGAGTGGGATTGACCAGGCAAAGAGGAGGAACAAAGATATTGAGAACCAAGGGAATAACAGGTTCATGGGTTAAGAGGGCTTGAGGTATCAAGTGGTCAAGTTCACTGGAAATCAGAGTGAAAATATATGTGGGCAACGGGTTGTAGATGACCGTGTGTGCCACATGGGGAGGTAAGAACTTAACTTTACAGGTGATGGGGAAAGGATGATGATCTTAAAACTATGATAAAACTTACTTTGCATTTCAGGAAGGTCCCTCTGAGAACAGTGAAGCAAATAAAATTATATAGAGGGGAGAATAGAAACACCACCAGCAACAACCAAAAAACATGGGGAAATGTTGCCATAATATAGGTTAGAGATTACACAGTTCTAAGATTTTGGTAGTGGACGTGAAGGGTGAAGATAAGTTTCCAAAATGTGTAGGAGGTGGAAATAAACTGGGCTTAGAAACTAATGGAATACAGAACACCTGGGAGCAGGAAGCGACAAAATGCCTCCCTGGTTTCTAGAATGGGATGGTGCTATCATTCAATAAACTAGGAAACACAAGAGAAGGAACAGACATGCAGGCCAGGAATCTGTGGGTCCTCAGGGGAAGCTGCCTGGTAAGTCATGACCAGCACACATCTCGTGCTCTGGAGAGTGCAGTTGGTCTGTGTTCTCATCCAGGTTGCTTAGGTCTTTTTAAAAACCTGTAGAACATACACTACATCAAAAGTGCACACAATATAGATGTGCAGCTTGATGGATTACTGTAAACTGAAGATCCTTGTAACCACCACCCAGACAAGAAACAGAACATTGCCAGCACCCAGAAGCCCTCATGGCCTCTCCTGCCCCTTCCCCATCAAACATTCCCCTTACTCACAAAGCATAACTCCTGTCCTCAATTTTATTATAACCATGCCCTTGATTTTTCCTTTTTAAAGTTTTACCACCTAAGCATCCATTCCTGAACATCATAGTTTAATTTTGCCTGTTATGGAATGTCAAGCAATATGTGTTCTTTTTCTGGCCACTGTAGCTTGGTTTGGATTGTGTGAGTCTTTTTTGTGATATGTAGTTTGAATGTACTAATTTTCAATGCTGTTTGACGTTCCATTGAATGAATACACCACAACCTGTGTCTTCATTCTGTGATGGACATTGGCACTGTTTCTACCTTGAGGCTATTTTTTTTTTTTTTTTTTTGAGACGGAGTCTTGCTCTGTTGCCCAGGCTGGAGTGCAGTGGCGCAATCTCGGCTCACTGCAAGCTCCGCCTCCCGGGTTCACGCCATTCTCCTGCCTCAGCCTCCCACGTTGCTGGGACTACAGGCGCCTGCCACCATGCCCGGCTAATTTTTTGTATTTTTTTTAGTAGAGACGGTGTTTCACCATGTTAGCCAGGATGGTCTCAATCTCCCGACCTCATGATTTGCCTGCCTCAGTCTCCCAAAATGCTGGGATTACAGTTGTGAGCCACCGTGCTTGGCCTCTTGAGGGTTTTTTTTTTTTTTTTTTTTGAGATGGAGTCTCACTCTGTCGCCCAGGCTGGAGTGCAGTGGCCTCTTGAGACTACTTTAAACAAGGTTACCAGAAACATTCCTGCCCTGGTCCCCTTGTACCTATGTACACACATTTCTTTTAACCAGGAGTATAACTTCTGGGCCATATGGCATGCATATCTTAAGTTTTGGTAGATAAACTGTTTTCCAAACTGACAGCATCACTTTCACACTACTTCCAGCCATGCGTGATACTTACCATGACATGACGTTGTTGTCAACACTTGATGTTGGCAGGGTTCTTTTCTGTACTCTCTTCCTCTCTCTCTTTTTTCCTCCTTTTTCCTGACCCAGTCTCTCTCCCTTCCAGCTCTTTGCCTTCTTTCCTTCCTCGTTCTGGTGGGTGTGCCTTTCTACTCCACTGTGGTCTTAACTTGCCTCTGTGTTACCTAGTGATGGTGACTTGGCCTTTTGGGTCCTCTTTTATAAAATGCACATGTAGATCTTTTGCTTGCTGCAGTCTGCTGCATTGTCTAATGGTGTTTGTAGGGACCTTGCCAACTGTGGAACTGTGCTGGATGGCCAAAGAGGTCTGCCCCTCTCTTCTGCCATGCCCAGTGTGTGGTAGCCTTGACGTGGGATGTGACAGTTTCACCTGAAAAATGAATTTTTTGCTATAGTTCATCATGTGGCTGCCTTCTAAGTTACCTGAGGACTAGGGTTTGCTGTTGTGGCCGTTAACTTTGGGACTTTTGCTTCTCTGCAATCACCTGAAGTCTCCACAAAAACATGTGTCGATCCTCCCAAGGGCAGAAGAAAGCCCGTGTGGATAAGTGATTTATCAACAGAGCAGTCTCCTGGGTAAAAGATGCTTGAACATACACAAGGATGTTCACAGAGGTATAAAGAGAAAATGGTGGACCAGTGGGTTCATGATTTCAAGTGTCTGAAACACACTGGTTTTAACAATGCTAAATTGGGTTTTCAGCTGCAAGGCTTCCTGGAGTCTCTGTGTACACTGAGAATTGAATTCCAAGAGGGAGATCGTAGTAGATACCAGGTGCATTGCAATCGTGCGTTTTTTTTTTTTTTTTTTGGAGGAATCTCTCCCAGTGTTTCCACACTAGATGTGCTCCCTTCACCCTCAAAGTCCATTCTTCTTCTTTTGCATACTGCCAACTGATTACCATGTTCTCTTGGCTACCTGAGAAGTTTTCCTTTAGGAGCTATTATCTCCTTTCTAAAGTGATTGCTGATTGCTCTGCTCTCTAAAGGTCACCTTGGATCCTCCCATTTTCTCCTCTCCATGAAATGGTACAAAGTGGAGTGCAGGCTAAAAGCAAGGGCTGAGCTGGGACCAGTGTCACACCTGTGGTCCCTGCTACTGCAGAAGTGGAGGCAAAAGGAGTGCTTGAGCCTAGGAGCTCAAGTCCAGCCTGGGCAACATAGTGAGATCCTTTCTCTACAAAAAACAAATAAAATAACATAAAATACAACTTAAATTAAAAAAAATTAAATGCAAATGGAGAGTCAGCAGCTTGGGTCTGCATCTAGGCTCATCCACAGCCAGCAGGGCAATAGCCTTAATAAACTACTTAACATTTGGAAGTCTTGGTAACTTAATGTAGAAAAGAGAACAGTGTCTGTTAAGGGCTGTTTTTTAAGGGTATTTTTTAAAATAGACAGGGTATTGCCCTGTTGCCCAGGCTAAAACACAGTGGCATGATCTTAGCTTATTACAGCTTCAAGCTCCTGGGCTTAAAGGATCTTCTCATCTCAGCCTCTGGAATAGCTAGGTGTATTTATCTGTTCCCACAATGCTGTAAAGAAATATCTGAAACTGGGTAATTTATAAAGAAAAAAGGGTTAATTGGCTGATTATTCCACAGGCTGTACAGGAAGCATGGCCAGGGAGGATTCAGAAAATTAACAATCACGGCAGAAGGCGAAGGGGAAGAAGGCACGTCTTGCGTGGCCAGAGCAGGAGGAAGAGAGAGAAGGAGGTGCTGCACACGTTGAAACAAACAGATCTCATGATAACGCACCCACTATGCCAAGAACAGCACCAAGGGGGAAATTCATCTCTATGATCCAATTACCTGTCAGCAGGCCCCACTTCCAACACTGGGGATTCCAATTTGACATGAGATTTGGGCAGAGACACAGTCTCAAACCCTGTCACCAGGACTACAGGTGCATGCCACCACACTCAGCTAATTTTTAAATTTTTTGTAGAGTTGGGGTCTTGCTATGTTGGCCAGCTGGTCTCAAACTCCTGGGCTCAAGCAATCCTCCCAATTTTTGAGGCTTAATTGACACATTTCATGTAAGGTGTTCAGAACTGTGCTTGGCACATAGTAAATATTTAATGTCGTTATGTATTGTTCTTCTTGTCATCCTGTTATTATTCCAGCTTCTTTTGCCAGTACAGATCCTTGATTCTCATGCCATGATTCTCTTGCGATTCTCATCCCAGAGCCTCATGCCTCCCCTGAGCAATGTAAACACTGAGTGTTTGTGCCTGAGTCCGCCCTGCAGGACGTGAAATGCAAGTCACCACGCACTTAGCTGTACTAACATAATACAGATATGCACACGTGGGCACGGGAAAGAGACATCACCTCGAATCGTGGTTTGTCACTTGAAAGATGGAACTAAGTGTTAGGATGTTAATCATCTTTGGGGCAGAATTTAATTTCCTCATGTGAATATTTTATTTTTTCCCCAGCCTCTCCACTAATGAAGATCTTTTAAAGGCTGTATGTAATAGCTTTGAATAACCTCCAATAGAATGAATCTATCTCTGACTGAAAACCCTTTCTGAGGATCGAAGACACCTGAACATATGGAGCAAAGAGCTGTGGGTCCTAGAAAGCACAGCCGCTTGTGGCTTGGGCAGGCTAGTTCCCTTCCTTGGAGCACAGGGCGTTTTGTTTTGTTGTTGATGTTTTCCAGAGAAATTAAAGATATAATCATTACTCCATGGTGTCATTGTGGGATAATATGTATGAAAGATTTAGCTTAGTGCCCGACATCTTGTAGGCAGTTGACAACCCTTTGACTCTTTCTCTCCTTCTGTCTAAAAAATTTTTAATTTTAATTAAAAATTTTTAAAAAATTTAATTCAAAAATTAAAAAAATCTTGTGCCTGGGGTTTCTTCTATATAGGGTGTGACCCTAGACATAATTTTTGCTGACTCAATTTATTGCAATATGCTGAGTCAAGTTCTCGCAGGTACCATCTCAGATAAACACAAGGTCCCTTCCCAATAGTGGCCTCAGCTTCTATGCCTCCATGCTTCTGCTGTCAAACTCCAGAATGGGATCTGAGGATATTCCAGAAAAAGATACAGCTTTCTTCCCCAGCCGGCCTCTAAACTGTTTCTATGTTTTCTTGATATCGCTTTTGGGGAACTAAAAAGTGTAGTAAATGGTGGAGATGAGGAGCTTTTCTGTCTGTAGTTCGTTCATTCATTCATTCATTCCTACTTTTAATGATGGCATATGCACAAGCACCCTACATAAAATAAGGATGTATAAGCTGTGAATTCTGCCTCCCAGGACCCCCAGGTTTGAGTGTAATCTTGTCACTGGCTATAAAGTTCTTTATTATTGTAGTTTCCTCATTGCTATCCTTTCTGTCTCAGTGTCCCCAATTCCCAGGTATTTGGTAACTGACCTTAAATATTTGGTTCATAGCGGAAGTTCGCTGTGGGCTTGTTTCTTTTCATTCCATGTACATGCTAACTGCTGGATTTAGATATACTAAGAGACCTGGAGGCAATGGGTGCATTTGATAGATATCACATAAATAAATAAAGCAACACTTGTCAGTCTCACACCTTCTCCCTCACCCTCCCCACACGCAGTCTTTCTGGATCGGAATAGATAGAAGTCAGGATGGGGAAGGCAGACTCTGCTCTACCCATTCCAGTGGGAATCAGCAAACTTTTGTATCTCATGAAGCCTTGTCAGCATCACATTTAATCTAAATGTTATCATAATTATTATAACTTTACATTTATATAGCTCTGAGTCTCTGGGGAGAAGAAAGAACTCTGAATATAAAAAAGATGATCAGGCTTCACCCCTCCTTTCTAGGGAGATAGGCTTTTTTAAAAAATAATAATTTTTGTGCCTTTATTGACTCGTTCCTTGAGGCATCACCTGGATGTACTGCCTGGGGGATGTTTTTTTCCTGGATAAGATCAACTTGGAAAAATGCACAAGGGGAGAGTGGTGGTGGAGGCAAAACATGCTTGTGGCCAAAGGGAAAAATTCTTGCCAAGATTAAAGAAGGAAAGAAACTAAGATTTATTAACTACCAAGTAAAATCTAAGCCCTGAGTTACTTGCTTTGCATATCTAATTTAACAGCCACTAAAATTCCCAGAGAAGTATTATTATCCCTATTTCACAGTTCTGGAAAGAGAAGCTCATTGAAATTCAGGAACTTGCCCAAGGTCACCTAATTAGTATGTGGTAGATGATGAGTTTGAGCCCCTCTCTCTCCTTGCAAGTTCCTGCTCTTCTTGGTGTGATTGAAAACAAGCTTGCAATCTTATTCGGACGCCTCCTAGGCATTGGCTAATCAGCCACCTACTGCCTAGCACTGTGCTATGAGGTTTGAGAGATGCCAAAGATTTATCAATCCTGGCTCCCCTTCAAGGATTTTCAAAAAGGGAGATAGGATTGATGTGCAGGATCCAAGTCTGTTGGAGTTGAGGGGACTAGGAGGGGACTAGGAGAGAACTAAAAGCGAACTCTTTGAGAGGGTGTATAGTACAGTCACTCTTGACGTAAGTGACTCCATCTTAGAAAAGAACTCCATCTTACATCTCAAATGGCTTCATGCCAACAGGACCAGACATTCACCTAATCAACAGAAACTACCTGAACCTGACAAGGGCATAACCGGACACACTCTTTACATCACCTCTTACCAGAGGACAAGGACTCTAAGAAGAGCAGGACTTCACCGTCCACAAAACCATTTCACTGAACGCCATCCCACTGTCACCCATGGTTAGCGCCTGGCATCTGCCACCGAAGGCTCTGCCCACCTCAAAGGATCTTCCCTTGCAAGACATTGAAGATTGTCTGGATCAGGCCAGCATTCTTTGTCCAAGCCACTCTCCTGGGATTGGTTCATTAACCCCTTTTTCCTACCCCCTTTTGTCTTTTTGTTAAATGTTACTTTGTTTGATGTGGAAATGTTAATCTATAACATTTATATAATGATTAAGTATCCTACTATATATAGTTTGCAATATTGAGTGACTTGTGGGTCAGCTAGGGCCTGTGTGCTCGTGCCTCTGACTACCGAGTGAATGAGATGTAATAAGAATAATTGCCACCTTGGAAACTCCATGTAGGTCATGGCTGAAATAAAATTCTGACCTGTGGAAAGACACATATGTGCATGGATCTGGTTCTGTCTCTGACCTTGCTCTGGTCACCACAGAGGGCTTCCTGGAAGAGGAGGTTGGAGGAGGGCATCGTAGAACAGTAACTCAGAGACATGATGGAAAGGGAGGGAAGGAACTCAGGGGGTTTAGGGACAAGGAAAAGACAACCTAGCCTAGGGGAACACCTGGGGGCTCCTGAGTCCTGGTAGATGGATTTAGAAGGACACAAAAGATACAGTTTGAGAAGCAATGGAAAGAAAGAGGAAGCGTTTTTCTGGGCCTTCTGCTTTCCTCACAAACCCCAAGGCTAATTTATTTCTCATTCCCTCCTAGGGTCACTGGGAAGATTTGCAGAGAGCTCAGCGTGGTGCTTGTCACTCCTCGTGTATGTGGTTGCTCCATTTCCATTCCCCCAGTGGTCCAGGCAGCTGCAGAAGCTGCTGCGTCTCTCTCACTGCTCGGGAACAAGGTGAAGCCAAATGGAAAAGCTCTGAAGGAGAGGAGCAGGACAGCTTGGTGCACCAGTGGAGTGCAGGAAGGTAAGCACAGGCTGTCCTCCTGAGTCCCAGAACATGACATAGTTGACTTTGGCCAGGGATTGATAGGCAATTTTTCAGCTTTTGCAGAAATCCCTGCTCTGCAGAATGTGAAAGTAAAAGCAGGTCTCTTGCAATGGGATGACAGGGAAACAGGACAATGGCCAGGGATAGAGTGGAATGGCTAAACGGGCAGTGGGAACCCTGTTTGTATCAAGGATCATGGACCAAGAGAAAGATAAAATCTATCCAGGGTTATTTTGAGGCAAAGAAGAACTGGGTTTAGTTTGTTACAGACGCATACAGAAAGCTTATACTCAACCTGTTTTAAAGCAAAGGGATGGGAAACAAAGCTTCAGTCACAAAACTTGAAGCATGCAATTGCCCCGCTTCAAACCTTTCCTATCGCCCTGCTTGCAAAAAGGAAAAGACCTAACACTGTAACACGGTGCATGAGGCTATAAGTTATTAGTGTTTCTTTTGATAAAAGTAAATGATGCTCACTGTATAAAAATTCAAATTCCACAGCAGTGTATTAGGTCACATGTAAGGGTCCCCCTCCCACTTTCTAAGCTGACTACCCATACACAGCCAGGTTCTGATGGACAAAGTCAGCAGTCATTCCCTGAGTCAAGCCTCACTGTAACCCTTCCAGCCAGGTTAGATAATGCTCGGATATTCAAATGTTCTTTGCATGAAGGCATTGCAGCTCCCTCTGCCTAAAAATCTATCTTCTCTCCAGGCCCCTGCCTCTCCTCTACTTGATGACACCTTCAACTCAGTTTCATATTCGGCCCAAACGTCACTTGCTTTAGGAAGTTTCCCTAATATGTCCCCATAGACCTGCTCATCACCTTCTTAAAACTCCCATTGTGTCCTTCATGGATTTAATAGTTTCTTTGATTTCATGTCTCTCTCCCTTTGTTGATTCAGTATGGCTTGAGAGCAGGGATCAGCTGTTCAGCTCTCTATTCTGAGAACCTAGCAAAAAGACTGATGTCAAGAAGACTGATGCTCAGTGAATGCTAGTGGAATAAATGGGTGGATGGATAGATGTATGGATGAATAAATGGATGGATGAATGCATTTAATGAACCAAACCAAACTTGAAAATGCCCTTCAATTCTTTATTGTGACTAAAAGGAAAGGAAAGAGAATGAGAAAGCTGAGAGAAAAAGAGTCGTCTAGGTGAAAAAAATGGAGGAAAAGCTAATACACACAGAAAAGCAGACAGACGCAAGAAAAAAAAAGAAAAAGACAAAGAAACAGAGGGAAAAGGTCTCATGCATTTAAAAAGGTGGTAAGATAAGCCATTCTGGTTATACCTGACTATCTGCTTGGATCACTTTATAAACATCGTTAGAAATGATACCCATTTTCACTGTTTATTTACATTCTTTTCATTCTTAAACTCTCAGAGAATGGGTTCCAGTGGGATACAGTTAACAGTCCAATGAGAAAGAAAATATTACCTGAATTGCAGTGACAGTGATAGAAGACATATTACCCTTGTAGCCCAGTGGGCTAAATTTTTGTAAAAAGAAGTATGGGATTAACAAGAACAACAAAAAATAATGACAGATTGAGAGGGGTCTGGGGTCCTTCAGAAAATGATCAAGCTATTGGTAAGATTCTGAAACCGCCATGGCCTGTCCTATTCCTCAAACCACCTCCACCCACTGCCATCAAGTTATCTCATTAGATGACCAGAGATTCGCCTGGAGAGCTCAAAACACAGAGCAAGCGGCACCCCCAGGAGGCTCTGTCAGACTCACAGGTCCACTCTTCAAAGGTCCTTGTATGCCCAGGGCTGTGGAGCGGGAAATAAAACATTCTCCAACTTTAGATTCATACCTGAATGAGAGGAAGTAGATGTAATTATGTTTAATTGCCACAACCCCTGGAACTCAGAGAAGAAAACATTCCGAGATGAGATATCCTAGTGCCACCATGGAGTCGAACTGTCATTTTGCCTTCAGGGTCACAGAAAATATTACCATAGGCAGAATCCTTCAGTCAGAAAAAAAAAAAATATCTAGGGATAGAGGATGAGTAAAGGCTTAGCCAAATGGGGAATAAAGATTCACACCAGGGATAATTTGGTAGTAGAATGGGAAGCTTTGTGTACCAGGAATAGAAATATGAGCTGGAGAAAGATGAGGAGGTAGGGGAGATGAGAACTGTAGACAAACCAACCAGGCACTGAATCTCACTTCCCCAGAGGACGAAGGGAGACTCACCCTTTCTTCTTATATGCTTCTGTAGTATTTTAATTTTTTGAAGCAAATTGTATTACTTTGAAATTGGAAAAAATATTTTTTAAATAAGAAAAATTTGTTTTATTCCAAGTGCCAGAAAGAGATATCTGGAAACCCTAAAAGATCAAAGGTCCTGCTTCTTTAGTCCTCTAATCTTGAAGTCAGCCCATGATCCGTTCCATGGGACTGACCTGCATGCATCTTGGTCTTTTCCAGGCTAAGAAGTAACCCAAGATTTGCTAAACATGGTGGTAGGGGCCTTGAGGAGGCAAGACATCTCTGCAAGAAGAGGACCCAGCCTCTTTCCTGGGAAGAGACGAGAGGCCACCTGCCTGGTGTGTTTGCTAACACGCAGGAGCTGCGGCCTGTAATCATCATTAGCTCTCTTTGGTGTTTACTGACTGTTATTAATTAGAACGAGCAAACTTGGCATTAATGTGCCTGCCATAAGGATGAAGGTTCTTACTGCACAACCATCCTGCATAAGCGGCTAGACTGGGACTCATTTACCAACTGTCACCAGCATGATGCAGGGCTACGGGCACCAGCTGATGAAGGACTGGGCAAGGGAGGGTGCTCGGACCTGTGCTTCTCTGGAAGTTCAGAATTAGGGGAAGCTGTGCTGGAATAGAGGGAAGCAGAGCCTCTCCCCAGCTCATGTGGGAGCTGCTAGCAGGCTTTGGGCAGCCTCCAAAAGTAGCCCAGGCAAACCCCCAAGGTCCTTGATCACCAGACAGCTTTCCTCTGGTGCTGGCTGTAGCAACTTTCTCCCTAATCAGAAAATCACTGAACACAACTTCCTTTATAAGACAGTGGATCAGTGTCCTGTTGCCCTTCAGGACAGACCCTGCTCTTCTGTGGGTCTTGGGAAAGAGGTTAGGGATATGTACCGTTGCCAAGAAAGGGAAGGCATTATCTGGTGTTCGGATCTATCAGTCTGTTCTCTTGTTTCTCTGGAAGTGATGCTATCCCTGCGTATTTCCTGTCTAAAAGAGCAGCCTTCAGAGAGGAGACTGCCACTATATGGGAAGTTTTGAAAACAGGGGAGGTAAAGGAACATGTTAGCTAGAAAAGAAGGTTAATTTCTTACTGCATGGTTACATGGCCTCGATGAAGAGGGGAGTCTCTGGAGAAAATTTCAACGTTTCAACTGGCTTAGAAGTAGGATGCACAAGAGACTTAAGGTAGGAGACTTAAGAGAAGTCACGTGTTCATCCTCAGCTTCCCTGGGAGGCAGCGTAACTGGCAACCATGTGGGCAAGCAAGGCGTCCAGAGGAAGGGGCACCAGGGACATGTTCTCCGAGCTATGGGCCTCGTATTTTGGATTGTTTTGAGAATCATTGTGCTTACATCCTTAGAGGATCTGGGTGTAGGTCAGACACACTACAGGGCTCAAGCCTAAGCAACCAGGGAAATTAGCACCGAATCTCACGTGGGACAAAGACTTGACAAAGAGCCAGGCTGCACACCTCCTCACCCAGAGGCTCTTTCTTCCTTCCCTCCCTCCCTGGTTTTCAGGAAATCCTGCATTGGTATAGACAATGGTGTGCTCTGAATGAATGTCTCTGCTACCTGGAGACACTTAGGCTCTTTGAAGTAACTCACTAGTGGAAGTAGGGGGGATTGTGAGAAGTAGAGGGAGCTGATAAATGTGGGTGCTAGAATAGGGGGTACATTTGGGTCAGCTGGGAATTTGGGGAAAGGATAGATTAGGGTTCTGTGTCACCAAAGGCAGCATAAGGTTTCACAGAAGTTCATAGAGGAAAACCTCAAGATGTTGCCACATTTCTGAGATGTCAGCAGCTAAGAGAAGAAAAGATCGCTTAGTTACAGAAGTTTTACCCATGGGAGCGTCTGGAAAATGGCACTTAACGTTGTCACTGTCTTCATGTATCAAGCACCTAGAAGTTCACAGTGCAGCTCTGAAGGCATGCTCATTTCTCTCTTCTTGTCTCTTCAGGTGCTACATGGTGTGTAGGAAGGCTAGTGACCTGTTAGGCATTTGGAAAAATTTATGCAGCTTCAAGGCTCATCTCAAAAGCGAACTCTGAGGCCTTCTTGACCTTTCGAGCTGTGTCGGGTCTCTCTATCCCCTGTGGGCTCATTAGAACTTGGATATTCCTTTAATGCAAACAACACATGGAAATAGAATGGACAGTCATTCCCGTTTAGTTCTCAGCTGTTCAAGGTCAATACTTATGCTCTGTTGATCTCTCTAACCCTCTAGATCTGGTGCCTGGCATGCTGTAGCTACCAGTAAATGAGGCAACAGTCTTCTGGAAGCTGCACTTCTATTACATATATACTGATGTTCACCAAGAAGAACACACCAAAATGATAAATTTAGTTAATATTGAGCCTGTGTATAAAGAGACACACTGGATAAAGGATATAAATTTAGATGTTATAGCATGGAGGAAGTAGGGGAGAGAGGAATTGAATTAATTGAGCAACTAGTTTTTACCTGGTGCACCACAAAGTCTTAAATATGTTATCTAATTCAGCCATCATCACAACCCTTGCAGGTAGGTATTTAACTCCTTAGATGGTTATTATGTTCTTTTCTCTACAGGCACTATTTTAGATGATAGACTCTGATGGCGAACAAGAGAAGCAGAGATCTCATTGCTTGTTTATGCACAATCTAGCAACTATTCTACAGCTCAGACAGGACACGTGAATTGACTGGCTTTACATAGCTCCCAAAAATTCATATGCAAATTGACTGGCTTTACATAGCTCCCAAAAATTCACACACGAATTGACTGGCTTTACATAGCTCACAAAATTGACTGACTTTACATAGCTCACAAAATCGACTAGGTTTACATAGCTCATTTAAGTCTGGCCTGTGTGGTTCTAAGGTCTATTCTCTTTACGTATTGTAGGTAACATATATTCCAGAAGAAGTAACCCAGGAAACTCTGAAATTTTCATTTTGCAACCAAGAAGGGCATTCAGGAAAAGCTAGCAATTCTGGAGCATTCTGAGACCTCCAAATAGTCTTTGGTGATGTTTAACAGCTTCCATAATTTCATCAGTTAGTGCTGGGTTCGGGATTAGGCATTACATGGTGGAAGGCGAGGGATGGTTCTCTGTCACTTTAAGTCCTAAATTATTTTCAGGTGTTTGTTTAGAGGCAGCACTGGGAGGCAGCCTGCCATTTAGTGGAAAGGGTGGACATGGCCTCCTTTAGACCTCTCATCAGAGTTACTGTTTGGAGTAATGAATAAGCACGGGGATTGATTTGATGCCTAATGAATAATCAGCTGCCATCAATAATTGTAATCACTAATCTGGTGCAATTAGAGGCAATTATAATAAATGCAATTCCCTCTCGTGCCACTAACGAACTACAGAAATATGAATTGACTTCAGGGGGCTGGCAGTGATTTATGTGATTGTGAGATCATGAATCCCATTATCTTGGGAAAGATTCTTAAAGGGGCAAGGTCCTATTCTGATGTCACCGCTCCCTAATGAGAAGCTAGAAAATGCAGTTCTAGAGGTAATGGGCACAGAGGCTACTGTATTTCTCTCACAACTGGCTTTAGATAAGGGCCTTGTGCAGATTCAGCTGGGACTGCCATGCAAAGACCTGTTCCTTTAAGTTCTGCTTACTGTAGTGATACACCTTTAAGTCTTGTACAATGAAGATGAAATATTCCAAACTATGCTGCACAAGAGGAGGTGAACAGAAACATCTGGATGGAGAAGATCTTTTTTATATTCAGCCATGCCAATTGACCTTCTACCCTCTCCATAGCCAAAGGAATCCCCAAATTTCCACAGAAAGGCATTTTTATGTAAGTTGAATGGCCTTGGAGGTTGTCAGTATCTTTAAAAAATGCTTAAATAGCTGGCTGGCCATGGTGGCTCATGCCTGTAATCCCAATACTTTGGGAGGCTGAGGCAGGCAAATCATGAGGTCAGGAGTTCGAGACCAGCCTGGCTAATATGGTAAAACCCCATCTCTACTAAAAACACAAAAAAACTAGCTGGGCATGGTGGCTCGTGCCTGTAGCCCCAGCTACTGGGGAGGTTGAGGCAGGAGAATCAGTTGAATTGAGGAGGCAGAGGTTGCAGTGAGCCGAGATTATGCCACTGCACTCCATCCTGGGCAACAGAGGGAGACTGCGTCTCAAAAAAAAAAAAAAAAAAAAAAAAAAAAAAAAAAAGCTTAAATAGCTATAATTATGTTAGTCCTGTTTTCAAAAATGTTGAGTTGCCATGCATTTTCTAATGAATCAGCCAGAGCTTTTTAATGTGGGAACAGCATGTTCCCACATTGTTGTGACAGGACCGTAGTGAGCAAGGATGAGGTGGGAGCTAAGGTGACCAACTGCCCGCCTGCCTGGAACGTGGTGTGTTTCTTGGATTTGAGACTTTCAGTGCTAAAACTGGAAGAGTCTTGGGCAAACAGAGGTGAGTTTTTCCCATGGAGATGAGGTCCAGGATAGAGGCAGAGGCCAGATAACATAGGGCCTCTCATTCTTCTAGTAGCTCAGATAGAATTCAACCTCCTGCAGTGCACTGCAGGCTCTGCCTGGTCTCACCTCCGCTCCCATGCCCCAGCTCCTCTCCTGCTGGTAAGTCCACCTCTATTCATTCCACAGGGTCTCTAGTTCTTGCCTCAAAGCCCTTTGCTTTCCTTTTCTTTTCCTGGAGAGCTCTCTGGCCCTGATTTTTCTCAGAGCCCGCTTCTTCTTGTCATTCAGGTCTTACCTCAAATGGCCCCATGGAATTAGGCTCTCAGGCCCTGTCCGTCACAGCATTATCTGTGTGTGAGTAGGTGCTTGCCATCCTTGTCTGCTAAGTCACAGGCCTACAAGAGTGCCCCAAACATGATGGGCCCTGATTAATATCATCCCGTAAAGTTACCAAACCCCTTTCCAGCCTTACTTTCCTCTATTGGTGCACAAGTGTTCATCCCCATTCACATTTGCCTACATGCTCTTCCCTGAACACATCCTGCTTCTTCCTCTCCATTCTGCCTGAAATACCTTCCCTCTAATTCCTTCAGTTTTGGCTATTGGCTGAAATTCTTCCAGAAGGAACTTCTGCAAAGCCTTCCTGGCTCCTTGATGGATTGGCTTTTTGGCTTATGCCTATAATCCTACCACTTTGGGAAGCTGAGGCAGGAGGATTGCTTGAGCCCAGGAGTGCAAGACCAACTTGGGCAACATTGTGGAACTTCATCTCTACAAAAACAAACAAACAAACAAAAATTAGCTGGGTATGGTGGCATGCGCTTGAAGTCCCAGCTACTAAGGAGGCTGAGGTGGGAGGATTGCTTGATACTGGGAGGTAGAGACTGCAGTGAGCTATGGTTACATCGCTGCACTCCAGCCTGGGTAACAGAGCAAGACCTTTTCTCAAAAAAATTAAAAAAAAAAATCTAAGTTAACATGCCCAATCCCTTCACATACTTATTTTTATGGTGAGAACACTTGAAATTTACTCTTAGCAATTTTGAAATGTACAATACATTATTAACTACAGTCCCTATGCTGTACAATAGATCTCAAAAACTTATTCCCTCTAGCTGAAATTTTGTACCCATTGACCAACATCATTCCCACCTTGTCCTTTACCAAACAACTAGCATGTTCCTGCATGCCAGGCACTTTGCTCCTTACTGCTTCGTGTTTATCCTGTATGTCCACCTTTACAGGACAGGACAGTCCAGACAGCACCAACAGCCTTTGCCTGAGCTCTGCTCCAGAGCTTCTCCAGCCCCGTGATCAGGCACTAACTATAACAACTGAACCGATGGAAGTAAATCCTACCCCAGAGGGGTATTGGCAGGATTAAAGCAGGTAGTAGATAGCCTCTTGCACAGTACCATATACAGAGTAGGATCTCCTACACATAGTAGGATTCTTGACTTGAATCAAAACAGAACCCACCTAGCACAGCAATAAGAAAAATAAGATTCTGCAGACACCAATGCTAGTCTCAGGGCTGCCACTAACTAGGTATGTGACTTTGACCATGCCCCTTCACCTCCTGCCCATGATTTTCTTGTGTGTAAAATGAGGCACTATTGTTTAGATTTCTCAAGGGCTTCCAGCTGTAACATTCTACAGTCCTACGCATTGCTGGAATTGCAGGGGGACAGAGGAGGGAGGGTAAACCTCACATGTTCATGTTTTAAAATTTCAAATGAAGGAAGTTGTTGTTTTCTCCTCTTCCCTTCTCCCCAGTGGTAGCAAACAAGCAATAAATATGGAAATCCTAAAAGCCAGAGAAAATAGTGAGTGTTCTCCATTTTGCTGACAAAGTACACAGAGGCTGCGTCACAAAATGAATGTGCTTATCCCTCTGGTGTGCTGCATGAATTCCTCCAGGCCCGAGCATGGCTGGACCACTCACAGGACAGCTGTCCTTTGTTCTGTCAGTACAGGGTCCCCTGCTTGTGTGCTGACCAGCACAGCACTGGGTGACCACTGCAGAGTGAAGGTGTGCGTTCCTTCGCCAGGGAGACCCGAACAGATGGAATCCATGCTTAGTGCAGTGACTGGAAGGAGGTAGAAACAATGCAGGTGAATTGGGAGGGCGGTTCTGGGAGACAGTGGAAGAAAAGAGAAAAACAAAGGCAAGGTAGAGCATTCCAGCTGCAGGCAGCCAAAGCCTCTCCTGCCAAGGGACAGGTAGCTGGTTTTCAAAATTGTGCACACATACTCAGTAATTGCTCTGCACCATCTTGTCTGCCTTTTAAGCACAAGTGAGGATTGCATCTGACTCCTATTACCAGCAAATGTCCCAGGAAGGACCTTAAGTAATAAGAGCCTTTTAAAGCTGATCTTCGGAAGCCTCTTCCCAAGATGGCACCTGGGAGGAGGTGTGGTTGTTCTGCGGCTCTATCAGCCTGGGACGCACAAGTTTCTTCTACCCTGTGCAGCTGCCTGTTGTGGGTGCCCCACCGGAAGGTGGCAGCTCTTCCTCAGGCTCACGTGTTGCTTTCAGTCAGGTCTGTGTTACTGCCCCTGCTTGGGAGACAGGCAGACAAGCTCTCTGGTCTTTATCAGGTGTTGTCAAGATGGGGCCTCAAATTCACTTATTTCCTTTTTGTTTTTCAATTTCCCGTGTTTCACACATATCCAACTCAATTGTTTTTTTTTTTTTTTTTTAACTTCACTCTAGATGAAGAAGCTCATCCCTGTGTACCTTTCTCTTGAATGCCTACTATGAGTCACTCAGCAAGAGAGGCACCCAGCTCCCTCAGGGTCTGCGGGTCCTCAGAGGCATTCATACTGAGCTTACATCCCCCAGGTCAGTGATGTTTAGGATGATGAGGGTGGTCTGAGTCCACGGGCACCAGAACAGCCTCAGGCTGGCCGGAAGCCCGGCGTAACACTGGGCAGAGGGATGCCACTCACCTTTCCTCTGGACTGGGTCACCCCGGGCATTATTTATATGACTCCACACACCTAAAGACCACCCTTTCTCCCTTTTCCTACCCAAATCTTGTACATTTTTCCAGGCCCACTTTCCTCCATGAAACAGTCTCTGAACATATTATTCCTCACAGATGATCACCTTCTTAACTCCATCCAGATGTGTGCCTCTGTCTCACTATTTAGCGTTGTCCTAGAAAATACTGTGTTTCATGCGTATACATCATGTTTCCTCAAGTAGAGTCTACCTTTATATAATCAAAAGTCTCAGATTGATGGATGAGTAGCAGATAGGTAAATTTCTGATAAAGAGAATTAAATTAAGTGTTAATTGTAGAATCTAGTGATGGGTTTATGGGTATTAACTGTAAAAATCTTTCATCTTTTCTGTATGTTTGATAACTTTCATATAAAAATAATAAAACTTTAGTTTATCTTCTATGTAATTACATGTTTACTTAACAAACTCTAATAAAGCACTTATACCTGTGGGCTCCATACTCTATGTGCATGTCCCCCAGTAACCAGGGTGATGCTGAGTAAATGTAGTGGGTGCTCCACAAATAATCACTCATTGTTGGTGCTGTCTGCTCATGTGCCATTGATTTGCTCTCTCCTGGGCATCCACTTTTCTGATTTGCCATCAGGGCTGGACAGCATTCACATAGCAGGCTTGGGAAATTTTAGGGGTAGAAGTACATTGCACTTTACCACCTTGTACCCCTGCCCATCTCTTCTGCCCAACCTGAACAAGAACAAGAACCCTCCTCCTATGGCTATTGGGGTGCAAGTACCCATTTGCCTACTGGAACTGCCTTAGGGAAGATATGGTTAAACACAGACCCCACCCTGCAAGTTATTCTATTGAGGAAAAGTGGAAATAAGGTGAGTGCTACTACACAACCACCCAACCCACACCTCTGTTACAACACTGGCTTTTTGACAAGAAAGCATTCATTCTTTCTGGCAAAACATTGTCCACTCTTAGCAGTTCTTCCATGGATATCAGACCTATATGCCAGTGGCAATACATTAAGTCAGTAGCATTCTATGAGCACTCATTCAACCACATTTTGGGTGTGGTTTCTATGTGTCAGTCATTATCCCAAGCAGTGGCCAAGGAGAAGCTACAGAAGCAGATTCGACCAGGCCCTTTCTTTGAATAGTCTGTGGTCCACATGAGGGAGGCAGGTGAGAATCAAGGCTCTGTGATAACTGTTCCAAGGGAGATGCACACAGAGCATATGGCATGCTAAGCTCCTCTTGGGGTAATTGCAATGTTTGCCTTCTTTCCTTTGAAGACTTAAGTGTGAAGCCTGCGCACCTGGAATGGGAGGGGACAGGGATTCTCATAAGAACCTTTATGCCATTTGCATAGCAGTTAACAGACTGTCAAGAATTTCAAAATAGCATCAGATGAGGTGATGAGCATAGGGGTCCTTAGAAATATTTGCTTGTTTTATGGTCAGAGGCCTGCAGGAAGCAGCTAATAACTGATCTCTTCACATAGCCCCTAATGTCATTTCCATTTCAATCATGGACCAGAGTATTGTGTGACACTTCCCATATTATTGATTTGAGTTGTTATTTATTTCTTTTATTGCCAAATAACTTTACACCCTTGGCTAAAATTTAAGATACCAGAAGACAAGATTGTGCCTTGTTCCCTAGCCTCCACTGGCACTAGCACAGTGCCTGACTCACAGTAGGCACTCAATCAATGCATTGACTAATTAAGTCCTTCTTCTGCTGAGGGCCCATCGTGCTTTGGCTGTCCCAGAGAGTTAACACCTGTCCCTGGGACCACCCTAGACACAATGGCACGCAGACGAACGAGCCTCCTTCGTCTACCTTCCCTCCGCGAGCAGCATCAAGGACCTGAGAGGCAAACTCAATGTGAATTTTAAAACACCTTCAGTGGTGGTTGCAGAGCAAACCTGCCTGCAAGAAAAGGATTTTTCCCTCTTTCTTCAGCGCCACTGGAGCGGCTCCTTCCATTGAAAATACAGGGATTTGTGCCGCATGATTGTGCAGGGAGTGGGGGCCGAGTCCATGCCAGTCATCAAGGGCTCAGCATGCTCAGAAGGGCTTTGTGCTCCAGGCACTGCAGCAGCCTGGCTTGGCCTTAGCACACCCCTCTTCCTGCAGAGGCCACAGTACAACCATTTCAGCAAGTGACTTTTCAGTAATGGCTCTGTGTGCCCAAAAGGGAAATCAATGTGATGGTTAGAAAAGTTTCTTTTTTTCTTCCACTCCTGTGCTGTCCCCAAAATATCAGAATAAGGTTTGTTATCTGGGCAAAGGAACAAGCACAAGATTTTCTTTTGTGTTGGGTGAGGAGCTAAAGGACTAAACATTTTTGAACACCTATGATGTACCAGAGACTGTCTCACATGCTTCCCTATTTAATGTTACCAGGAGATTGTTGGTAAGGTGTTACCCCCATCTTAAAGAGGAGGGGACCAAGATTCAGGGATGCTTCACAAGCGAATAATTAAAACTTAATTCTAAAGTGTGTCGGGTGCGTGTGTGCGTGTGTGCATGTGTGTGCATGAGTGTGTGCATGTGTGTGCATGCGTGCGTGCATGTGTGTCTGGTCTTAGTGTTCATATCCATGAGCATCAGGAGAGCTTCCACTTCACCCATGTTTCAAACTCTAGAGAGGCTGCTCCCCCTGCTGAGTAGCCTGGTCGTGACCATGGCTGGGTGATGGCTGTTTGGATGCTCTCAGAAATGTCGTAAGCAGTTCACTTATTATTCAGGGAAACATCCAACAAAGTGATGGCTTCTTTCCTTGCTGTCGGTATCTACTGCCAGCTGTTCACTTGGATTGAAGGATATGAGGGACTGAATGCTGAATTCATGAATGCAGCTAACTGCCCCCCTCCAGACCCCAGAGGAGCCATTAGGATGAGTGTTTATAGAGCACCACTGCCTGGAAATGCCAAGGCCCCGTGGGGAATGAGAGGTGAACGGAGAAATACGCACGTCCCTGGATCCCTCCCTGGGTGGGGAAGACTGTGTCATGGGACAGGGGCATTCAAATCTATGGGAAAATACTGCAAATACACTTCTAGTTCTTAGATATCATTGGCTTTGGTGCTGGACTAAACCTGCGGTTTGTTTTCCAATGTCTGCGTGGCTGCTGTAGCCTTTTCTCTGCTTGTTCTGAGCTTTCTATCCTCCTGCAGCGTCTATCTCTCCAACTGTATTTCCTGGCAGATCCACTATGCGTGTAGAACCTGCCTTATTTCACAGGAAGCATAAAACAATCCTGTAGCCACGACTCCTGCCCCCATTTCACAGAAGGGACGCTCTGAGCCAACCTCAATAACATGGAAGGGTGAAGATTTGAAGCCAGAAATTCTGATCTTCCAATCCTGGGCTATAGTCATTGGGTCAAGCAGCTACTTTGCTTTTCCTGATTGAGTCAGGGCTGGGCAGAGAAGCCATTTAAGCAGAAGGCCCAGGCCCCCCATTTCGGTGATGGAGACATCTACCCCATTCTCTCCTGGGCTGGTGTAACAGACACAGAGAAAGGCATTTATCAAGGCCGCGCAGCATCACCCTTTCCCAGTTCCTTAAATGTCAGGGTATAAATCACACTCAACGCTTACTAGGAACATGTGGGTGTGAGCGAATCAGACAAGGATAATGTGTTTCTAATCCAATGGCTTTCACAAAGTATGATTTACATCCGCAGATGGTTTTGCAGTGGTTTTCCTGGGTTTTTATTTAGCTTGCCATTCCCACTTCTGCTATGAGTTTTATTACTTTTGGCCATGGGGGAGTCTAGAAGAGTCACTTATTCAGGAAAATGTATAAGAACAAGAACAACAACAACAACAATAAAAATTATTTAAATATTTTTTTCAGTCTCACATCTCAGCAAGGCAGAGCTGTGTTTTATTAAACTTAAACAAAAATAAGCCTGCACCTTTATTGGTGACATTTAGTTCCAATACTAGATCTCCTGATGGTCACAACTTATATATTCAACAACAAAACAACAATGAAAAACTCAACTTAAAAATGAGGAAAGGACTTGAATAGACGTTTCTCAAAAAAAAAAAAATACATACAAGGCCATAAACACATGAAAATAACATTCAGCATCACTGATCATTAGAGAAATGCAAATCAAAACCACAATGAGATACTGCTTCATGCCCATTAGAATGTGTTATGTAAAAAGAAAAATAGAAAACAGTCAGTGCTACTGAGGATGTCGAGAAACTAGAATCCTTGTACATTGTTGGTGAGAATGTACAATGGTGCAGTTGCTGTGGAAGACAGCTTAGCAGTTCCTCAAATAAATTAAACGTCAAGTTACCATTTGACCCTGCTCTTCCACTTCTGGGTATACACCTAAAGGAATAGAAAGCAGGGACTTCAACAGATACATGTAGACCAGTGCTCACAGCAGCATTATTCACAGTAGCCCCAAAGTGGAAACAACCCAGTGTCCATGACAGAGGAGTGGATGATCACAATGTGATATATGCATACACTGGAAGAGTATTCAGCCACAAAAAGGAGTAGAGTTCCGATACCTGCTACAACATAGATACACCTTGAAAACCTTATGCTAAATGAAACAAGCCGGCTAAAAATGACAAATGAATGATTTTAATTACATAAAATGCCTAGAATAGGCAAATTCAGAGAAACAGAAAGTTACCAGGAGCGGAGGAGTGGGGTGGAGAATGGGGAGTTCTTGTTTAATGGGGACATATTTTCTATTTGGGATGATTTAAAAAAAATTCTGGAGATGGTTGTAATAGTTGTGCAACACTTTGAATGTAGTTAATGCCAGTAAATTTTACGTTTAAAATGGTTAAATTGGTAAATTTGATGTTATGTATATTTTACTACAATAAATGAAAATCACCACAAACACCACTACTTCAAAAACCAAGCAGCAGACATACATGAAGGCAGCAGATCTTGCAGGCTGACTGTGACCTTTCGTTTCTCCCCAGCAAACAGCCTGGAGGAATCCCTGCACTTGAAATGCAGGAGCTGTCAGACTCCACACTTCTGTGCATGCAGTTCCTTCTGTCTGAAACGCCGTTCCCTATCTTGCCCTCCAAAATATCAGCTTATTGCAGAAGCTTCAGTTAATTCCCCTCCTATCAGAAGACTTAATGTTCCCATACTTGTTTTCTTAAAGCATTTCACCTGCATCTTATGAAAACCCTCTACGTCGGTGTTTTACTCACTTTGTATACCCAGCTTAGAGTAACACTCCTAAATCATAGTAGAAACTCAATAAATATTTAATTACTCAGGTTCGCTCATGTTTAGTTTTATTTTAGTTCTATGCCAAGAGAACAGACAGTCTTAACAGCTCAGAGAAAGCTGTCACAATTGCAATAGTGAAAGAGAAACATCAAGAAAGATAAAAGAAAGTGTTTCCTTCCCTCCTTAAGTTCCACTTCACTACACTTTGCAATGACATCTGACACACTTGGGGTTAAATCCTGATTCTGGGAAGAGCACAGCAGCTCACGTCTGTAATCCCAGCACTTCAAGAGGCTGAGGTGGGAGGATCACTTGAGCCCAGAAGTTTGAGATCTGCCTGGGCAACAAGGTGAAACCCTATCTCTACCCCCACCCCCGCAAAAAAAAAATTAGCAGAGCCTGGTGGCATGCACCTGTAGTCCCAGCTATTTCTCAAGAGGCTGAGGTAGGAGGATCAGTTGAGCTCAGGAGATCAAGGCTGCAGTGAGCCATAATCACACCATTGCATCTAGCCTTGGCAACAAACCGAGATCCTGTCTAAAAGAATTAAAAATTCTGGCTCTGGTCTAGCAGTGGAGCCTTGGTCTTGTCACTCAGCTTTGCCGAAGCCTCAGCTTTCTCATCTATGAAGTGGAAATAACAGGTTCCTGTTAAATGGTAGCCAGAGAAGCTGTTGCTCATGGCAGGCACTGAGTGTGTGCTGAGCAATCTATTGCAGAAGCCTCCATCATCTCTGTGCTCACTGGTCACCCTTACCTCCCACTACTGTTCTCCCTTCTCTACCACCCCTAGCAAGGTGTTGTTTAGATTTCTTCCTTAATTGCCTCCATATTTTTTTCTGATAAGTAATTCTATGGACAACACAGTCTTGATTTTTCTAATCTAATCATTAACTCTTTCATTTGCTCCCTTTAGCATTTAGGAGGGGAGGGAGTTAGGGTCAGGGTGAGGTTAAGGGGGTCATTGGCCCTCCAGCGCAGCTGTTCTAAGGTCACCATTTGCTGCTTAAATCCCTTTCTTGGCTGCATCAAAGGGCAAATGCCCCACATGAGCTGAGGCTGGCAGGACCTCTGGTGCCTTGGCATGTAGTTGGAGTCCTTTAAGCTTCTATTCTTGGGTGAATCATAGGGCTTTTGTTCACAGTTCCAGCCCTCCCTATAGTGGGGAAAGTGTTTTCCCTTCCCTCCTTTTTCCCACCCTCCTTTCTCTTTTGTAAGCTTTCAAGTCCCCCAGTAAAAGAACTGGTCAGTCTTTTTTTTTTTTTTTTTTTTTTTGAGAAAGGCACTCAACTTTACTAGATGACTTTCACAGTAAATTCATTCGTTTTTCTTTTTGCCCTTGAATTCTCATATGCTCAACCTTCTCATAGGGTTGAGCATATGAGCAGATTTAAAAAGGATATAAAGCATCCACCACACTAGTCTAGGTATATCTCAAACCCTCCTAGAATTTCTTTCATTCATTCACTCAGCAAGTATTTATTAAATACCTACTAGGCACCACGCCCTGTGCCAGGCACCAGAGGGTTTCAGATGAGGGGGACATTGTCCTTGCCTTAAAGTGCCTGGTAAACATATAATTGCAAAGCAACTTTCTATCTGATGTGTGGAAGGATTTTAAGATATAGAGGCAGCCCCAAGTAATTCACCTTCCTCAGATGTATCCAATGGGGAGGGATGGTAGCACTAGAGTAAAGAAATACCCAGTCTGCCTCTTTCTAGAAGGCACTTGTACACTCCTTAAACAAACTCTGTAACAGTGTGTGAGGTGGAGAGGTGGAGTCATTAGATTATAGGTTGGGGGAGAGGGAGGGTGGCTGAGGAGCCTGGCAGAATAGGATAAGAAATTTCATTCCCTCCAAGGATAGATTATTCATGAAATTGCAAAACAGTAATGATTATGCCTATTTGCAAAGAATATCAAGTCCATTAGGTACAGGAGAGGTATCTAAGGGTAGGTGGGCAGTCACTCCAGGCCCAGGCTTTTCAGTCTTTCTTTTGATTTTTCTCTTAATCACTTCCTAGAGGATTTATCTTTCTTGTATAAATATCCATGCCATGAAACCAACACATGCACTGAGCAGCCTTGATTTCAGTTCGTGTGTGTTAAAGTCTCTGGAGTCTCCCATGCTGTAGAAACCCACATTTTCCCTGGAGAGCCTTGACACTCTTGTGGCCCTTCTTGGTTTCCTTGGGCACTGATGAGCCTGTCTGCATTCCCCATCCTATTACCTCTGAGAATTGTTTTTGTTCCCCTTCATCAGAAAGGAGCAAGGTTGAGAGTCTAATTTTTCCCTCAAGTTTCAAAGTTGAGTCTTGTGTGTGCACGTGTAAGCATGTACACATGTTTACAACAACCTAAGGGTTCCACTCGCTCAGAGAAATTTTGTCAATTATCTAAGAGTCTATCTTTTACACGATTGTCCTCTGGATTTACTAAGAGCTTCATAAATACCCTTTCTATCTGGGGACCAGCCCTTATGGGCAGATGGGTGGGTAAACTGTGGCAGGATGTCAAATTGTGCCATTAGCCACAGCCTGGATTCTGCTCCCTGACCTGTCCAAAACATCTGTTTAGCAGAAACTGCAAGACAGCTTCTCTAAAGAGGAAAACAACAGCCCAGGAGGTGACTAATTTCAGTGTTTCTTCTGGCTTGAAGTGTGCTGAACCGATACTCAATTCCATTGCAATATATATTTACCGAGCACTCATGACATCTAGGCACTGGGCTAGGCACTGTGGGGAATATCAAGGAAATAGAATGCAATCTATTGGGAAATACAAAACACACACACTAAACAGTTAGAACCAACAAAAGATGAAATCAAATCAAATCAAATGTCTAAACGTCAAGTGCGCTATGAGAGGTCAGGGAAGAGGAGATCCATATAAGCTATAATCATAGGCTGTTAGATGTAGAAGAGACTTCTGGGATCAAGCACTCATTCATCCATTTATTTAGCATGCATTTATTAAATATTTACTGAATACTTACTCTGTACTGGGATCTGTGGAAGGCGGTAGATTAAAAGAATGAGCTCAATTATTTAGAGGAGATTACTCAAGTTAGCAGCAGAACTGGAAACAGAATCCTTACCTTAACACAACATTCATTCAACAAACACAGAATAAGAAGTCATCATGGGCACCGGGATAGATGCAGGAAGACTGTATTGCATATTGGTGAAGCATCTGTGTCAATGGGTAGCTGCATGAACCTGTGAAAGTTTCTTAATATCCCCTAGCTTCTATTTCCTTAATTATAAAATGCAGATAAGAAGAACACCTCTCTCATAGAACAGATGTGAGCATTAAGGGAACTAAACATGTAAAGGGCACAGCACAATTTCAGACACAAAGTAAGTGCTTAATAAATGCCAGTTATTTTTATTACGGAGCTATCTCAATGGATCAAACACGGTGCCAATCCTTAGGAAACTTACATGAATTCTATTGAAGAGGGAAGGCATATTCCCAGACCAAGGTGTCTCTCTGATAACAGAACTTTGGGAAAGATTTTAAGAAGTTAAATAAAAACAGACAAAATGAAAACAAGCATGATAGAGAGGTGAAAGTTACACCTTATCTGCAATCCTTGGGACCAGAAATGTTCCAGGTTTTAGATTTTTTAAAAAATTTTGGAACATTTGCATTATACCAGTTGAGCATTTCTCATCTGAAAACCTGAAGGGCCACAGTGAGCATTTCCTTTGAGCCTTCTGTTGATGCTCAAAACATTTCAGATTTTGGAACATTTCAGATTTCAGATTTTTAGATTAGGGATACTCAACTAGTACATGATCAATGGGCTGAACATCCTCAATAGTTATTTGATTTATCACTTTCCAAATCTACCAAAGGGTCAGACTGTTAAATCCTGGAAAGGAAAACATTCAGAGCCCGTCTAGTCCACACCCCTGCCTCTCATCTATTAATATATTAAGAACACTAGTTAAAAGTCCCGTGTATTTTAGTGCATGCTCCCATAACGTTGTAATCATCATGATCCATGGTTGCTTGGCTCTGAGAACTCTGGGATGTTAGAAATAGCAGGGAAGAAAGAAATTACATAAGATGGCTTTTTCCAAGGATGGGTCTTGGGAAGCAAATTCAATAATGAGGCTTTTTCCTCCTTCTCTATCCCCAGCTAAGGCAGAACAGAGTTCGATGGCCTATATCCAGGAAATAGAGCCAATCTTAGTGTAACCCATCCAGGTAAGAGTATGCCAGGGAACTAATTTGGGAAATGGAAGAGGCATGGTGATAAGAATATCCTGGTGGTGGTCATATGCAATGAATGCAGAAGAGAATTGTGATCACAGATGTCACTAAGCTGTTGGTAATAGAACTAGAGATGAAGTAAGGGGAGAAGGGTCCAGAATATAAAATCCAGCCCCCAGGGGTGAGGGAATAAAAACTGTTTTGTAGGGAATGAGGGAATCAGCCAAACAGGTTGGGTTCAGAATAAGGAAACCCAAGGGAATTAGGACAGGAGCCTTAACAATTTAGAACCAGCACATACAATAAGAATAGCTAGTCAGCTCTGGGAGACCAGGGGGGTTACACATAGGTACATCAGACACAGTGTGGGCATAGTTCCTCCAGATTTGATGCACTGGCTGGATGAGACTTGTAAGAGGTTGCCAGGCTGACTTGTCATTGCTCAGGACTAGATAGGACTGAAATCACCAACTAAACTGCTCCTGGTTGCAACATGGGGGACAGTATGAGGAGCAATTTGCACAAGGGAATACCTTGAGGTCTCCCTCATGATACTTCAAAAATCGAAGGGTCTTTCCATTTGTGTATGGAGAGAAGTATAAATTTTTTTTGTCACTTTGGCAGCAGTCTTTTGTGACCATACCCATGCATAAGACATAACTTTTACCTCTGCTCCAGCCCCTGATTCAAATCAAATGCTGACACTTGTTAATATGTCTCTAAATGCCACTGTGGTGGAGATGACCCTGCCTCACATTCCTTCCTGTTCCCAACCTGCCCCCAATATACTATTGTTTTTAAGCAGCTCACCTGTTAATTAAAAAGTAGGAATCAATTGGCCTCATCTCTCCATTCCAGGCTCCTGTGCACACAAGGATTAGAGCTGCCTCTACTTAAGTCAATTAGAGATAAGGAGAAGCTGACATTTCGACAACCTACCTTATCACACTGCTCGAAAACAGCTCAGATTAAAATGTGCAAAGATGATTTCTTTAGTCCTTTTCCTCCTCCTTTACCTTCTCTTAATTATTCCAAAGAAAGCTGACAATCCAAGTGGACATTGGAGATGCACACTCCCATCTATGGTGATTAGCCCACCTGAAACACACACCTGACCCGTCCTACTGTGAGTACCACTGTAGACCCGCACCTGCCCACTCAACCATCCCCAGCTGGGGTGCAGAGAAATACTTAACCTGTGTCTCAATTTAGGGTGACTGTCTTTTCTACTGTGATGCAGTAAAACGGGGGTCAGACTGGGAGTCCAAAGACATGGGCTTATATCCTGACTGTGCCACTTAATGTGCTAACTAACCCCTTGGGCTCTTGGCTTCTCTGAGTCTCAGTTGCCTTCACTGTGAAATGGGTCAATAGTTCTTGCCTAATGGCACTGTTGCGAGGATTGAGCGAGAGCACACCGGCACCTGTACAACAGGGAGCCTGGTACAATGGATGCTTGATAATGTTTACGTTGAATCTCAACACCCTGGGATGCAGCCTAGGTAATTTCTGAATGGAGCCATGAGACAGTTTGCAAGTAACTCCATGTATCATAGAAATGTTTACTTGTTGATCTCAGGCATTTTTTTTCCAGGCAAAATGTATGTATATATACATGCACACACACGCACATTACTGTTAAGTAACCGTACAAGTTTGTTACTGTGATCTCCATTTTAAAAGGAGGGGGCTGAAGATCAGAGAGATTAATTACCTTGCCAAAGTTCATACATCTGGGAAACAGCAGAGCTGGGATCTGAACCCAGAGCCCATTATCTTCCCATTACCTCATGCCCCAGTGATGCTGAATAATCACGGGAAAGCTAAGCAGTGTAGTCTGATGACCTTTTCATTCATTCACACAGTGAAGAGAGCGCCACCTTACTGACACCAGTCTGTGAACGTATTAGCAATTTTCCAAATTTGCCCAGTCCATTAGCTAGGCTCCTTCTGGCTACCTTTGACTCCTGGCCCACCCCGACTGTGCTAAATGCTGGTGTGGCCCCTGCACAGAAGCACTAGCTATCTTCTGGTCTTTCTCCACATCATCATTCAGCAAACCACTTCCCTTGTCTCGCCTGCAAACCCTTTATGGCAACCACTGGTCAACAGCAGCTGACATTCAAACAGAGCTTCCAATGTACAGGATGCGATTTCCAGCGCGTTACAAGCATTGCCAATGCCCTGTGATGGGCACCGGGGGCAGCACCCAGGTTCCACTTCAGGGAGAGATTGTTGCTCAGCTGCCCAGAGTGCCCTTGGGCAGACAGGTGGTTATGACTCTCAGCCCTTTTGGGGATCAATCCTGCTGGAGAGAGACCTCTCTGGGGCCATGTCCCTTCCCCAGGTGGCCACATTCAAGATTAAGCGTAGAGGTCTGGCAATCTCCGCCCCCTGAGAATTACTCTGATAAGTAATTACTGCCCCCTTGCTCCATTCAGAAATTACTTAGGATGCATCCCATCACCTTAAACATTTATCAGGCATCCCCTGTACCGGGCTTCCTGTGTGCAGGTGCATGTGTGCTCTCACTCAATCCTCACAACAGTGCCATTAGGCAAGAACTATTGACTCCTTTTCACAGCTAAGGCAACCAAGGCTCAGAGAAACCAAGGGCCCAAAGAGTTAGGTCATCCTCACTCCAGCCCTCCCTGTGGGGTTGGTCCTGGCCGCCACTGATCAGTGTCATAGTCTGAATTGTCCCTCTGTTCATTCCTGCTTCCTCTTCCACCTTTCCACAGGTGATTTCAAGGGCACTCCCCAGTCAGCAACTTATTTGCCAAATTACGTCTCAGATTCTGTCTCCTGGAAATCCCAGTCTCAGACTCAGGCAGGTCTTACTATTAACCACATCTTACAGATGAGAAAACAGTTCAAGATTAATTGGTTAATCAGCAGCTATGGTTAGTCACTTTTACTATTTTCTACTTCAAAACTGTTCTTCTGTGCTTATCTTTTCTTTCTAGAGCGTGACCCTGGTGGATTAAAGATGACTATGAGTTGTTTGATAGTCTTGTCGCTGAGAGGTGGATTACATTTCCCCTCTTTCTGAGTCTGGGCTGGGCTTGGTGCCTTGCTAGACTAACAGAGTGCAGCAGAAGAGATCACATGTCAGCACCAGGCCCAGCCTGGGAGAACCGAGAGCCCCCACTTTGGTCTCTTGGAGCTTGATGCTGCCACTGAAAGCCCAGCATTCCTACTGGAAAGATCGTGTAGAAACATCTTGAGACACCGCAGAAAAGAAGGAGCCTGTGTGGGCATGGCCTTCCACAGCAGCAAGGTGTGAGAGCAAAGCTGTCTTGGATTCCCTAGACCAGCCCAGTCACCAGATGAATGTCATTGCTAGGCCTAACTGAGACCACATGGAGTGGGAGGATCACCAAGCTGAGTTCTGCCCAAATTCCCCATCCACAAATCAGGATGGTTTGTTATACAACAGAGGCTAACTAGACCAAAGGCACACTACCCGAATTATTGCTGAATTATGGTGAGAAGTCCTCTGCAGTGTCCTCAACCTTGTCTCCTCTGAAGCCTTCCTCCCTCAGCTATGCTACCCTGTTCAGCATCTTACTCTCCCCACCCATCCCACTTCTCTATTTTCAAACTGCACAGAGAATTCTTTCACTTCCAGGTATACCTTAATGTCTCTTCTTCCTTTTCTTCTTCTTCTTCTTCTTTTTTTTTTTTTTTTTTTTTTGAGATAGAGTCTCGCTCTGTCAGCCAGGCTAGAGTGCAGTGGCTCGGCTCACTGCAACCTCTGCCTCCTGGGTTCAAGCTATTCTCCTGTCTCAGCCTCCTGAGTAGCTGGTATTACAGACATGTGCCACACACCTGGCTAATTTTTGTGTTTTTAGTAGAGATGGGGTTTTCACCATGTTGGCCAGGCTGGCTCTGAACTCCTGACCTTAAGCGATCTGCCCACTTCGGCCTCCCAAAGTGCTGGGATTACAGGTGTGAGCCACTGTGCCTGACCCTTCCTTTTCTTCTAAACTTCATAAAGGAGTAATCAACATCCACTACCAACACTTCTACACTACTGCCTTCCTTGTTCACTTTTGAATTCTGACTTCTATCTTTACCATATTTTGTTATGAAAGTCTTGAAGTTTAGCTGTTATTTTTGAATCATAAAATCTGGTGACACTTTCTTACTTTAACCATCATTTGCTTTTGGGAAGCCATTCTCGAAACCCACCTTTGACAACTAGTATTACAAACTGTCAGCTAATGTCCTAGGAGTTCTCTTGACATTCATTTATTTATTCACTCATTCATTCAACAAATATCTTTCTAGAACCTACACTGAGATATTCTCTGTGATCTCATGCTCCCTTGCCACTTAGCAGAAAGAATGGCCAATCCAGAAAAAGGGATACTAAGTCAGCTGGTACAACCACAACCAATCCATCTCAAAGATGATGCACTCAGATTTTAAAAACATGGTAGATGCTTTCATGTTTCTGAGGCATGTGTGGTCAGGAACTTTTTTCCTTTAGTTAACCCAGTAGCTCGTAGCTCTGGGTACATATTAAAATCACCAGCAGAGCTTTTAAGAAATACTAATGCTTAATCGTCACGTCTGGATATTCATTAGTCTAGGGTAGAACCCAGGCATTAGCATGTTTTAAATGGCTAAGTGATTTTAACGTGCAGCAGCTGGGGCTTGAAGGCCATTGACTGACCTAAATCCCCAATAATACAGCTTAAGATCATGCTTGCTGCTCTATACTCTATGGAGGCCGAGGAAAGCACTGAGTGGAGTCAGGGTTTTGGACACTTGAAGTTTTCCTGAAATCTCTTTGCAGCTTTTCTGTCCCAGGTTAAATAATCCCAGTTCTTCCAACCTTTCCACGTAGGTCGTATTTGCAGCACTTTAATCACACTTTAATCTTGTTTTGATTTAGCTCAAATAGGTCTGTTTCCCTGGAGAAAGCTTTTCCAAGGTAGATGTCTCTGTTTTACAGAAACACAAAACCCTGATAGCTCATCAATTCAACTTTGAATTGCTCAGTGGTTGTTATGAAATACATATCAGTAAAGATCTCAGCAGACCATTTTGTTTTATTTCTAGACTTACATTAGCTAAAAATGAAACACCACAAATATCAACAAGGAGGCTTTTTTTTTCTGTTGTTCTGCAAATATTGTTAGCAATGCATTTGGTCCCCTGACTTACAAGCCAACTGAGAGCGTACAGGGCTTGACTTAGTTCTCCAAAATCTTTTCTCATTCTCTCAGTAATTGCAGTAATCAATGGTCCCAAGGAAATCTGAACTCACTCAAAAGTCAGCCGGGGATGCTAAGTCTGGGAGGGGAAGAGATCCTGGATGACTCAAGCAGTAAATTAACATACATTGATGAAGCTGATTAGCAGTCATAAAATTACACATCTCTCTAATCCAGGAACCCAGAGTCACTTTCCACTGTAGTCTTTTCATATATCTGCCTGGTGATCCTTTCATATAAATCACGTCAATTTAAATTTTAATTTGCTTATAATTTCAAAGGATGTTTGACCTATTATTATATTAGAAATGAGAGAAACATGAATTTGTGAAAAATCCAGGCATAAAGGTCTTCAGCAATTACAAAGGGGGAAAGCAGGTAGTAGAGAGGAATGGAAACAGGGGGTCTTAATTACATTCTGAGGACAGGGCAGCATGTTTCAACTCACATATACACAGAGTCCTTTTGGAATGCTGCTCTAGTTTGGATAGCTGACCCTCCAAACTTCATGTTCAAATGTGATCCTCAGTGTGGGAGGGCAGCCTAATGTGAGGTGTGTGGGTCATGAAGGTGGATCCCTCTTGAATGTTTTGGTGCTGTCCTCACAGTAATGAGTGAGTTCTTGCTGTTAGTTCCCACAAGAGTCCCCCTACAGGCTGGTCATTTAAAAAAGCCTGGCACCTCGGGTGCTTGTAGTCCCAGCTACTCGGGAGGCTGAGGCAGGAGAATGGCGTGAACCCGGGAGGCGGAGCTTGCAGTGAGCCGAGATTGCGCCGCCACTGCACTCCAGCCTGGGCGACAGAGCGAGACTCCGTCTCAAAAAAAAAAAAAAAAAAAAAAAAAAGACTGGCACCTTGCTTCTTCTGCATTTATTTATTTATTTATTTATTTATTTATTTATTTTTGAGATGGAGTCTCACTCTGTCACCCAGGCTGGAGTACAGTGGCACGATCTTGGCTCACTGCAACCTCCACTTCCCGGGTCCAAGTGATTCTTCTGCCTCAGCCTCCCAAGTAGCTGGGACTACAGGCACATGCTAACATGCCCGGCTTATTTTTAGTAAAGATGGGGTTTCACCATATTGGCCAGGCTGGTCTCAAACTCCTGACCTCGTGATCCACCCACCTCAGCCTCCCAAAGTGCTAGGATTACAGGCATGAGCCACCAGGCCTGGCCAAGCACCTTGCTTCTTTCTCTTGCTTCCTTCTTCTTACCTGTGATCTCTGCACACACTGGTTTCCCTTCCCCTTCCATCATGATCGGAAGCTTTCTGAGGCCTCAAATGAAGCCAATGCTGATGCCATGCTTCTTGTACAGCCTACAGAATCATGAACCAAATAAACCTCTTCTATTTATAAATTACTCAACCTCAGTTATTCCTTTATAGAAACACCAAAATGGACTGAGACACATGTACTTGAAAGAAAGAATGCTGAGTAGGTAGGTTTTGGAGATTTTTTTTTTTCTTTTAAGGGTAGTATACATATAAAGCTTCTAAGTCGTAGAGATAAAGTAGGAATCCATTTCATGCCAACAATGACTGGCAGCTGTCATAAGACACAAAGGACAGAATCAAAGTTAACCATCATAGATCAACTGTATTTGGAAGGATTTTTAAAAAGCTCTTCCTGCTCCCGAAGTTTCTAAGAAAGGGTCAAGATCTAAGGATGTTCATAAATCAAATTGCGTGGCTATCCTGGACGCCACAGAAGTATGGTGGACAGACATCAAAGAGATGAGACATTTGTTGTTTCCCAGAGTCCTTTGAACTTCTTGGTGTAATGCTGCCCAATGGACTCCTGGTTCCAAGACCCAGCTCTACCACTCACAATCTTTTTGATCTTAGAAAAATCACCTAAACTTTTCAGCTTAGTTTGTTTATCTTAAAATTGATAATATCTTTATTGATAATATCTCAAAAGTTTTAATATCTGATTATCAGGGGGACTTAAAAGAATCTTTATAAAGCACCTAGAACTATGCCTCCATAGGCTAGATGTTTAATATATATTATTATTTTTGGAAGTCCCTTCTTTGCCAGCGCTAAAGGAATTCTAGGTCACTTAGAAATACGGTGTTTTATTATCTGGTGATTCTATAATGCAACTGTAGATGAGGCTAGAAGTTGAAGACTCTATTCACCACCTCTTAGGTACTAACCCAGAAATAAAACTAAAGATTCAGCCTCCTATGAAGACCTGAAAGTAAAGAAGAGTTGGGTTGGTCATAACTAACTCCACAGCTCCCTAACAAGCAGGTTCTAGGTCCCAGCGAAGCCTCAAATGGGAGAAGAGGGCAGTGGAATGGAATGAGAGAGAAGAGATATGTCCCCTGGCTCTCAGTTTGAAACTCAGGGCTTCTCCTCATGAAGTGGCCCTGAGGAGAGCGCATCTGATTCTTGTTCAGAAGAGCAGGTGAGGCATAATCTATTTATCTAGCACTACTTCAAGACATCACGAGGCAAAACTCCTCATTTCTATTCATTTAGTCTCTATTAAAGGCATTATAGTTTATTTATTGATACTACTACAGAGAAATAAAAAGAAAAATATACCTACAATACAGGACATTTGTGGGATGCTATATCTGAGATGCCCTGAAATAGGCTTTGGAAAATGTGTTGTTGTCCTAATTAGTTATTAAGGTCGGGTATCTATGGAAACAGCCATATATTTGTCCTTAAGCCAGACAAGCACTTACTGATTTAATAGCATGCAATCCATACAAACGAAGCCTGGTGCTTATACACATTAGCTTCTTGCAACACATACAAAAATAGAGAAAGCAGGAAAGATGAGGAAAGTATGCAAATGGAGGAAAGAGAGCCCCTTACACCAGCACAGTGTCATGCCTACAGTGAGTCACTGAGGAAATTCAAAGGCCAAAGAGTGATTTTATTCACACAGCATCAATCTGAATGAGTCCAATGAAATTCCTCCCCAATGGTGTAGCAGTGGAAGGAATTGTCCTATTAATAGCATGCTTCAGCTACATTATGGGTTCAATGGGTTAACTGGGCTTTTGTTGGATGGCCTTGTAGCATAGTAACCATTTATAACATAATTTCTATGGGAAAATGTGTACTGAATTCTAAGTACTCAACTTAAAAAAAGGACTTCTGAACTACAGCCCATGTGCAGAATGAGGACTTCCTGCATCCTCTGAGAAACAGCAAGGAGACTTAGAGGGAGCCCTGGGGTAAGCATCTGAAGATCCAGGTTCCAGTCCCCTTTCTTGCACTTACTGCACGGGTGACTCAAGTCTTTTAACTTCCCTGAGCCTCCGTTTCGCTGTCAAATCAAAATCCATTTTGTCTAGAATATAAGCTCCACTAGGACAGGAATCACGCCTGCCTGTCTTCATCACCTTGGCTTCCCCAGCCCCTCAATCAATATTTGGTGAGTGAAGGAACGAAAGAATATTTGCCTGCCTCTCAACACTGAGAATAATCAAATGGGGTTATGCATGTGAAAACAATTCAAGAAGCTGTAAAATGGAATACAAATGAGAGACACGATAATTATAACCTATTGTTACAGACAGAATGTCACCTTCTGTGCATTCCATGTAAATGAGGATGTTTGCGTTAGTGCTAATTTGAATGGCTAAGCCGATATCCAGAATATTGAGTGGTACAGATGGACCATGCAACATTGGGTATCTGAGCTAGAGGGAGGGGTGGGTAATGAGAAAGCAAGCAAGGGAAGTTCAAAAGAGTGGGGGCTGGCTGGAAAATGAACTAGTTAGATCCAACATCTGAAGGCAGGTCAATACAGGTACAGGAATCTTGTAAAGTCTCTTCAAGGACCACGCTGAGGACTAGAAGGCTATTCTGCCTGAGCCAGAGCAGACACAAAGATGAAACCAGACCAGAGTCTGGATTCCACACTTATCAGCTTAAAAAATAAGAAGGAAAAAAAAAAGAGTGATGCTTGAGTTATCAATTAGGAAGGCTGCGGAAAGGGCATATCTGAGACACAGGATTTGACAAGTAAGCAGAAAGAAGCAGGACTCATTCAGGCCTCTACTCCCCCATTTTCCAGCCTGCCTACTGTTTTGCCTCATAATAATTCCTCTTGTAATTATAACGTTGGGATGCACTCAGTGCTGATATTCAGGCTGTGCCATAAACAAGGATGGAAGTGACAGTAAAAAGGAAAGGGAGTTTCTGAGTCTGTGGTCCCCAGTACAGAGACCCTGGAGTCTTTGTTTCACATGTGATTCAGGCAGCCAGATTCTGAATTTTCCACACATTATTGAGAATCTTTTGCCAATGTCTTGGGTGTAGACACAATCAGGCATCCATTTGGAGGTCATGATTGGGATATCTGTAAAATGAGACCCAATCAGCAGCTCAGACCTTGCACACAGCACAGGCAATGAGAAGTCAGACACTGCGATCACACCAAAAAGATTCAAGTCTGCTGCAAAACTGGGAAAGACTTTGCAGTCAGGCTGTTTATTCTTCCTTGAAGCACGCCTAGAGCTACTCCCATTGGTGACCCTTCCCCCATGCCCGTCTTATTGTATCAGTAGAGATAGCTACTCTATACGCCATATTCACCTTTCCTGCTCCAGCAACCAACCTTGAAATGCAATCTAAAGTGGCCCTATATCTACTGTGGAAACCACTTAAAAGAGCCCAAGAGGATGCACAAAGATTCGTTACCACTAAGGATGAGAGTGAAATAGAGAGAGACAGAGACAAAGAAACCACATTCTCTCTGAGCAGTCACACAAGAAACGCTTTTATGCTTTTCCAGTCCTCCACCTCCGATGCCCAATTAATACAATACATATTTTCTCATAATGGGGGTGTAACTTTTTAAAAGGGTCAGGGGGCCAGGTGTGGTGGCTCATGCCTGTAATCCCAGCACTTTCGGAAGCCGAGGTGGGTGGATTACCTGAGGTCAGGAGTTTGAAACTGGCCTGGCCAACATGGTGAAACCCCATCTCTACTAGAAAAATTAGCTGGGTGTGGTGGCACGTGCCTGTATTCCCAGCTACTTGAGAGGCTGAGGCAAGAGAATCTCTTGAACCCGAGAGGCAGAGATTGCAGTGAGCCGAGATCGCGCCACTGCACTCCAGCCTGGGCAACAAAAAGTGAAACTCCATCTCATAAAAATAAACAAATAGAAAGAAAAGGGTCAGGGTCAACTTGCACAAAGGGCACAGGCTTGAGATTCAGAAGACTGAATTCAGAAGCCCTAGAAATGTACTACGCGCCCCTGAATTAATAACCTAAGCAACTGTTCTACGTATAGAATATAGGAATTACATAATACCTGCTTCTCTGCTACACAGGACCATTGTGTAAATCAAATGAGATAATATATATAAAAGCACTTTGAGAAATTAAAAGCATACTTCAGAAATAAAACATTGATTAGAGGACATCCGTTCACTCAAGCAATGCTTTCTCTATAGCTAGTATATTTACTTTTAAAACCCCAACAAATATACATCATTATTAAGGGGATGAATAAGTTCCATTTAGCTCATTGGAAAAGTGCTATATAAGTTTAGCAACTTGTTTATATTTTCTAAACCCTAATTCCATATAAGTCCACATGCAAAAGCCTTATCTTTGTGACTATTTTTCCACCTAGAAGCTAAGCAGAGAATGGACTCATTTTCCAGCCTTACCATGGTAGTACGTATGATAATTTAACAAAAATGACTGTAAATTAGGCTGGGCATCCACAGGAAGCTTTATATGTGCAATCTCCCTGAAACATTTCTCATTTCTACACTTAAACACCTGATGCAGCCAAAGTAGCCAAATGAGCAAGAGAAAATCTCTGATCCTAGGGTCATAACTCTGTAAGTTTATTACGTGTGAGTTATTGCTTTGAACCAGGGTTGGCTTCCAAGGCCAGAATCACACATTCCTAAAATAATGTCCCTAGCACCAGCAGAAAATGATCTTTACAATTCTCGCCTTGAACTCATGTGGAACTCCTACCTCATTGGTTACTTGTTTTCTGGGCAGGGGAGTCCATCCAGCTCTGTAGTTCACCTTCAATTATCCCCAACATGTAAGGGCTCATGTTCATGCTGGGGGAGGATAGAGCACCAAGTTGCTGCTGCAGGTGATTAACTGCTCACATGGAGGCAGGAAAGGCCATCTACCACAGGCAGAGGACTGGGCTCCCAAAACATTCTTTAATGCCACGATTTCCCCACGCTGAGTGCTGGGCACCACTCTAGGTAATTGACAAGCATCATCTACGTGCAGCCTTGCAAACACTGTGGGTGAGGCCAAGTGGTTCTGATTCTTGGTATAAATCCAGAATCAGAAGTAACACTCACCGTGTCAGTGGCTCATGCCTATAATCCCAACACTTTGGGAAGCCCAGGTGGGAGGACTGCTTGAACTCAGGAGTTTGAGGCCAGCCGGGGCAACATAGGGAGACTCCATCTCTACAAAAAAATTTATAAAACTTAGCCAGGCATAGTGGCACACCCTGGTAGTAATTCCAGCTACTCAGGAGGTTGAGGCAGGAGGATTGCTTGTGCTCAAGACATCAAGGCTACAGTGAACTGTGATCACACCATGCACTCCAGCCTGAGTGACAGAGGAAGACCTTGTCTCTCTCCCTCTCTTTATGTATATATATAAAATAAAAGGCCGGGCATGGTGGTTCATGCATGTAATCCCAGCATCTTGGGAAGCCAAGGCAGTAGGATCGTTTGAGTCTTAGGAGTTCAATACCAGCATAGGTAACATAGAGAAACCCCACCTCTACAAAAAGAATACAAAACTTAGTCAGGAGTGGTAGCCTGGACCTGTAGGGACCTGTAGTCTCAGCTACTTGGGAGGCTGAGGTGGGAGGATTGCTTGAGCCTGGGAGTTCAGGCTGCAGTAACCCGAAATTGCATCACTGCACTCCAGCCTGGGAGAAAGAGTGAGACCCTGTCTCAAATAAATAAATAAATAAATCACAAAACAAGTTTAATTTTTTTAAAAAAGTAACACATAATACAGTAAGGAAAATACAGATATCCGAATTCCACCTTCCTAAAGATTCGGATTCATTCATCTTGGGTGTGGGCTCCCGTATCTGCCTTTTAAAATTGTTGAGAGGTGACTCTGAGGCTTTTCAAAGACTGCCAATAAGGCCAATATTAATAATACCTAATGTCACTTGATGGCCATTACGTGCTGGGCAGTCAGCTGAATGTTCCTTCTCCTTGGAATTTTACAAGTATCAAGTAGATGTTTGTATTACCTACATTTGCAGATAAGGAGCTTGCGACTTAAAAAAGTCAAGGGCCTAGCCAGAGACTGGACATATCAGGGGGGATACTTGCACCCCATTTTCTCTGACTCTGAAATCTGTGCTCTTCCCACTTCAGCAGCTGTAGCAGAAAGCGTTTATGTGAGAGGCAATTTTCTTATGCTTTCTCCCCTGGAACATTAGCGATGCTGTCAGCTGACTTACCATTATTATTATTATCATTATTAATAATTTCTCCTGGTGAAGCCTTAGGCCAAGGCTTAGAAGCATAAATTCCAGAGGCAGAAGCCAAGGTAAAGATGACGCAGGGCATGCTTCTGTCGGGAGGGTGAGGGTCTGCTGGGAAGGGACATTTGCTTCTCTTCCCCTGGGGCTGTGACCCTGAAAAGCCACTTCCCAACACATAATTAAGATGAAACTTAACCTCAGGGCCTTGTACTACCTTTATAAATCTCCTTCTGAATCTCAGTCTGCCAGGGACCTTTACACAACAATACTTATAAATATTTTCAGCTCCCAAGGACTCTGTGGATGCAGCCAGAGACACTTCACCAGGCCCCTGTATAATCAATATTATCACACTGCTAAAAGATAATCATAATACTTTAGATCCTTAAAGTTCCTTTGAGCCTAAAAAAGTTCAAAGCACTTTCATATCAGTCTTTTCATTCTGTCTTCCCTGTATCTGACCGTGGAAGAAGGACTTGGGAAGGAAGCCGCTCTCAGTCCTTAATCCTGTCTCCAACAAACTTGAAATTGCTGCACCTTCCCCTCATGTCACAGGCTCAGGGAGGAGCTGACCTTGACTTGTTTTCCAAGGACTTTTTTTTTCTGTCTTTGGTCAGTATTTCTGGTTTAGCTGGCTTGGCCATCTCTGTGGTCTGTGGACCCCTTGGATGCATCCTATGGACACCCCAGAGGATGGGTGCAGAGCCTGTAACTCCTACTCTGAGGGCTTGACACAATGTCTCCTCCAACCTGTGGGTGAATGGAGGCTTCCTGGCAACAGCAATGAGTTTATATTGTTTTGTCTGGAAAGCAGGATCTACCGGTGGAAACCCACTTTGCACTTTGGGTTCAGGCCCTTAGCCACGGAAGGGCCACAGCTTACGCGTTCACACAGTGAAGGTTGTGATGCTCAGGGACGGGGAGCCATGGAGCCTTCCTGGAGAATGTGAGGAGGATGCAGTGTCACAGGCTGAAATGATCCGGTCATGGAGCAAAACAAGGTATTAAGTGCAGCTGGAGAAGAAGGGGCTGGGAAGAACAAGAGGGAATGTCTCGAGATCTCAGTGGTGCCAAGCGTAGGACTGAATAATCGGATGCTAAATTGAGCCATTGATCAAGACTAAGGGAGGAAGAACTTTGCAGAAGCAACTTTGAGTCAAGACAGGGAGAGGGTGGGGGGCATGGGCTGTCCCTTCAGGAACCACACAGGTATCTGGGGGTCTCCCTGCACCCTCGTCTTGGATCTTGGTCTGGAAAGTGGCTAAGGAGACGAGAGAGTGGAGGCGAGAAAGCCAGGCATCCCGTGGCCCAGCCAGCACATGCTGGGGCTGGGAGAGGATTCCACAGCCTGCTCTGTTTTCTCCATCCCTCCCTGTTGCCGTCAGCTCAGGAGCTCAGAACTGGGCTGAGCCTGCTGTGGGGGGAACAGGAGAAGCCCAGCTGAGAGAAACTGAGGGCAGTAGAGAGGGAGGAGCACAGCCCTGGTGTTTGACTCTGGCTGGGTGGGTGGGAATCCTCCAGGAGGCACCCAGCTGTAGGAGTTGGCCTCTGGGCTTTCCATCCAGGTGAGATCACATGGATCTGTCTCCAGGCTCTGGTTTGAGGACAGCCCCTGCCTGGGCTGGCGGAGCAAGGGCAGCACAGAGCAAGGGGAGCAGACGTGGTCTACCGAGGCCTTGCAGTAGGAGCTGGCAGCAAGGACATGGACAGAGATTTTAAATATATTCAGAAAGTGAGCAAATGAGAGACAAAGGAACCAACTCAAAAATGATTTTTCCATAATCAATTCAGTACATGCCACAGTGTGCATGCACCCACCGGCACACAACAAGAAGTCAAGCAGTTTCATCCACTCATGTCCCCAAGGCTCATGGTCCATGCAGGAGAGCTTTGGTGATTAGGCCTGCAATTAGCAAGTGGAATATACAATTTGGAACTTGTGAGTCTCAGTACTTGAGTAGGTGCTTACCTGTCTAGCCCCTGTGCTGTTTCTTTTCCCTTCCAGTATCAATGGCGATCTGTCTAGACAGCAGGTGGCTCTGGCTTCACTATGGCTGGAAATTCTGGACCACAGAATAGGGGCCGGGCCCTGTGCCTGCCATCCCAGGTGTGGGCAGGCTCTTCTGCTTCCATATTTTGAAAGGTCGCCCTCTGACACAGAGATTGGCTTTGCAAAGTGCTTTCAGTTATAATGGGATTGAGCAAATGGCTCCATTTGTGCTGTAAAAGCTGAGGATTCTGGGGACCAAATGGAACTAGATGTTGCCTATTTAGTAGTATGCATAGAAAGGAGGTGGAAGACGCAGCTGCCAGGTGCCACAGTGTGATTGCCCAAGACAATAATCCTATCATTCTGGCGTCCTACAACTGGGAATGGAGAAAAATCAATCCTAAGCAGAGATTGGACCCAGTCATGTAATATGTATAACCTCGGGGTTTCTGTTTTGTTTGTTAAGTGCAAGCCCAAAGTCTAGCTTACATGAGACCTTAGGCTTCAGATTGAAGTGTGGAGGCACTAGCATTGCTGATTTAAGCCATTCTTAAGCAGGGAGGGAAATGAGGGGGTGTGCTGGAGTTGACAGGGTAATGGCATGAATCCCACGAGAGCCCTGGCCAGCGGCAGGCGAAGACAGAGGGTCTCTAGCAGTCAGACTTTGATTCAATTAGGGCATGGCACTGCTGCACTCTTCCCTCTGGCTGGTGTCCCAGGCTTACCTGCTGGGCTCATGGCCTGGCTGGGGCCTGAGGGGATGGCTTGGCTCCTCCTGAATTTCTGCTCTGGTCCAAGGAACCCGTGTGTACCAACAACCTGCTTCCCTGCTCAGATGCCTCTGTATGTGGTATAGTTCTCAGAGGAGTGTACGATGAGCTCCTAGAAGCGCCACTCATCACGTGGCCTGGAGCACAGGGCACTGTCCCCCTCAGTTTGGCCAACAGCCCTGAAGAGGTGTTAGCCTCTTCAAAATCCATTTTTTTAACCTGAAGAACTGGAGTTCCCCAGAGGGTGACTTCCTCAAACTGCACTTTAAGTTGGAGGCAGAACCAAGGTTAGGACACAGTATGGCCCTGTCCTTCCACACAGATGGCTGCTGGCTCCTTCCAGAGAATCAAGAGGCACTGGCTGCTGCAGAGGGAGCACTTCCCATGGCCCAGTGGACCATGCGGACCCACCCCAGCCAGAAGAGGGCAGAAGGCCGAGCTCTGCACCAGCACCCCCACAGACCCAGTGGACTCCAACCGGGGCACAAACCTTGACTGCAGGGCTGGGGAAATGAGCAGACAAAAAGAGATGGGCACAGGATGAGCTGAGCACTTGTTCATCCAGTTACAAAGGCCCCCAGGACTTTTATAAATGTCTAGTGATCATAAAATAAAAGCAACAATCATCAAATGATCATAAAAGTGATATGATAGATAGAAACTGGTTTTCAGAATTTTTAAAAAATTAAGGCTGAAGTTATTGGACACTTAGAAGAAGTTAGTAGCTTGACCACAGTCTTGTAACGGGTAAGAGTTGGAGCCTGATTTGAATTGAAATCTGTCTGGCTCCAAGCACCCTCCTTTGGATGGCTAGGAAACAGGAAAGGGCAGTTGGTAAGCAGACCCATCCACTCTCCATCTATGGTGAGAAAACACAGACAGAGGTGCTTTACTGGGCTTGGAGCAGGTTTTGCTCTGACCTGACAGATGCCCTGCTGCTCTGGGCTGGAGCGGTGGGAAGTACAGGGCCATGGAGCCAGGGTGATGAGTAGTAAGCCTGCTGCAGATGTCCTGCAAAGCAGGCAGAGGAATGCAAGAGTGACAAGAACCACACAGTGTAGGGCTCATTCTCCGAAATGGAGCCACACAGCTTTCCCTCTAAGTGGGACAGTTTGTGTTGCTTCATCCCGCATGTAAATTTCAACCTGATAATGGCTATGCGGCCTCCAGGCCCATGACCTTTCCTCCGCAGGCACCGCTGGAAGCTCAGCTACTGAGACAAGGAGAAGAAACTCTAGAGACGTGGGAAACATGGTCTCTGGCCCACCCCCGAGATCACCTCCTTCAGAAAGCCTTTTCTAATCCTTCTGCTCAGTAATTTCCTTCTTGCTTTGATGCCCTGAGGTATGTGTCTTTATATCATGAAAACTGGCATCATCTTATTCTACCAGTCTTGTGCTACTTGAAGCAATGGACTGAGGAATATGGACCTTTAGTTAAACAGCTTTCTAGCTACATAGGTCTCCTCTTTGAGCTCTATTTTCTTATCTCTAAAGAAAGAATTAGAATCCCAACTACCTCTCATGATTAATGGAAGGATGGACTAAGACACTGCGGTGAAACTGTTGTGTGTGGTAAAGAACTAGAAAACAGTAAGAAATCACTTAGATTTTTAATGTATGGAGATAAACTGTCTCACTAAGAAATGTGTAAGTTCCTCAAAAACTAGAACTTGGTCTTGTATGTCTTCCTATGTCTCACAGGGTTTAGTTAGGCAAGCATTATTCACTCAGCAACTGCTCGCTTAAGATTTGCCTTCAAGAAGTTTACATTCTGGTAAGGATAAGAGGTGCTCATTGTATTAATGCATTGTAAGGCCAGGGAAGAATCTGTCTGTATCTGGGAGAAGAAGGCAGCTGAAGTTAGGAAAAGAAATGCAAAACCAGTGAGAATTTATAGACATTGGACACCGACAGAGTAAAGGGAGACCAAAGCGCAGTTATTGGGAGTGAGCCCATGCAGAGTGGCTCCAAAACCGGGTGGTCTTTGGGGAAACCTCCAGCCCATAAGCAACCCCAAAGCCTCAACTTCAGAACAGTCATTAGGGAAGCTTTCCATCTGAGGCAGTGTAACCTTGAGGAGGAAAGGAGCATCAGCTGGCATCCTCCTGGAAGATTCAACATGGTGTAGAGGCAAGGGGACAAATGGGGTTTAAAAATTACAAAATCTTGGGTTTGAGTATTAACTGAGCAAATTTCATTTGAAGTTTCCTGCAACAAGTTATTTAAGGCCTGCCATGTTATTTTTCATCCCTGAAGTGGAAAGAAAATAATCTGGCCCTTCAATCTTTCTGATTTATTCTAGTGATCAAAATGAGAGGTTGTCTGTAAACAGTGTACCGATATAAGGGACCTAGCTTCACAGAGAACCCAGGCTTAGAGTCATTCATCTGCACATGATATATCTATGTAAATATCTGTCTTTGGGAACAATTATTTTACCCTGGGGCATCGAGTTTAACTCCAACATCAAGATGGGCTCTATTGCATTTTCCTTTTCCTTAATATCTACCGTGAGTTTTTCTCTGGGCCCTGTTCCCCTGGAATTAAAAGGACAGAGGTACCTGCTTTTGGTAAATATCCTTAGGTCTTGTGTCCATGAGCCCTCAGAGACAGAGGCCTTGGAAAACCAAACTGCAAAAGGAGAGGAAGTGAAGAGCACTTTTCCCAGGGGCCTACTGCCTACTTCCCATCAAACTCCTGTGGCTCCTCTGAGGCCCTGGGGCTGTGTGCCGCCCCATTCCCATGATTTAGCATCTCTCCCTGGCAAAGATAGTAACCCATCCCGAGAACTAGAACCTGGACACCCCTCAGAGGGCCCCCCCAGGCCGCCAGCACCTCTCCCTGTGGCCGCCTCCTCCTCGGAGTGAGTTGACAGGATTTATAGGGCTGTCCCAGGGACACGCCATCTCAGTAACTGCAGAATGGCAGTTGTAAAAAATCCCATTTGCCAGGGTATTAGAATCCCATTAGCGCTCCCGATGGAGAAATAACCCCGACCCTTCAGAAGGAATTAAAGATATTCGGGCACCAGCATTTGGAGTGTTATAGGCCCTTCCCCAGTTTGGATGATCACACCAACAGACATAAAGCCTCAGGCACCAGATGTCCTTGGTCCATAAACCCCCTGAGAAAAGCCCTTGGAATGATGTACGGAAAGGGCCTGGAGTTCCACAAATAGGCTCGGGAATAATCACAAGGAGTAATTGACACAGGCCTCCCTGATTTGTCTATGCTTGAGAATGAGTCATTTTAAGGAAAGCCAGGTTTAATTCAACCATTCCCTTACAACCTCTTACATCCTCTTCTCTTTCCTCCTCATCCTAACTCCATTCCCAGAGTGATAACTGACATCAGACAGAAACACCGACAGGCTTCTTATGGGTATGATTGTCAAAACAGAATCACCAACGAGACAAAAGGGCAATAACAGAGGTACATTGTTACATCTGGGCAAATCATCTCACTTTGTAAATCTAAGAAATAGAGGCCCAGAGAGGTGAAGTAACTTGTGCGGGATCACACAGCTAGTTAAATAGAAGCCTGCATTCTGATGTTCCTGCTGCTGCACTTCTTTCCGGGGAAGGAGAAGATAGTTCTCAACTGGGTTCGGTCTTCTGCACCCTGGGCATTTCGGATCATGGGCTCTGAACCTGCTGAGTGGCCACCGTGTCCTTTCCGTGGGTGTGAGCATGTGCGTGAGTGTGAACACTGATTAACACACTCTGCCATGGTGGTGAAGGACTGATATCTGGGAAGCCAGTTTTAGAACCTAGATTTGCCAGCTGCCTGCTGTGTGATCCAGGACAAATTAGGCACCCAGTTTAGATCTCAGTTTCCTCACCTGTGAAAAGGAGGTAAATAATGGCAGGATGTCACTTTCAACATCTTGGGAATCTTGTTAAAATGCCAATTCTGATGGAAAAGCCTTGGGGACCGAGACTGAGATTCAGCATTTGTAACTATTCCCAGGTAATGCTGATGCTGCTGTTTGGGGAAACATACTTTGATGATGAAAGTTATTAAGTCTTGTAAAAATTAAACACAATGAAATATATAAAGTCCTTAACACACTGAGAATAATTATTCAATAAATGATAGTTGTTAGCATTACATGTCTGATAGTGACCATAGACCATAGATTAAAGAGCATTTTTAAATCCCTACTTTGTGCTGTGAGCTGAGCTTCACAGAGACATCTTATCATCAAAACCTCAAACCATTCCTGTGGGACAGGTAATATTACCCCTATTTCTTAGATGTGGAGAATGACTCAGAAAGATTCGTGACTTCCCGATGGTCAAGTAGAAGGTAGGTTTCATGACTCTGAGACCATACATACCTCTTTCCCCTGCAGTATACCCCACTGCGGTATAGAGCAGCACCCTGAGCTCATGTCAACAGCTTCTGCCTGTTGTCCAGCCAGGTCAGATAGTGCGGAGGAGAGGGTGTGTTGATTCCAAAAAGAATCAACAGATTGTGGATTCTGAGACATGACCGCCAATTGCCAAAAGAGGAGAGAAAGCTTCCGCCAGGCTGGAGCGGGGTGCCGGCAGGCATATGTGCATACAGGAGGAGTGGAGGGGGTGGACGGCTGATGGATGCACAGTGCAGGAAATTTACAGATCAATCAATAGACAGAGATCCAGGGAGTCTGGCAGCTGACAGACACGTGGGGGCACGCCGACACCCAGATGGCTGTGGAGCACGCAGACCAGGAAGTTTGAAAAGCCCAGCAGTGCAGGTCGAGGTAGACAAGCCTAGAGACAAACAGAGCAGCAGCACACACAATTTTGGTAACACCATCTGTGGGTGAGAGAACCCCAGCGCTGTGTGAGATGGACTCCAAATTCTATTTGGAGCTGGAAACGGGTGGTATGGTGTGCTCAGTTATTTTAAATCCCTTCCAATTCTCTGCCAAGAAATTCGATCCGGGAAAGCCATTCCTGCCAAGCCCCAAGGGGTTTACCAGGGCTGAGCTGGGTAGCTGCGGTCCTATCTGATTTATGGCAGGTGGGGGCAGCCGAGAGCCACCAAATCTGAGGGTATCCCCATGCCAGGAGAGGAGAGGTGTTTATGTTTTCCCCGGAACGTGAGCCCAAGGGGTCCGCATTCGCAAGTCAGAGTGGGAACAGGCAACCCAAACAGGCTGAATTCAGGCATGCGCTGTGCAAGACAGAGATAGGAAGGGTGAGGACAGAGGCGGCTGGTGGGGCTCGAAGGGGGCCGGCAGGGGGATGTGGAGGGACAAGCCACAGTGTCCAGAAGCAGGGGCCTGGAGGAAGCTGGTGGGGCCAGGTAGCCCTGGATAAGCAGTCCTCAGGAGTGTGGGTCAAAGACAGCTGGACCAGCACCTTTTCTGGATCCAATTCTTATAAGGCCATGTCTTTGGACTCCATGCTCTGACCTGCCTAGCCTTAAAGCACTAACGACCCTAACAAAGGTAGTCACGATAGGGGTTGGTGATGGTATCTGAGTTAATTCCTACCCCAGTTAACTTCACCTCTAATAGAGCAGCCAAATGGATTAGAGAAACACGCACAACCATGCCACTTAGCTTAAGTTTAAATGTATAACCTCAGTGGGGCGTGGTGGCTTGCACCTGTAGTCCTAACACTTCAGGAGGCCAAGGAAGGAGGATCACTTGAGCCCAGCCTGAGCAACACCGTGAGACTCTCTCTACAAAAAAAGAGAAACAATTAGCCAGGGATAGTGGCGTGTGCCTGTGGTCCCAGCTATTCGGGAGGCTGAGGTGGGAAAATTGCTTGACCTTGTCTCAAAAAAAAAAAAAAAAAAAAAATTGTAACCTTAAATATCAAGTGGACTTGACACAACCCAATGATCCCAGTCCGTTTTCCTGGTGCATCTGCTCTCCTTTCCTCCAGAGGAAGCCCTCCTCTATCCTCTGCTGTCTCTGACCCTCCCTCAGTGAGGACCTCACTTCTTACATTACTGTGGAGCCAGGAACAATCAGATGGAAACTGCAACACTCAACCTTATCCTCCCCAGATCTACCCTGCATGTTCCTGATCTAACCTCTCGTCTTATTTCTGCTGAGTGGAGCTGGTCTACCTGCATACAGCCCCTTACCTGTGCACAGGATTGCATAGTCCTCCACACCTTCCCCCAGGCACAGGACATCGGCTCTCATTCCTTTGTACCCTCATCATCAACGGCTCCCCTTACTGGAGAGTTCCTGTGGGCATGCACACTCTGCACACAAATGTCTTTATTTCCTCTCATCTGGAAACAAAGAGGCAACAACCAAGCCCTCCCTGACCCTGACTGCAGTCCCTCTCCTCTCTGATCCATAAACCTCCCTGAGAAAGTTATCTGTTTCCTCTATCTTACTTCCTCATCTCCCTTTGTCTCCTGAACAGAATCCAGTGAGGATTTGATCTCCATCAGCAAAGCCGAGGTTGATCTCAGGTCTCTCATCCTCCACCCTGCACTCAGGCAACAAAAGCATTCTATCAGATGCTGTATTGCACAGCTCTGATGTGCCGGGCTGGTCCTGGGTGCCAAGGATACATTTGTCAATAAACAAGGGAGGCAAAAGTCCTTGCCTTTTGGAGGCTACGTTGTAGTTACAGACGATAACTTAAACAACAAGCAAATGCCTGGCATGTGTGAGCAGGCGATGAGCGATGTGGAACCACGTCAGCCTGGAGGGTGGGTTAGGATGCCAGAGACTCTGGGGGAATGCAGCAGCACAGGCCCCGACTCCTCACTCTCTTGCACCCCTCGTCAACTTGCCTCTGTGACAGCACTTTCCCCAGCTCCCAGCTCTTGCCTCCCCTCAGCCTCATTTTTCTGGTCTCTTCTCCCTTTTCTCCCAGATCTCCAGGTCTTTGGTCAGTTTTGGCCGCTCTAACCAAATGCCATAACCTGGGTGGCTTAAACAACAGAAACTGATTTCTCCTAGTTCTGAAGGCTGGAGGTCCATGATTAAGACGCCAACAGATTCCACATTCAGTGAGGTCCCACGTCCTGGTTCGAGCAGCAAGAGCTCTCTCTCTCAGGGCTCTTTTATAAGGGCAGCAATCATGATGCCCTCATGAGGCCTCTCTCCCATGACCTAATCACCTCCCAAAGGCCACACTTCCAAACTCGATCCTCTTGGGGGTGAGGATTTCAACACGGGAATGTTGAGGGGACACAGACATTCGGACCGCAGCAGCGCGCCGTCTCCACACTCTGTCTGTGAGCGCTCATCTAGTTGGGCACTTTAATACGATCTACAGGCTGATGTCTCCAGCCTCCACCACTCCCTTGAACTCCAAACTCATAGACCCAGTCACCTCTGTGACTTCTGTATTGGAAGTCTAACAGGTGTCTCAAACTTAACAAATTCATACCAGAACTGTTGATTCCAGGCTCATCCATTGCTCGCATGTGCGCACACACACACACACTCACACACACATACACACCTTTTCTTCCTCTGGTCTTCTCCATCTTAATAAATGGTGTCACCATCCAACCAGTTGCTCAGGCCAAAACCCTTGCAATCACCATTGATTTTGCTTTCTCTAACCCCCTCCATAACCAACTCTGCAACAAATGCTGTTGTAACTGGACCTTTACAGCACACTCAAGATCTACCCCATTTTGCATTGCTTTCACCGCAACAGCCCTCTTTGCCATTGTTTCTTACTTGGACTAGCAGAAATCTTGTCATTTTTCTCTCTAAAAAGCAGCCAGCATGACCTTTTGAACATATAAATCAGATCATAGCATCCTTCTCCTGAAGACCCTCCAGTAGCTCCCAGTTCACTCAGAATAGAGCCTGAGGTCTCTAAACATCATCTCCTGCATGTTCCTCCTCACACCCAGGCTCCAGCCCAGGAGCAGTTCTCAAACATGTCCTCAACCCCTTCTCCTGACTGGAACATTCTCCCCTGGCTCTTTACATAGCCAGCTCCTTTTCATCTGCCCCAAACTTACCTCCTCAGAGGGGCCTTCATTGACCACCCTACCAACAGTTATCACCTCCTCTGCCAAAGCCCCCAGGCTGCCCCTCCTGCCTTTACATTCTTCACAACACTCACTACTCTTTGACAGACAGGATTTGCTTCCTGCTTTTATTCACCCTTAAGCTGTCTGTTACCCTCCCCAGAATGCAAACCCCTTGAAGGCAGAGATTTTGCTGCCTTCTGGTTGGATTGTGGTTATGTAACTAGGCAGGTCTGGAAGTCAGACCATCTGAATCTGGCTTCTAGCTCCACCACTTAATAAATGTAGGGTCACATTTTCTTAATCCAGGATTAAGAAAATGTGGCACATATACACCACGGAATACTATGCAGCCATAAAAAATGATGAGTTCATGTCCTTTGTAGAGACATGGATGAAGCTGGAAACCATCATTCTCAGCAAACTATCACAAGGACAAAAAACCAAACACTGCATGTTCTCACTCACTCATAGGTGGGAATTGAACAATGAGAACACTTGGTCACAGGAAGGGGAACATCACACACTGGGGCCTGTTGTGGGGCGGAGGGAGGGGGGAGGGATAGCATTAGGAGATATACCTAATGTAAATGATGAGTTAATGGGTGCAGCACACCAACATGTCGCATGTATCCATATGTAACAAATCTGCACGTTGTGCACATGTATCCTAGAACTTAAAGTATAATATAAAAAAAATATATGTACATATATAAAATAAATAACTATACGGTCTGAGGCAAATGACTTCACATTTCTATGCCTCAGTTATCTCATCTGTAAAATGAAGGTAATAGTCAGAAGACTTACTTACCTAGCAGGACTGTTGTGCGACTTAAAAGAGATAATAAGCAGATAAAAATAAAGCACAGGGAACAGGGTTCATTGAGAAGAATTACTTCATAAATATTTATAGAATAAATACATCTTAGATCCTAATGATTCTGGGAATAAAGTTCTAATCTGTGCCAGTAAAATGTACAACCTGTTCAAAGAGAGAAACGAAGGAGTGGGAGCTGCTCTGAGCTTGTGTCCGTGTACTTCTCAGCTGGATGGTGCTTATCCTCTCTCCCGCCTCCTCTGAAGGAACGAGGGAGAACTTCTGCTTCAGGGACTGTGGGGTTTGGAGCCCATGGCCACTGATGTCATGTAGGAGTGAGAAGGCCCACAGGGCCAGGTCCATACAGCCTGAGACCTAGGGCGACACACTTGCAGGACGGACATGGGGGGCAACCCACTACACCCAGCATTTGCAGTGACACACAGCCCTCCTGTCCCTTGGTTTGTGCCAGAACACACATCACCCGGAGGTTTCCTTGGCAGTGATGTGGCTTCTCAAAGAGAAGAAATGATTCCTAAAATAATAAAAGATAAACAAAATAATAGACGTGTAGATACAACTGACACAGAAGTACACACTAAACCCACAGGGTAAATGCAGAGTGCATTGATGCGAGTGAAGGGGAACCTAATCTGGCTGGGGAGCTCAGGGGATTTTTTTTGCCCTGATGCAGAAGAAACTTAGCATATTAATAACACTAGAGAAGGCGTGTGTGGTGGAGAATTGTTAGCAGGGGAGGAGTGAGTGAGATGAGACTGGAGGAGTCACAGGGGACGAGTTAGGGATATTTGAACTTTTTTCCTCAAGAAGAAGGGAAAGCCAGGTTAGTGTTTAAAGCAGGAACAAATGATATGATCTGATTTGTGTTTTTACAAGCACCTTCGACATGGTGTGGAAAATGGATTGGAAAGAAGCAGAAGTGAAGTGTGGGGAGACCTTCTGCAGGCAGTTGAAGTGTTCCAGATAGGAAAGTGGCTCAGACCGGGATGGGGACAGCGGAGATGACAGGGAGTGGGGGGCGGGTGTGTGAGCAGGCACTGTTCCTGTTGCAACACCCTCTCACTCTAGGAAGGAGTCATCATTACGCTTACATCAAAGATTAGGAAGCCGAGGCTCTGAGCCAATGAGTACTTAGGCTATCTAGCTATTAAGTGACAAGATAGTATTTGAACCCTACTGCCTGGATCTCGAGAATGCTTTCTTTGTCTGCCACCTCACTCACTCCAAAATGAATGTGTAGAACCATCGAATCTATGTTTTCTGACATTTTCCTATCGAATTATGGACACCCGCTTAGTGGTCATAATGTCTTCCAGGCTCCGAGAGCTGTCATAATCACTGTGCTTTATTGTTTAACGCGACTGGACTCCAGAGTGTGCCTCCAAGTGCTGGAAAAGAATGTCCCGGGGGATGCTGGCCAAGTGATGCTGCCTCCCCAGAAGGCAGTGCCAGCACCAGCCTCCTGCCACTGCAGAGTGCACAGGTCACATCTCCTGCCTGGAACTGACACTGGCAAGACAATGCCAGGCAGAAGTCCCCGTGGCATGAACTGGCATCCTCCTGCTTACCAGCAGGTGCCTCCAGGAGAGGGCAAGCAAGAATAAAGGAGATCAAATGAGGAGCCCAGCAAGTGGCCACCCCCTCCCGGCAGCTTTGGGCCTGGCTTCCCCCCAGCCCTTCCCAACAGAGCTCCCTTTCAGGCCCCAGATCAGCCCAGAGGCCACCATTCCAGAATAGGAATGAGCTGCTCATGTATATGCAAATGCCAAGATGGAAGGCAGGCTTGGGGAATTAACATTTTTAATGAAACAAGATCAGAGGAAAACAGCAGATGTAATGGGCAATAACTTGCTCTGTGTATGTGTGTGTGTGTGCGTGTGTGTGTGTGTGTGTGTGTGTTTGGAAGAAAAGGAAGGAAAGGTCATAGGCAAGGGTAGAGGTCAGAGCCATTTGCAGGATTCAGAAGAAACTTCTAATCATCATAATAAAAAAATAAAGTAACAATACAAAAAAAGTATGATTTCAGTAACTGTTAATAAGCATTCAATAAATGTTAGCTACATGCCAAGCCAAGTGTGTATTCTTCTTCCCAGCCACTCTGGAACGTGGGTAATATCCTTACCTCTCTTTTACAGAATGCAGGAACTAAAGCTCAGTTCTGTCTGAAGTCCCATTACCAGTATGTGGTAGAGCCAGAGTTCGAACTTGGGTCTGTCTGACTGCACAGCCCTTACTTCCAACCTCTTGTTGGAAGTAAATGTTTGGTGCTGTCAAGTGAAAATAGCAGTCAGGCAAAAGTTTTATCAGCAAGCCAATTTACTTCTGTAGAAGGATGCATCTCGCAGATGGAGTGATGGAGCAATGGAGAGAACACTCCTGACAAGGGAGCGGAAGGGGGTCTTATTCTTAACGCAGCTAGTCCCTACTGCTGTGTCTTTCCTCTACTGGCTAGGGTTGGACCACACAGTCTAAGCTAATTCTGACTGGCTATTTTAAAGAGAGCAAGGGTATGAGCTGGAGTGGCGGGGTGAGTAGTTCTGGCAGGAGGGATGGTTACAGAACAGGTGACTAAGGATGACTAAGGACAGAGCAGGTGATACAGGCTGGGAGGGGGTTGTTTACTGAAATTAGGGGCAGGAAGACGTAAAGAATGAGGAAGTCAAGCTTTAAAATGAAAAACAAAGAACAGGGAAGCTGAACCTACTGACACATTGGTTCTTCGGAGAGAAGACTCAGAACTCACGGTACTTAACAATTTTCTCCCTCTTGAATTTTAAAGGAAATTAACAGGCTAAACTTTGAAGAAGAATTTACTGTATCTTACACTCTGGTCAAAGCTGCTCCTGCCCACGGGCACTTTTCAATGTGGTTGTACTCCCAACATGGGCACCACACATCATCTAGACTCTCAGAAAGGGCCTCTTAGAAATAGTAACCTGCCGGTGGCTCACGTCTGTAGTCCCAGCACTTTGGGAGGCCAAGGCGGGCAGATCACGAGGTCAGGAGTTCAAGACCAGCCTGGGCCACATGGTGAAACCCCGTCTCTATTAAAAATACAAAAGTTAGCCAGGCATGGTGGCAGGGGCCTGTAATCCCAGCTACTAGGGAGGCTGAGGTAGGAGAATTGCTTGAACCTGGGAGGCGGAGGTTGCAGTGGGCCGAGATCACACCTCTGCACTCCAGCCTGGGTGACAGAGCAAGACTTGGTCTTGAAAAAATAAATAAATAAAAGAAATAGTAACCTATGGTGCAAACTTGAGGGCTGGGGGCACGGATAGACAGGCAGGACACGGAGGCCCCATTTCATAGGGGTTCCTCTCTGGACAGAAGATCACACAGAGCCGAGTTTCTCTTCCAAAACCTGAACAGCCTCACTGTGAAGCGAAGCCCAATCCCTGAATTATCGACCTCCTACTAGAGAGAATGCAGTAACAGCACCTCCCATCTAGGTTCAGTAGGAAGCCAGAGGGAGAGGCCTGAGGTTCCAGTGTTGGCTTGAGTTCTGTGGTTGGTTGTGCTGTCTTCTGAGGCCTCAAAAAAACTCTCCGTGCCTGTTCCCGAGTTGCTGTCATTTTTCGTATTATCCATGCTAATCATGTTACTATCACCTGGCTTTCATTTGAAGGAGATGGGGGGAGGAGGTGCTGTCTGGGCCAGTATGCCTGGCAGCCACACACCCATTTGAGATTCATGTCAGGCACTAACGGTTTTATTGAATGCATTATTGAACTGGAACAAGCTAAATGCTCCCAAATAAGCTGATGAAGATGCTGGGTCAGAATGACTTTCCCAATGAAGGGGGCTTTGCTCTTCTTCACTCACTCAGCCTATGGCTCCCAGAGCTGCTGGTGGACCCTTCAGGGGAGCAATGAAGGGGATGAGATATGTCTGTAGCCTCTGTGGCCTTTACATTTGGCTGTGGTTGTGCCGGCCCTGGCCTGCCCGGGGATTCTTCCCACTGCTTTGTCTGCAGCAAGACGCTGAGTGCTATCACAAAGGGTGGACCTTCTTTCAGGTGAGCACAATTACCCAGAGAGCAAGGTAGGGTTTGCAGAAATGCTGCCAAGGGACAGGTGCACAGATGCAGTGTCACCAGACATGGGGCTGAACTCCAGCTGACTGTCCGCAGGACCTTGAAAGCGTCATCCTTTGAGGTGAAGGGGGTGTTGTCTAGGTTATTCTCAGCCATGACTTCTAGATTCCAGAACTGGAAAGAACCCTAAAATGCTTCTTACTCTCTAGCCACACTGTAGGAATTGCACCCAGAAAATCCCAGTGGCAGGGGAGATGTGGGAAGAGAGAGATCTGTTTCCTTCTGAGCTCTTCGTCAAGGGACATTCACTTGCTTCCACAGAAGTCATCTTTCCTTCAATCCTAATGAGTTCAGCTTTGAATTTAGCCAAACATCTCAAGTTTGGCAGAGTTGGAAAAGAATTCAGATTTCTTGCAATCGTTTTTCAAACTCTCAACATCCTTTTGATAAATTGACACCTCTCTCACCCTCCAGCAGTCTCTTTTGCTAGCAAATCCATCCCACCAGTGAAGTCAAATGTATCATCGTGCACATTCCCTGCGGAAGCAATCAGTTAGGGTTGGCTGGGAGCAAAAGCAAGAAGCTGACTTTAACCTGGGGCCTTCTGCTGAATCTCAAGGAGGGCCCAATCCCCCTCCCCAGCCTGAAGCAGTTTGGGGCTTGAATGTTTGTCCTGGGCCTTGGAGGCCCTGAGCACCCCACACCCTGCTCAGCCCTGTTTCCAGGCCTGCTTCTTCTGGCCGCACTCCCAGGCTGCAGCACATGATCTCAGCACCTGAGCCAAGAGAAGGAGGGCAGCCTACTCCCAAGTATCGACCACACTGGCCCAGCACCGCATAGGCGGCCGGAGAGAAGCTCCAGGAAACCATCATAGGAGAGGAAAGTTAGTGGGGCAGAGAGGCAGAAGCAAGCCCCACCACAGCACAGGCAGTGCAGAGCCTTCCTGGCCCCTGGGCCACAGCTCCCAATCAGCATGATTGCAATCAGCCAAGGACGTGTGCATTCAACAGAGCAAGCAAAAACATGCAATCTGCAAAGCGCATGTCAAAAATCACAAACAAGGACAACAGAAACAACAGGCGGGGGAGTGTGGGAGAGAGGACTACCGACAGCAGGACTCTTTGAATGGCAAGTGGCAGGCTGTGCTGGCTGTCCCCTGGGACCATGCTGGGAACTAGCGGCTATGTATAGGCCCAAAGACCCAAAAACAGTGAAAGTGGAGAGGGGGCAGGACCCAAAAGCTCAGAGTCGGCCCATGTCAGCCCTTCAATCAGTCTCTTCTACTACTAATTTTCCCTCATGTTTTTAAATTGAATTCTCAGCTTCCTTCAAATACCAGTCAATGAACCATCCAAATTTCCTCCAAATACCCTTGAAAATGTTGAATTATGCAATTAAGGACGGTGTGATACAATAATATGAGGAGAAATGTTGTCATACATATTTTAATGAAGCACACAGACTTGGGAGGAAAAGAGGGAGAGAGAAAGTGATTTCCCAGAGCTGCCTCCACCCATCTTCTGGTGATAGCTGCATCTTCATTGTTAAAATCTTGCTATGACATAAACCCCAGAATGAATGTACACAGTGGACAGGACCTTGCAGGACAGAGCTACATAGACTCAGGTCAAGTTGGCTAGCAAATATTTGGAAGGAGCTCAGTTGGTAGGAGATTATTTTTTTCATGGATAGATGAAACATTCATCCATTCATGTACGCATTCATTCAAGATATTTTGCCAGACTCTGGTTATCATCTTTGCACATGCAATGGAGTGACCAATCATCTGAGTTTGCCCCAGACTGTCCCAGTTATAGCCCTGAAAGTTCCATATCTCACAAAAACTACCAGCCCCAGCAAATGGGTGCAATTGGTTACCATAACATAGAAGTTGTATTTGCCTGGCTAACTTCACCATATTCATTAGGCATGAGCTAGTACCTCCTCTGGAAAGCCTTCTACGAGAACGCCAAAATGGATTTTATATTCCATGGCACCTTTAGCTGTTCCTACCGTACTCTATTGTGTGTTATCACCTGCTCATGCCAAATAGCCCTCTCCTCCCACAACCTGATCATAGCTCCTGGGGGTCAATACCATGGCTTATTGGCAATTTTATCTCTGCTACCTCACAGAGCTTAGACATTGTAGGAGCTCAAAGTTTTATTGGAAAACTGATGATGAAAACAATAATAATAACAATAGTAACAATTTGTTTACATTTTCTATGTGTCTGACCTGTAAGAGCATAACCTTAAAGGATATATAAGATCTTGATGGGTAGAGACAGGGGAAAGTGCATTCTAGAGAGGCAGAATCGTGTACATGTTGAGTACAGTACTTGATAAAATCTAGGTAAATAGAACTTGCTGAATGACAGACATTTAGCAGTATAAGAATAAAAGGTATTTGAGGAGAAATGATAATAAATTTGGCATGAAAGCAGAGTTGAAATAAGAGGCTACAGAGAAAAAAATAGGCTGGCTATGTAGGTGGAGCTCAGTTGTGGATGCTGTGAATATGATAATGAGTTCTCAGCCTTGATGGAATAGAAAATGAAATTCTAGTACTGGTTTCTAGATAAAGGAATAGGGAGGTACAGTGTAGCAAAAAGTTTCTGGGGCTTACATTCTTCTATACCTGTGTTTAACTGTGATTTATCACTTGGAAAAGTCACTTAATGTCTCTGGGCTTCACTGCCCCATCTGTGAAATGGGGGTACCAATATCTAACTTGCAGAGTGGCTTCAGATCAGATGTAATACACGTGAGCTACCCAATACAGTAAGCCATGAACCAACGGCAGCTATCAGCACTGTTGTTGTGGTTGTTATATATTTAGGAGCTGAAGAAAAATTAATCCAAAGAGCTGTGGGTTAAAAGAGAATTTTCCCCTTTATGAATGGCCACCAGAGAAGCTACAACCTGGATCACCTGCTCAGTCACCTTAAAACAAAACACACAGAGAAAGCAGGGCTCTTTTTTTCCATGGGTGTTGGGGCCATTTTAAGTATTATGGTTATGATTATTCCTTTTAATGTATGGTTCCATGATCTTAAAACACAGTGGACATTATAATAATTATCTTTTAAGTCATTTATCTGTTCTTTCATACATACTTCTAAGTTGCTTTATTTATTTGAGACAGTATCTCACTCTGCCACCCAGGCTGGAGTGCAGTGGCGTGATCACGGCTCACTGCAGCATCAACCTCCCTGGACTCAGGTGATCCTCCCACTTGAGCACCCCCACCCCAGCCCCAACCTAGGGACTACAGACATATGCCACCAAGCCCAGCTAATTTTTGTATTTTTTTCTTTTTTTGGTAGTGACGAGGTTCACCATGTTGCCCAGGCTGGTCTTGAGCTTCTGAGCTCAAGCGATCTGCCTGCCTCAGTTTCTCAAAGTGCTAGGACTACAGGCATGAGCCACCGCACCTGGCCCTAAGTTACTTTTTTTCCTGCTTCTCTCATACAGGTTTGTTACTCCTAGACAAGAGGCCAAACAGTTTTCACCTTAAGACTACACTTTTATGTATTCAGTTTGTTCGCAGAATCTAGTACGGATCTGTGTATACTCAGTGCTCACTCCCTGCAAATTAACGTTTACATCATGCTACTCAAAGCCCCCACCATCTGGTCCCATTTTTTTCAACTTGATATTCATGCTCCAGACACATGGATCTATTTAATGTCCCGTGAACCCACCGTGCACTTTGAAGTCCTGAGGTATTGAATCCATCTTCTGTTCCCCTAGCATCGGAAGGGCCAAGTCGTGTTTGGGATTTAGCAGGTAGACTGGAGCCGTGGCTGCGTGTGCAGGAGAGAGTGTGGCTTGTGAATTTGGAGCCATACCACCAGGACTTGTTTCTCAAAACTACATATTTTTCTTTGGTAACATTGGGATAATAACAATGCCTTTTTATGAAGTTGTGGAAGGTGCTGTTTTAGCATTATACATAAAGATGTCTTAAAAACTGAAGATAACTATAGCTGAAATTTATTAATACACAATGTGAGAAAATGAAACGCACTCAAGAGTTGGCTTTCAGCTCCAATACCACCACTGATAGCTGGGTGATCATGAATAAGTCACTTTGCAATTTTAGATTTCAATTAATCACCCATAAAATGAGAGTAACAGCAACTGCCCTGCCAACTTTTCAGGGCTATTAGGACTGTAAGTGAGACGCTGTATGTAAAATTACTTGATAAACTGCACAGTGCTATACAAATGCAAAGGTGTGGGTTGTTAAGCCAGCAGCCTCTGGAGCAGATGGACTCAAGGAACCCCAGTTCCAGCAGGTGCCAGCAGAGTGACCTAGGGCAAATTCTCGCATGTCTCCATGCCTTCTTTCCGTTTCCAAAATGGATATGGCAATCAAAACTGTCTCGCAGAGTTGTTAGGCAGATCATATGTGTTAATACATATAAAGTGCTCAAGCCAGTGCTGAATACAAAATAATTAGGTAAATGAGTTGTGTTATTATTGTCGGATTATTATAAGTAGCATGGCTCTCCCTGTGTCCCCAGATCTTCGCCAGATCTGAGCGTGTCCTGTGGCCTAAAGTTACCATTCCCGTGTCTGTCTCTGAAGCCACTGAATAAGGTGACATTCATCTTAGCTGTTCTCATTCCTCATCTTGTCTTATCTCGCTCTGGTATCCTCTGATTCCCTATCGTCCCCAGAAATGCAACACAGATGAGTCATTTTACACTGAACATGATTTCTTCATGCTGGGAGATAGTACCAACTCCAGTACTTTATTAGTTAATATGTTCACATTGCCTTTCAGAGTGAAGCCTCCGGTCTAGGTATGAACATGGGCCCAAATCAGTAGGGCTTGAATATTATACCATTTTGAGGTGCTCTTTAAGAAAAGAATATGCAATTACAAATATAAAATGAGGTATGGATGTGAGTATTTAATTAAAATGAGAAATCACAAGTAATAATTTTTTAAAAGCTAAAATACACCCACAAACATCAGAAACTCCAGAAAAATAATATTGTTTTTAAATATCTCCCCATGCACTTCTGTAATATTTTCCTATATTCTTAGCTATATACTTTTTATCACATCTTCAAATGCAAAGAATTTTATGTTACCATTTCCTATAGAAAGAACAGAAAGATAATTCAGTATAAACTCTAGCATAGTTGACTGATTTTTTTAAATTGATAGCTCAAGACAGTTTCTTTCAGCTTCCCAAATCACGATTGGTAATGTTATAGAAATTCTTAGGATGTTGGTCTTGAAAAACTTTGAGTTTCTTTCATGGTCTATGACACTTGGTAGAACTTTCCACAGACTAATTTCAAATTTCCTCCACTCTTCACATATCCCCAATACTGGGCCACATGAGACATGTTCATATTGCACCATGTGACTTCTGGGGGACACTTGTGTCTGCATTGTAGGCAGTAGACACGTTTCTGAAAGCCATCCCTACAGCAGAACAGCTAGCAAGAATGTAATATGCATAGATGTGATGTGTGGTACATGAAGTACTTTTGATTAAATGCAAACTCAAGGCATCCCAACTCAAATTTCTCTCAGATGAATCCCAAAAATGCTTTTTGCCATTGCAATGCCACCTGCAATATGAATGTTATGTCAGGTTAAAAGCAATGGAAGTCCTGATTGATTGCAGTTAAAATGTCTCACTTTAGTAGTTTACAAAACATGACCAGGTGACTATCTTCTTAGTGCCTCTTCCACAATCTTGTAAGCAGACAGTTCAAGTGACAGGCCCTGTTTCTTTTAGCTCTTTTTGCACTAGACCATCCCGAAACATAAGCAGATAAGGCCTTTCTGGATGTTTCAACTTCAGAGGAGCACCCAGCTGAACTCAGCCATGGAAATGACTCCAACTGTCACCATGTGGAGCAGCATTGGGTCATCCCTGCTGAACCTTGCACAAATTGCAAAATCATGAGCAAGGAAATACTTGTTGTTGTTTTAAGCCGCTAAGTTTTTGGAAGATTTTCTGCCCAGAAATAGATAATGAAAACAATAGACAATGAAATTTTATTAGATGTGTGATGCTGTCATGACAAAAGTCTAAGACTTGTGGTATTGGCTTTGAGATCATGTAGCAGGTTAGGGGGAGCTATGGTCTGGATATGGTTTGTTTGGCCCCACCATGCCTCATGTTGACATTTGATTTCCAGGGTTAGAGGTGGGGCCTGGTAGGAGGTGTTTGGTTCATAGGGGTGGTTCCCTCATGAATGACTTGGTGTCAGTTTCCTGGTAGTGAGTGAATCCTCACTATTAGTTTCTGTGAGAACTAGTTGTTAGAAAGAGACTGGCACCTCCCCCTACCCTTGCTTCCTCTCTCGCTGTGCAATCTCTGCACACCAGCTCCCTTTCATCTTCTACCATGAGTGGAAGCAGCCTGATGCTCTCAGCAGAAGCAGATGCTGGGGCCATGCTTCTTGTATATCTTGCAGAACCATAAGCCAAATAAGCCTTTTTTCTTTGTAAATTACCCAGCCTCAGATATTCCTTTATAGCAACAGAAAAAGACCAAGGCAGAGAGTAAAGAGGACAGGCTTGGAGAATGGAGAGGTAAGTGAATACATCGTGAACTTGGCTAAGGTCAGGTAAAATTGAAAATGCCAAGTGGCTTCTTTTAGTAGTGTATGTTGAGGCATTGCAAAGGAGAGAGGAGCCAAAGAATTGACCAGTTCTCAAGAAAAATTAAAGAAAACATAAGGGCCCCCAGCATAGTTTTCCAGGTGGCAAAGATTCACAAAATATGGGCCTTTGGGTAAGATCAAATCAAAGCTGTGGCTGAAGGACATCTTCTTAAGAATTCTAGAAGATTCAAGGCAATGTTTCCTAGACCTTCCAAGCCAGACAAAAGAAGTCCTGGAAACCATAGCGATGTTGCTTTACACACACAAAGTAGCGAGAGGTTAGTTGCTGAAAGAATTATGCTAGGGCATGGAGCACAGAGTGAACCTCAGCGAGGTCAATGAATGGCACACAATATTTTAAAGAGAATTGTCATGATGAGAGAACTACCAGGTTGAATAAAGGGATAAGGAAGTTCAAAGTGAAAAGAGGCATTTGAGTCACAAGCTTTCTACGGGGAAAAAAGCAAGCTGAGAAAGTTATTCAGCTGCAAACATGGGCCATTTCTTATGAAAAAGGAAGAATGAATCTGAGGGCGTAGCAAAGAGGCCAGAAGGTGGAATAAACCAAAAGTTGAAAATAACAGTTAAAGAAAAAGGGAGAAGAGATAATGTTTGGAACCAAGGGGAGAGCTGGAGCCACGGAGGAAGGTCCATCTGCTGGATCTCTGGCTTGAATCAAGAACCCTCACAGAGGCAGGGCTTGATGCTAATCACAGAAAATTCTTTGATCCCAGGAAAGCTTAATGCACAGTGAATGAATGCCTTCCTGGATTTTAGAATTGTTATGGGCCAGTAACTGTGATGTGCTTCCTGTTCTTTGCCTTTTTAAATGCCAGTGTTTATTGCAAATATCCTGTGCTTGTATTAGCATTATATCACCATTATATCATCCAGCATATGCTGGATATAGTGGGATTTACCTTGTATTTTCAGCTCACAGTTCTTTAGCCCAAGAAGTGCCACAGTCACATCTCAGCCCAATACAGATTACTGGATTTTGGTTTGATGTAATAATGGGATGAAAATTCTGGATGCGTGAGGGGGAATATATCTTCCACAAAAGAAGGGCATGAATTGCTATAGTGAGAAGGCAGACTGTGGTGGACTGGCCGAAAAGAGGCCTCCAAGAATTCCTCCCACCCTCAATGAACATGCTGCACTTGCCGTCATGAAGTGGAATCTATATCCCTTCTTCTTGAATCTGGGCTGGGCTGCAAGTTTCTCTGGCCAATAAAATGAGGCAGAGGCAATGCTGTGTCAGGTCGTGACATAGGTCTTTTGAGGCCAGACGGCTTTTGCCCTTCTGGAAGCCAGCCACCATAAAAAAAAATTCAGGCTAGGAAATAAAATGACACAAGATCATGTGCAGAGATCAGGATTCTGTGCCAGAGAACTGAAAAGCCTAGACTTGTGAGTGGGGCTGGCTTGTATGTTTTAGACCCAGCTGAGCTCCAAGCTGAATGCAGCTGTGTAAGTGACTCCAGCTGACACCATGAAAAAGCAGAAAGACCACCCGGCCAACCTACAGAAATGTAAGAAATCATAAGTCATTCTTGTTTGAACCCCCCAGGTGGAGTATTATGAAGCAATATATAATGGGAAAAGCCCCCGGAGCTTGAGTTTTCTTGGCTTCATGGTGATTCCCCCTGTAGGTATAGAGTCTGGGTAGGAAGGCAGTGGCTCTTTTACCTGCAGCCCTGTGAAGAAGGACCAGGCACTGGTGCTGTGTGTCGACTGCTGTCCAGACTCTTCCCCACTACCGGTTCGGCTCTGTGCCAGGAAATGTAGACCCCACCAACTCTATCACCTTCTCCCTTGCTGGCTATTTCTAGTTGAACTTGGCAAATGCCTGAACAAATAAAGTGGTCCTCTTCCCCATTCCGTCCCTTTTCCAGAGCTGCACCTGTCAGTGTTTAAGCCTTCCAAGCTAGAGATCCGGCAGGCGGACCTTCCTCCATGGCTCCAGCCTTCCCCTCAGCTCCAAAACATTATCCCTTCCCCCTTTTTCTTTAAGCCTAGAGGTGGCAAGAGCTTTCTTGTTTACAAACCACTGAGTGTCTCCACATTCCTTTTAGGTGTTCTTTACCCTACCTGTAACCTCTGTAAACTGTCTCCTCAATGCCATATCTTCACTTGAATAAAATAAAATTCTGTTTTCTATTGTTACCCTGGCTAATATACTCACCTATCCTTGTCTCTAAATTCTAAATCCCAACCCATAGAAAGAAAGAACGATAATAGAACAGGAAGTCACGGCTACTCGATTTCAATTTGGGGTTTATAATTTACTAGCTTGGTAACCTTGAACCAATCAATTAGCTTATCTGAGTCATAATTTCCTTCATTGAAACTGGAAATAATCATAATCTACAGGGTTATGTTTGGGGCATCCAGTATTCATTAAGCCCTGGGTCCTGAATATGGAACTTATTCGGTACTATATTTACATACATCAGGGGGCTGAGTTAGAAGCCTTTATCTTCTCCAGAGTTCAGCAAGAATCAAAACACGAGGCTATAACAAGAGTTTAAAATAAAGAAACATATGCTTTGAACTGAGAAAAGACTGACCACCTTTCTGGCAGGCTTCCAGGGGCCCAGGGATGGCAGCATAGGCATCAGAAGAGGATGTCTGACAGGCCCTCCTGGTGGTGGAGCCAGGATCAGACAGCAGCAGGAACACTGGTTTTTTTTTGCTGGGGTTTCAAATTGGTGAGCAAGTGGGTGCGCAGTGCTGCTGAATGAAGAACTGGTGGCATTACAAAGAGTAAATAGGATAATGTGTTATCAAAAGATCTTCTCTTTGTAATCAGAGGGCCGCTCCGGCTCTTTCTGGGAATTATGCATTATTTATGGCCCATCCAGGGCTGGCATCCCGCTATTCGTCTGCTTCCTAAGAGGGATGGCAGGAAAAAGAATCTTTGAGAGCAATTTTGAGCAAGACTAAATGAGAGAGAAATGAGCAGATAAAGGAGAAAGAGAAGCTGGAGAAGAACGTGGTTAGAAAGGAAAAGAAGGAAAGGAAGAAAGTGACAGGCTGCCAGGGTGATGGGAGTTGTTCAACTTCACCATGAGATAATCCAGTGTCTTAGGAATCTTGCTCCAAATTCCAGTGGATCCAAAACGTGGAATTGTATGGAGTTCAGTTATTTCACATCCCTGCTTATTCCTGACCAGAAAAACTCAATCTGGGAATCAATTTCTGCCAGGCTCCAAAGGGTTCATAAGAGGCGATGCTGGGTGGCTGCAGGTCAGGGAGCTGAGAGACATCCCCATCGGAGAGCATCCTCACTGCTGGGAAAGGAGATGAATTGGCAGTTGGCCCTGGGAACCTGAGATGCAGAAGACTGAGCTGAGTGACCAAGCAGCACAATGAATCTACATCCTTGTACAAGGTGGTGTCCTGTATGCCATAGATGACTCTGCTGCCTGGAACTGGGACTTCAGTGCCTTTCTGGTAGCATGAATCAGCAAAGCTACAACCACCCCCATTTCCACTTCTAGCACTCAACTCCCTGCCAAATTCTGGAGGCAATAGAGTCCCGTGTTTGTCTTCTTTTCTGAACACCCACAGTAATGCTGCTATTATCATTATCATCATCATCAAACACTAAACCCTTGCCAAGTGTCCTTCATTCTGTATTCTGTGTCAGAGAACTAATATCAACTGAGTGTCCAGTAAATAGCGGTTCCTCTGCTTGGTATTTAAATTGTGTTATCTAAATTGAACCTCACAACAACTCTGTCAGATGTCACAATCCCCATTTTATAGAGGCTATAGCATGCTCAAAGAAATAATTTGCCAAAGGTCACATAGCTCATCATAGGTGAAGTGTGGACTGCAATCCCTGCCTAGGATCTCTGAGAAATGAAGACCAGTATCCTCGTTCTCTTCCTCACAGTCATGTCCTTGAGGCTGCATTCAACACTGGAGGTAACCAGTCAAGAAAATCACAATACCCATTTCAGCACTGGCATGTGACACATACAGACAAGTATAAATTAAGTCCCAGTTTCCCATTTGGGATGGCTGGAGAATAATCTGCTCTTTCCTGGTATCAATACCCTGTCTGCAGGGGATATTGGATGAAAAGTTGACTTACTGCTAATTTACCACTTATTCTCGGATGCAACATAAATCTTCATTTCTTTTTGGAATGAATGGTCCTGCCACACATCCTCAGAAATAGACATGCCTTGGTGGCCAAAGACCAAGGCTGAGCTCTCTTCAGGGGCTCTGGGACATTGCACTTTTGTATTTGTCTTTTGACCTCACCACGAACATTCACCTGGAGTTGTTGAGATTAAATTGGATGGGGAGTCCCACCCCTCACACACACCTGCAAAATAATCTATACAAAATGCCTGATGTGGTAGCTGGCACAGAAGGGCCTCTCTTGCATCCCTGTTGCCTTCACTTGGAGCTGATCCCAAATTCCCCCTGCTCCACCAGGTGGTCATGTCACAGCCTTCATCCTTGATCCTTCCTCCCAGCCTCCTGTCAAGAGGACCACAGATTTGCATTTTACTTGGGGAAGGTATGTGCCTCTTGGCCTGGAGGGCCTGATGCCCTGGTGGTTGTGGGTCAGATGCATCTCTGGGATAGGGGAAGGCTCTGGTACCAATTGAGAATTTCAAATAAGGGCAGAATCAACACGTGGTTATTGAGCATTGAATACTACAGACTCTATGCTTATTGCTTTAAAGATATTATTTAATCCTTTCCACAACTCTCTGAGGCAGGAATCAGCAGTCCCCTTCTCCCACTCCATTTTTCAAGTATAAGATCTTGGTATTTATTCAAGGCATGGAGGGGTTTGGTGGAATTTTCCATTCAGATCTCTCTGATTTCAATGCTTATGTTCCATTTCTGTTTGACTATCATAATTTCCACTTCCTTTTTATAATTATATTTTGAATTCTCAGGGTGTGGCCCACTGTCTGCAACACAGAAGATGCTTAGGAAGTATTCATAGCACAAATGAGGAGTGAATGAAGGAAGAGCATGCAAAAAAATGTCTTTAGGACTTCAGACCCAGACTGGAAGAGGAAGAGGGGGTCAGTGACATGGCTGGGCTGACTCTCATTGCTCCTGGGAAAGGGGCACTGTCCACACAGGAGGAAGAAGGTGTCAGGTGTCCATCTCACTCTCCTGTGGATGGCCATCTGATGACTCAGGAAGGGCCAAATGCATCAGCCTCTCTTCACCTCTGCCCCTTGCCTCAGCCCCCTCAGCTGTCTTAGCAAAGAACCCAGTGTGCTGCCCGAGACAGAGCTGTGTCCTCCTCCAGCTAAAGTTGGGAGCCTCCACCACTTAACTGGCAAATTCAAAGGAAGGACCATTTTGCCTTCTCCAATACTTGCATTTGAAAAGGAAAATCAACTCTTGGGGATGTGCCAGTCTTGTATCTTTTACTGGCATCCTCATAGTCTCACCTTTAAATCGAAAAAAACTTTTCTTTAGTCTGTCTCTCTTTTTTTTAATACAAAATTTACCAATAAGAGGAATTCAGTAAAAGATTTCTGGCATAAAGCAACTGCCATTTGTGTAGAGACAGGACACTTAACATAATGCAGGCAGAAAATTAGCCTGTAATCACTGCTTTCTTTTGGATCTACTTTAGATGTACTTAAGCCCAGGAGACTCCTCCAGAGAATGTGCCCCCTGGGACTCAGTCCCTCCTCCTGCTTATTACCTTTGGTTTTGTTGTCTCCGACAAAGAAAATTAGGGCACCATGGCTATTGAGATGTTTGTGTTCAGCCAGTGAGATGTTCACACACAAAAAAATGATAGTCACTGTATCTGATTATGGATGATTCAATGGCATGAATTATCTTGCAGGTTCGTGGAGGAAATGCCAGGGCCGGCAGTGCCAGGTAGAAGTCTTCTTTGTCCTGCCTTTACCTGGGCCTTAATTGCCAAGGGCAGAAGACAGACTCTGCTTCCCCCACTGCCTTTTTGTTGGGTCCAAAGAAAGAGCCTAGGCAGGGGCAGAGGCCACCAGCCAGCTAAGGCTTTCACGCAGGGTGTAACACAGCAGAGGGACAGCGGCTTTTCTTCGCTGCTGGTATTCTCACTCTCCCAACAAAGACTCAAAGTCACTGAGTGTTAGAGAATCCTCCAGATGAGCCTGGCAAGGGAAGCTGGAGAAGAGCCCTGTAGCTTTCATTGAATTCCCGCCTCTCCTTAAGAACTTAATTTCTACTTTCAGTGTCTCTCCTTTCTTCACCATTCTTTTTATTATAAAAATTCAGACTCCTCCTCTGAGTGGTGCTGCTTCCTATTAGCTTATGACCACAAGTGGGTAAGTTGCTGTATGGCACTAGGCCTCAGTTTGCACATTTACAAATGGGTTTGTAACGCCCACTCTTGAGACTTGATGTGAGGATTGAAACGAATGTGTAACCCTGAGAGCCTTCTCACCGCAGAGAGTAGGGGACTTCCTGGTCTCTAGCAATATTCACCACACTCTGGTTTTTAAAACTCATTAGGAAAGTTGGAACCACAGAGTGTATTTCCAATACTAAGGTGAAGGAGGAGGCAAAGCCACCCTCCCTGTTTGAGCTTCTCTCGAAGCTTTGACTTCAGCCTTCCAGTTAAACGTGGAAACTCATGTCATCCCAGAACCCCATATGACCCAGTGTAGAGGGTTTCCATGCAAAGGAAAACGCTTCAACAACCTGATGCAATTAAAACTAATACCAATGTTTCCCTGTAGCCCTCTAAGAAGATTAAAGGAGATCTGCTTGATAACCATCAGCTAGACCCCTTAAAATTAACTTTCCTCTGTGTGTGCTTTCTCTCACATACAACACAGCTGCCTGAAGCTTCCTTTTTCCCAGGACCCATGCTCGACTCCCCCACACAAATCACACCCATAGTGAATTTTACTTTCTCATTCTCTTTTGCTCTGTTTCTGCCTTTTCTTCTCTCTCATGAGTCTGTACCCTTATCTCCTTTACTCTAGTCCTGTCTCTGTCTATCTATCCACTGTCCCAAATTTGCATCATAAAAGCTTATCACAGAAGATTAGCTTATGAGGTAGAAATCTCTTTTGGAGGTGAATTCTCTTTTGGAGGTATAGGGAAAGGAGAAACAGAGTGGACAAAAATAGCAGTTTCTTTGTCAATCAAGGTGGCGTGCAAGCCTGTGAAGATTCACGTTATGATTCTTGTGGCCATCAAATATGATGGAGGGAAGACACATCCCAGAGCAGTTAAAGATTCTATTCCAGCTCACCCAGGGAGTGTATAGAGAAAGGAACACCAGGGCCAAACAGGTAAAACAAGAGGATGTCATGCTTTTGTCGATCTGTTGAATAAAAACCTGAAACAATTTTTGCCCATGAATATGCATGATGTATATGTCTCAACTCTCATCAGCAGGGCTCAGCAGATGGCTGGAGTGTGTTGAGATCTGCTATACACTATACCTGAAGATTGTGATAGGTGGGGGAATCAAGAGCTGGACAGAAGCTGTCAGAATGCAGAACACATTGTCTGGGGGAGTGGCAACTCTCCATTACCCTTGGTCCTGAAGCCAAAGGCCATGATCTTACAGAATATAAAAGGTAGCTCTAATGAGTAAGACGTGAAAAGGGGCTTGACCATTAGTGGTCATTAATGCTCCCATTCCCAGGGCCATTAACCTTGGGTCCCTTGGCCCAATTCCAACTAGGTTAATTATATACCGCCTTCTCAAATTCCCTCCTGCCCTGACAGCTGTATGTAGCATGGTTTAAGAAATGTTAGTGGCATCTATCTTAATTATCAGCTTGAGGATTATGCCCTCATCATTGGTTCCCATATATGAGCATTTTCATTATGAGTAGGAGGACTAGTGGGAGCTTAAGGTGCTACAAAGGCAATGTCTTCTATACCGGGCCTGTTCCTAAATGTGTCCCAGAGAAGTAAATAAGGCTTTTTTTCATGTTTATTTTTTGTAACCTAAGGTGGGGCTGTGTGGCTACATTTCAAAAGCAGAGATTGTACTGTTAACAATGCAGAGCTCATAGTGATGGCAAGGGGATGCCAAAAGGACCAAAGAGGCCCTAGTTGCTAGAAAGCACTGGCTGTGTGGCTGCCTATGCTGACCTAGGGTGCTTCCCTGCAACAGGGCCCTGCAACCACACAGCTCCCTCAGCTCTTTCTAGTGTTATGAAAAGGTTGCATAATACTTGGAAGCTTGAGGCTTAGCAGCACGGCTCATGTCTGCCATTGCTGGCCACATCAGACACTGCGCCCAACATTAACCACATCTGAAGTTCTCCCCCTTCTTCTCCACCATCCAGTACCCTCCACTCTTCACAGGCCTTGCATCTTCCCAAACTGGGGTCAGTCCTATGACTCTCCTTCTCCAAGCCTTTGCTCAGAAATCTGAGCACAGATAGAGACACAAATCATGTGATTGTGGAGATGGGAGCCACACACTTTCACTGTCTCCACGTTCAGGGGATCTTCTAGGACTTTTCCAAGTGCGTTCGATATCTTTGGCTAATTCAATCTCTACTTCTCTTGACCTTCAGTATTCTGCTAAATATTTACCTCAAGCCCATATTCTTACAAGACAACCTTCTCTCCCACTCTTCTAAGGAAATTGAAGCTCAAATTTCCATTCATAATCCATCAGTATCAAATTCTCTATATCAATGTCCATTTCTACCTAGTCTATTGTTTTCTTCACTCAAGCATTGCTTTATATGCAGTCATCAGTCTAGAAATACACTTCTAGCACCCTCCCTACTTCTACCCCACTGTGCCCAGTGTATTCATCTGCACATTGCCATTAATTTGGAAAACCCCCATCCAATTCCCTCCTCAATTTTCAAAGACCACAATATTTTTCACCAAAATTTTGCACTGACAGAATATATTACATCTGCATCAAGCCAGGATATAAAGTGAAAAGAAGCTTCAGGGGATGGAAAGAAATGAGTTTCCCCCACCCCCACCACAGACTGAAGTTAATGGAGACAGAGCTGGCCACTCTTCCTGGAAGACCACAGTTACCTCCCACGCCCGCTTACTCACGAATGGCTAGATGCCCTTTCTGACTCTTTCCCAGGTTTTCTGTTTTGGAGGCTCACTGCTATTTCCCACAATCTGTTCTATAGGAATCCCTTTTATCATACTGCTTTATTTTAAACCACTCCTATTTTAGAAACTGCTGGAGCTTAGAAACCAATTTCCACACTTATTCTGAAACATTTGTGGCATTTAGACAAGTTGTACACAAGCTGCATGTGAGTTTCATCATGGGAGACCCAAACTCAGTTTGCTCAGAGGGAGGAAGTCGAGGTGGAGGTGGGGGTCTGTATGATGTCTTCATTTGGTGAAAATGCCTAGTATCAAGCGACAGCTTTTGGTGGGTAGAGGAAAGGTAGTATCCCGCTATCCAAGCAAAGTCACTTTTAGGAACAGACAGAGTTGTCCTTCAGTGGCATAAGGCATCATGCTGGTACATCAATGCATCCTGCTTGACATTACCCTTGCAATCATTCCTGATAAATCCCCCTCTCTCTTGCTACTACTCTGTTCCAAGGCCAGGAGTAGGTTGAAGCACTTGACTCAGTACAAAATTTAAGAAAGTGCAAAAAAAAAAAAAAAAAAAAAAAAAAAAAGCATAATCAAGATAAACAATAATTGAATGCAGTATTTTTTTCAAAATGAAATCAATGCAAAAAACCTATGATGAATGACAGATCAAAAGTTTAAATAAAGCTAGGATCAGTAGCGTACCAGGTTAAGCCATAGCAGAGCCACAGGCCAAAGGAAAAATCAGTAATACTGATCCTGCCTCTATTTGAAATTTTGATATTTTGTTAATACTTTTTTAACATCGATTTTGATTTTTTAAAAAAAAAACTCATCAAAATGTTGTTAATATTTATTCCCAAGCTTTCACACCTGCTTTAATTCAGCGTGCAGCTAAGTGCCTCACTTGCTTTCTGTGCTAACTGACGTTCTCATACACAATTGCATATCACCTGCACCTTTACCTCCCAATGACCTTGGAATCATTCCCTTCCCGCCATCCTGCTGCCACAGCCCCAGATCATTTCCTCATCATCCCTTTCTTATATTAATTCAGCAGTTCTCTATTTGGTCCACAGATTTCCAGAACCATTCTTTTCCTGGAAAATTGCAGATCCCACTTTTCTGGCTGTTCCAGAGCCATATGGTGCTCCCTAGGGCCTAAGGTGAGGCGTTCCAAACTTTAGTCTGGCTGCAGCCTCCTTTTTCTCTTTCTTCCACCTTAGGCGACCCTTAGTTTGCCTCTGCAATCTCCTTTCTCACCATTCCTTCTTCCAGGCTCCCCAAATAACCCATCTGCTCTCATGTTGTGATGAATCCCAGCTGCTCTCTAACAGTTCTTCGAACCTCTCATGCTCTCTCCCACCCTTCTCACATTTTATACATGTGGTTCTGTCTGTCTGGAATATTCTCTTCTCTTCTTTCAGTCCGGAAAACTTGCCCTTTGTGGAGACTTCTATTAGCACATTTTCCATTGTATTATAATTTCCCGTTGGTACATTTTTCTCTGTCACCAAGCCCTAAAATGCTTCCCAAGGGCAGAGAGAATGTCTCTAATTCATCTCTATATAAAAGGCATATAGCAGGTGCTCAAAACAAGTTTAGTGGTTATTTAAATGAATTATGAATAATTGGATAATTGAGTCATTATGGCCAGAATGCTCATAAACAAGGCTTTATTAAGCCCCTGGCTTTGCAAGGTGGTGTGCGGGGCACTAGGAATCAGTGCTGCCCTGGGCGAGTGAGTGTTCACCAAGCTCCTCAAGTCCTGGAGCTGCGTGGAACCCACATTTTATTCCCAACACCCAACACAGGCATAGGGCAGGACCAAGGAAAGAACCCGACCGGACTGAAACGTAGGTGCTGGGTTATGCGAAAAAGCGCTTTGCGGCTTTCACAGAGCTGAGATGCCTAGTTTCAATTTTAAAACAACTTCGTTGGATAAAACTAGACATCTTCAAAATGTAACCATTTCTGGGTAGGAGCATCAGAGTTTTGAGTCTCTTCCTATAGAGCTGTGTGGTGAAGAAATTCAATGGGAACATCACTTTTAACAATTACAACCACTGTGGTGGTCGGAGTCTCTGATTATGAATGTGCTTGGATAACCACATAGTCTACTAGTCCATATGAAGCTTGCCTTCATTCATTTAGCAACTGTGTTGCTAAACACTCCTACCCTCAGGCATTTCTCTAGATACTAGACATACAAGATGTAGAAAACAAGAGTCTCCTAGTTATGTGGATGAGGCAGATAAAGCTGGCTGAATGTAGAATACACTACAATGTAATAACCACTATGACAGAAATATGCACATGGTACCCTGGTATGCTACCTACCTCTTAGGTAAGGTGTCCATAAATGCTCCCTAGAAGAGTTAATTCCTGATGTGTGCCCTGTAGGGGGTAATTCCCAAATTTGAAGTAGCCACGTAACAAAGAGAAAGGCAAATTAATCGAGGCAATGAAAGCACGATATGCAACATTTTGAGTGCAAAAACAAGATAAAGGAAGTTTCCATGCAGGAAACTGTAAGGCTGAGAAGTTAGGTGCCACAAGAAATGAAATGTGAATGGCGGATACTGGCTAGGCCATGAAAAGTCAAAATACGTGCCCTGAAAGATTATTTTACAAAGAGGAGTGATCTGATTGAATTTGTTTCTTTAAGAATTATTATGAAAGCAGTGAGAGAAGAAATAAGTGGAGGCAGAAAGGTCAGCTTTGGGTATCTAGTGCAGTGTGGGCCAGAAAGTCACTGTGTGTGACTTTCCATTCCAAGGGAATGGAAGGAAGGTAGAGAGCAGTTTCCACTGTCCTAAGGAACGGCAATTGTCAGAACCTGGTGGCCTGCTAAACGTTGTAGGTAAGGATAGGGAAGAAATCTAGTATGACCCACAGGCTATAAAGTTGGACTTCTGATGGACAAGGAACAGGATGGAGAACAGGGAGTAGACTGATACATGCAGTTTTATCCTATGCATTTTAGGGAGTTTTGCTACACCTGGGAATAGATATCTAGAAAACATATCTATCCGGGAAACAGTATTTTGAGACTCATCAGTAAATGGTTTTATGAAGTCAAAGAGGTTGTAAGAGATTATTCAGGGAGGTAGAAGAGAGTAAGGAGAACAGGGCGGATATGATTTACTGGACACAAACATTCAAGCTGATGTAGGAAGCAGAGGGCGCATCCTCTGTGTCCTGGAATCACAATGAACCCTCCCCTCTGTACTCTCTCCTCCTCTCCCTCCCACTCAGTGGTCAGCCACATTCACTAGAAAAGGACCTGGTTCAGATTAAATACTCTGGCCACCGAGAATGGCAACATCAACCCAAAGGCAGAAGTGGGGTAGAAGAGAATGGACAAGACTTGGAGTTGGGACACCTGGGTTAGGGTCCCTGCTCTGTTCCTTGATAGCTGTGGAATCTGGATGGATTTCTTCACGCTTCCGCTGTATTCTGACTTCATAAATCTGTTTTTTTCATCTCTGAGATGGAGATTTCTTATGACTAGGATTCTTTAAAATTGCTGCTTGTGATCACACTGATACAAATAGATATGATTCTTACATGGATCATCTGGGGTTCTGCATTCGCCTTTCTCCTCCAAGCATTACCCTTTCTCCTCCAAGCTGTGCTACCCTTCCAGAGTCTGGGTCAAACCATCACTGAGGCCTAAGACATGCCTATCGAGCTGAATCTATTATCACTCTGTTAAAACATGGGGTGCGGGGTATGCATAGCAAGTGCCCCCTAAGTTCCTCACTTTCATCCACAAGAATAGCCCAAAGAGGAAAGACATTCCTAATTAAAGGGAAACCTATCTGGGGTATGGTGGTGAAGGCTGGATGTCATCATAAGGCAAGAATAAACTTTAATGCTTATAGTATTTAGCCCCTGAGATAAAGATTAGAGAGCTTTTCCGCCTACGCGGGCTGAGTAGGAGAAGGGGTGGGTGGGGTGGGCAGGGGAAGTGTGGCTTCTTTTCAAAGTGTTCCCTCAGGCTGTTTTCACTAGAGGGTCTTTAGGCTCTTTCCTTTTTCTTTTATTGTCTTGATAAATCCTTTATAGGGGCAGCTGTCTTACAAAACTGGCCCAGAACACACATAAACCCCTCTCATCACAGGTTATAAGCCTGCCCCTCCACCCATTACTTTGGAGCCTGTAAATAATAGACTGATTAGGAAACCAAGACTGGACCTGCCACAGCCCTGAGCACCACGCCACCTCTCTTCCCCCTTCCAGACAGATGACTGGCCTGGCTAGCGATCTAGACGAGCAGGGAGACCTCCTCCAATCCTAAGCATGGCCACAGGGCCCAGGTACGTGATTAGCTGGGGTCCTGCTGGTACCTGGTTTTAGACCCCAACCCTGCCACTCACTTGTCTATTAAATAGCTCATCACATTTAACAAGTTGAGTTGATATGCAGTCCATAGATAGCATGGAAGAGTGCTCTCTTAGTGGAGAACGGATTTGTTATGAATTTTCTAGAAGAACATACCATAGGCAAGAACATACAATGGGTGAAAAGCTAAACAGTAAGTATAGATTTAGTTAACTTCACCCACCTTGGACAGACTAAGAAGAATACACAGGCTTTCCTTCCTTTCCTCACTTCTTCCCTCCCTGCCTCCCTCCTTTCTTCCTTTTTTCCTTCCTTCACTCCTTCCTTCCTTCCACAAATATTTATCCTGAGTATCTGCCAAGTTCCAGGTAAATACCCAAGGGAGGGATTATGCCCATATCTCAGTGTCTGGATAATAGATGGTCAACACATTTTTTGAATGTGTCTTTATCTTCCTGCCTCGTTTTTTCTCTTCCCAATCTTTTCACAGTAACATCATTTTTTCCTCACTGTGTCTCCCATGACCTGTAAGGTATTGAGTTCATTATCTTTGTCTTTCATTTTTAAAGCCCAGTTATACTTTGGCTCATCTCATAAAATCCCATTAAACAAATAATCTATCTTTTGCAGTTTTTTCCTTTAAGAAAATGAATGTAGGGCGTCGTGGGTGATAATTCCGTATTATTCAGGAAAAATATTTATACTTCCTCATTTTAAGTGATCTAAGTATTAACTTGAATCCTAACTTACTAGATCATCTGCATGATTTACCCAAGCAAGATGTGCGATGTTGACTGTGATATGTAGCAGTTTACCAGCTCCCTGCATTTCAATCCTCCTCCTCTTCCTCAGGGCAATTTTTTATTTCATGTCCCATTTTGCCAAGAAGCTCACTCTCTGTACCTGTCATGGCTCCCTTCTCATGTGTGGGAGCTCACAAAGGTTTAGGGGATTAAACTCTTCTCAGAAAAATATATAGAAACCTCTCCAAGAGCAAAAATGCAAAGAAAATCAGAGGAATAACCCTATAATGAAATAATTTTAAATAATAAAAGATAATTAGTTATCAGCTTCCTCAAGCCCCACCATTCAAACCATGTGGGCAGATATCTACTCTGTCTGCTTAAAAGGTTGAGCTTGGTTTGCAAAAGTTACTTCCTCATGTATACAACTAACTGGGCCCAGCCAACTGGGAGAACAGACTGCAGAGATGATGTAGTCAATGAGATGGTGGAGGAGAGAGGAAGAGAGATGTTTCAGGCAGAAGGAGCACTCTGAGCAGACAGCTAGAAAACATTTGGCCTTGATTGTTTGGGATAATTACAAGTGGCACGACATTGTTATTCCATAAAGAGCAAGGGCAAGCAATGAGGCTAGAAAGAAAGCCCAGCATCACATACATTAAGCCTTTCTTTGTGACATAAAGAAGCTTGGACTTTGGCCAAATATGGGTACTAATATGGCCTGCTCCACATTTTGGAAACATTGCTTTGGGAGCAGTATGGAGGATAGGTTTGGGTGGCGTAAGGAGAATAGGGGCTATTGCGATAGTCCAAGAAGGATATAATGATACCCTATAACTAAGAGAGTGATATCAGGAATGATAAGATGGGCCTATATTTGAAATAAAAATTTCAAGACTGGCGAATGGAGCAGGGAAAGAGATGAATGTTGAAAAGTCCAGGTTCCTGGCTAGGCAGCTGAGCAGATGGAGATACTACAAATCAAGAAAGAGAATTCAGAAGAAAGCAGAGCAGGAGCTATAGATGATGAATGAGATGTTGGATATAAAGAGCCTGAGGCATATGGTACCTGGGAACCATCCAGGTGACTCTGTTTGGCAGACAGGTGGGCATGTAGGGGTGGAACTCATGGACTGGAGATCAAGATTGGGGAATTACTAGTATGTAAGTGAGACTTTAAGACATGAGTGTAAATGAAATTGCCAAAGAGAAGATGTAGAGCAAGAGGTGAGCTACAGTTAGAGCCCAAAGAAACCAACCCTGTAAGAGGAAAATTGGGAAAGAGGAATGGGCCACAGGAGCTGAGGAAGAAGAGTTTCCGGATGGAGGGGGTGGGTTAATTGTGTCAACTATTACAAAGATGAGAGACGTGGATATGTTCAGAGAAAGATCAGAGCATGCTGAAAGCGCTTTGTAGTTTTTGCTGGACAGGAGGTCATTATTTCTGACTTGAATAAGAGTAATTTCAATGAAAAAGTAAGACTAGGGGCCAGATTGCAGTTGACTGAGGAGTGAAAATGAGAGAATGAGGTGAAGACAGTGGGGGTGTGAACTACTTTTTAAAGAAAGCTGGATGAGAACGGAAGGAGAAAGATAAGACCATTGTCAGAAGAAGACATGTTCAGGGTTTATTTTTATTCTTAATTTTAAGGGAAAACTCAATAGTTTGAAAAAGAAAAGTAGATCAAGAAAAGGTAGTCAAAGGGAAGGAGAGATTGAAGACGCCAGAGACTGAGGGAAGGAATAGATGGGGCAGAATCAGCTCTTAGCAGGGAGAGGGCCACCTCATCCTCTGAGAGAAGGAAGGCTGGAGCTGTCCATGTGATTTGGCTGGGAGAGCGGTTCTGTTTGAAATAAGCAGAGGGAACAGGAGAGAGAGTGAGCCCCCTCCCTCTCCACCACGGAGCTGTTATACCTGGGATGGCCATGCCTCATTGGCTTCCATTTTCCCTCTCCTAGCTCAGTTACACTTCCAAGCTTCTCAAAAACCTTGGAGCTAGGAAATTCTAAGTAATGTCCACTCTCTAGTTCTTCTAATATGATTGAAACCCTGCTTATCCCTGCCTCTTTGCTGAGATGAGAAATGCTATCTTTACGTGTGATATCGCCAGGAGCAGAGGAAAATTGAGCCCCTATGAGTGAGCTTAAAAAAATGCATGAGTTTGTGTCTGATGAATACGCCTTCACGTATTGATTCACAGGCTCTCCCTCCCCATCAGGATCCATACATTCTGCTCAGGGACTCCCTTAGGAAACCTTCTTGGAGCAGTTGTCAAAGCATGGGAGATTTGTGTTTGGACATGGGGCTGCCATGCCACAGCCCAAGGTACCCCCGCCTGCCTTGGGCTCCATAGTGGATTACAGCCTCCTCTCTGCTCCTGCCTTCTACCAAGCCCCAAATAATGAGGGGTGAGAGGCTCACTGTTCAAGGGCATGGTGGGATGTGTTTGAAGTCCAGTTATCTAAGTGCAAGTATCTTATTAAATGAATCACTATTTATAAAATATTCTGAACAAAGCCTAGAAAATAGTAACCACCCTGGAAATATTGGCTATTATTTTCGTTGTTATTAGTAGTATTATTGATCCTCATATTCTTACGAGACCAAAACCTATTCTATGTACACAGTGGAAAATCAATTAATATTTCGCGGAGTAATTAGTCAATGTGGTGTACAAGCAGCTTGAAGAAAGATCAAGGGATGACTCAGTCTCTGGGGGGTAGTGGAATTAATATGGGCTTCGGAGTCAGACAGGCATGAGGCTGGATTGAATGTCTACCACTTATTAGCTGTGTCTTTCATCCTCAGTTTCTTTACCTCTCAAGTGGGTATGTTAAATACTACCTCAGAGGGCTATTATAAGGTATAAGATTACATTTATTCATTGTCAAACACCCATCAGCTTTTTTAAAGTTACCCCCTTCTCCTCATTGCCTTTACCCAGGAAGAAAGTAGTGCTGAAATTGTTTGGAAAAATAACTGTGTCTTTCTTACGGCACCTAACATTTGCTAACTTGTATTTTGTGATTATGTACACTTTCTAACGCTCTTTCCCCTCCTTTAACAGCCACATCCAACACACTCACATACACACTCACACACGATCTCACACACACACATTCACACACATACTCACACAGACACTCAATGTTAGTTAGGTTCAGAACAAGTTAAATCTTTAAACCAGACTGTTCATGGGATCAGTCTTCTTTTCTATCCACATTCCCTTCCTTTTTCAAACATCTAGCCATTTCTCTCTGTCCCTGGTCTTCCCTAACACCTTTGCAATCATTTCCTGGACAAGAGTGGTGCCTGAGAGCCCTTCCAGAGAGTGGGTGCTGACACCACGCAGGGGGGATACCCGGTGTAATTAAACAAAGCAGGGCTGACTTCCTCATGTGTCACCCAATTAAATAGCCACACAGTAAATCACTCAAGGGAATCCTGCTGATGCCAGCAGAAAGAAGAGACTCAATTACAGCCTCTGACGGGACCAGCTTATTGTTATTTATACAACAGCATTCTGACTGGAAAGCCAGGAAAGAGAGATGTTCAGGTTTGAAGTGCCTCCTGTTAATTGAAACGTCTTGGTTTCAGGAGGCTGGTTGGAATTCACAGCCATTATGCACCAGATAGCATATCCATGCTCCCACTGGAATATCTCCATAAGCAAATTTTTATTTTTCCTACTTTGAGTCATTGGCAAGAAGAGCTCATTTCCAGACTGACTCCACAGAACACTCAGGGTGGAAAGACAAGCAGCTGGTGATCGGAGTAAATCCCTGCAACCCCAGTCCCCAGATAGAACCTCCAGGAGCAGCTCTTCCACCCTCTCATTCATGAACAAGGCAGGTTATGCTGGAGACCCTGGAGTAAGCATTTGCCTTTCAGACAGAGTGAATTTACCGGCATGTTTCTGTGTAGATATTCTCATAATCAGAAATGAGAACTCATCTTAACCTTGTTACCTCAACCTCCAATGCCCCTGGAATTCTCATACTCATTCCCTAAGTTTTAACATAAATATAAGACTAATTCCCTCACGGCCACCCTGCCTCTCAGGCAGCTGTAAGTGGGCTTTCCATTACGCACTCTTAAAACACTCACCATCCCTCAGTAGCACATGTAACTATTACAACAAAATAACTCATGTGACGATGGTATCCTATCTGTCTTTTCCCCATATGTGATAGATCCCAAGTGGGCAGAGATGAAGGCTGCCTTCATCACCCTTGAATTTCCTAGCACAGTGCCTGACAGACAGCACTCCGTAAAAACTGGTTGAATGAGCGATTGGATTAACCAACGAAAAACTTCCTTGGGAAGGCAAATAGGTAAATAGAACTGTGCATTGTGTTTAGAGAAATCACAGATAGAATTATCTTGGGGATTAGCCATTCTTGTGGAGTCATCTGGGTTGAGGCTGCCCTCCCCAGCCAGTTGGTAAGAGCTGACAATACTCATGTATGAATAACATGTCTGTGAGCTTCAGTTTGGTCAATCGCATTTGATTGTTCAGGAATTCACTGAGCATCTAATATGTTCCCAGCTTGATGTTAGGCTGCAGAGGCTGTAAGAATGTATGGCAGGAAGGCTTCCTGTCAAGTTTGAGCTTATGTTCTCCCGAGAAAGATGAAATTTCTACTCGGCGAGCACAGTGTAGCTCAGAAATGGATTACATGGTCTAGATAATAAAGGCTTGGAGCTTGGAAATGCAAGTGTTCATAGGCATCACTTCTCTGCCCCTGGCTTGACAAAAGCTCCCAGAAGCTGGCTGCTTTCCCTTTTAAGTTCAGGGGTCTCTCGCCTCTCCCTTCCCCTCAGGACCTTTGATAGCCCCACTGCATGCAAATGCAGATCAGGGCTGCTTTCACGGTCTGACCTGCTCATGTGCCTGTGAGCCAAGAGAGCGTGTCCAGGTGCAGAGCTGGCTCCCAGAGGAGAGCCTCGAAATAACTGGGGGAGCCTTTTGGGGCAACTTGTGCTGGTCCCCATTGGCCAGGATTTGAACTTTCAAGCCTTCCTGCTGCTCTGGACTATCTCACTTTCCTCTCCCAGAGAACCATCTGCCTTCAAGACAGTAGCAACGTGTGCCAGTGTGAGGGTCTAGAGGAGACAAGATTAATTACTCTCTCATCAGAAAAAGGAAAGCTGGTAAATGTTGGTGTTTAGAGAAAAATGAGCTGGTGAAATACAGCCAGGATGCTTTGCCCAGTCTTTTATTTTGGAGTGAAAAATGGCTAATACAGTTAGACAAAAGCTTCTTTTCTAGGGCACCTCCTTGCTGGGAGTTGAACTCAGAAGGCTCAAATCCCTTTGCCTTTCAGACAACTGAGAACTCTCTTGGAAGCGGTATATATGGATTAGAGTCCTACTTTCCCACTAACTTTCTAACCCCGGGCTAATAGCAGAACAGGTCTTTAAAATAGAGAAAGTAACTATGTCCTGCCCATGGCAGATAATGTGAGGGTCATACTATCATATGAAATGAGTCCCAGAAGAGGACAGGCAGTGTCCATATACATGAGATACACAGGTGCAAGCTATTCCATGGCTCAGTTGCTCCAGCTTTCACCTCTAATTTTGTTCTCATTGGAATAATACCATAAAGAGCTACAGAGCTCTAAGGAAATGTAAATGCAAACCAGATTCATACAATTTCCAAACCAAATTAGGCTTTAGAATATCATTGCATTGAATCCCCTCATGCTATAAAGATGGACACACAGACAAAATCTATACAGTGATAATGAACATGGACTGCTTACTATGCTCCAAGCTTGGCTCTCATTATTCTACATGTAGGAACTTATTTAATCATCAAAATCATTCCAGTGAGGGAGGTACTATGATCATCTTTCTACTTTATAGATGAGAAAACTAAGCTCAATAACCTACCTAAGGTAGCTCAGTGGTAGTACCTGGGTTTAGCCCCAGGCAATCTTGTCCTAAACCCGCCCTATCATTGTGACACTGAGCCTATCAGCTGCCTAGCAACTGAGTGCCAGAGAGGTGTAGGCAGCTTGCCCAAGGCAACTCAGCTGTCAGAGATGGCCTCCAGGTCTCCTGATCTGCAGTCAGTTATCTTTCTATCTGAGATGGCAGTATAATGTAGTGGACAAGACTTTGGGCTCAAACCCTGGGAATGACCTTGGGCAAGTCATCAGCCTTCCTGGAATGTGGTTTTCTCATTTATACCAAAGTGTCATAAAAACAGCTTAGCTTCCTCATAGTTGAGGAAGATATCATAAGAATAAAATGAGATAATATATGTATCCTGAGAAATAAATGAGATAATATATGTAAAACCCTTAGAAGATGCCCTAATGCAAAGATAGTAGCCATTGTAGTTACACTGTGCTGCTTCTTACAGAAGCATTCACAGAGCCCACACGTGTCAGCAGAGTTGGCTTCACAGTGGCAGCGGGTGGGGAGTAGGGATGCAGAGGGGCTGGTTGCGGGTGGGGAAACCCAGGGAAAGGATGAAACGGAGCTTGTATTTGCAACAGAGAGCAGCAGCCAGCCCTGCCAGGATAAGATAAAAAAATAAAGCAGAATAAAAAAGCTAGAGCCACAGGCCATGGGCAAGAACAACCAATGCTTTCCATCTGCTTACTTGCCTTGGTATTTCATCCAATTGTTCTGCCTTAAATGGACAAGAATCTGAATGGAGACAAGCACTCTCTTACCTGCCAGGTCCAGGCTCAGCTAGGATGCCCAAGCCACCTGCCCCTTTTCACCCTGTGAAGGTGGAACAGCCAATTTTGCTGGCCAATCAGCTGCCAAAACAGAAAGTTCCTAGCTGGGGAAAAAGCTGCTTGCACCTCCCTAGGGAGTTTTGAAGATATGCAAACTTTTGCAATTGCTCCTGCCTACTCAAATCTCTCTTCCTCTGTTAACAACTCGACAGACATCTTGTCTGTGTTTGATAAATAAGCTTCTCTATTTATTCAGGGGAGTGAATTTGTAGCTATTATGATTCAAATGACATTGACATGATATTTTCTCTTTTTTCACTGTAGCATCAGAAAAATAAAATCTATAGAAAAAACAACTCACAAAAAAACCAAAGCAATTACTCTGCATATCGGCCCATGAAATAAATAAATGCATAAGCTGACTTTCTTTTGGGGTGGAGGTAAGGGAATTGATAAATAATTTAGAAATTGTTGCTGCTTCCTGGTTCTCAGAGATGCAGCTGGCAAGTGCTAACATGAGGCTCATGCTGCATTCATTAAGCACCGAGCAACATTTTAATTCCTCAACCATTCACATTATCTGCAAGTGGGGCTGCATGCGGAATCACATCCTGAGGATGTCAATCAACCCATTACACAGCATGGGCTTTGTCATATGGGGTGTTGCCTCTCATTAGGTGGCCTGAGCCAGCCAGTCAATCAGATGGGCTGGAGCAGACAGACAGGAAGGGGGGCAGGCAAAGTGCGAGTGGGCAGGCTGTGCACCTGCCAGCCAAGGGGTCTCTGCAGTGTGGAAGCCACCGTACTAAATGCCCTTCCTGTGAGATCAGTTCACACTGACCCTACGTCATCCCTTTCCCCCACTGCGCTCCTCGGGAGCTGTCCAAAGAGGTGACTCAAGAAGTTTTGGAAGGTTTCGGATGCCCACGATGTGTTAGAATCTTCTTAAATATAGAATCCCATAGACAGAGGAAACATGGGGGAGCTTGTTATCAGAAGACATCCTGGCCCATATTTTCAAGATTTAAGTGGCTGGGGGAACAGCTCACTCAGAGGTCACAGACTCTCTGGAAACCTCCCAGGTCATTCAGTCCTGTGGCTTTTAGCCTGTCTAGACTGTGACCCACATAGCACACACTCCACCAAAATAAAATGTTCATAAAATATCCTTTCTATATGTTAAGCATTTCCATAATTCTATTTTTTTAAAAAAATTATAAGTGGAGGCCACTAAATTATTTAATAACCTCTCATGGGTTGCAGCCTGCAGTTTGAGTAACACTGGTTTAGTCCAACACTCAGATATCTCAGGGCTGTGAACATGAGCAGATACGTAGCCAGAGCAGGTTTCTACCTTGAAGAATCACTACCAGAACGCCTGGGGAAGCTTTCATAATGGCCAGCTCTCCACTCAGCCGGATAATAGAGTTCTGAAGTGCAGCTGAATTTTTTAGTTTGTGTAAAACCAATGTCTGGAGGCAGGGTAACTGGGCTGATGAAGTCCAGAGCCCTCCTGGTGGGAGGTGGGCTCCCTCCTGACCACTACTGATGAGTTATGGGAATGAGAGGAATTTACACATCTCCTGTGGAAATGGAGACAGTCAAGGGCATGATTGTCAGGAGCAAGGGCTTCTCTGAGTTACAATTCACTTCCTCCTGGGATCCCTCTCCTTCTTATCCCTCTTGGCCCATCTGTCCCCACCTTTTTGTCTTTAGTTCCTCTCATATTCTCTTCTTTCCTACTCTACTCTCTCCCTTCCTTAGCTTTCCTTTACCCATAGTAAATATATATTTTGAAAACATTGTCATTCATCATTCTCAAACTACTGAAGCAATTCTTCAGAGTCCCTCTAGGCCAGAAAACTAAGGATTGGGTTGGGAGCCTGTATGGTGTGTTTGCATGTGCATGTGTGTACGTGAATGCACATGTGTGCACATGTTTGTGTGTGTCAGTGAGTGTGAAGTAAGCTGGAAAGCAGACCAGTGATTTCATTCCCCTTGTCCTTGCAGTTGTGAAAGTGTGACATTGAGTGAAGAATAAGTCTGCAAATTTCCAACACAACAAAAATAAATTAAAAGAAGAGAAAAAAATTGTGATTTTGATTTCAAAAAAGCTGTCTCCTTTCCAAGTATAGTAGTTATACACTTGATTCTATTTGCTCTATCAGCAACTGTAGTGATTTGGAACCATGATATACCCAACTACCTAATTCAATGGAAAGGAGGGAATTCATGGAGATAATTACCAGGAGGTTAGTGATGCCACAAATTAATACACATAACTTGTGTGGCATAACATGCTAGGGAGAGAGATTAGCAGAATGATTCTCATTTCAAAGAGAAACTGAGGAAGGGCTAGCACACAGCCTGCACAACCCCAGGGAGGGGTTAGTTTCAAGAGCTGACCTTAGTTGTCACTTTTCCCAAACCTCCACAACTGCTTAAGCCTTATGCAAGTTTATGCATCTTAAATCAGGTTACTTAAATGCTTACAGTCCAAGTTTCCTTAGGTCTAAGATGGAGATAATAATAGCACCTGTTGTAATAAGATTGTGGTAAGGATTAAATAAAATGCACTTTGCACGAGGCCTGAACCTTAGGAAGAAGTCAATAAATCTTTGTAGCTTGAATTCCTCCGCACATCTCTCAGTTAACATTTCCTTCTCCGTCTTCCCACTCCGCTTTGCTGTTTTCTTCTCTCTGCCCCTTGATTTCTCTTGTGAGCTCCTTTGATGGGCACAGTCCTTGGCTGTCAGGGATGGGCAGGCTCTGAGAAGATCTGGAATAGATCATGCACCTGCTCACATGTTGCTCTTCTCCCTGCTGAAGGCTGATGGCTTTGAGCAAAAGCTTATAGGTTCCTGATAGACACACATCCTGCTTTGCCTGACACTCCTGCAGAGTGATAGCTTCTACCCTGAACGGGCGCTCACAGGGCCATGCCCCCTTGTGGTCATCAGCCATCTGGTGGTCGTTAGCAAGTATCAGGTTACCCTGCTGTGGCTTTGGAGGGCAGCGAGGGGTTTCATGGCTCCAGGGGACTGCCAAGGGACAACCACAGACCTTTTCTATGAAGCTAGGTATAATTCCTGCCACATGGCTCTGCAGAACTGAGCTTTGAGAATGGCTCTGGTGAGTTCAGGGGAGTATCTAGTCCTGTCTGTCTGTGCTAACAATGGCCCAATTTGGAATTCTGACAAAAGAAAAGACTGTTCGCTGTGGAATTCAATACTTTATTGACTCTCAATCCAAGTTTGTGCTCTGCTCCATAAAATCACAGGTCCCAGGATACCTCAGAGGAGTACACAGATCCCAAGGGCTTAGGCCTCAGGGCCTGGAGCGAAAGACCCCAGGTATGACAAGAACCTTAATAGTGGGAAGACAAGACATAGTAAGCTGGCAACCTGGGCAAAGTCATAGGAATGACCTTCTCTTGGTGGGCCATGGAGCCTCCTGCCTTCACCGGTCTAGTACTCCTAGTTTTAAAAAAAAGCTGGATTTTTCTCAGATCGTAGTGTGATTCAGAGTTTACAGCTCCCTTTTCCAGTCTGGGCTGCAGAGAAGCAATGGGCTATGGTACATGTGTGGGGCCAACCATCCTAGAGGACTGAGACACCTGCAGGTCACCCATGGGGAGGCTCATCTGTGCAAACCTTATCCCTAAGCAGCTCCCCCTCACCACCCAGCTGGTTAGTATTCAAGAAATGCAAACTCATTTGTCACCAGCAAAGCCCAAATGGGAGGGTCATGCCACTGTGCATTAATTGCCTAGCATACAGCAAAGCCAAATATAAATCATTCTGGGGTCATCCATTCTTGGAATTTATCCACCATTGGGGAGAATTGGGAAACAGCTAAACTCAGTGCAGTGTACATGTGTATACGTGTATAACGTGTGTGTTTACATGTGTGATTTTTCCAAAGGCTTTAATGGCCTCCACTCTTAAATCACAGTTCTAGAAACACGGAGTCAAAATGAAAACAGGGGGTCTTGTCCAGGAGAGCTATCAACCCAGGCCGGCACATTGAGAGGTTTGGTGGTTTTAGGAAAAATACCTGGAGGATTAAACCAACTTTCTAAGCATTGCTTGTGGCTCTCCTAGATCCCTCGCAGCCCCGCTTGGACACTGACAGATGGAAATTAGCCAGAATTCCACAGAATGTGGTTCTCAACCGGCAGAAGGGCGCCCTGGCCCCTCGGGGCACTGCTGGTTCCCAGGACTGGGGCGGAAGACATCTCTGATTTGTGAGCTTGTTCGAGGTGTCAGACTGCCTGAGTCTGTAGAATATTTGCCAGATCGGGAGTTGTGGAGGGGGCAGTAAGGAAAAGGAGAGTGAAAAGGAAGAGGAGGGAGCCAGAAAAAGAGAAGGAAACAGAGAGGCTGGGAATCCTGTAAGGGAGGCAAATCTGCTGTGGAGCCTCTGTTAATTTATAACCTGTGAAATGTACCACCCAGGTTAGAGATGGCTGCCAGAGAGCGGTTCAGTCATGAATTTATGACGGGGCCCCCTTTCCCTTGTTGCTGCCCCCCCCCCCCAGCTTTCCCTGCGTTGCTGCGGGTGTAGTGAGGGTGGGGCCAGGTGTCCTGACAGATCATTCTCTGGTCTTCTAAAGTTCCAGGGCTCCATGGTGTGTTTGCAACTCCCTGCCGCATTCCCAGAAAGTTTCCATATGGTGCTTGGTCTCCAAGGACTTGCTTTGCCTGACACTTTCATGAAGAACCAAGGGGCCAGCTTCCTGGAGCCGCGTCCACCGCTCTTCCTGCTGGCCCCTCTGCACCCTCCTCCCTCAACAGCCCCTCATCCACAATCTCCATAGGGAGGAAACTCGCGGTCCTCAAGTGGGAGACGGAGAAACTGCCTAGAAAGCCAAGCACCACATAAACAGGGTTTAAAAAACAAGAGCTGTTACTTTAATTATGGCTCGTGCTGCTTTATCGCCAGTCCTGTTTCTCACACATTCATCAGAAACCTGGTGATAAATCAATCTCTGGGAGCCAGAAGCTGCCAGGGCAGGCTGCCGCCTCCAGGCCCCATCCTCTCTCCTTCCTGGGCCGGTTCTCCTGGAGCCACCGCCTGATTGGCATGCAGCCTGGCACTGCAGCTTCGGGCTGAGTCTGAGAGGCGCCGATGCCCCAGCATGGATTCCACATGGACTATTTCAGCAATGAAGAAGCGTCAGGAAGCAGAGTATTTGCAGGGGCCAGGTTTATAAAGGTAGGACAATGTAAAGCTAGTTCACGATAACAGTAATAATAATGCATAATAAATTCAATAGATTTATTTTTGATAAATGTATTAATAAGTATGTAATAGGATATTTAATACAAATACATTAAATAATAATACTAGCAGCTGTCATTGACTAAATATTCACCATGTGCCTGGCTGATATGCTAATCCCCAAGCCTGGGGCCCCAGCGGCCACCCAGCAAGGTACAGATGACAAGCTGCACCTCTCAGCTGTGAAAATGGCAGTCAAGCGTTTGGCTCAGCTGTGCCCAGGTCACACACTGAGGGGTAGAGCTGGGTGCTACCCTCACCCATGCCTCTCTGCTGTGGTCTACGACCTCCTGGTGATGCACGTGCCCCTGCTTCCAGGATCCTGCCATGTGCACCTGCTGCTGTCATTTAAGGCAGCGCCAGGAGCTGTGGATGGAGAGCAAGGCTTGTGCTCAGATCCTACAACCTCTGGCTGCTTTCCACCATGGGACAGGAGGGCAATAGGATGGAATGTTGCTCCTGTAACCTTTTTATAATCTTTTTCCAGGAGAGAAAGCTGAAGGTCTGAGAGGTAAGGTCACTGACCTCAGGGCAGACCTGGCCAGAGGTCAACTCTCTAAAGGGCTGGCAATTGCTGCACCACATGCAAAGAAGATGTGGAGAAGTTGAATTTGAATCTTCCAAATAAGCTATTCTTACCTATATCTTTTTTTTTTTTTCATGAGTAGATAAGTGACCCTTCCTAGTTCCAGGTTAGCCTTTTGTCACCTTTCAGCTAGGAGGCACAAGCCATGGTGGACCACCCTAGGTGGGCCTGCTCTAGGGAGAAGGTGGTGGACCACCCTAGGTGGGCCTGCTCTAGGGAGAAGGTGGTGGACCACCCTAGGTGCGCCTGCTCTAGGGAGAAGGTGGTGGACCACCCTAGGTGGGCCTGCTCTAGGGAGAAGGTGGTGGACCACCCTAGGTGGGCCTGCTCTAGGGAGAAGGTGGTGGACCACCCTAGGTGGGCCTGCTCTAGGGAGAAGGTGGTGGACCACCCTAGGTGGGCCTGCTCTAGGGAGAAGGTGGTGGACCACCCTAGGTGCGCCTGCTCTAGGGAGAAGGTGGTGGACCACCCTAGGTGGGCCTGCTCTAGGGAGAAGGTGGTGGACCACCCTAGGTGGGCCTGCTCTAGGGAGAAGGTGGTGGACCACCCTAGGTGGGCCTGCTCTAGGGAGAAGGCAGTTTTGCTGCCAGGCCCTTCCTGGAAGTTGCTGTCCAATGCTAGGAAGAGGGCAGGACATGCTTGGAGTTTGCCAGGATCCATGCAGGACGAAAGGAAACCACTGAAACAGAATCAGATCCCCTCAACTGAAACAGTGGCCACTCTCAACCAAGGAAGAGGGAACTTGGGACAAAGAAAAGCAGCGTTTAGCTGACAATCTTCAACCTTTCTTCTCAGCTGAACCGAATTCACTAACTTCAACGTGCCATTTGCATCCTTCCTTTTTATAAGGCTGACCCCAGCCCTCACTAGCCTCTTTATTTTGTCATTATTGTGTTTTTAAATGTTGGGTCACTGTTTGTTTTTTAAAATGGACGTATGATTGACATCCAGTAAAATTCACCATTTTGAGTGCATAGTTTTATGTGTTTGAACAAACATATAGTTATGTAGCCACCTCCATAATCAAGATACAAGACATTTCCGTCATCCAAAAAATTATCTTGTGCCCATTTGTAGTCAATTCATCCCACAACCTCAGACCTGATCTGTTTTCTGCCACTATAGTTTTGCCTTTTCCAGAATGTTCTGTGAATCGAATCATACAGTATTCAGCCTCTTGGATCTGCATCTGAGGCTCAGCCACCAAACATGTAACAATATCAGCAGCTCTTTCTTCTTTGTTGCTGAGTAGTATTTTGCTGTGTGGTGTTCTTCAGTTTTTTTACCCGCTCACTAGTTGAGAGACATTTGGGTTGTTTCCAGTTTTTGAAAAGTATGAATAAAGCTGTTGCAAACATTTGCATGCAGTTTTGTGTGTGCATAAACCTATGTTTTTGTTTCTCTTGGTCTTGCTGGGATGTAAGATAAAGGCATGTTTAATTTGAATGTCTCTGCTTTTTATCTCCCACATTTCTCTTTTTGCAGCTGTATTGAGGTATAATTGACAAAGAAAAACTATATATATTCAAAGTGTACAATGTGACATTTTGGTATACATACACATTGTGAAATTATTATCATAGTCAAGGTAGATAATATACCCATTGCCTCAGAGTTATCTCTTTTTTTTGTGGTAAAAATACTTAAGATCTGCTCTCTTCAAAAATGTCAAATACACAATGCATTATTATTAACCATAGTTACTGTTCTCTGCATTTGTCTTCATAACTTATTCCTCTTATAGCTACAAGTTTGTATCCTTTGCCCATCATCTCCCCATTTCCTCCACCACCGCCCCCCGACCCCAGTATGCGCCCTTCTAATCTCTTTTCTCTGAGTTCAACTTTTTTAGCTTCTGCATGTTCATAGGTCTCTCCCATCTCTTAATGTCATTTCCACAGACACTTTTCTTTAGCTGTTTTTTAATTTTCTTTTCACCAACTTGAAATTGTTAAATATGGGTAGGTATCAGTCACTATACAGACATGGAAGATACAAGAATTCATGAGATGCTTTTCTGAGATTTCTATATCTCTATGGCACCCAATCTGCTGATTGAGTAGTAGACATTCTACTTTGCAACAATAAGGGAGTTGGGATTATAATGCACTGGCCAACCCAAGTCTTATTGGCAGAAGATTGGCTGTAAAGTAACAGTGATTGCCCACAGGCACACCCATAGATTCTGGTTCACAGGCAATCCCTCTCTCAGATGTAGGGAAAGGTAGCTTTTGCAACCAATACCCTCATCTTCACAATTTCCCTTATACTTGAAAACATCCAGAGAAAGTGATCTAAACTATTTGAAGAATGGAAATATTTCGTACTGATAGTTCTGACTGTGCACAAACTTAAGAAAGCTCAGAATCACAGTATTTTCATAACATAAGGTCATCTTGTTCAACTTTCTATCAATACTTGAATATCCTCTGCAACACTGTTGCTCAGCCAAGGGCTGAATTTCCCCAGTGACATCGAAAGCACTCTCTTGGCAGGGCACGGTGGTTCACGCCTGTAATTCTAGCACTTTGGGAGGCCCGAGCGGGCGGATCATTTGAGGTCAGGAGTTTGAGACCAGCTTGGCCAACATGGTGAAACCCCGTCTCTATTAAAAATACAAAAAATTAGCTGGGCGTGGTGGTGGGTGCCTGTAATCCCAGCTACTCAGGAGGCTGAGGCAGGAGAATCGCTTGAACCCAGGAGGCAGAGGTTGCAGTGAGCTGAGATCGTGCCACTGCACTCCAGTCTGGGTACCAGAGCGAGACTCCATCTCCGAAGGAAAAAAAAGAAAAAAGAAAGAAAGCACTCTCCTGGTGTGATGGTGTGATGAATCCAGCACGGTATTTGGATTAAGAAGTGCTTTATGAAACTGTGTGAGTTGCTACAGGTTTTGCTATCTTCATTATCATCATTATTGTTGTCATTGTATCATCCATAGATAATTCTGAATACTAAAAATTTTACTTGTATACTAAACCAAAATCTGTAATCCTATTACTTCATTTATTGATCTTACTTTTGGCCTTTGGAGCCATTCAAAATAAGTGAGAACCAAGTGAGAGATTTCAAAATATTTGAAATCTTCATTCTTCTCTCCAGACTGAAAGCTAGGCTCCCTCTGTTCCTTCTATTCCTCATCAGAAGACATTACCTAGTCTATTCATCATCTGGGCCACGCAGGACATTACTCTGTCTATGAATCCCTGACTGCTTATAATGCTGGGAATAAAGTTTGTTCTGGACACTGTTGGTCTGTTAATACAGCCCCATATCTCAGCTTTTGGGGAAATAACACACACTAACGACACATCATACTTTCTGGCAACTAAAATTCCTAAGCATTTTTTTTTTAAGTTCTGCCACTGAGCCTTATTTTCTTTTACTGCTTTGAGACAATTGTTTTATTTTTTTAAAAAAATACAAAACCTGGCCCACTTCCTAAGCTTGTCAAGATCCTTTGAAATCCAATTCTGTCATGCTAATAACTAATCCACCCCAGCCTTGAATCAGGTGAAATTGTGATCTGCATGTCTTCAGTAGCTGTATCTTATGCTGATAAAAAGGTTAAACAGGACAGAGTTGAAGACTAAGACCTTCCTCCAGGTTGACACAGACCCACTACTCAACACTATCAGGATTGTCATTCAACTAGGTACAAATTCACCCACCGCCCAGGACCATGCTTAGATTTAAAAGATGAAATTTACTAAATTTCTTCACAAGTAACTAGGTAGAAAAAGGAAATGAGTTAGGTTAATAGGACTTACTCATAGTGAATCAATGCTTGTTTCCAGTGAATGCGGTTTTCCTTTCTAAGCACTCATAATCATCCTATTAATTCTTTTTTTCTATAGTCTTTCTTTCTAAAAGCTGGCAATGTGTAACAGTTGAAATTCTGAACATTCATAATAAATACTGATAATACTGTACTATTGTAGTACTTCTTATTCTCATCAATCCTATAGATGAACATAGAATTTAGACTTTCAGTGATGTGCAATGAACACATCTATAAGACAGTTTAAAAATATTTTTGGAAGACACCAAGCCCTTTCAGAACCTGGGTGATACAACTGTAGAGAAGCAGGTGAGGGCAATGTGCACCTGTTTATTCAGCATCTTGCTGGTGAGAGCAAGAGGCCTGTGGCCCCTGGACGCAGTAGGTCCTGAATGGCAGCAGTCTGATCTTCTTTCTGAGAGCGGCGTAGATGTCTGCACCCCCCCTGTGGGAGGCTCATGCACGATCTATGAAGGCATTTTAACTGCCTGGGGAGGTGGTATACACCTTCTCCTGTGCAATCTGGCCAGATGCCTTTATGCACAAAGAAACAAGAGCCAGCTTCTCCAGGGAAGCCAAGTAATGGACATGCTTGAATGAAATCATGTTTTTGCCCTAGGGCAGTGGGTATCCAAGTGCAACTCCTGAACTAGAAGTCTCAGTATCAATTAGGACCTTGTTAGAAATGTAAATGCTTGGACTACAAACCTACGGAAACAGAAGCTCTTGGGTGGAACCCAGAAAACTGTGTTTGAATAAGCCCTCCAGGTGACTTGATGTAAAATAAGTTTGCAAATCATTGCTCCAGCATTTGACAACCCAGTTTAGACAGCCCTGGAAATGGGTGGCCTGAGATTGGTAACTACTCTCAAAATTTAATTCAGCAAATGTTTTCTGTAGTGTTTATTCTGCCAAAGGCCTTGTGCTAGGTGCTAGAGATAAGACACAAATATGAGTAACACATCACCCAGAGCCCCTATCCTAAGTGACAGACAGTAACACATGTCATGAAAATCCTGCTGGGTGTTAGAAGGAGAAAGAAAATCAGTCCAGTTGGGTAGGGAGAGAGCCTGAGGGAAGGTAAATGAGAACAGATGAATTTTGTGATAGTGGGATTTTGGTAGGCAGAAGCTGGGGAAGGAGCTCTGCAGGTGTTCTTGACCACTCTCCTCTGTGCCCTATAAATGCTTCTACTATGGGGTTTCCCCTCCAAATGTGCACATCTGTGTGTCTCCACCACTGCATCAGGAAGGCTTTTGTCAGGTCACAGGTGATCTCGGCACAGCCAAACCCAGCAGTCTCTTCTTGGTTCTCAGCTCACTCCACCTGCCAGCAGCACTTGTACTGTTGATTGCTCTCCTGCATAAGGCACCTGTAAACCAAGAACCCACTCTCTCCTTTTCATCTTCCTGCCTCCAGGCTCTTCCTTCTCTGCTGAGTATTGGAGTAACTCCAGGCTCAGTAATCAAACTTCTTCCCTCTCTACTCACACTCATCCCCTAGTGATCCAGTCTCAAATGCATGCATTGCATACCCTCAGTCCATTTGGGCTTCTGTAACAGAATACTGTGGAGTGAGTGGCTTATAAACAACAGAATTACAGTTCTGGATGCTGGAAGTCAGAGCTGATGGTGTCAGCATGGCTGGGTTCTGTGAGGGCTCTCTTCTGGGTTGCAGATCACTGCCTTCTCATTGGCCAAAAAGAGAGCTCTCTGGGGCCACCTTTATAAAGACAGTGGTCCCATCCATGAGGTCTCCATCTTCATAACCTAATCACTGCTCACAGACACTACCTCGTAATACCATCAAATTATGAGTTAAAATTTTAACACATAAATTTGGGGGGGAGGACAAAAACATTTAGTGCATTGCACATATGATTCCAAAATTTTTGGTCCAAATCTCTTCCTGAACTCCAGATTTCACACATAAACACCTACTTAACGTACCCGTTTTGCTACCTCATGGGCACTGTAAACTTACCATGCCCCAGTATCATTTCTGGCATACTTCCTCTTCCCTTAATCATCTTCCTTTCAGCAAACAGAATAACCCCCAGTGGCTTCCCATCTTCCTCAGAGGAAGATGCCAATGCTTCTTCGTGGCTGGCCAAAGTCTCTCTCTGCCAGCCTCTCTCTGACCTGCTGCTCTCCTCCCTTCCCCCACCCCTCTTTTGGGTTCCTGTGACCTCTCAGCTTGTGCTCACCTCTCTGCTGCCCGCAGTGGTCCTCCTTTCTGGCCATCTGTGTGCTCTCACTTCATGTCTCTGCTTAAATGGCACTGCATCTGAGAAGCTACTCCCATCCACCCTATCTCAAGAGAGAGGACACACTCTCTTGGACTTAGTCTTCTTTGTTTTTCTTCATGTTACATGTTTGCTAGTTTGTTTTGCCTTCTGTTGTCACTTGGATCCTGGAGGAGAGCAATTCTCTCATTGTTCACCACCATATCCCTAGCACCAAGTACAGCTCCTGGCACAGAAAGGATGCTCGATAGATATTCATTGAATTATTGATTTATAATATGTTACAAATCCATTTCCCTGAAATAAACATTGCACCCCTTGAGCATACTGAAGCATCTTATATGATGCTGGACCTCCGTCATCCAGCATAGGACCTCACACATAGTGTTGTGTGAACTGAGGAGACATTTCAAGAGTCAGAAAGGCATGAAAATCATAGAGATAGGAAAGCACAGGAAGCTTAGGTCCAGCAAATAATCCAATTTAGCTGAAGCAGAGATCCGTCCATATAAGAGAAAAAATAGAATTGTAAACCTCAAAGGAACATGCTAGTGTCATCAACTCTAGCCCCAACTCAAAATGTAGGCATTCACAAGCCCTTACGAGTAGACAGGATTTTCTCTATCTGCAAGGAGGTTCTTTGACTCCAAATTAACATTATTCATGATATCAAGGTTTCCTTTTGGGCTCCCCTTTCCCTTCTCAGTCCCATTTCTCTTAGAGCTGAGCTGAACCCCCAACTTTTCAAGCTGTTTACCCTGCAGCACCCCTCCCTGAGGCAAAGAGCCACACTGGCTTTCTGGGCCTGTCTGTTTTGGGAGCCATGCTGGGCACTCGGCTTTAGCAGGCTTGATGAGAACGAAGGAGGGAGGGCAGTCCCAGCTCGGTTCTGAAGCAGAGAAGGTGTGAACGTTGATTATACAAATTGGGTCATTCCTGTCATACTCAACCAAAACAGAATCAAGAGGCCAAGGGAAAAAGCACTCAGGACACATAACATTGCTTCAGAAATATAATTCTCTGCTAGCCTGGCTTCTGGAACTGCCTAGTGTAATTGAAAACCAGTTTTATCTAATAGTGACTGAAACAATCTGCTGCTACTGAAACAAACTCTGAGACCAGTTTTACCTACCATCGTCACTCACCAGTCAGAGCTTGCCAGCTCCTTAATCAACTTATGCCTAGTGTTCCACTATTGGAACGCTAAGCTTGTAGTAGTTATTTATATCCTACCGTAGTAGTTATTTATACCCTACCAAGGTCACCGCCAAGGTCTTATTTTTCACACACAGACACAAAATTTGCAACTTAGGCACAAATGGGTTAAGACTTTGCTAGTGCCAATGAACTTCCTTTCAGAACAATGAATAACATTTCTCCTTTTTATAAAGCCTCCAACTTTCTCTCTGTTCATCAGACATACCAAAGACCATCCAAACTATATGTCGGCCTCAAAACGCAATTCTTGTTTCCCAGATAAAATGTTTCAAATTAAGACATTAATCTCTATATTTATTCGACTTCAACAAGGTGACGTGCCAAGTTGAGGTATGCCCACTGCCTTGCTGACAGTCCTCCTTGTCAAGGCCTCCACCATTCCCAGCACATCCACCAGCCTTGAGCTGCTTGCTTCAGAACTTAGGCCTGTTGGAACACATCCAGACCCCTCCTATAATACAATCCCTCTGTCCAGCCCTGGGCTCAGACCTCTATTTGAACCTGGACTTTAGCAAAGCTCTATTTGACTTTGAACACCATTGCTAAACCTTTCTCCCTAAGCTTTTTGAGACCCTCCTTCCATTCTTCTCAGCCTCTCCTCCTACCTCAGCAGACCCATTTTCTTCTATGGAACAGTTCCTTTGAGAAAATGATAAAACTTACCGATTCATGGTTCTACTCCTTTGTGGTCAGGCCTTCAGGAAGGTTTTAGCACTTGAAGGCGGAACTTGAGCTCAGTGGTCTGACAGTGGGAATGCCGGTAGCAGCTTGATCATGCGGAGGTGGGGCTGCAGCCTTCAGAGAGCTGCACAGCCTCTGGGATGAGCCTCCGCTTGGGCTGTCTACTCGTAGCACCTCCTGCATCTAAACCTGTGGCCAAGCCTTACGAACCCACGGGGCTGGCTGCAGCTGTTGCATTACAGTTGCAGATTTCAGGTAGATTACTGAGTCAGCCATTGACAGCACCTGATGCTTCTACTGGCCCAGCTGCTGCCAAGCAGATTTTAAGTCTTGCTGAGCCTCTGAAATGGAACTATCATGCTTGCATTGAACAGCATGCACACAAAATCAGAAAATGTACAGTCTACAGGGGTATCTGCAACAATGTGTCCTGTTTGGAGAGGACAGACTGATTAAAAATATTAAAGATTGTGATGTCTTCCCCCCTCCCTGTAGAACCCCCTTCTCTTCTCTGTGTTTATCTTTTGCCGGAGGCACATTTCAGGACTTAAGCCTGACAGTTTCATGTAAAATTATTTAAACTATGCCAAATACAGGCTTTATATATTCAGGTGATTTTTCTTCTCTCTGTGGCCCCAGCATAATATCAAATCAGGGTGTGGAGGATGTCCACAAATCAGGATGCAATGCAGCTGTCATTAATTTCTAAGTCAAGCCTTTTCTCTGCTGCTCCCCGCCCCTCTCCCCATCACTCCATGCAAACACACTGCCTGTGAAGACAACTTCCTTAAATTTATAGCACCGGCAAACGTGTGCTTTGTGAGATGGATATAAGCTCTCTGCCTCTCTGCTTCTCTGCCTCCCTTACCTTGACTGACAAAATCCCTGAGTATGGCCCTAGCTCTCCTAGCTCTGGAAAGCGCAGGAAGCAGCAGTGTGTAGGGACTCTGCTCTCCACTCAAAGTGGGTAAAGGTGTGTTAGGGGATGCCTGCCATTGCCACACGTGGCCTTTCAGAGATAAGGATAGACAGGAAAGGAAATATTTTGTTTTTAAGAGAGAAAAGGGAATAGAGTAGTCCCCCCATATTCAAGGGGGATGTGTTCCACAACTTCCACTGGGTGCGTGAAACAGTGGATAGTACAGAACCCCATATAGGTTAATATGTTTTTTCCTATACATACATACCTATGATAAAGCTTAATTTATAAATTAGGCATAGTAAGGGATTAACAACAATAACTCATAATAAAATAGAATGATTATAACAATATTCTGTAATAAAGGTGAATTTGATCTCCCTCTCAAAAGATCTTATTATACTGTACTGCAGGTAACTGAAACTATAGAAAATAAAACTGCAGATAAGGGTAGATGCTGTAATCGTTTTACAGGTGAGCTGAGCTCTATCTGATTATAAAACATTGAGGAAATAAACGTGCTTAGAGACTGGGAGCGATGTTTGATGAGAAGGTCCCAGATGGAATTGATGAGAGATGCTGGAAGGTTGCACAAGAGACAGGTTCAGCCCAGCTTGCACCTCGCAGCCCACAACTGCAGGCTCGTCCCTGTGGGAACCCCACACCTAAAGGCTCTTCAGCCCTCCTTCCCTGAGCCTGCTGGTGTGGGAGGGACATGTGGATGTTAGAGTTATCACACCGTCTTCCCCAGGCAGACACTTGCAGCCAATGCTGAGCAAACATTAGAGATGGCAAATGGCTCCTGCTTTCCACATGGACGTGGAAGCTGAGGTTTTGGAACTTTAGACACTTCCCTTTCGTTTAGATTGCATATTTTATACCAACATACAATATACCAATATGCCAGGAAGGTGGGTATTCCAGAAGGCTCCTTGTGGGCTTGCTAATTCCTGGATAAACTCTTCTTTTGTTTGCTTGTTTTTGTTTTTTGTTTTTTTTTAAATAAAACTCTTTCCCTTGTACTTGTCTCTTTGTAGTCTCTTTCTTTTCCCACCTCTAGAGAAAAGTAGTCTCTATTCTTCATGCAGGAAATAACACTTGTGGCCTAATTCATAGTAGGGTTGTTGGTACAAAGTAGTTACTATTCCCCAAGCCTCCTAAAAATGAAAAAATTCAGACTACTCACTGTTACTCATTATCATCACAAGAGTTCTCCTCTCTTTGAAGGCACATATGGGGAAGTTGCAGAGGTTGAGTTTTCTACAGAAGACATTTCTTTCTTCTTCTCCTATGTCCCAACCTCCCATCTCTGAGAGGAGCTCCTGCTGTCATAAATTTGGGGGATTCTCCTCTGCCTATGATAGTTGAGGGCTGATAATCTGGATCCCTGTCCTCAACCATTGGTCCTGAGATGATATTGTGGGCAAGAAGGGAGGACTCAGAGATTCAGGAAGCATCCATGGCCCTGAAATATTTCTGCTTTTTGGACAGACAGCTCTGCTGAGCTGGAGCCATTGGAAATATGGTTTTGGAAGAACTGGCCCCAGAGAAAAAGAAACCAGAGTCGTGCATGCTTTTATCACCCAGGACATTGACAATTCCACAGTCCCAAAGGGCTGCCAAGACATGAAGATGGCTATTCCCTTGCCCCCAGCCCTGCACACCTGCTGAAAATTTATTAAATAAAGTAGCAGCCTCAGTCATCTGCGCGATAAAAATCCCACCCAAAGGCAGTACCAGCACCTGTGGCCTAATTCTAAGTATTGTCTGCGCTGCAGGAGAAGGGTGCGGGAGCTCTCAGGAATCTCAGAGAAGCTGGGCTCATGCCAAGAACCATAACTAGTTGTGGGGTCTTGGGAAAGCCAAGAAGCCCTTCAGCCTCAGTGTTTTCATAGGGACTAAAATACATGTCTATGTCGACAGTGGCTGTCCAAACAAAGCACCTGTCATGCAGAGGACATTTTCCCGTATCATCACATAGCTTTACAAGATGGCAGAAAAGTTATAGTTAACTTCTTCCTACAAATGAGCACACACATGTCAGTTGGTTCAGAAAGCTTCCTCCTGGCCTGTTTTAATTCAGAACACACTAGAAAGAAGTAGCCGTCTGTGGAGGTGCTGAGCTCGGGAAATGGGAAATGTCTTTTCCCAAGCTTTAAAAAGAGGATGCCTTCAAAGGCGAACTCCCTGGCTGAGACCACCAATAGACTGTGGGTGAGCAAAGAGTGTGTCTGTGCCACAGCAAAGCTCAGAGAGAAAGTGGGGCCTGCAGCGGGAAGGCCACGGGGCGCTCGGCAGCACAGCAGGTTGGGAGTCCAGGCACTGCCAACAAATGCCTTTCCATTTCTCAGCCCATTAAACTCAGAAAACTCCACACATTCAGAAGTCCTTGATGGTGATAAAATAGCATCAATCCCTCCCCCCACTTCTTTTCTAGGAAGCTTTGCCCCAGGTGCAAATCCAGGGTCCAAATGGCCTCTGACCAGGTGAGGAGAGGACGCTCAGTGTACAGGGAAGGGGGCGGCAGCCCAGAGAAGCCAGGGTCATCGGAGAGGGGGAGTGTGTCTCAGGCTTTGCCGGCTGTTCTACTGGAGGTGGCCAGGCTCTCACAGCCTCATGCCCCTCCCTCCACTGCCACCATGGGCCAGAGCCTGATGCCTTCATGCCCTGGTAGCCCAAACGGTCTCCTTGCAGGCCACTGTGTGTGCTCCTCCTCACATCCGTCCTTCACACATGCCCTTGTCAGAGTCAGCTCTCCAAGCCCTGGGGGACCCCAGGTTCCCCAGATCACACACCAGCACTAGTTCTCATGGCTCCAGCAAGGATCTCACCTCTGCCACTAGAGCCTCCCTGTCATTTGGTCTATCATCCACAAACACCTGGACTTCACGTTCCTTCCTCTAAACACCTGTTCCAGCCATACCCATCTCTTACAAAATGTCCAGATGACCATACCCATTTCTGAATCTGCACATGAGAGTCCTCTGGCCTGGGAAGGCTTCTCTCTGCCCACAGCAGTTCCTGCATGGGACCCCCTTCCAGCTGCACCCACAGTCTCACTCTTCCACAAAGCCTTCTCTAAGACATCAGCCCAGAGGAATTTCTCCCTCCTCTCACTCCTTTTGCAGTATTTTCTGCACTGCAAAATTAGCACCTGATGGTATGCTGTCTTCTTTTCTAATTATCTGTACTAAGTAATGTGTCTTTAAAATATCCAGAGAAAATACTCATCTATACAGTTCTCTCTTGTGCATATGCTTGGTTTCCTGGCTAAGCTCGAAAATCTAAGCCTCTACACGTCATATGTTGCTCACAGTCCCACTTGGATATAGGCATAGAGTTGGTGGTCCATAAGTGCTTATAATAAAATATTTGTTAGTTATTTTTCTTTCTTGGCATGTATACATTTTTTTTCTAATTCTGAAATTAGAAGGAGGAAATTTTGTTCTGTTTCATTTAAAGTACCCAGAACAAATTTGAAAGATTCTTTTAAATGGCTAATATCAATTTTTATGTCTATAGACCGTGTGAAATGGGCACAACTTGTCCAAGGGAGTTTGAGGACTCCAGCAAGAGTCCCAATGCCCTACCCTGTCTCCTTTGCTCTCCTAAATTCTGGAGAAATAAAGGTTTATTTATTCAACAAACATTTCTGAGGCATCTACTACAATGGTTCATAACCCTGAATGAATATTTGAGCTATAAAAAATCTAGACCCTATATTCACAGATTTCAGTTTAATTATTTGGAGGTAGAGCCCAGCACAGATATTTTAGAAGGCCTACTAGTGATTGTAAGTTATAATCTCTATTAAGAACCACTGATCTATTATATGAAGTGCTGTGTTAAAAACTAAAATTAAAAAAAAAAAGATATAACTGAGACCTTGACCTTGAGAAGCCAGTGGTCTAATCAGAAAAATGGATGAGGAGCGTGCACAAGAGTGTGAAGGTGCCAAGGGCAGTCCAAGGTTTACGTGCACATGGTTGGCCAAGCAGCCCAGGACAAGGACTCCGGGGAGGCTTCCCTGGGGTCAAACCAAGACCTGACTTGGAAGCTGTCAGAGTGGTGATTCATCAAATAAAAAAAGGAGAGGGTCCCAGGTGGAATGGGCCCAGGGAGAAGTGACAGCAGCAAGGGACTGTCAAGGGTAATAGTAGCTCTTCTTTGACTGAGTTCTGGCCAACAGATTGTGGGTGGTAGCCATGAGCCACTTTGGGTTATGACTCCTCCACTTCCTCGCCCCATGCATAAACGTTGTCTTTCTTCCTCATCTACTGGATGAATAGCAATGAAGCCGAGGACCAAGACAGGAGTTAGCAAATACAAGGAGGGAAGGTGGGACCTGGGAAGACTGGCCCGCATGGGAGTGTAGTCTTTGGGAAGTTATTTTGCAGGACAAAGTAAGTGGCAGTGACTTAAGAGACAAAAGAAAGCAGCCTATGGGCAGGGACCTGCAGGAAAGGAGAGAAATCGTTATAACTCCAGCTGCGGCCCTTACAGCAGCAGTTTCATGGAGGTAACCGTGACCTTAGCTAAAGCTTACTGGGACATCTCAGATTCCAGGTCTCCTAATCCAATGTGTGCGTGAGTAAACATGGGGACATTGCCTGGAACGAACAAGTGGAGTGAGTAGGTAGAAGCCGCCTTTTCTTGACTCACCCGGTTTTCATCTGGCAAGCAGAGTGGGTTGACAGTGGAGCCTGTTTGTGGGGACAGGTTTCTTGTACAGGCAGTGCACAGGTGGGACATGAGCTGGGCTTCCAAGGCCTCTCCAGTCCTGCATGGCGAGGACAGGATCAGCTAGTACACCTGCGGCCTCCATGCTTCTGGACACACACGCGCTTCTCTGAAGGGCCAGCTGGTGGAAATTACCACAAGAACAGAGCACGGAGGAATTAGAAGAGAGGGTTTGATGAGAGAGATGAAGGCGGCACAGATCTGGCCGGTGCTGGAATCACCATCTGGCTGTGCAGCCATCACAGGCACTCTCCTCCCTACACCGTAATCCCTCTGCAGACAAGATGACAGGACTCAGACCTAGTCCACACTCTGCCACCAGCCTGCTGTGCACCCCCGGGCAAGTCCCTTCCTCAAACTGGACCTCTGCTCCTTATCTGCACAACAAGGAAGCTGGACTGTAATGATCTCCAGGGTCCCTTCCTTGCCTAGAAATTCAGAATGTAAGCCTCCACCTCCATGCCCCTGTGGGAGTCCACCTGAGTGAGCAGCCACACCTGGTCACCCTCCAGTTCCTCTCACCCATGCCTGCCTACAGCCAGCAGTCCCCGGCTGTCCTTCTGTGTTGCTAATCTCATGCATGAGTTACTGCATGGCAGCTCCATTACCAGCCACGGTGTCCGTGCTGATGAGAAAAAAAATAAATGTAAGCACCTAATCTGACTGAGCCAATTTATAGCTCAGAAGCACCAGAGACCCTCCCTTCTTCCCCTTCCCTGGGAACACACAGGACTTTGTTTTCCAAATTCTTCTTCTTCACCACCACATTTTGCCCCTGCTCTTTGAATGTGCCTATTGTAGGCCATTGCTGCTGTCTCCTAGAGGGTTCTCAGTGGATGGACAAAAGCTTCCTCCTAAGCAGAAGCAGGGGTTTTAGAGATGCCCCCTGCAAAACTCCCTAAAATGACTTAGGCCACCATTCCTGCCACTCTATTACAGTCCAGCTGAAGCTGAAAGCCACTGGAATGCAGCAGGCTTGTCGTGACTTCCGGGTCACCAACATCACTGGCCTGTTGGTTGGGGCCGCCACAGGCAGCATCAGCCCTGGACAGAGAGGCTGGACTTCGAGGCCTTCTCCAGCCTGCAGCCTTCTTTCCTGCAACCTGGAGGAGTGCCTCAAGGACAGGGTCGGTGTCTCTGGCCTGAGGTAGCCTCTTCCTTCCATGTGCTCTGCACTGACAGACTGAGAACTGTTCAGAGAAGAAGGAATGGGAAGTGCAGCAGCCTCTGCTGGTTTTCTCGTGAATGAGAGTTCCCTGAGCACCCATAAGGTCTTCCTGGTCCGCAGGTCTACCACCTCATCCTAGCAAAGACTCCACCTGGCCTCCCTGGAAGGGCCAGGCTGCATGCTCAGGTGTGTATTCAAGAGCCAGGGCTGCTCCTGCCAGCCTGCATCATGTTGGACAGGAGGCTGGCATGTGTGGGGCAGGGACAGTGAACCCCCTGGGGATGAGTCCATGGGGACAGAAAAATTATTGGTGGGGATGACAGATTATTGAACAGAGAGGCTGGATGCCACGCAGAGAAGAAGATGGTGCAGCTGTGACGGCTGCTCCAACCCCTCACTCAGGGCAAGGTGGGGGGACAAAGGCAGCAGCTTCAGCGCAGCACAGTCTGCTGAGCTCCTTCCTCGGGTAGCCCAGCCTCCTCATCTCTGAGAGTGGGCACTCACCCGGGGCTACCACGCCCGCACGTGGAAGCACACGTGCTGAGAGGTGGCACAGGACAGATGTGGTCTGGCAGCGGGGCAGGGTGGGGGTGCAACCCTCCAAGCCACCAGGTCCAGCTTTCTAGGTTTCATCTTACTTGCTTTCCAGCATTCACCAGAAATGGATGTGAAACCCGACTGCCCAAGACGCAGAAGTACAAGGCGAGGAAGTGGAGCAGAGATGCAGAACTAGGCCAGACCTGCCCCAAACGGGAGGCCTCATCCGCGGTGCATGATGGCGGCTGCGGTTCAGGCCTCTGCGCTGGAGGCCCAAATGGAGATGCAAAATCTCATAATGGAACATCTGTCTCCCCTCTCCTCTCCCTTCCCCCAACTCATCCAATTACCACATCTAACATTATCCATCATCTCGTCTTTGTGGCAGCAAGAATCGAAGAACAGACGGGGAAATTAATAATAATTGTGGTGTCAAGGCACGGGATGCAATCAGAATGCAGCGTGGAAACAAATACAAATACAAACAAACCATATTTATTCTTCTGAAAGATTGCTCAATTCTCACTCCCTCCCTCTCCCGAGAGCTGCCGGTGCTAGAGCTCAGGAAAGAGAGGTATCAGTGCTAATGTGGGGATTAGGAATTGATTCTGCAGCCCCAGCCTGCACGGCCACAGGGAGCGCTCTAATTGAAATTAGAGCAGGGATTTCGGAGCCTCCGAAGAGGCAACCAAAATTCATCAGGGCCCAAGTGGGAAGCAAAGGGAAGGGGCGTCTCTTTATTTCATGGTTAGCACGTGAACTCTGAAAAGATAAAATGATAAACAGAAGCAGCGGCCTAGGAAAAGGTCAGAGAGGAGGCAACTCCCCTAACCTTGGGGGTCCAAAATCACATCGGGGCACTCCAACCAGCCCTCTTGGCCATCGCAAAACCATGCGGTACTATCCCCATATACAATTCCTGAAAGCCTGGAAGTCGCTCTAAAGGAGAATATTCATCTCCCTGCAAATATAGACAGCTCAATGACCCATGCTAATAAGCAGCAGCCTTAGCCTGGTCGTATAAATTAGGAGACTATCAAAGCAAAAATAATTATTTCCAGCTTTGGTGTGTCTTACACAGTCATATGCATATTCCATTTCTATCTTTCCTTTCTGACATTCTTTTCAGTTAGGCTAACAGTTAAAAGTATTTGCTTTCCATCAGCCTCTCCGCTGGTCACTGTGAAGGACCACAGCCAGCTTTTAGCTGGGACCTATTCAAATGATGACACATGTCCTAGAAATACTCTAGATAACAGTAAGGATGGAGGCCTCTAAGTATGCTGAGAATTATAAGTCATCTGGGTCTTAAAACTGCATTAACCCTCATGAATCACAGGTAGTCAGCAATGGCCATACACATGTGTACTTAGAATTGACTTGATCCCAAACCTTGAGTCAGAGAAGCACTTATGACTTCTACATGGGATCCAAGTGCTGTGGGTGAGGCCATGAGCTCTTGCTTCAATTGGCTCCAGGAAGCTTTGGATTTCAAAGGGGAGGCAGAGGAAGGCGAATGTGTGCCTAGGTGGGATGGATGGAATAAACCCTTTTATATGAAGAATTCACCTTTTCAAATGTTCTAACTAGTACTGTTTATCATCTCTACTGAGCATCACAGAAGAGAGAGAGAACAGAGTTTGTCTAAAACTCTGAGTGTGCTCATTTGGAAATTCTAAAAGGAAAGAAAAGGGAAATTTGGGAGGAGAACAGCCGGGAAGGGTGAATGGAGACAATGCACAGGCGGTTTCTATCTGCAGGCTGGTGAATTTGGGAAACCACCCTGAGGCTGAGCCGGGCCTGGGAAGTTCTCTCCTAGGGACGGTAATAGAAACAGTTGTCCAGAACGCAAATTTCATTTCAGCACAGAACATTTCCATAGCCTCACAACACCAAACTTAAGTGGGGCTCAGACAAAGGCTGGGAAATCTCTGATCTATAAGATAGCCCTTCCTCCAACAGGCTTGGGGAATTGGGTTGGACTTAAGATGTGTGACGTCTTAAGTTGGATACTTGAAAACTCTGCAGAAATTATCTGGAAGTTTTAGTTGCTGAGATAGGTCAAACTAGAACGGGGTGGGCAATTGATTTCTATAAATAGCTGGATAGTAACTATGTTAGCCTTTGCAGGCCATCAAGTCTTTGTCACAATTACTCAGATCTATCCTTGTAGGGAAGAAGGAGCCATAGACAGTATGTCAGTTAATGAGCACGGTTATGTTCCAGTAGAAACTAATAAGTGGCAGGCTGCATTTGACCAGTGGGTTTTGCTGAGTTTGCTAACCCTTGACCTCAAAGAAAAAAATAATTGGGCTCATAATAATTTATAGAGTGCACCCCAAAAGCAAAGGTGGTTGGATGGTACTTGGATAAATCTCGTCTTGCAGGAATTGTGAATGCTTGCCAAGCTTGTCATTTGGAAAAACAAGCAAGTCACTTGTGTCCTGGTCACTTACACTCGTACACCTCTAAATACTTCCATGTTTCTCTCTCCTGCTCCCACACTCTGGGACTGATTACCACAAGCCATCTCTGACCTCAAAGTTGGTTAGCTCATCTGTCACACCCCACAAGGTCACAGCCCTATCTCTGGTATGCTGAACAGGTCTACTCAGTTTAGACAGTGATCCCCAGGTCTTGTCTTCTTTGCCTATCTGCTTTCTCACCTCATCTCTTCAACTAAAAGTGAATTTTCTTTTTCTCATTCATGCATTCAGATGATGCACTGTGCTTCCTAAGGTGACCAATGAGAACTAAATGAATCTCAAATCTGAATGTGCAAATGTGTCAGTGGGTGCTAATAGTGTGAAGCTGGGTCTCTGCATGGCTGTATACATACCCTTAGGGGTACAGGGCAATGTACGGAGATACACATGCCACAGGAGAAATACAATACAGCTCTCAGAAGCATGCAGTGTGCTCTAATCATTTGGGAGGAAAGTTAAATATTATCACTAATTCAAAATATTTTATATTAAAAATGGCTATAATAAGGATCATCATACAAATAGATAGATTAATAATTGATGTGAAATTCCAATATTGCTGCTGACTTCTTGGTATTATACTATGACTTCAGGTTGCTATGGATATGCACTTACTTTTCTCTCTCATTAAGATATTTACTTATGGAAAAGTTTGAGAAGCCCTGATTTGATAAGTACCCCTTTCCTGATTTTATGAGAAAATCAAGGTCTAATATAATCTCACTATTTCTCATCATCCTTCCAGGAAACACATTTGTACCCACATATAACCTTCTCTTACATCTTCTCTGCAGTCTTAGCCAACAGAAAGCTCTATTAGATCAACTGATTCCACTTGTATCCTTGACCCCAGCTTCTCCACTCTTTCTGTGTCATGGCTTTCTTCTGTTGGTCACCTTTAACCTAACCTAAATGTTCTGTGCCACACCCCCCACAACCCCGCTTCTTAAGGCTCTAATATAGTCATAAACACATTCAAGAACCTTCCATGCAAAGCCCTTAATTTATGCCGTGACCTTCTTTACCATCCAATCTTTCTCCTTCCTCAATTCATTCTTCTCAAAACATAGTCCATGATCTCTTTCCCTTTCTATTTCTCAAGCCCCAACTCTCTAGTTTCTATCCTCCCCATTCTATTGAAACTGCTTTTGGTCAGATCACCCAAGACCTCCCAACTGTAAAACTTGTAAGTCATTTCAAACCTTGTATTACTCGAGCCATCTGCAGCATTTGATATGAGCAATCTGATCCCCTTTCTCTCTCTTTCCATAAGACGCACTCCTTGGACTTTTATAATGTCAAGTTGCCCCTGCTTTTTCTCATTTCATTCTTATTGTTTCTTCCATTTCTTCTTTCTGTCCCCCATATTGGCTTCTATTTTTTTTTTTTTTGGTTCTAAACTTTAGCCACTGTTGAGCATCAGGGTTTGACTTCACTTTCTCTACCACCTTTTCTTAAATGAGCTCAGCTCTCGACTATTCCCATTCTTTTAACTAACTATACAAGTTTTCTATTACTTTGTAATGGATCACCCTAAAACTTGCAATTTAATGATGCAAACATTTTGTATCTCACAGATTCTGTAGGTCAGGAAGCAGAATGCAGCTTAGCTGAGTGTCTCTGGTCAAGATCTCTTATGAAGTTGCAGCAAAGGTGTCATCTGGAACTATGGTTTAATCTGAAGACTCAAATGTAGGTATGGAGGCATCTTCCTCCAAGCTCATTCACATGCTTCTTACAGGCCTTGGCTCCTTGGCAGGTGGGTGGGTCTCTGCACAGTGACACCTCATGCCATGGAAGTTGGCTTTCACCAAGGCAAGTGATTCAAGAAGGACAGATAAAGGCATCTTAAGATGGAAGTCACTCTCCTTTTATAACATAACCTTGGAAGTGAGTTCCCATAGCTGCTTCTGTAGTCTACTCATTAAAATTGAATAAATAAGTCCAGCCCACAGTTGGGGAAGGGAATAACACAGGGCGTGGATATCAGTCAATAGGGATCACTGGGGACTATCTTAAAGGTGACCTACTACACCACCTGTGCACTGATGGCTCGATGCATATATTTCCAGCCTTGGGCATCTCCCTTGAGTTTGACTCATGTACTCACTACTTGCAGGACAGGCTTCTCTGGATGATTCACAGGCACCTCAATCTCAGTTTATTCCAAGGAAATATATTTTCTTCTGCAATATGACAGACTTTTCTCTTATTCTCCAAATATGATACAACCATACACCCAGGCATTCTAGCTTGAAATGGAAAAGACAAGCTTCTTCTTTCCCTCTTCTTTATTCTGCTACAATATGGCCAGTCTTCATTGTTGAATTTTGTTACTAAATATTTTCAACCCATTTCCCTTCTTTCCAGTGCTCTACCACTTATAAAGTTGAGTTACTCATTGTATCTCTCTTTAAACACTGCAGCAAATCTAGCTTACCCTGTTCAGCTCACCACACGTACTGTGTATTAGATGCCCTCAAGTTCTGAAGACAGAGATGGAAACAGGTAAGAATATCTCCTTCTATGGAAAATAGTATGGATATTTCTCAAAGAACTAAAAATAGAACTACCATTCAACTCAGCATTCCCAGTACTGGGCATCTACCAAAGGAAAAGAAATCATTATATATAGAAAAGATACCTGCACGTGTGTGTTTATCACAACACTACTCACAATAGTAAAGGCACAGAATCAACCTATATGTCCACCAATGATTTATTGCATAAAGAAAATGTGGTGTGTGTGTGTGTGTGTGTGTGTGTATAATATATATACGTATATATATAACGGAATACTATAAAGCCATAAAATGATGAAATTATGTCCTTTGTAGTGACCTGGATGACCTGGAGGCCATTATCCTAAGTGAAATTACTCGGAAACAGAAAGTCAAATGCTGCATGTTCTCTCTTATAAGTGGGAGCTAAGCAATGGGTACACGTGGACATAAAGACAGAAAAAATAGAGACTTGGGACTCCAAAAGAGGGGAAGATGGGAAAGGGATGAGGGTTGAAAACTTACCTATTGGCTACAATGTTCACTATTTGGTTGATGGGTACACTAGAAGCCCAATCCCTGTCATTATGTAATATACCCATGACACAAACCTGCATGAGTATACCCCCAATCTAAAATAATAAAAAGAATTTGACCACGCACTGAAAGCTGTTATGTCCCCTCTGTTGTAGTGCTGCTGCTGCTGCTGCTATTGCTCTCATCGATGAGGATGATGATGAAGACAGTGATGTTAACATAGATGGATCACACAATTGGTATAATAAAATGTGAGTCTCAGTCCCAACCACGGATGCAAACAAGTTTTATCTGTCTACTGCGACTTTCAGCCCTTGTCAGAAATGCCACAATCATGGGTTCCCATGCCACATGTCATCATCTCCGCTTCTGCACCTGGATGCTCAGTTAAGGCTCAGTCCTGAAAATAAACTCTGTTTGTGAATGAGGAAATCATCACCACATAATTGGGGCTGCTGAAGAGCGTGAGATATCATTCCAATTGAACACTCCTCTGAATTTTTACCCTGTGATCTGAGGAGTGGTGCATCTAATCAATCACCTAAATAATGATTCAATTTCTTGTAGATGTACCCATCTATGGGTCTTCTATAGACATTTCCCCCAGGCCTCCAATGTTTTCCCTATCTCCTGGAAGAACATCAGCACTTCCTCAGGAGTGAATCAAGTAAGTCATCAGCACCAGCTCTAGCACAACAGAGACAGCCATGCTGGAAAAGCTACGGAGAGATACCATCCTCTGGCAGCAGCAGACAACCCTATTCCCGTCTGTGAATTCAATGGACTTCCAAATGCAAAAAGACAGTTGGTGCCTTAGGACAAATTTAGCTGTGGCTGGGCTAGATCATGGATGGTTACTAGCATGAAAATTCATTCATATGGGTTTGGAATATAATACCTGACACGAGATATATCAGAGCTGCCATGCTCCAATCCTAGATAAGGACACAGCAGTAACAGATGGAGGAACAAGGCACTTATCTTGTTAGTTGATGGATTTATCTTCTTTTCCCTTTCCCTACATATTCCATAGTGTTGTGAGTGGTGGCTTTGCCGTGCAGCATATGGAGAGTGAATTGATTTCTTTTCTCCTTCCTTAATTCAATAAGAATCAGAGTAAAGGATAAACAGCTTGTTGTGCTAGAAAAATTTCCAAACAGTCAAGAAATTCTCAAACTGCCTTTTCTTCTTTCCGTAGTTAGGAATTTAGTTCTGGGAAGCATTCCTCCCTCAGCAAGAATAGAAATGAGAGTGCTTTGCATGATTAGGATAATGGCACATTCATGCTCTCTGGGCTTTGGTTGGAGACGCATCAGCTCATTCTAACTGCATGACCTAAAAGAGCTGCGCTTAATATAGGAAAGAAAGACAATGCCTTGCAATCAAGATAATTCCTGACATGACTAATTACAGTGGCCTGAAGAACTGGATTAACTTCTACTTCCTCCCAATACCCCTTTAAAACAACGGTTTAAACAACCTATATAGACAAATAAAATGAGAGACAACATCGGCAGATGAAACACGTTGGCAAAATTGTATAGGATGGAAAGCAGATGAATGAATGCTAACTGATTCAGCAAAGCAGGGAAAGCAAAACCTGAAATGCCTGGGGAGGAGAAGCAAGCTGATTCAGGCTGCAAACCCCCAGACATGGGCATGAATTTTTTTTTTATGGAGGATTTGGTGAGGGGTGGCACAAAAAACAAGACGACTGTTGAAAGTCTCTATGAGGAAGAGTTACATTCCATCACTCATCTGTGGAAACTGAGAGCTAAACTGCTTTCCTGGGAAGAGATGGAGAGCTTATTCTCTAGAGTAGTGGTTTTCAAAAATGTAGTTCCCAAACCAGCAGCATCATCATCACCCAAGAACTTGTTAGAGATGCACTTTCAGGGGTCATCCAAGACCTACAGAATCAGAAACTGTGAAGGGGCAGGGCCCCAGCAGACTGTGTTGTCCCAGGCTCCCCAGGGATTCTGATGCATGCATAAGTTTGAGAACCACTTGGTAACAAAGCATGGTAGAGTCAGAGATGGAGGAACTTAAGCAGATTGGAAGAGTTTTCTCTGAAAAAGCCACCCACAAGAATACAGAAAAAATTACTGACACTTGAGGGATCTTCACCAAAATGTGTAGCTCCCAATTAACCTAAAGAGAAGCCTTTGAGTCAACAAACTCATGTATACAGCTTCCAAAGGGCATTTTAGCACCCAACCCTATCGTCTCAGCCCGAAATCTCCTTAAGCTGATAAGCAACTTCAGCAAAATCTCAGGATACAAAATCAATGTGCAAAAATCACAAGCATTCCTATGCACCAATAACAGACAGAGAGCCAAATCTTGAGTGAACTCCTATTCAGAATTGCTACAAAGAGAATCAAATAACTAGGAATCCAACTTACAAGAAATGTGAGGGACCTCTTCAAGGAGAACTACAAACCACTGCTCAATGAAATAAAAGAGGGCACAAACAAATGGAAGAACATCCCATGCTCATGGATAGGAAGAATCAACATCGTGAAAATGGCCATACTGCCTAAGGTAATTTATAGATTAAATTCCATCCCCATCAAGCTCCCAATGACTTTCTTCACAGAATTGGAAAAAACCACTTTAAGGTTCATATGGAACCAAAAAAGAGCCTGCATTGCCAAGACAATCCTAAGCAAAAAGAACAAAGCTGGAGGCATCACACTACCTGACTTCAAACTATAATACAAGGCTACAGTATCCAAAACAGCATGGTACCGGTACCAAAACAGATATATAGAACAATGGAACAGAACAGAGGCCTCAGAAATAACACCACACATCTACAACCGTCTGATCTTTAACAAACCTGACAAAAACAAGAAAGGGGAAAAGGACTCCCTATTTAATAAATGGTGCTGGGAAAACTGGCTAGCCATATGTAGAAAGCTGAAACTGGATCCCTTCCTTACACCTTATACAAAAATAAATTCAAGATGGATTAAAGACTTAAATGTTAGACCTAAAACCATAAAAACCCTAGAAGAAATCCTAGACAATACCATTCAGGACATAGACATGGGCAAGGACTTCATGACTAAAACACCAAAAGCAATGGCAACAAAAGCCAAAATTGACAAATAGGATCTAATTAAACTAAAGAGCTTCTTCACAGTGAAATAAACTACCATCAGAGTGAACAGGCAACCTACAAAATGGGAGAAAATTTTTGCAATCTAACCATCTGACAAAGGGCTAATATCCAGAATCTACAAAGAACTTAAACAAATTTACAAGAAAAAAACAAACAACCTCATCAAAAAGTGGGCAAAGGATATGAACAGACACTTCTCAAAAGAAGACATTTATGCAGTCAACAGACACATGAAAAAACACTCATCATCACTGGTCATCAGAGAAATGCAAATCAAAACCACAATGAGATACTATCTCACACCAGTTAGAATGGCAATCATTAAAAAGTCAGGAAACAACAGATGCTGGAAAGGATGTGGAGAAATAGGAATGCTTTTACACTGTTGGTGGGAGTGTAAATTAGTTCAGCCATTGGGGAAGACAGTGTGGCAATTCCTCAAGGATCTAGAGCTAGAAATACCATTTGACTCAGCAATCCCGTTACTGGGTATGTACCCAAAGGATTATAAATCGTGCTAGTATAAAGACACATGCACACGTATGTTTATTGCAGCACTATTCATGATAGCAAAGACTTGGAACCAACACAAATGTCCATCAATGATAGACTGGATAAAGAATATGTGGCACATATACACCATGGAATATTATGCAGCCATAAAAAGGATGAGTTCATGTCCTTTGTAGGGACATGGATGCAGCTGGAAACCATCATTCTGAGCAAACTATCACAAGGACAGAAAACCAAACACCGCATGTTCTCACTCATAGATGGAAACTGAACAATGAAGACATTTGGACACAGGGCGGGGAACATACCACCCCAGGGCCTGTTTTGGGGTTGGGGGTAGGGAGAGGGATAGCATTAGGAGAAATACCTAATGTAAATGACGAGTTAATGGGTGCAGCAAACCAACATAGCACATGTATACCTATGTAACAAACCTGCACGTTGTGCGCATGTACCCTAGAACTTAAAGTATAATTTTTAAAAAAGTCTGTATCAACACCTTGTATACCTAAGGAAACTCCAAAATAGCAGGGGTAAAAAGAGTGGCCTAAAATCTTCCTAAGGAAAAAAAATATCTAGAACTCATACAAAGATGTAGGAATCAGAGAGGCACATGTCTAAACGGCTACCATGGAAGCTAGAGAATAGAGGACATTCTGAAGGAAAACTACTCTGAGGTGAAAATTCTAAACCCAACCAAACTAACAGTCATGTGTGAAGCAAGTTGCTTACCCTTTCCTCAGGAAGTAACTGAAAAGTGCACTCTTCCAAAACACACGAGGAATTTAAAAATAATAATAATAATAAATAAATAAAAAGTCATGAGGCCCTGGAGGCAGGGATTCCAAAATAGGAGAGAGACCTGGATAATGGTGATGGGAGCTCCAGATGGCAGCAGGAAAATGGGAAAACTGGGGGAATAAATAGACATACTCACACAGAAAATACGTAACTCCAGGAAAAACAGAATGTTGTATAGGAAAGTCAATGTAATCATAATTCACTTGGTTTTATTTGCATTAATATTTATAATTTGAATACTGACAATTGATTCAAAGAATAATTGTCATGTAAAACTATGTATTAGGAAAATGGAAGAATTAAATGTGATGGGAGAGGTTTGAGAATGCTAGGCTAGGCGCGGTGGCTCACGCCTGTAATCCCAGCACTTTGGGAGGCCGAGACGGGTGGATCACGAGGTCAGGAGATCGAGACCATCTGCCTAACATGGTGAAACCCCGTCTCTACTAAAAAATACAAAAAATTAGCTGGGTGTGGTGGCGGGTGCCTGCAGTCCCAGCTACTTGGGAGGCTGAGGCAGGAGAATGGCGTGAAACTGGGAGGTGGAGCTTGCAGTGAGCCAAGATCACGCCACTGTACTCCAACCTCGGCGACAGAGTGAGACTCTGTCTCAAAAAAAAAAAAAAAAAAGAATGCTAAATCTTCATCTTTTGTATTAGATGAATGTCTAGAATTTATGAAGTAACTCCATAAACATGTTACTGAGAAATCTGGAGGTAAATATCCAAATAAACAGGTGAGAGCTGAAAATGGTTGCCTTTGGAGAATGGAATTCTTGGATGAGGAGAGTAAAGTCAATTTTCTTTTGAAAATTACACTTGTAGTACTATTGACATTTAATTATTTTCACAAAAAATACATGATTTTTTAAGTTTCAGACTTGAGGTCCTCTGACCCCTAGTCCCCGCAGCCCCACTGCACTGTGTCTCAGTTGTCCTAACCACGTGGTCTTGAACAATTCATTAATCAGACTTAACCAGGCAGGGTTGATCTTTGTCATCTCAGGTTAACTGTCACTTCCTCAAAGGTGTCTTCCCCAACATCCTCCAATGTAAAGAAGATCCTCTGTCAGTTTCTCACACAGAAACTTGTTCTACTGAGCACTCATCACAATTTGTAATGAGATAATTATTTACTTAATATCCTTTTCCCTCACTAAACTATGGAGTCCATGAAGGGATAGGTGTTGTTGTCTAACATTATTTCCTCAGGGACTGGCAGGGAATAAAGAACGAATGAGCTTGCCTACCTCCAATCCCTTCTCAAGAACCATCTTCCCATGTCAACAATGGCATTCTCTTCTTAGGGAGGAATGTAGCACTCTCCCTGTCTGGGATTTTGCTATTAATGGTAAGAATTCACACAGGACAAAGATGAGGTCTTGGAAATGCAGAGGGTTAAATCTTCCCTCCATTTTAGGTAGGTTCAAAACCTCCTGCACTCATTAAATATTGTTTTGATTCATCAAATAGGAATCATCAAACATAAGAATGTTTCATTCTTTTATACCTTTTATCATCCCTCCCTCTACCACTCTAAACAGGGAAGTTTGGGTGGTGGTTGGGTGTGGGGGAGTGTCTGATGGGGAGGGGTAGGGAGTGGGATTCTTTGCTGTACTGTGTGGAAACTCCCTGGGAGCTGGGTTGGGGTAACAAGGAGACCCTCACCCAGTGGCTGCCACATTAGGAGATGCACGCTTGGCTCCAGGCTCTGTGTAACCTTGAGAGGGTCACCTTTCCATCTGTGAAATAGGCATAGAAGCCAAAATGACTTTATCCAAATCCAGGGTGGTTGTGAGCAACAGATGAGACGGTAAATATTTACTGCAATCATGAGTGATGTTGGGCCAGCCACACGGGGGGCTGGGGATTGCTCATGAGCACGAGAGTCTCTGCTGCCCAGAGCTTCTTCCTTGTGGAGGGAAGCAGGTAAGCAGATCACTGGCCTGGGCTACTCTCTTATCCTGAGTTGCAGAGGTGGGTGCTGGGTGAGAGGACAACTTGGCGTTCTGCCTAGTGATTCTGGCATTTTGGGAATGTGCTTAATGGTATCTTTTTATCTCATCATCTGCCTGTCATCTTGTCCACTCACCAACTCAACTAAGTCTAAGTATGTGAGGGGTCTAGGGAGGGAGATGTTTTGGCCAGGAAGAGAATACCAAGGACCAGTGCCCTCACCAGAAAAGCAGCCCTCACAATGTCAAATTCATTCCCCTCGGGCATCCTTTCTGCTTTCCTCTCCTCTCCCACTGCCCACAAGACACCCAAATGAGAGATGTACACAACCAGGGAATGATTCCCGCTGTGAAAGCTGCAATCCTGAATTTGGCTGAAGGGTGGCTATAAAAATAGACAGGTACCACTGATAAACAGCAAAAGGCAAACCTAATCAAGACTGTGGGGATTTTGCAGGTCTCTGCGACACTGTGTGGAACAGCTGCAAATCAAGCTAATATGAATCACCATAGCATATCTCCCTACAGCTTGCAGGAGACTGCAGTCCCTCGGGGGACAGCCTGGTGGGTTGGGAAGATACTAACTATGATCCAGCAACACGTTTGGGGCCTGTGGGGAGACAGGCTATTAGGGCGGCAGCCCGCAGAATGCTGCCAGGAGAGAGCATTCAGGAAAAGCAGGTCATTCAGACTGTGTGGCCCAGAAAGGTCCTGGCTGCTGTAGCCTGCAGGGAGACCCTCCAACGAGGAAAACAGGCGTGGCCCGTGGTAGGGGGCAGAGGACCTGTCAGCCCTGCTGGAGCGCTGTGATAAGGTACAGGACAGGCGCTGGGGCTCAGGAAGAAGCATGGAGTGCCCCTGAACATGACGCACCTCTCAGGGTGAACTTGCCTCTTCCCTTTGTGTAATCAATCTGGATCTTTGCCCACTGTCACTCTCTCATCGCTCAAGGCTTCCTCTTGTTTTCCTAACCACAGCTGTATGTTTGATAGTATGGCCCGGGAGAAAAAGCTGTGGATTCCAGTCATTATTCTGCTATTAATGGACTTGGAACCTGGAGAAAGTAAGTCCTCATACCTCCCTGAATTTCAGGTGTGTGGCCATCACAGCGGTCCATACACCTTCCCATCCTAGACTTTCTGCTCTTCAGTCATTCTGGATTCTTCCTTTCACCCACCTAGCACCACCCCCATCCCTGGAACTGTTTGTATGGCTAACTCTTCCTCATAGTTTAAAAATATACCTTTCTCAAAGAACTACCTATGCTTTTACACATGGTTGGGACCCTTGTACATTCCTTAAGCATGTTGTATTTTTGTTTTATTGCAATTATTACAGTGTTCATTAAATAATTCTGTATGGCCAATCCCTTCCTGGCTATAGTCTCTGTGAGTGAACATGGTTGATGCTGCCACATCCCAGCACCCAGCACAGTGACAGGCACTCCGCAAATAGGTATTTAATGAATGAGTAAAGGCCAGCAAATAGCTTTGGAGCACAGCTTAAGTGCTTCATTCTACACTAGGTAACAGGAGTATACTGAACAAGATATAGTTCCTGCCCTAAAGCTCCAATAATATTTGGGACCAGACTGAGAAGTAAACCAACAATTACAATGTCAGTGCCATAATAAGGGTAAGATCAGAGTGCCTTGGGACACATCTGAAGGAAATGCAAGCTATTTCAGGAGACCAGGAAAGGTTTATGGTATGAATTCATAATAGCATTATAAATCCTACTGAATATGCACATTGGCGCAATACTGTGTGAGCAGAAAACCCTGGTGATACGGAGACAAGACAAAAATGCATTCTTTATCATTTATTTGCATGAGAGACCCCCCAGCTGGATGTGTTCAAATAGCATATATGGAAACACCAGAGTTGTCAATTTAAGTGGCTCTGGTGTTCTCCAATATTTTCATTTGTTTCCACACTCCTATGTGAGATATACAGCTATTTATTTGTGTGTCACTTTTTGTCTTTATTATTCGTATTTTTTCACAAGCATCATTATCATTAGCATCACAGATGATTACTCTAAAAAGTAATGACACTCAAATCTGGGTTCCTAAATGACTGTGAAAACACTTAGGGCACTCACTGAGTTCTCGCAACAACCTTGTAGAGTGGGTATCTTGACCCTATTTACAAATAGAACCCTGAGGCTGGGCAGGGGGTCCTTGCTCACACTGTGAAGGAAGGGAGAACCCAGGTGTTCTCCCTATTTCTCCTATGCTCTTTGAACTCTTTTACAAGGCAGCTACCCCCTCCCTTGGCATCTTTCTCCCGAGAGGCTTAGGGAATCACAACATTCATTTTCAGTTGTTCTTGTCACCATCCCTCAATCCCTTAAAAATCAGACGCAAAGCATCACCACCTTCCAGTTCTCAGGTGAGGGCTCTGTGGTAGAACCATATATACCTTTATGACTCACCTAGTCTGGAGCAGAATTTCTGTATTTATTTTGGGTCAGAGTCTCACTCTGTCACCCAGGCTGGAGTGCAGCAGTGCGATCTCAGCTTACTGCAACCTCCACCTCCTGGGTTCGAACAATTCTCCGGCTTCAGGCTCCCAAGTAGCTAGGATTACAGGTGCCCACCACCACATTTGTCTAATTTTTTTTTTTTTTGTATTTTTAGTAGAGATGGGGTTCCACCATGTGGGCCTTGCTGGTCTCGAATTCCTGACCTCAAGTGTTCCACCCGCCTCAGCCTCCCAAGTGCTGGGATTACAGGCATAAGCCATCACCACCAGGATTTATTTCTAATCCAAGCATTTATTCAATTATCAGGCCAGGATCTTTTGAGGCTCTACTATGTGTCAGAAATTGTGCTAAGAGGTTGAAATGATACAAATATTAAAGTATTAATTTCTTCCTGTTCTTTCCTCAAGTCTAGGGGATGAAGACAGATGTGTCACACACAGTGTGACACATAGGGGGGAAGCATGTCATGTGGGAGTGACCACAAGGAGGTGGCCAGGTACATCGAGGAGAATAGAGAGGACATGTAAGAGGGCCGCCATCCAAAGCAGGTCTCATAGGATAAGGCACTGAGGGCATGGAAGAGGAAAGAGGCCACGCATAGTAGATATGTGCAGATAAATCAAGAAGTAGGGAGGAAATACGCAAGTGTAGAAAACTGGCCCAGGTTGGATGCAGGTGCAGCCTGGAAAGGCAGTTTTGGCCAACTTACAGTGACCTTCATGTGCTCAGCTAAGAAGTGTGAACTTACACTGAATAAGGAGGTGGGCAGAGAGAAGAGTGACAGGTGTACCAACAGTTTCAGCTTGGGCCGCCAGGTGGTTGAGATGCTATCGATCCCAATAATAACATCAAGGGGAGGAGAAGTTTTGAGAATAAGGTTTTCTGCATACTGAGTTTGAGAGCCTCTTGCATATCCAAGTCCACATGTTTAATGGGTAGGTGGAAATATGAACCTCGATCCCAGGGGAGAGATCTGGTGAAAGATGTAAATTTCAGAGTCATCTTTGTGAAATTGAGAGTAGAAGTCATCTAATAAAGAGATCTCCCAGATGGTATGTAGACATGTAAAAGAGAGACAAGGATGAAACCTCAACAAATATCGACATTAGCTCAGAGAAAAGAAGAAAAGCAAACATGAGGTTTCACAGAGGCAGAAGGAAGAGTGGAGGAATGCAGCAACCTGGGGGTCAAGATTGCAAAGCACTTCAAGGATGGAAACCCATCATGCCAACCCTTCAATGCAACTGCGTTGAAGAAATGAAAAGATGAGTCAATGGTAAGGTCACGGTTGACCTTGACACATGTCCTGATGGAAGTTGATTTGCAATGAACTGTGTAATACATGATAACTGAAGACTTAGAGACCCACTTTCAAGAAGTTTAGCTGACACACCAGGCGAAGTGGGAAGTACAGGTAGAACACCGAGGGACAGGAGGCATTAAGGGAGGCCCAATCACATTGACTATGAAATGGGAATTTTAAACTTTTATTTAGAATGTTTTCAGATTTGTCCACCCTGTGAGGTAAATCCTGTTGTGGTTTTCCAGAGAGTATAGAGTTCAAGGGGTCTTATTAAGAAGAGGTATTGATCATTTTCTTCTTTCTTGTCCCTGGATCAGAGAAGGTAAACTGAGAAGCTATACTTATTTTTTTTCTCAGCACAAATACACTGATAAGAGAAGCTGTCATTTTAAAGACATTCTGACTAGATGTTTTCACAGTTAATGCCTAAAGATTCAGATTTTTTACCCCAGAACTTATTTGGGTTTACTTCAGGGACTATGCTATGGTCTTTCTTGCAATTCTGCACACCCACGGAAAAAGCATCCCCAAATTGGACACCTTGATATCTCAGGTGCTGGTCTTCTGCTTCTGGACTGGACAGCCACAGCGAGACTGCTGCTACCTCTCACTGCATCGCAGATGCAACCTAACTCAGGAAAGCTACATATGTAGTTTATTCAAGGTCAGCATCTTTCTCCTTCCTGGCAAGCCCCTGACCACCAGAACCATTGCCCTCCTGCCTTCTCTACCTCTGAAGGTCAAAAGGGTAAAGACCAACTTGGGGGAGGATAATAGAGTGACAGCATCTCATAAAAGGGAGATCTAAGGCTGGAGAGAAAGTCTGCTGATTGGGTGAGGTGCTTCTGTGGATAGGGAGGAGGAATGTTGACCTGGTGAACTCAATTTACTCCACTGCTTTACACTTAAGAAAATATGCCAGCTCTTCCTCCGCTTTTGTGCCCCAAGAAAGCCCAATGGCCGCAGCTCTCTGCAACCTGCCACTTGCCTACTAATTTAGCCGTTGAGCAGAAGTTCGGGCTCTGACAGGTGGGCCTTCCGACAAGAGCAGAATGGATATCAGGGTCTCTGGCCTTTGGGTCCTGATTTCATTTCAGATTAAGAGCCGCTGAAATGCAGCAATCGATAACTCAGCTCTTTTGTTTGCTTGTTTTTTCCAAGTCCCCAAAGAGATTAGATCTGATTTCGCAGACCTTTAGCAAATTTAATTGTTTTTTATTCACAGTTGCTCAGTACGACTTCTTAGAGGCTGGTAGCAGAGGAATTCTCCGCAGCATACAGGGCTCCTTTGAGCTAAAAGCAGGGTTCCTCGGGTATGTGGAGGAGCCCAGGGTCGTGCCCCTGTGGGGATGCAGTGGCTTCCCATGGCTCTTAACCCCGGTGCAGCCACCCTTCCCACCACTGTCCTGGAGCAGGATTTCTGTCCTCCTCACTCAAGGGGTCCACAAAGAAATGTGTGTATGGAATCAGGGATGTGCCTTCTCAGTTCCCAGACTTCATCCTGACACTCAGATTATGGCCACTAGGAGTCTTCAGCAAGGTTGAGAAGAATCTGAAGGGAAAGATGGCCTCTTGGCCTAATGAGGACAAGGAGCTCGAAGCCTATGCCTCAAAGACCCCTCAGCCCTCAGTGATGCCTCCCAAAGTGGGACACTGGCAACCTCCCAGCAGGCGTGGCCATTGGTCACCACCTCCAGAAAGCATCTCCACCACTATCAGCCTCATGTCTCGCCTGGTGAGAGTCCAAGCTTTCTGCACACATTACCAGCTACATTAACAAGTCTTGACTATTTTACTGTCTTCCTCAACAGAACTCTACTACTGCCCAGGGAGATAACAGCTGCAAATAACTTTATTGTTCCTCCCAAGAACTAACTGAAAGACCCATTAAGCTACCAAAAAGAAAAAAAATTAAAGGACAGTTTCTACCCCCAAACTCTTTGTATTCAGTGATCCTGCATGATTATATCGTGATTCCTATAGATACTGATCAGCCCCCTCCCTAACTCCTGCATTGAGAGACTTGCCTTAAACCAGGCTTCAAAATCTCCCAAGTGGTCCTGCTTTGCCCTTCTCCTTCAAAGGCACTACTGACACTATGCAGGTGTGGGGCTTTCCTTAGTGCCAGAAACCATGAACTTGGCTGTGTCTTATCAACATGTGTTTTAGTGATTGTGGAGGATAGCCAATATTCGATCCTGGCTTCAGGGAAGCCTTTGGACTCTTTCCTCTCTAAGAGTTCTAAGTTCCCCTTATCATGTTGTTGGGCTTTTAACGTGTATATTATTTGCTTTAGTGTCTTTGAGACTTAACATCAAAGAGCTGCTATTGATTGAGGCACCTGAAGCCAAACTGTTTAGGTATGAGGGTATGTAACTCACAGCAGGAACTACAGGGCGTTTTTGGGAAACTATGGCCTGAGATTGCACAGAACCTTGCACATAATTTATTCCATTTAAATTATTTCTCAGCCCGCCTAAACCAAAAACAAACAAACACTCCAAGAGGTATCAAATATCACATTAAAAGGAGACAACTAGCCAGACGCAGTGGCTAACACCTGTAATCTCGGCCCTTTGGGAGGCCGAGGCAGGTGGATCACTTGAGGTCAGATGTTCAAAACTAGCCTGGCCAACATGATGAAACCCTGTCTCCACTAAAAATACAAAAGCATTAGCCAGGCATGGTGGCAGGTGCCTGTAATCCCAGCTACTTGGGAGGCTGATGCAGGAGAATTGCTTGAACCCAGGAGGCGGAGATTTCAGTGAGCCAAGATCGAGCCACTGCATTCCAACCTAGGTGACAGAGAGAGACTCTGTCTCAAAAAAAAGAAAAAAATTAAAAAAAAACCCGGGCGTGGTGGCTCACGCCTGTAATCCCAGCACTTTTGGAGGCCAAGGCAGGCGGATCACGAGGTCAGGAGATCAAGACCTTCCTGGCTAACATGGTGAAACCCCATCTCTACTAAAAATACAAAAAAAAAATTAGCCAGGCATGGTGGTAGGTGCCTGCAGTCCCAGCTACTTGGGAGGCTGAGGCAGGAGAATGGCGTGAACCCAGGAGGCGGAGCTTGCAGTGAGCCAAGACTGTGCCACTGCACTCCAGCCTGGGCGACAGAGCGAGACTTCGTCTCAAAAAAAAAAAAAAAAAAAAAAGAAAAGAAATAAAAAACAACTAAGCAATCGCAAACTAGACAGTAACTTATCAGCATATCCTGCTGAGATAAACATGCTGCTTCACAGGTCAATCAGATCCTCCAGGCATTTATCTGAAATAACTTGAGGAAGGTGCATAACTCAGTTTGCCTGCCTGTCAAATGGGTCTAAGTGGTTTGTACATCCCTGAGAAACTGAAATTCAGCTGGCATAGCCTTTGCAGTACAGAAGAGGCAAGGAAGAGACACAGACCCTGTCTCCAGTGCAGTGTGAGTGGCACTGAGCTCCTGGCAGCCTCTACTCGAGCCTGTATGCAAATACCTTAGCAGGACATAGGGATCCAATTGATTTCCCATCTGCTATTTTCTTTCTTTTTTTTCCTTTCTTTCCCTAAAAAAAGTGAGAGCAGAAATTCTTCCTATTCTGCATTAGTGCTTGATGTAATGGTGCAAGGCATTTTTCATTTATCATCATAACATCAGTCAAAGAAATGCCTAATAATGTAAATGCAAGAAGAAAGCCATTAGAGTTTATTTGCATGGCAGCTTTAAGCTCATTCTCCACTCAGGAGGGTGTGTGAAGTGGAAGTTAAATGCACAGGGTTACCTCCCTAACCAGCTGGTCAGGTAGGCACCACTTGTAGCCTCCTCCTAAAGAAGCCTCAGGGAAATGGAAACACCCTGCTTATGAGAAATGTGTGCTGGAATGCAGAGTCTGGCTGCTGACGTCACTGGAGGAACTGGAATTGCTGTCTACAATTCCCTTCCTAGATAAGAGATGGAAGGTGCTGCACCCTGACCAACAATGCAGACAGAACCAGATACTTTATTACCTGCAAGTCAGTTTGGATTTGTTGACCTCCAGGCAGCCTGCCTCTTTTGCGGATTCTGAATTGACATCAGAAAGCGCTCATGGTCTCGGGGCTGCTAGCCTTTTCACGACTGTCAGCAACAAACATCTTTCCAGGCAAGCACCAAGCCCTTTAGTCGACTTTGTGCCCCTGGAAGCACCTATCATGCCACCACTTGCCAATAGAAAGAAGCTCAGCAACAATAACATGTTTTGCGTGAATGAATAAATGAACTACACACACTAGTAGAGGTCCTACAGGTCCACACCTTTAAACATTTTAATGACAACAGCCTTATTCTAGAAATCTTCAAAACTTAGAGAACCCAGATGTTTGGGGGTGCTGAATCTTGACTATGAATGGATTCTCCTCTAACTCATCATAGCAGAACTAGAAAGGCATGGAATATGGAGAAAGAGAAAACTGAATTTAAATCCCCTATCAGACACTTAGTTGGTGAGATCTTAGGCAACTTGTTTAATTTTCTAGAGCCTTAGTTTTCTCATCTATAAAGTGGTGCAATAGGTCCTATATCCTAGAGTTACTCTAAGTAATAAGTGAAAGGATGCAAAGCAGCACCTTTGAAGCTATAATATGCATATGTATAATCTAAGGATCTTGTTCAAATGTTGAATCTTGTTCAACTTTGAGATGGGGCCTGAGAGTCTGCCTTTCTAAAAAGCTCCCATGTGATGAAGACGCTGATAGTCCTGGCAATACACTTTGTGTAGCAAAGATGTAGGGCATCTAATACAATTCCTGGCACATAATAAATGCTCAGCAAAAGTAGATCTTGTTATTGATTATTTTCTGTTTGCAGACTACTTCATTCATGGTTATAAAGTAGAAACAAGAGCAGGAAGATATATAGTCCCTGATCTTAAGCTGATGATTCCTTCAATATTCAACAACTATTTAAAATTTAGAAGGAAAAATAAGTCTCACATGTAAAATGCATCAAATAAGCAAGTGGATTTGAAGTGTAGGAGGAAGGAGTAAAATTAGCCATCTGCAATGACTTCCTGCATGCTGACGTCTTGATTTATACTGGTATACATTCCTTGGAAGGGCGGGAGAGGGAAAAGTGTTCTCATACAATTTCCTGCCCATATAGTTGTCTAGAAGTGCTCAGGTTCTGTATGATTTGGAGCAGAGAGGATGGCCCAATTTACTTGGAAAGATGCTTGTTAATTTGGGGGATTCTGAGATTTGCCCAAGAAATTTGTCACAGAGCAGATTCCAGAAGGACTTTACCGCTTCTGATTTTCTACCTAATTTGCGCCTGATCAAAAACTAATGGCTCCCTTAAAGACTCAGGTATGTGACATACATTTCTCAATCTAACACTGACTTCCAAGCACCTGGTTCCAGTGGTAATATTCTGTAATCAGACTGAAGGTGGGAAACCTTGTGGGGAGGAGATACACATTCAGACCCCGGCGAGGGTGTGATGGAGAATCTGGCAGAGGAGGAAGAAGGCAGGCAGCAGATTGAAGTTGGCCAGGCATCAAGTTCTGAAATATTCTGAAACATTCAAATGTGACTGTTCTCAGATGTCCCAGCTATCCCTGCAACAGCCTATCAGAATCCTGAGCTCTCCTGTGCTCAGACAAAATAAACCACACCCCTTCCCTTCCTCCATCAGGCAAAGTAGACGGGATGCCTACATCAAGTTAACTCGTTGAAGACAAAATGCAGGGCTCAGATTTGAACTTGCAAACTCTCAGTGTTATTCCATCCACGGATTCTTCACGGGCTTGTACTCCTGACCACTGCCTACTCACAGGACATTGGAACAGTTAATATCTCCAGAGAGCATGCAAATCCCCCAGTAATTATGGAAGTAAAATGCATTTACAGGCACAACCCTTATTAGCAAGGCAGCCACCATAACAAAGTTACGAGGAAAAGGGAAATCCTCATGTGTATTCCTAAGGAGAAGAAAATAGCTAACCCCAAATAATCACAATGCTAAATATGCATCTCCCTAGGCTAAGGTGGGTAGTTCTTAATAAAGATATGTAGGTTAGTCAGCAGTTGCTTTGTTTAAAATTTGAGGTGGAGCATGGGAAGCATGAACCAGGTAGGACATAGGAGACAGTTCTGAGAAAGGGAGAGTCTAAATCTTGACCCACGTCACCTCCCCGTCATCTCCTCCGTGGGCCCTTAGGGAAACCGGCTGTAACTGCATATGAAGTAGCTTCCTATAAATGAGTCCTAATTAAGCCCCTGTTCCCAGATGCCTTTCTGGAGGGTTACCAGATCATTAGTCTTGGTATCAAAAAAAGAGTCTATGTGGGAAAAGGTCAAAGGATCCAAAGGAACCTTCAGCATCCCTCCGATGCCTCCTCTCCCCTGAGGCAGGGCTGCACACTGGCCTCCAGGCAGGAGAAGGGCCATGTGCAGGAGGGACTGGAAATCTTCTTAGATGCCTCTGTCCTCTCTTGCACAGGTGAACCCTGTCGCTTCCCAGAAAAAATATTAGCCAAGGGCCTTTGGTCATCCAGGGCAGGAAGCACGAGAGCCATTCCCTAGGCTCCAGGGGAGGAGGCAGGTTGCAGCCAGATACAGGACTTACTGATCTCAGGGTGAATGCATGATTTCTTGAAGTAAAGTTGCAGTTAATAAGATGGCATGCTTCTCCCTCTGGGTCGAATTCTCTTCAAGCTTCCAGCCCATCTCACACCTGCAGGGGCCTGCGTGCTGGACTCCAGCTCTAAGGGTACACACTCCATCTGCTCGGGATGAAGAGAGACTGGAGAAAGAGATGAGAGGGCAAGGGAGAAAGGCCAAGGCTAGACAATGGGTGGGAAGCTCCAGAGCGTGGTCGGCGTGAAGCAGAGGAGGCATTACATCATGGAGGAGAACCAGACCAGGCATTTGCCAACAAATGCTGGTTCTAAAGACATGACATTCTCTCCATTGTTCCCTAGACTGACTAAAATGGACTTTTATAAAAAATGAAAAAGAAATAAAACAAATGCATTTTTTGTTTGCTTTTCTTGGTTATGTCTCCTGAGCCCACCCAATTCCAGATGCCCAAGGCTTGAATTCCCTCAGTGGCTGCTCTGCAGAAGGGAAAGAGCCAGGGATGCATAAGAATGGGAGCCAGTCTCCAGCTCCCAGTGGGTCTAGAACACGGAGTTTTGGAGGTGAAGAGAAAGATCTTGCCAGTGAAGTGAGCCTTAAGCCTCCACAAGGTACTCAGCATTGCTGTCTATGTTAGTTTCCTATTGCTGCTGTAACAGATCACCACAGATGTAGTGGCCTTAAACAACATAAATCTATGACCTTACAGTTCTGAAATGCCGAGGACCAAAGCAGTCTTCCTAGGCTAAGGTCAAGGTGCTGTGGGGCTGGTTCTTCCTGCAGGTTCTAGAGGAGTCTGTTTCCTCCCTTTTCTCAGACTCTAGAGGCTACCTGCATGCTTTGTCTCGTGGCCCCTCATAGCAGCTGTCCAACCTCTTTCTCCCATCATCGGGTCTCCTGTTCCTGCCTTTGACTTATAAGGACATTTGCCATTGCATCAGGCTTATCTGGATAATCCAGGATAACTCCCCATCTGAGGATTCTTAACCACATCAGCAAAGTTCCTTTCTCCATAGGCAGCATCTTGTTTGCAGGTCCCAGAGACTAGGGCCTAGACACCGTTAGGGACGAATGGTCCCTCATTATGCAGCCTACTATACCATCACTTATGAAATGCCATTGAGCAATTGCTATGTGAGAGCAGGACACGGTACCTGGTGCTGATCACCTGACTCCCAACAACCAAAGGAAGGCGCAGGTTGATGATGGCTGCCTAGCAGAATCCTCCAACAGCATTCTTGGGCACAGATGGCTCCGGTTGAGTGCTCCAAAAATGGTGGGCAGCCACCTCTGCCCCACATTCATTCCAGTCTAAACCACCAGCATTTCTCACTTTATTTGACTGTAATGGCCTCCCGACATCTGCTACTGCCCTCCTCCAATTTCCTCTGGGCACAGCAGCTCAAAGAATCCTTTCTACCTCCATCCCTCCCTCCAATGTCTTGCCATTGCACTTAAAATAAAATCCCACTTTTTATTATGGCCTTCAACCACCTACATGATGTGGCATCTGTCCCCTTCCCTTTCATTCCATTTCACTCTTTCCCTAACCTACCCAGCCCAGCCACGATGGCTTCTTTCAGTCCCTTGAAACATGCTGAGCTATTTCCCCACCTCACCGCCTCCCCTCATTCTGCTCCCTCTGCCTGAAATGCTCTTCTGTCTGCTCTTTTCATCCCTGGTCCCTTCTCATCCTTCAGGCCTCAGCCTAGGTGTCCTCTCTCCAGAAGCCCTTCTCTGGATCATTCTACCTATGGAAACCTCCCTCTACCCCTGTCTTATTCTCCGTTATTTCATCGTGTGAACTGTGGTAGTACTCACCAATTTACTTGCACCTAATAACAGATTTTCATACACATATAAGGTAAGAAAAGCAGACAAATAATTTACCAGCAGTTTAGCTGTTCTCTCTAAGACTGAGGACTAGACTCCATTACTAGACTATAAAATAATGGCAAGGACGAAGCCCAGGTCTGTTTTTTGTTTGTTTGTTTGTTTGTTTGTTTGTTTGTTTTTAACCAAGGTATACTTAGCTTCAGCTCAGTTCTCAGTTCATGGTAGGCTGAGCCATTTGTTTGAGGGATGGAAAAATGAATGAACAGATGGGTGGGTAAACAGGAAGATGGGTGGATCTATGAAAGCTTACCTAAGGGAGTTGCTTGACTCACCCTGACTTGTGAGGTCTCTAAACTGGTCTTGTAAGTGCATACCTTGGTGATTATCTCTCCCCATTTGGCAATGAAAGAACAAAAGGTGAAGTGTTCATGAGGCGCCACCCTGATTTTAATGCATAGGAAATTTGGTGTGGTGTACAGGCCCTCCTGGCTCTGAGACTTTGCACACATATGATACACAAACATCAGCTGACAGACAAAACCTTGGTGATCTGTTTTGCTTTCTTGCAATTTAATAGAGAATCAATGGACTGACCAGGGATATCTAGATTTTGGTTTTAGCTCCCCTAACCTCTCCAGTGACTCCTACCAGGGTACAAGTAGTTGGCTTTGCACAGAGACAAACAGGAATATAATCATGTCTAGTCTGTGAGTGGATGTGTGGGCTTTTGAGGCCAATTTAATCATGGTGCCCCTAATCCCTGTGCCGGCCTCCACCACTTGCTCTGCATTCGCATGCTGTTCGTTCCCTCTCTACCTGCTATCAATTCCTTAAAGCTCAGTCTTTGAAAGAACTGTTACCAATCCCTGTGAGTGGAAGATGGGAAACAAAGGAGACTTGAATATCTCTAGGTGGTGTCTGACCTTCACAGATGTGGTGACAGAGATCTGCACCATAGATTGTAGCATGCACCACTGCAAATGCAGACGTGCTGATAAAGCTTGGCAGCCTGAAGCCCATGCAAAACGCTGCCTTTGGGATGCAGCAAGGCGTTTGGTTTCTATGAGTCCTCTAACATCACAGCTTTGATACCAGCTTCCTAGTGAGCTCTGAATCCCATTCAAAATTGCTTTGTTGACATTTAAAGGTCTCTATCAGTCTAGTCATGTGGCAAAAAGGATTGGATACAATCATCCCGGCCTCGCTACCTCCTAGCTGAACCTAAGACAAAATGATTGTTGTCTGAATGGCAAGCCCAGGAGTTCCTTCCAGCTCTACAATTCTATGATCCTATGATGCCTCCTGTTCAGCCAGTTGTCTGAACCTCTCTGACTGCCAATAGCTCAGAGAAAAATCCCATTAAAAGAGCAAATGAAACCGGTAACGAAACTTGTCAGGAGACTGCCAAAAGCCCAGGACACTTTCCACCATGGACTGTTTTCCAAAATGCTTACACTGCCAAAGGGACTTCTAGGTGAGACATAAAATACAACTTTCTAGCAGTGCATGTTATGGATCAAGGGAAAGAAAATCATTGACTGACTTCCTTCTTGGGGATTAGGCCCCAAAGGAAGAGAGCTGGTCCAGATGGATTTTGGAGAGTTATGATAGTTTAGGTTCTTTGATACTTATTTCTTGATCATTTTCACAACCCTTACTTAAATTGCCAAACTGAACACCTCAATTAAAATAATGAACATGTCATTTTCCATCTAAATCAATAATTTCATCCAGCAACAGTAGCCCTAATTTTCCTTAATATAAATTCCCTGGAGAGTTTACAATATTCAGAATAACCCAAACTCCAGGTCAGAACTAAGGGCTAGACCCTTCCCTACACCTATAGGCCTACACACTGCCTTCAAGTTTGCTCTAGACCAATTAACTTATCTCTCCAGTTCCCACTAATACTAAATAACAAGTCTCTTAATATCTAACAAAATACAGGTTATACTAATTGGATCAGAGGGGTCTGAGTCCAACATGTTATTTTATTAGAGGTAGCCCTGAGCCCACAGTTTGGGTAGGCTTTCACTGTAGAAGGTAAGGGGGAAATTATTTTTTGTGTTTAATGAACAGTCCTATAGATGAAACAAATGGTATTTGATCAGCTGATATTTTGCTTGTCATGAGGTTGTCAGGATAACTATGAGTTTAAGCTGTCATTCAGATTAATGGAAAGATCTGAGAGTTTAGTAGATCCTGAGAAAAATGATACAATTCATTAGCCATTAAACTAGAAGTTGTCTAATTCTACAAATATCCTCTTTGTACAAATGAAAAGATTGAAAATAAGAAAGGCTTTGTGACTCCCCCAAGGTTACATGCTAATATTGAAATCGAATTGAGACTGGAAAACAAGTCTACTGATCATTTCACCACCGAAGGCAATCAGAAAAGGATATAATGAGAACAACATTTATTGTTATCTTTTTTTCCACTTACACTTCTCTGCTAACATTCCTCCCAATCTTCCAACCCACTCTTTAATTCAAATTCTATTTAAAAGGACATTATATCAAAAACAAGACTTTAAATCTGTTCCTTTGATTTTTAAATCAAGTTATTTTAAAAGTTCAAGTTTGTTTGGAAGATCTTATGGTAAGACTGGTGGTCCTTTCTTTGCCTCGCCCAAGATGTTCCCCATCCCTGTTCCCACATACAATGGAAGTTTAGACTGAGTCTGTTTATTGAGTCTAACTGTGCCTTATACACATGCACCTGATTTTGCTGGTAAGTCTAGTTGTCTTCCCAAGCATAGTGAGTAGAAAATAAGAAGTCATCAGCCAATGTTAAAGGTGGCAGACAGGCTATGGTGTTTGATGGGTAGAAGGGAGTTCAGGGAGAGGCAACCATGTGATTGACAAAGATTTTCGTGACTTCTTACTCAGCAGCTCCTGTAATGCAGCAAATGTGTAAGTGAAATACTAATGGTAAAAAATGATGAGTTTGAAGGTTAAGTTCATTCACCATTCATACCCTCTAGTTCCTCTCTCCCTCTGGTTTTCTCACCAACATAGAAAGGGGTTTGGAAATAAGAACACAATATTGAGACATGTCCCTGGCTTTGGGTGTAGAAAAGGGAAGAAAAAAAAAACATGAAAAGAAGAAACTTCCTAATTCATGATCTGTACCAAATATAGTTGCCAGATAAAATATAGGATACCCAGTTAAATTTGAACCTTAGACAAAAAAGCAAATTATTTTTGAGTATAATTATGTCCCAAATATTTTCTGGAGCATACTTGTACTAAAATAGTTTTCATTGTTTATCCAAACAACAAATATAACTGGACATTCTCTATTTTCATTTTCCAAGTCTGACAACCTTAGTCCCAAAGTAAATAATGAAGGACATTGTGTATATGTTTAAGTCTTCCCTACTACCTCCTGTGCCCACTACCCAAATAAACACATAAAGACAATGAGGGCAAAAACCTCCAAGATATTAACCCACATACCACTAAGAAAATTCTAAATTAATGTGGAAATTCAAGAGTCATCGTGGTTTAGGCCACGACAGTTGTTCTTCAGCATACATCAGAATCACCTGGAGACCTTCTTAAAATACAGATTTCTGGGCCTCACCTCCACATTTTCAGATCCAGTAGGCCTGGAGTTGAGCCTGGGAATCTACTTTCTGACAGATTCCTGGTGATAGGTGGTTACTCTCTGGGCTACTGGTTTAGGAGAAGGAGTCCTGGCCTAAAAGTCAGGGGCCCACAGTCCTGGTTTCTGTTCTACTCTTTACTAGATGTGCAATTTTGAATAACTGATTTAGGGTTATTTTGTTTATGCTTAATAATGTGGTATATGATTATATTCTCAAGCAATATGGATATAAATTAGCTAAGCATTTCCCATAATGACCTTGCCTGGAGAAGAGTTTGTCGGCTTAGACGAATAGCATTCAGTGTGTGCTCACCACAGCCAGGGCTCAGAGGGGGTTCCAAAAGCTTCTGGGAAGAGCTGGGGCACACCAGGCATCAGGCCGACCCAGTTTCTTCCAGACCAAACTTGCTTCATCTGCTTTATATATTGGGCACTGCGAGGAGATTCTCTTTGTAGAAAGGTGCCACTAATTTTTGAAGTTCAAAACCCATTGACTTAGAAAATCACACCTAGGATCCTTTTTAAGAGTCTGCAATTACAGCTCAACCCCATTCCAATTCCATCCTTTATTATCTCTCCAGATGGTCTGCTATTGGATTCACTAATAATAAATGGTCCTATCAGTCTCAAGGGAAGAATCTGACCTGGCTTATGCCTGATGCACACAGTCATCACAACTGTTCACACTAGGAGTCAGAAGCAAGTGGGGAGACTGGAATCTGTTGGGTTTGGGGCTTAGGGCTTAGCGATGCACAATTTGCTTTCCAAAGGCCTGGGTAGCAGCATTGCATAGACAACCCTGTTTGGCAATGGAAGGACTAACATGCAAGCTTCTGAAGGGTTGGAAAGAACGTGCAAGAACTTAGAAAAATGCAAGTACATTGACAGGAAGGCAGGACACTGTAAATGAAGAAATAGGCAGGCTGATTTGGACAAAGTTAAAGAAGGAATGAGGAACCAATTAAGGATCTCTGTCCATCACTGGCAGCAGTCTATCACTTGCCAGTACTTGCAAAAACCAGGTATGCTGGGCAAACAGCCAGGGCAGAGCATGGGAGACCATGCTGTATGCAACCAAAGAACCTCACAGAGTGTTGCCCTTGATCCTTTATCTTCCAAAGGACTCCATTCACTCCCAAATGCTCCTGAACTCCAGAAAGAACATGTCTGAGGGAAGTGGCAGTCCCGGACCTGCTGCCCTGATCTGCACACAGCAGCACTCATCATGGGAGAAACTTGGGTCCAGCCTCTAGCACTGGCCCCTTTACAGGGATCGGAGACTGGGGTCCCAGCAGAGTGCAAGCTCAGCAATGGACAGGCCAGAGGCAAAGGCAGCAGGCAAACTGTCCACTCAGTCCTGGAGAGGGAAGGAAGAGACCTCAGCTCTCCAGCCTCCGCTCAAAGAAAATCCATGCCCCCAGGACATGGGTTTGCTTCATCTCCCAGAGTTGGTGGACAGAGTCACAGTGTAACATGTGTCTCTAGAGTTTACCTGTTTCATGCTGCCCCACCTTTCACCAGAATACCCTGCTCCTCCTTTTCTCTGCGTATGGATTCTTTCTCAAGAGTTCAGGAACGACACTGGTGGAAGAAACCTTAAAGATCTATTGTTCACAGGTAAGGCTGATGAATTGAGGTTCAGTTGCAGCCTTGCCCAAAATTACATAGCTAGTTAGGGTCAAGCTGGGTCTCAGAACCAGGATTCCGTTACTCTACCAGAGATTGTCCCTGCACCTTCCCTCTGCCTTTGGCCACAGGAGGCCTTGTCCTCATGGTCTACCCTGCCCTCTTCACAGCCAGATCAACATAGTAACCATGTAGACTCATTTTTCTTTCCTTTTCATCCCCATAACTTGTCCTGCTTGTCCCCACGGGTTTGGACTGCCAGGAACCTGCTGCCCACACGGCAGGAACATGTGTCTCACTTGCACCTTCAAAGACAACGCAGCCATAAACACTATTATTTTTAATAACATCCCTAGGTTTGGCAACCCAACTGTCTGTGTGCCTGCCTTAATTTAATCAGACTACTGGTTCTTTCAGACTGTGATATAAAGGAAATAGCACTGAGCTGACAAAGATTCCCACTTGGGGAGAAAACTCCACGGTAACTGCAGAATGGTAGCTCTTCCCAAAGCTTCTGACAAAATGGCTCTGGCCTGAGGACAAGAGCAGCGAAGGGGCTCTTTCAGGGATGGAAGGTTGGGCCCTGCCATTGATCAGCACTGTTCTCAACTTGTACTCAACTCACACCACTCTGGCGGCTTCACCACAGTGGGTGGGCTGGCGCTCCAGAAAGCAAAAGGAAGCATGCTTCTGTTTATTACTGAAACAGAATAAAATGCTGTTTAAAGGCAATCAGTTGGAATTGCTTTCAATACATAAATATTTTGGAAAATGATTAGTTCATTTTAATTACTTCACTAACACGGATAACAATATTTTTGCAAGCTGTGACTTCTCCAAGGAGGTTACAAAGTGGCACCAACTCTATTCTGGCGCCTGACTCTAACTTTTGAGAGAACAGCCATTATCTGTTCTATGGGCACAAGAGAGGAGTTGAGGCAGAAAGGTGACCAAAGAGTTGTGTGAACCTCACAAAACCAGGTACAGAAGGTCTGCCTCGTCTTCACCCCAAGGCAGTGTAAGGTCTTGCTGGGTCTTAAAGGTTTAATGTTATCCTTTGCCCTAAGACCTCAGTAATTGGGCCAGGCTCCACCCAGAATCTAAAACCATTGATGACAAAAGGTTCTCCTACTGTAGGTTTCTCCACTTAAACAATTCAGCAGAAAGCAGACATTTTCCCTTTCTTGTAATTAGTGATGATTAAGAAATGTGCACACACACACCCCATAAGAAGGGAGTTGCTTTTGCTGAGAATTGCATTAGAGTACATATTATTTTTTAAAAACTACTTTGTAGATTTTATTAACTCAACAAGCTAAGCACCAATACTGTACTTATAAGCACAGACAGCAGATGAGATACGAGTGCCATCAATAAACCACATCACTCAGCAACAAATTCATTACTGTCAATTACTTGGGTGAATCAACAAACTCTTTTACTTTTGCTATGTTATCTAAATGTCTAATTTGATATGGTGGGGAGGAGAGAGGAGGACAGTTTTGTCTTAATATTCTAGATTATGTAGAAATTGAAGTGATAGAGATTATGCAGGTGAATATAAGAGTCACAAATCTATGCTTTGGGTTGAAAACACACCGATAAACAACTGTTTGCTTTTATTTTCCATCCCATTCCTTAGCTTGCTCCTTCCTTTCTTCTGCACAGCATCATTTCCATGGAAGTGAAATGCCCCAAAACATGATACATGCTGAGCCTGGGGCTTGGTCTATCCTGGTAAATTTCATAGGTCCTAACCTGCTGAGTCTGTCATTGTTTCATGATGAGAACTTACAGGCCCATGAGCCCCAAACAAATGCTGTTCTTGCCTTCTCAGCTCTCACATCCCTTCTGGCAGGAGTTTCCAGGCTAACGCAGAACAGGAAAGGGTGAGGAAAATGTATAGCTCTTAGGGTTCAGTATAATGAAAGGAAATTTGCTCTTAGAATTGCATTGACATTGAAGAACACTTTGCCAGGCTGGCATCCGGGCCTCAGTCCCCAAGACAAGGGTCCATGTAAGTCTGGGTCCAGGAGTCTCAGGCTTGAGAACAGAGGGGCCCAGCTATGTTTTCTCATCTAACAATGCAAGGGATTTTGCAACAGCTCTTTTCACACAAGTAAGACAAATGCTGCTTATAGTTTTGTTCCCTTTGCTGCATAAAACTGTCCTCAGGGCTCTGTTCCAAACACATAATTGGGAAAGAAGTATAAAGAAGTGACAGCCATGTGCTCTGATATGCCCGGAATGCTCTTTGTGCTCTGCAAATCTGGCACGGTGGGCGGAAAGGCATCCCCATCTACAATTGAGATGTGGGGACACCGGGGGTTTCCTCCTCCAAGTTTGGGAGAAGAATATCACCTTCCCCTGATTTCAGGACCCCTAAGAGTTGTAGACTGCAGTCATCTCAATGTTACTTGGCTTCACCAACTCTCAAGTACACATACACACACACACACACACACACACACACACACACACACACACACACGGCTCCACCTCAATACCTTTTCTCTCCATCCCCTTAGTCTTTTCTCTCCATCCCCTTAGTCTTGTCTGGTGAAATAAAATAACTGCACCCGGAAGTCTTTTTTTCCTCTTTCTCATCTTACCTTTGAGTGTTGAGGGTAGATTATTGTCTTATACTGTTACATCCTTAGCAATCTTTAGCTTAGACGTGTGCTCAGTGCCAACTAGGAACCAGGCATTGTGTGAGAAAGAAGGGTAAGCCATTCTCCATGCTTTTGAAAATCTGGAGGTTAAAATTATCCATATAAACAAATCATTGCATTACAATTTCATAAGCACGTTATAAGTGATGCACATGGACTTCCACTCAAGCAGCTGGGAGAAAATGATTAAAACCCCCAGGAGGAGTCTATGAAACCCTCACAAGGAAAGTGATATTTTAGCAGAGTTTTAACCATCGAGAAGGGATTTGCCAGGTGGGAACCCCCAGGGACAAAACTGCATCAGAACATGGCCCAGTCATGGATATGAGGATGGAAGTATGTGGTATAAGGGTCTGGCAGCAAATGAGGGTGAAATATTTACAGCACTCAGGACTCAAGAGCCTTAGCCAACGCGGTAGTGTTTGGAGTTTCAGCCTAGGAAAAATGGGGCGTCCTGGGAGGTTTTTTAACCCATTTATACCTGTGGCTACAATTTTTTCGGTGTGAAAATGTAGACTTTGCTGATGCCCTTGAGCAGTAGGATATAAATAACTCCCACATGTTTAGCGTTCCAATAATGGAACACCAGGCATAAATGGGTTTTAAGCAGGGTAATAGTATATTTTGTTTTAGAAATACAATCCTAAAGCAAAGGCCCTAATCAGAAATAAAGAAAATATCAGTTTGTTTACAACAGAGTTGAAGGATATATTCTTCCATTAAGGCCACATAATTACAAAAAAAGATTGACGTGAGAAATCAGAGAAGTGTCTCAGGAAGAAGAGATCCAAAGGACATGGCCCACTGAAATGCCTTCCTCCAACCTTCTCGGTTTTTTTTTTTTTTTTTGGTTTTTGTTTGTTTGTTTGTTTGTTTCTGAGACAGGGTCTCACTCTGTCACCTAGGCTGGAGTGCAGTGGTACAATCACAGCTCACAGCCCACTACAACCTCAAACTCCTGGGTTCAAGTGAGCCTCCCACCTCAGCCTCCTAAATAGCTGGGACCACGGGTATGCACCACCAGGCCTGGCTAATTTATTCATTTATTTATTTTAGTTTTGATAGAGATGGTGTCTTGCTGTGTTGCCCAGGCTGGTCTTGAACTCCTTGCCTCAAGCAATCTGCTTACCTCGGAGAATACAGGTGTGAGCTACCACACCAGGCTTCTGCACCCTCCTTGATGGAACTAGTTTGGATTTTCTGGCCACATTTATAGATTTGCATCCAAACCCTGAACCCAATAAGACGTTTTCTCTGAGACCCATGCCTGGCCCGCCTTGCAGCTGCCACCTGTTGCTCCCTGCTCCAGGGAAAACTGGCCAGCTCCCCCTCTCCCATCCTTCACCCTTCCGTCCTGACTCCCAGGCCCTCTTCCTGTTCAGCTAGAGGCCCCCTCCTCTACCTGCATCTTCCTTGCTTGTTTGTATTAATTGCTGAGATGCTGTGCCACGGGAGGCTGCTGCTAACAAAAGATTAGCCCTTTTTACAGGAGGAGGCGATTAAAAAAGGAGAGATTTTTGTTTTTAAGACAGATGAAAGAAAGCCCAAGGAGACGTATGTTTGACCCTCCAACATGTTTCTTCAGGCTTCCTGCAGCAGTTCTTAAGGGCGCTTCCAAAGGCAGGCTTTATGAATGCAAAATGAAGTCAGTGCCTTGTGCCTGCTCCAGAAGAAAGGGAAAACGGGGCTTTTATAGACAATATTTCCTTTATGGCTCATGCCGCTCCCCTGCCCCCGTGCCGCTGCACCACTTCAGAGGCCTGCTCGACCTTCTCAAGGTCACTCCACTCAGCAGGCCCCTTGTGCCTCTCCCAGGGACCAGCAGAGAAGCTGAAAGGGCCAGGTTTTGTTTTCTGTTTCTCCTCAGTCACAGTAGAGTCCTTGCCCGGGGGCAGAGACACCTGAAGTTCCCAGCAGGGCGGTCCCAGTTAACTGCCATGGGACTCCTGCACCTCTCTGTGGAAGGCAGCAAGAAGGCTGTGCCTAAGCTTCTCCAGGTTTCCTCCCTCCAACACCTCTTTGTAGCCCAGATGGGGACTCTCAGGGGCAGCTTGAATGAGGACTCAAAGTGCAAAGGGGTAAATGTCCATTCTCAACCTCCATTATACACCCTCCTGCTTCTCAAACAAGTGTTTGATGCTAATACTTTGCAGTCTTAACTAGATTTCACTTCACAGTTAGTATTTGGCTGTACACCTGCCTGTTAGTTGTTTGCTGACATCAATGATTTCTGTCATGGCTTGCATATCTCCAGTTAGTGGGGACAGTGTTCCTCTGTAGGCCCTGACAGCTTTGGAGGGTGCAGATAATGTCTTAGCAACCTCTTGCCTCCTGCAGTCCCTGCCTGGCACAGTGCTTGGCACAACATTGATACTTGCCACATGCTACCTGATTTCTGTTTCTCCAAAGGTAGTTTCTGATGCATGATGGGTGAACCTGCTTTGGGATGATATGATGCCTCTGGAGTAAATTAAAGGAATTGCCTCACCCTCCACTGAACAATAAAGTCAGGTTTGTGGTATGACAGAATGGAATCCCTGACAAAAGTTTTGCAGATGATCTGAGTGCTGATGTGATGTCTGCAGGGCAGGAGTGATTTAGCTGAGAATACGAGAAAACGATGTCACTGATGAACTTGGGCTTGAGTTAGAATCTTTGTGTGCCAAAAATCGTGGAGCTTTGGACAAGGTATCTGCCATCTGGGAGCCCCAGTTTTCTCATCTGCAAGGTGAAAACAAACTGGTTGATACCTCATAAGGTTCCGCAATGAACTCATACCAGCCTCAAAGTAAATACTCAAAAGTGGCAATTCTTTTTGCCCATAGGCTGATCGTTATCTGGTAGAGAAGCACAAGATTAAAATTTTACCTAGAATGCTCTTCACATTTTCAATCACATAAATGTTATACAGTTTTCAAATGTTAGCACCTTCTAGATGCTTCACCCCTACTCTGCCTCTCCTCTCCACAGAATTCATTTTTCTTCCTCTTCAAAAGTCCAAGAATTTCATAGCTGCCTCTGTCATAGCACTTTCACTTTCTAACTTACGTAAGCTTCTTACAGGCAGGATAGGGGTTTGCACATCTCAGCAAATATTTTGCATACATGAGCAAGAGAAGACAGGCGTTTTGTCTCCCTCTTTTGGCCGGGGAGGGTGTTGGCCATTCCTGGACCAGAGCAATCGCTTCTCTCAATGGACAGAACAACTGAGTGACCCAGTGATTAATAACTGGCTTTTAGTTTAGGGGAGGCCTGGAAATGCCCATTAAGGGGGGCATTGGGGCATTGCACATTAATCCTAAACATTTCCCCTTAAACCTAAATGAAATAACTAACTGTTGCATAATTCAATAAGAAGTCCTGGCTGGGGGCCGCGCTACTTTCGGAGTAACCAGTGAATAAGTACCATCCACGAAACTATTAAGTTAATTTAAAATCCTGACAATTTAGCACCACTCTGGTGAGATAAGAACCATTTATTAAAAGGCACAGTTCATTAACCCAAATGCTACTGGCATATTTGCTCAGAGAAAGGGGTGGGTCCAAACTTCATCAGGAAGCATCTTCTCTCCCTGCCCAGGAGCCAGCCCTGGTTCCAGCTGCAAAGCCAGGAAACCTCGAGGGCAAGAATGTCCTAGGAACTGTTTCTGACCCATGACTCCTTCCCCTTTATACCGAGTTCATCAGGGATGACCCCGTAGTATTTGAGTTAAGGCGGAAAGTATGACAAAGCCCAAATAGAGTGCAGGGGAGGTGCTAGAAGCCTTGTGTCCCCACTTTCAACCTTTCTGTGGCCCTTCTCTTTCTTCAGCCTCCTCCTCCCCTGGCTGCCCTGTCCCACCCCTGGGTCCGAGGAATGTTTCCCACATATGTTCTGCATGTCCCACCTTTGTTCTTAGTCACTGGAATTTTGAGTCTGCAGACTGGATGCTGCTATAAAATATTACACAATTCCACGAAGTGCTGCTTTCCAGGGCATTGTATGCAGCTCTTGTATACAAACTGACAAGCAAAGGACAGTGCCAGTGCAGAGGGCTATCTTTTGTGACACTGTTTTTTCTGGCCACATAATAGATCTGCTTAGGTGAAAACTTACTGAATCTCACGACAGGCACATTGTGTCACTACGGTCCTCTCCTGAGAGTCTTGGGTTTTTTCCTTCCTTTCAAAAATCCAGTCCTGTAACTATATTCTCTAGAGACCCTCAAGCCACTGATAGAAATGGTAAGTGGAGTTAGTTGGTCTGGCTCTGGGACCAAGAAAATAGTAAGCCAGTGCCTGCGGCTAGAGACAGACATGGGTCTTCAATATTTAAAACACAACTGTTACTCTGTGGTCTTAACTGCAAAAAGGGAACATCTTAACTTTCTGAGTTGTTTTAATCACCTTGAAAAGAGACTTAATGTGAACCAATGTTTGTATGAGGAAAGTGCCTTTACCTGTGGTCTTTGGAGCTGCTCAATGAATAGTTATGCGTGTACATTTATCCATTTCCCTAGAGCACATTTGTGCACTTTGGGAGGAGGGAAAGAGCTTTTATCCACTTCTCAGAGTGATATACAGTCATTCTCCCTTATCCACATTTCAGTTAGCTGCGGTCAATTGAAGTCCAAAAATAGTTAAATACAGTACAGTACGATATTTTGTGAGAGAAATCAAGATCACATGTATATAACTTTTATTACAGTATGTTGCTATAATTGTATTATTTTATTATTAGTTTTTGTGGTTAATCTCTTAGTGTGCCTAATTTATAAATTAAACATTATCATATGTTATATATAGGATGTATAGGAGGAAAAATAGCATATATAGGTTTTGGTGTTATCCAACAATTTCAGACATCCACTGGGGATCTTACAACTTATCCCGTGAGGATAAGGCAGGGCTGCTGTAGTAAGGTTGACTTGATTGTGTGGCAAGATATTTGTTTGTGTAAATTATTTCAATATATTCTTAAAATCCCTCAGAGAGATAAGGATTTTAATATGGCCACTAAACTAATAAATGACCAGAAAGTAAATGAAGTTAAACAACTTGTCCCAGTTTCTAGATAGAAAGGAGGTATATTTCATGTTTTGGAGGGATGATGCTCTTATATTCATATGTCACTTCCAAGTAATAATAAAGAAATGTTCTTTCCCTTTTTAACTCTGACATTATTGAGCAATTATCTACTATTTACCAAATACTACCTTAAGTCTTAAAGATCAGTGATGAACAAGGCAATACCCTGTCATTTTGAATTAACACCTTAGTTGGAGGAAATAAACAATACACAAGTAAACAAATTAACAAGACAGTTTCAGAAAGTTGCAGGAAGTTACACAGAATACCTGATAGAGAAGGACAGAGTGCAAGTAAATAGGGTGAAAGAGAAAGGGCTCTCTGGGAGTTGAATTGTGGAATGCAGCCAGCAGCAGCAGATCTGGAAGGAAAACCTTCCAGGAAGAAGACATGGCAAATGTGCAGTCCCTGAAGTAAGACCAAACTTGGCAAGTTTAAGAACCAGAAGGAGGGACAGGGTTAGTGGAGCATACTCACTAAGGAAGATGGGGATGTATGAAGGTCTCTAAGAGGCAGGTGGAGGCCAACAGACCGCAAAGGAGGGGTGTGGATTTCATTCCAAGTATAAAGCTGAGTGACAAAATTGGATGTATGCTTGGAAAGTATGTAGGTTACTGTTTGAAGAACGGATTGTAGGAGGCACGAGATAAAGGATGGGTTGAAAATGTGCAGGCAGCAAAACCCACCTGGAGGCGACTGCAAGAGTTCAGGCAAGGTGCCTTTCATGAAGGTATTGGCGCAAACACGAATAAGTATGGATTGGAGATATATTTGTAGGTAGAACTAACAAGAAATGCTAATGGATTTGATGTTAAGGGTGAAGGAAAGGGAGGGACAAGGAAAAATCTTAGGTTTTGGTTTGGGCAATAAGTTTAGAGGTGTGCCCTTACCTAAGTTAGGGGAGACTCGGGGAAAAACAGCCTCTCACTGGGGCAGAAGATAGTTGGATTACAATTTCCATTTGAAACACATATTGCATCAAATGGATGCAATGAAGTTCATGGGGAAGGTCTGGGCAGTGATATAAAATTGGCAGTCAACAGATGTAATCTATTCTAAGGTGCATAATTAACTTAAATGCTACCAAGAAAGAGTGGGGGACACTTTCAATTGGTCATACCAGCCTCCCTTGATCAGAAGTCTTCTGCTATTCCAAGGGATTTGCCCATTTCTCCCTGCCTTAGGTTGAAGCGTAACAGACAACCTTTCATGTGTCTTAATGAGAAAATTGTCATCTGTGGGTATTCTTTCTATCTTTGGTCCCATAAAGCCCTTAATTGTTGTTTTGCAGGGGAATATGGAATTGTGGTCATTCTTCCATAGACAGATATGCACTTCCCTATTATCAAATTTACACCCTGCTGTTCTCTTTCTACGCATTTCTGTGTATGCGATAATTTTTATTTCAATGGAGAATCACTGTGTGATTCAAAGAATCATTTTTGAAGGAATTTTAAATGGCAATTAACCCTAACACATGTAGTACTAGCAATGCCTATCACTCAATGAAGGGAAGGGAATGTTACTAAAACGGTGCTTGTTCAGGCAATGGCAACTAAACCTCTCCATTGGGCAGGTGCAGATTATAAGATGCTGTCGATTAAAGGATGTGTCCCAATTTCAGAGACATGAAAATATGGGTGAACCAATGAACAAAATCACATATTAAGTGTGGGATGTCTTTATTAATCTAGAGTTCATGGGGAAGGTCTGGGCAGTGATATAAAATTGGCAGTCACCAGTATATAGAGGTCACTGGAAACCACAGGACTGGATGAGATCTCCCAGAAAAGTGGATCAATAGAGGAAGTGCTTGAAGACCAAGCCCTTGCAGACCCAGCACACAGAGAAGAAGATGGAAACAAAAGAAACCGAGGAGGGTTTAATGAGGTAAGAAGAAAGCCAGGAGGGTGCGATGCCAGGGAAGCCAAGAGGAACAATTTCACAAAGACAGAAAGGGTCAACTATGTCAAGCGCTGCTGAGAGGTAGATTAAAGATTGGAAATTGAGCACTGCACTTGGCAATACACATGTTGCTGATGACCTTGATGAGAGTAGCTTGAGTGGGGTGGTGTGGACCAACGCCAGGCTGGAGAGCGGAAGTGCGAGTGCTGAAAAAGTGAAGACTGTACATAAGGATCTTTATTGTAAGAAGCTTTACGGAGAAGAAGAGCAGAAACGTGTGTTTGTAGCTAAAGGAAGAAGGGAGGTCAACAGAGATTGTTGATGTTGTAGTTGCCATTTTAAATATGGGAGATACTAAGTGAGATTTATGTGCTGATGAAAGTGACCGAGTGGAGAGAAAATATGCAATGGTGTAGAAGAAAGAGGAAGATAATTGCAGAATTGAAATCCTCGAGGGGAGAGAGGAGAGGCCCCAGAGCATAAATTGAGATGTTGAACTCTAAAATGAGGAGAAATATTTGTTTCCATTATAACGGGAGTGAAGCGTGGGCCCTACAAATGAAAGGCAGGTACACTGAGATTTGGTGTCTGGAAGATAAGTTAGTTCCTGAATCTTTCTGTTTTCTCAATGAAATATGAGTCATTCACTCCAACTGGGAATAAGGAGATTTTTGGAAGATTATAAAACTTTTGAGGAGGGGGAGAAGATACAAATTAGATGTCTCTGAAGAAAGAAAAGCAAACCTCTTAAGAGTGCATAGTGGGATTCCTGGGCAGTAGTAAACACACATTTGCAATTTTTTACTCTGAGATTTTAAAATGACACAGACCACATTGGGTGTTTTTGTTGTTGATGCTGTTGTTGTTTGTTTGTTTGTTTGTTTCTGCCAGCAATGTCTAGTTCTGAAGGTTCAGGATCAGAGAAAGTGGATAGTTGGTGTCAAGCAGACTTGAGATTTTGCCAGAAAAATACAATAGAAGGAAAGAGAACCAGAGAGTTGAGAGTGTCTGCAAGAGTGATCATAGGACCAAAGCATCTATAGAAAGTAAGGAGTGAAGTGAAAATAGGAATGGAGTGAAAACTGGGGGTCTGTGTGTAGGTGATGTGCTGTAACATTTGGGACACAGAGGTGGACTTGAGCCATTGCTCACTCAGTTGAATGTCTCATATTTTACGTGGTCACCACTAGGAATACCTCCAGCAAAGAAGTGAGTCTGTCTGTGACTGGATTGTAAGTAAACGGTGTCTCCTCTCAGAGAACAGTGACAATTCAGGAGGCCTAAAAATCTCAGAATCTGGAAGAAGTTGTAAAGCAGATTGGTTATCTGTTCCTTTTATGCAGTCTAAGCTTTTTCTACTGCAATTAAATTGGATTTCGACTTCTTCAGTCCCCAAAGCCTAATGAAGAGCAGTTGCTTGTCATCCACATGGAGTATCCTTTATTTTAATTGTGAAATTTATTAAGTCACCCCTTAAATTTCTTTCTCCTTCTGGACAATGCCATTTCCTTATGACAGTCCTCAAAGGCCCTATGATACGGCCCTTTGATCATTCCTACGGAGCTCCTCCAGGGTACTATAGCAGATGCTGTAAAAGTCTAATAAGAGTTCCGATAAAGATTCAATAGTACTTATATGGCCAGAGGATATGTCATTCTGCCTGGACTTTTCATTCTGGATTATATGGTTTGAGAATTACTTTTTAGACAGTAGCATTCTCTTGCAGGCTTATGTTGGTTCTTGGTAGTCTCTGTGTATCTTTCCATTCTGAGTGGGCACGCACGAGGGAGCTGATGGCTGGACTGGCTCTCCCCATTGCTTGGCTTGTGCTGTTTTCCTATAGGCCCCATTAATGTGGTCCATCTTCTGTGTGACTCCTCTTTTTCTCTTAGTTTCTTGTTTCTTTGACTCTTCCCATGGAAACTAATCTGCTAACCCCCATTTGGCCATTGGGCAAGCAGGATTCTCCAATATTTGTGTTTTTTTATGACTTAGTTTTCTTTTTCTTGGGGAGATAAGCAATTTTCTCCAATTGACCATGCTCCTCTGAACACCTCAGTGTAAACTGCTGAGTCCTAGACAAGTTCTTGTGTAAGGAACTGAGTATTATAGCAGAGACCACAATAATCGCTAAATATGGATCCAACATTTCATCATGGTGGTTATGACATGACATGTGATTTTCATGGTGTTGCATCCATAACATTATTTTTGGAATATAATCTATGCTTAGGGCTCTGTGAAGCCAAATGCTCCCACCCATATAAGTCAATGAAGACCCTTTGCCCAATTCCTGCCAGCTGTCTTTCCAGAATTGGCACTACATCTAGAAACTCTCTTAGAATAACTCCCTGCTCACAGGGCATGCTATTCCACCAGAGCAAGGTGTCTTCTGCCAAGACTTTGTTGGCTGAGCAAGACATGGCTGACAGTCTCTCCTACATCTGTAACTAAGAGGCCAAGCGTGGCCATTAGTCATAGTTTAGTCTCTCTCTTGGTGAAGGTCCTAGTTTAAATTAAAATATATATATATTTCCAGTGGCCTGACTCCCATAATGATGAGGATAATTATGGGGTAATGAAGAAGTTTTCAATGATAAAATTTATCTGGAGGAAATTCTTTATGATTTCTAATAGTTTACCATGCTAATAGTCTCAAGTAGAACATCTTTTTCAAATGCCTAGTATCTTCAGAGAGTAGAGGGGCACAGGTGTGTATAAGGGATATCCAATGGAAGACAGAGAAAGAAGTAATCACTACTAGGACATCTGAATTCCAGAAATTAAAATCATGTCTTTATTGAGTATCTACTATGTATCAAGTATGGCTACATATTACTGCACTTATGCTTATAACAACATTAAGAGAAGGTATTACAGTTCCATTTAATCAGGTTAAATAACTTGCTCAGATCATATATCCAGCAGAGGGCCCATCAGGGATTCGAACCCTTGTGTACCTGTTTTCAAAATCCATGTTTTCACCCAAGGAAACAACTAAGAAGAGACTTCCCAATAGTCTACCGTGAAAAGACACTTTCTCAAATGCTACAGCTCTCTTGATGGGATGTGGCCCTCTGGTGGGATGAGCTAGATGACCTGAGAGGGTATTCTTTGTGTGGTGTGGGTATGCTTTTTAAGGCCTCTAGGTGGTTTTTTTTTTTTTTTTTTTTTTTTATTAAAAGCTAAACATTTTTAGCTTTTGTGATTGTGTTTTGATCTATCTCTTGCTCTCTCCTTTCCACTTCTCCTGTCTCTCTCTGTTTGTCTCAAATTTTCTGTCTGTCTATGCATGCCTCACTCTCCTTTTCTTTTCTATTTCTGTGCGTGTGTGTATGTGTGTGGCAGGTGGCAGGGGCAGCGGGGAAGGTATTGTTGAAGAAGTTCAGTATCAGACTCCAGAAACAGAGAAGGCCCAATGTTAGACCCAAAGAGAGTAGGAAGAAAAGTGGTTTTATTCAAAGCTTAAGGAAGGGAGAGTGATTAAATAATAACACATATCCTAGATTTTCTAAAACATTCCTCATTTCAAATGCTTTGGTACATTGTCCACATAAGCATATCAATACTTACTGGAACTTAGGTATCAGCTTACAGTTCAGTACATAGGGTTTCTCTGTGAAAACAGAAACTTCAGCTTTTCTTTTCTGGTATCTATTCTAGTCACCAGATTCAGAAAAAAAAGGAGGTAACCATGTGTTCCATGTCGACAATGCCCATCAACACATTGACATCCATTCTGGACTTTAATTATCAAAATCATCTAATAGTTGACAAAACCAAAGCTGGGAGAGACAGTAAATAAATTGCTCAAGGTCACACAGTAAGTGGTAGAACCAGGATTCAAGCCAAGCTCCCTCTAGTTCTCAATCCCATGCTTTTGACCAACACTCCAGGAATTTAAACTAGAGACACGGTCCAGGAATAAAGATTGTGCATTTGGATGGAGCTCCTCTGGTGCTTTGTGTTTGAGAAAATGAGCATGGTCTTCAGCACAAGGGATAAAAGCCCCAGCAGAGCCCTCACAAAAGCTAGTGGGAACAGACACTGAGCTGCAATTGCTTCAGGACAGCTGGTAAACTGAGGGGACATAAAGAGAGATTGGAGAGAAAGGACAGGTGATGTCCTGTCCATTCATTTACAGCCTTGTCATCCTCCAATGCTCTCAGCTTTACTGGGGCCCTTCTTGGCTTCCTTACGCTGATGGGGGGTGGGTCGGGTGGCTAGATATCTATCTCTCTTTCATTATTACAACATGCTACCAATCAATGATGAGATGTTAGGGCAATCCGGTCCCATACATAGCATAAATTAGGATGAATCTCATGAAAATGATATTTTCATACATCAAAATAGGTGCATATTAGCAATTTCATGTGTACCCAATCTAATACCATAATCATGATCTGTGCATAGTTACTTTTCCCGTCATGACAGAGCACCAAGCCCATGGACAAAAGAGGTTGCTGTCTGGATAACCATCCATCAATTTCTATGCTGGAGGAAGAGCCACCTCAGTGATCTTGGAAAGCCAGCCAGTCAGGTGCAGAGTCCCAAGAGTCCTACATTGTGCTTTCCCGATAACTGGCTTCCAAATGGGTGCTAAGGATTAGAGCAAGAGCTGACCATATGAGCACCATGGCCGGCCTCATCACACCTCTTCTCAAATGTCTGGGACACTGGGTGAGGGGCTCTGTGTGCTGAGGGTAAGAGTATAGGATTAGCAGCCACACTTCCAGGGCTCAAAGCCCCACCCTATCACTCAGTTTCTGTGTCAGTTCAACTACCCTCTTCAGTCTCCTCATCTGTGAAACTGTGACAAATATAGCAATCTTGTAAAAATGAACAGATACAATCCATACATAGCAACTGGGGTTGTACCTAGCACCTAGTAGGCAGTCAGCAAATTTAAACTACTGTTGTTACTGGAGACTCTTCTTTTGGGTTGTAGAGCCCTGATGTCTGTACATCAATCTCACTGCAGGACTATTCCAACTCTCAATATTCAGAATAGTGAGTCCATCTCTCTTCTACTACGCTTGCTATCCCTGTAAATTCAGGGCAGGAGAGGTTCAAAGGGAGATAAGTATGGTTCCCACAGATTCCAGCTTGGAATGAACATCCTGGCACCAAACGAAGGATGCTTTCTTTTTAAAGAACAATGGACCTGAGTTTGGGGTGTGAGGCAAAGAGAGGAGTTTTAAAAGGGATTTAGGGTCCATATGCACATGAAGTGTTGTCGGCAGCTTCAATGCATTTCTCTCCACGTGCACTGTTTGCACTGCTTCCAAATACATATGAATGCTGCCGTGTTTAATTGCATACACATTGTATACAGGTGCTACAAGACTTATTGCAGTTTTTATTGTAATTTTTTCTCAACCACTGGGTACTAAAAATAAAATTACTTTCATGTAATGTTCAAGCCTTTTGTTTAGAAATTCTGAGAACCATTATATATATAATAGAAGTAATGTGAAAACAAGAGACAAAAGACCTCACTTGAGGTCTGTGTTGTTTTTCCACCTGAATGTGGGGTCTGGGATCACTTTGTTTTTCCATGCCTCAGTTTCCCCTGAGTAAAGTAAGAGTATTTGTGGTAATAGAATTTATAGTGATCGTGTGTAAGGAAATAATCATAAAAGTGGAATAAGGTCATAATCATGGAGATGTTCACTGAAACATTATTTACAACAGCAAAAAATTAGAACAACATAAATGTCCAAACATAGTGCAGTGGTATTGTACATCTACTTGATGTAATATAATGAAACCAATTAAAATGATGTTCACTAATACTATGTAACGACATGGAAAATTGTTTCTAATCTATTCTTAAAAGAAAAAAAAGAGATATAAATGATATGATTATAACTATATAATAAAAACCATGGCAGAGAATAAGAAAAAATTATAAAAAAAATACATTAAATGTCATTGTGCATGAGTGACTTTAAATCTTTTTAAAGCTTCTTTTGTATGGTTTCCAAATTATATTTAATAAAGATACATTACTTAAGCTAAACAAAATACATCAAAAATAATCAGCTGAGAATGTTGGGTTAAATATTTTCTAAAGCTCTTTCAGTTCTAAAATCCAACTGCAGTCATGAAGATTTGATGATATAATAGATTTGTGAAAGCCCTTTCAAACATATGCGATGCTACATTATTATAAGGTCTTATTGTTATTAACTTAGTACCAAGCAGAACTAACATAAATCCACTAATAGGGGAAAGTAGCTATGTGAAAAAGAGGCAGATGACACAGTGATCACTTGCTATTAGAGCTCTTTTTGGCCAGAATATTCTTGATACAACCTTTGAAAGAATAAATTTTACACAGCTTTTTGACATGCAGTCCTCTCTGCCCTTTGTACTGACATAATTGTCAAGCAGATTTTATTGCATTCTCAAGTGAAGGGCAGACAGATGGCCGAAGCCCAGCTTGGGGACTCGTGTCTACTTAGACTATCAGCGGTGCTCTGCAGGGAAGGGAGAGATGAGTATGACTGTCCCTGTAAGAACTGGGGACAGGTACAAAGACTGGAAAAGAGAAGGCATGGCTGGTGGGCTTTCTTATAGAAAACCCCCAGGAAGCCCATTTATACATCCTGATGCCGAAGGGAACTTGAACACAATGAAGGATAAACTCAGGAAAGGAAGTTGCTAGTCCAAATCAGAGGTCACTAGTTATAACTCATGACAGAACAGGAGAACTGATAGGACATGTCTTTATTTCATTCAAGGTGTATTGCCTCATGCCCACCCAAAGAAAGCTATGGGAGTGGGCAAAGCAAGATGAAATAATACAAAATTAGAAGCTGAGCTTCAATTCAGGAGAGCTAGACTTGACCCATGACCTTGAAAACTACAAAATACATCAGCCTCAGACTAGCCACATTACCTCTTAAAGCCTCAGTTTACCCTTGTATAAAATGAGGTTAAGCTATTTTGAAGGAGTACTTAAAAAGATAAAATGATAAAATTGATGAGGCATCTGGTATCTAGTTGGCCCTGAGGGGTCCTCTCAGCTGAACATGTAGATTTCAGGCAGCCTTGAAAGTAAATTCAAGTGTATGGTTCCAAAGGCCTAACATGAAGATGGATTATGCCTAGAAAAATGAGACAGTGAGTCAAAAATGAATTAAAAATATCTTGTCTATTTTCCTCATATATTTGTGTTTGCTTTTGTTACAGCACTCAACTCTGGGGCATGTCACTTGACAAGACAAGAAAAATTAAGAGCTCAGATGGTCAAAACAGGACCACTTTTTCCCAGTTATTCCTGAGTCACTGTCATAGCCCCTTGGGAAGACTCACAGGAAAGCAATAAAATCACAGCATTTACTAGATCATGGTGTCTTAAAAATATTGAGTCCAGAAGTAAGGGAAATGAGGCCCAGATTGGTGACGTGAGCTTCCCAGAGTTGCACAGCTAATCAATAACAGAATTGATGTTCACATTTATGTTCCCCCCCACCTTTTTTTTTTTTTTTTGAGACAGAATTTCACTCTGTCACCCAGGCTGGAGTGCAGTGGCGCGATCTCAGCTCACTGCAACTTCCGTCCCCCGGGTTCAAGCAATTCTCCTGCCTCAGCCTCCCGAGTAGCTGGGATTACAGTTGCCAACCACAGTGCCTGACTAATTTTTGTGTTTTTAGTGGAGACAGGGTTTCACCATCTTAGCCCGGTTGGTCTCGAACTCCTGACCTCAAGTAATCCACCTGCCACGGCCTCCCAAAGTGCTGGGATTACAGGTGTGAGCCACGGTGCCCAGCCGTATGTTCCCCATTCTTAATTTAACTTCTTTCAACACATTTGTTTTAATGATTCAAAATATACTTTTATGGCTGGTGAAATATGATCTAAAAGCAACAGACCGAGAGGTGTGAAGGTGTACACATCCACAAGGATGAAGGCTGCAGAGCTGGAGGTCGAGCTGTGCATAGGAAGGTGGCAGAGAAGGGCAAGAATGACACTAATACTACGCCTGGCACTGAGATCAGTTTTAAAAGTCCAGGATGATTTCAATGCCAGTTAATATTTTATAGATTTAACCTTTATCATTGGAAATGACAGATATGGACCCCATTTTGTAGGTGAGGAAGGAGGTTGAATGTTTTGCCCAGTCTCATTGCCCATCAGTAGCAAAAATGAAGCAAGTGGTCAGCTCTCCTGATAGAAAGAAAGATAATTCTTTACCTGACTGCTTTTTACCTGCTTTTCTGGAGCCTGCCCTTGAGTGTTGGGAAATCGCATGAACAGATCTAGACCCTGCTCACCTCCGGAACCCTTTCTGCCCCCTCACCTCTAGGAGCTGCACTGCCACGTCAGGACCCTGGGTCTTAGTGGGTAAGCCAAGAACTTCTCACAGGTTGTTGCTTGAGGCTTGGGAGTCCAAAGGTATTCAAATATGTTTATTTGCCCAGAACTTTAAGCCACTGGGTGTTTTTTAAAAGATAAATCTAGGCAACCAAAGAATAAACTGAGTCGACATCTGGGAGCAGGGACAGGGCTCAGAGGAGAAAAAGAACAGAGGAAATCAGCCAGACTTTATCAACCCCACCACGCCATTCCCAGGCGTGCAGCATGGAGACACCAGCCACTTCTCCCTTTACAGTTTTAACTAAAAGGAGCATTACAGAGGTGAATTAACATTTAAAAAGAATGTAAAAACTCAGAGCTGTTCTAATGATGATTAATGGAGAGCTATAAGGGGGCCATGACCTGCTAGTGTCATTAAATGGATTGGCAGGTTTCTGAGCATTAATTATAAATAGCCACAGGAGTGCTCCTGCTTAAAGGAATGATGATAAATCCAAGTCTCAGAGACAGAAGAAGAAAGGAAAGAAAAAGGAGAGAAAAAAGTTTGCACGTGAGTGTCTGCCTGGGTGTTGTGGGGAGCAAGACAGAGAGTGTGAGAGCAGAGGGAATGAGATAAATGATAAATTAGACCCTGCCAGTCAATCACATTTTCTAAATGTTTTATGTCCCAAAAGCTATAAAAGCAATATTCCTCTCTGCCCTTATTGGAACCATTTCTGTTCAGCAATCATATCAGTTTCCTTGGGGACTTCAACTGAAATGTGCTTTGCCTTTTCTTTTTATATTTACTCTCCAGCCTGTGACCAAGGAAGGGTCAAAGTCCACCACAAATGGGCAGGACAGAGACCCAGTGACCAGCAGAGGCTGAGAGCAGGACTGAGAGGTGCTGGCAGGGGCCATGTGAAGGCAGCCTGGCTCCCACTGCCCCCTTGGCCAAGTAAACAACAGCAGAGGGGCTTTTAGTTCCCATTCCTAAGTAGTCTCAGAGAAAAGTCCTGTGCCTAACACCCCAGCTGTTAGGCTCACCAAAAGTGTTGCTGACTCGATAGACTGCAAGCACCATGAGGGCAAGGATTGATTTCTGTTTCGCCTGCTTTATTTACTGCTTCATTCCCAGAACCTAGAACAGTACCTTAGTGCACCACTGGCACCCTGCAAATATTTGTTGAAGGAAGAAGTGAATTGACCAACTTATCCATGATTAAGCATGCACACAGGCCTGATTTCCAAAGCTGAGCTCAATGCTGAGATGCCTGAGTTCTGCAGGGCCTCTCAGTAGATGGACGTTCAGATAATGAGGACACCCCTTTAGAAAAGGCCTCTTCTTCTTAGATAGCCTTCGTTGGTCCTGAAGTGAAAGGATGCCAGCTTTTCTCCTAGCCTGATCTTTGAAAATGCACTCAGAGCTGCTGCATTTTGGGGCTGGAAGGTTCGTTCAGATGAGAATCCAGAGAGGTGAAGGCATGGCTCCAAAGTCACTCAACAACTAGCATTAGTAGAAGGGCTGACACTGAGTCCCTACTCAGTCTTCTCTCCATAGAGCACCCAGCCTCTCTCCTTCCCGCTCTGACTTCTCAAAAGGTGGACCAAGCAATCTCATCCAGTGAGGGGCCTAGACAGGCAAAAGGCTGGGGGGCAGGGGCGGGGAATCTCCCTGGAAGACCCTCCACAGATGACCAGACTCTTCTGGGTCTTGGCATTACCTATGGGGAAGAAGAGATGAAGAACGAGAGTGGAGTAGAGAGAGAAATGAGGGAAGTCAGGGGATAAAGAAAGAAAGAAGCTTCAAGCTGGGACTGGGAATCATGGACACTTCTGGATGATGTTGTATTTTTGTGTGTGTCATTCCTTTTCAAGGCTTTCCCCTGCAAGTCATTATTTCAGCTGATTGGAAAATCGTGTTGAAAGACCTGCTTCTCCGGTACAATTTTCTTCATATCCTATTAGTTGCAATACAATTACAGAGAATACATCAATTCCTGGCCTGCCTGCTGTTGCTGCCAGAGCCGCCTATTAAAAAGCGGCCTTATTAATGGAATTGTACATCTAGGATTAATCGGCTTGCATTGGCCATTTACATTTCTCATTCCACAAGCACTTTTGTTTGCTTAATAGGCTGAAGGAGGTAGGAAATGACACAACAAAAGCCTCTCCCAATTGCGCGTATCACTGGTGGATTTAATATCCCCTTCCTTCTTTCATCCTCGAGTGCTTCACGGGGATAAGATCTGGCACATGCCACTAGAGAAAAGTGAAGCTGCAGCTAGGCAGCGATTGGTGGGGAAAGAGGGGAGGAAGGAGGGGTGGAGAGAGAGAGGCATGGGCCAAAGGTAGGTCTTTGCGCTGTTGGGAAGAAGTACAGGCCCTCCCTCTCTGTTCACCCTGGGAGGTGGGGGTGGGGGCAGCAAGGGGAGGGCACGGGGCCAGGAAAGAAGCACCCAGGGATGGGCACAGGGAGGGGTGGGAGGTTGCTGCCCTGCACTCATGGAATGGGCGTGATCTCCCTTTTGCTTTGCGTGGCTTCTGCAAGTCATCTTTATCCAGGCCTAGGTGGCAGTCCTGGTGGGACCCTCCTCCCCTCACCTGCCGTCTGTCCATTCCTCCATCACTTCCCATTTATGGTTTAGGGTTAGTCAATTCCAGGTCTCTCTACTACTATGTCAAGAAGAGCACAATTCGACAAGAAGGAGCCCGTGTGTGGGGAGGTGGGTGAGATCTCACAGGCCCACGGGGCTTTCTTTTGGCAAGGACTGGCATCCCAGTCTGGAGATCCACTTCAGAGTTTTGGGAAGGACAATTGAGAGCAGGGTCCTTGAGCTCCCTGGACTCATGGAGATGGGCTAACAGGTGGCTGCAGCAGCAGCCTGCTTACGAGAGGGCGTTCCAGACAGAGAGAGCCCATCTGAATAAGCCCAGCATGTGATTATTAATCCCTGATGGCAGGAGAGTGGTGTGGAAAGTAGGGTAGCAAGGAGATGAGGATGCCCCAGGTCTTCCCTCATCCACAGGGACTCTCTGGAGTGTGTGGGTACAATACACTTAACCCTCCACTTACCTCTACATTAAAGCAGGTGAAGCCCAATCCACCCCATATTGCCCTGCAGGGAGTTACCTGAGATATCAGAGATGCACAGGCACTCCAGGGAAAAGCCAATCAAAAATAATAGACCTTGGTGCTGTTAATCAAATTCTGATCTCAAAAGAAAGCAACCTTCCAGACTTTCAGAGCAGGCTGAGGCTTGGGAGGAGGAGTGCATGTAGAATCTGCCACTGGGTGGAGCTTCTTCATTAAAGGAACAGACAACAGGCGTCCAGACTGGGGAGAGCAGGGAAAGTGCTTCCTCTCCTCAGGCAGGAGCCCATCAACTCCTCCTGCTCCAGGAGGCAATGCTTATAAAACACATCCTTCCCAAGGCGAGGCTTTATTGAATTTGCTCTTCTCTCTCCCCTACCCTCACCCATGAGCCAGGGAGGTCTGCGCAGGTCTGAAATGATAGACAGCTAAGGCCTATGAAGCCCCAACCCCTTCCCTGTCAGGGGCTCTGTGGTTGCACAGAGGACTCCCATCCCTGGGATGATATCACCGCAGCAGCAGAGTCAATGTATATTGAAACACTGTAATATAGTATGACTTTTTGCTTTAATGGAATTTTCCTAGACCACTAGGAAAAAAGACTCCATTAACCAAACTACAAAGGCCTCTACTTATTAGTATTTTAGAACAGTGGCAAAACATTTCTTGAATCTAATTATTGCTGACAAATATGAAAATTGAAATCAAAGTTAAATTTTCAGCTACAGTGCCTCATATGCCAGCCTTCTCTGACTTCAACTATTGCATCAACACATTTATTCTTCCAATAGTTTCAGCAGAAAATTGGTTATTTTCCCTCTCCTTTAATCCAGCCTTCTTTCCTCCTCCACTCCCCCCCACTCCCTCCCTGGCTTGGACCCTATATATTTTGAAGCATTAAATCTGACATATTCATCTTGGTGGCTGGCACTAGGTAACTAACTTTATGTTTACCTGTCACGGGTGCAGAAATGAGCCGCACAGGGTGGTGGGAGCCTGTTTCCATCTCCCGAACCTCTCCTCCCGCACCCAATCCTAGCCTTCTTCTTCTTTTTTTTTTTTTTTTCAGATAAAAGTCATTTGACTGATTTCAAATTCCTGGTGATATCAGGACAGAAAAAAAAAAAAGACTTGTCAACACCTTTCTTTCTTTTCCCCTATTAAGCATACTGTAAAAATCAATCCCTTTTGTCACTTCACTCTGCTTGCGAGAATGTTTAATGGATGTCAAGGGAGCTAATGATCGCTGGTAGAAAATTCATTTTAGATTTGCTATTTATAAAGTACTCAGTACTCAGGTGGGAAATTAACATGAGGCAAGGAGTGGGGCGGGGAGGGCCAAGCTTGGCAGCGGAGAGCTGGGGCCCTGCCAGGCTGGTAGTTGCTTTGTGTAGGTGGCACCGAAAGCATGTGGGGACAGAGAGGTATGTGGCAGAGAAGCCATGTGAGAACGAATAAGGGTACAAGCTCAGGAAACATAGAGACCTGGGCAAGTTGTCCTTTCTGAACTCAAATATTCTCAGCACTAAAATGCTATCTACAACCCCTACCTCACAAGGATGAGGGAAAGATTAAATCAAATATCACGCATGAAACATTTAGCAGTGCCTGGCGCATGGTAGTAGTACACGTGTAGTAAAGGTGCCTTTCCCCACAGCCCCGTGTGGTTAGGAAGATCAAGACAGATGGATCAGCACAGAATTCTCCAGGACCTCACCCGGGACTGGCTGTAGTAGTTCACACACAAGCCCACATAGGAACCCTGAGTGAGCACCTCCTGGTACCTCTAGCCAGTTAACCAGGTCTGCTGGTGGTTCTCAAACTGAGGTACGCATCAAAAGCATCCAGAGGGCTTCTTGATCCACAGATTGCTGGGCATCCTCTCAGAGGTCCAGAGTCAGAGGGCTCTCTGGGGGTGGGGCTTGAGAATTCATATTGCTAACAAGCACCAGGGGACCCTGATGCTGCCAGCCAGGGACCACATTTTGAGAACCACAGAGATACACATGCAAACTAAAGTGTCTCCCTGAAATGCTGATGGGTACCACTGTCTCCCAGGCCTGCACCACTTTCTTCTTTCTAGCCCATCGAGATGGAGCAAGTCCTTCTCCACCCCGACCTCAATCCACTGTAGGACTCAGGATTTTGAAGTAAATCAATGAATGCTAATTAATTCCTCCCAAATTTTACATCACTGGTCAAGTGTAAGGGCCAAGTGCTCAGGTTATTTTTCTGGCTTGCTTCAATGTGTAGCCAAGCCTCAGTTTCCCCTTCCTCTGTGCAGCTTGTTCCTCCATTGCTGATAGTCCGCTCCCTCCAAATCTCATGTTGAAATGTGATTTCCAGTGTTGAGGTGAGGCCTGGTGGGAGGTGTTTGGGTATGGGGGCAGATCCCTCATAAATGGCTTGGTCCCCTCCTCAAAGTAATGGATTCTCGTTCACTGGAAAGCTGGTTGTTTAAAAGACCATGGCACCTCCCTCTCCTCTCTTTCTCACTCCCTCTTTCACCATGTGACATGAAAGCGCCCCTTCTCTTTGGCCATGACTAAAAGCTTCCTGAGGCCTCACCCAAAACTGAGCAGGTGCTTGTGCCACACTAATACAGCCTGCAGAATCATGAGCCAAATAAACCTCTGTTCTTTGTACATTGCCCAGTCTCAGGTATTCCTTCATAGCAACGCAAATGGACCAACACAAGCACTCAGAGAGATCAACCTGCTGCCCCTCTCCCAATTCTCTCTGTTGCATCTGGAACTCCAAACCAGGAAGCTCTGGCCTCATCCACCCCTCACCCTTCTAGTCTCCTTTTCCTGGGCTTCCCTTGGATGCTTCTCTGTTATATTTGGATTAACTGCAAATCTCCTTTGATTACTCACTCTCTGTTGAAACAGACAACCTGTTGCCACGTGTTTGATTACTGAATCCCAGGGGAGTTCCTATTTGTAACGCAGCCAGTTACAGCACACCCAGCCTTACACACACAGTCTCTGGGTTGCTATTTCATTGTCTAAGAAGTTGCTTTCAGTTTCTAATTTTTCAATAATAAGCTTCTCACGAAGCCCTTAAGCTGTGAAAATAAGCCGAAAACTGCTTTTCCAGTCATTTACGTAAACACAAGCTGATCAGGAGGAGGAAAAAACAGGAAATAGTTTTACACGTTCTTCCCGAGGCTCTAGAAGCCTGGGTGGATTGCCCATCCAGTCTGCAGGTCTAGAAAAGCACAGCGGGAAGCAGGGCGGCTCACAGCACACCTGCCACCAAGGCGAATGATAAATCCTGAAATTTCTCCTGACGCCCGCCAGGGTACCGCTTTGCAGAGGCTGGGCGGATATTCTGGGCACCGGCAAATTGTTCTGTCAGCAAGCCGCTCCCCCAGCTGCATCTCATTAGGAAGCTTGTCATTCACTGCCCAGCCACAGCATCAAGGTCCCACCCTCTGAGGTGGCATCCTGTCACCTGGGGCAGGTAAGGGGTGGCTGCAGGAAACCTGCCCAGGAGCCAGGCCCGAGGCAGGGAGCTCAACCTCCTAGAGCGTTGCTGCTTATCTCGCTCAGGGTCATGTGAATCAGGGCCTGGCCCATGATAGGTGCTCGGTTATTTGACTAGAGGGAGGACTTGCTGGCATGTGGGCTACTTTCAACCACCATCTTTCTTTTTCCTTTTTTTGTGATGAAGTCTTGCTCTTGTCACCCAGGCTGGAGTGCAATGGCATGATCTTGTCTCACTGCAACCTCTGCCTGCCATGTTCCAGCAATTCTCCTGCCTCAGCCTCCCAATTAGCTGGGATTACAGGCACGTGCCACCACACCCGGCTAATTTTTGTATTTTTAGTAGAGATGAGGTTTCACCATGTTGGCCAGGCTGGTCTCAAACTCCTCACCTCAAGTGATTCGCCGGCCTCGACCTCCCAAAGTGCTGGGATTACAGGCGGGAGCCACCACTCCAGGCCAACCACCATCCTTCTCCCTATATTCTCTCCCTTGCTTTCTGTTTCCCCAAATACAGATCTTAAAATAATACAATGAGCCAGAAAGAGCAGCATTCTTTTTCTTCCCTGCCAACTCATGCACATTCCTATTAAAATGTAAATAAATAGGCCATTAAAACCCACTTCTACCTTTTAGACACTGATTCTGATCAGGCTATTTCCACTATGTACCTAATACTTACGGGCAAAAGGTAGGATGCCTGCTAAAAACAAGAAAAAGATGCCCAATTAAATTTGAATTGCAAAAAAAAAAAAAAAAAAAACCCAAATGTCTTTTAGTATTAGTATGTGCTCTGCATAATAAAAATCATTTGTTGATCAGGAATTTAAATATATCTGGTGTCCTGGATTTTTATTTGCTAAATCTGGCAGCCCTAGCCAAAGGGAATCTATATGTACTTACATAGATAAGTGAATGTACATATTTATACGGCTTACACACCACCAAGCCTCCTCTGTCCCGGTGGCTTAAAGGATTTTTTTTCTAAGGTGAGCGTATTCGAGAGACACTGAGGCCCCTCCCAGGAGGCAGGGTCCATGCTGCTGCTTCCTCTTCCACATGTCCAGCCCTGGGAGTGGCCCTTCCAGAAAGAGCTCTGGACGTTCAGTCTTCACACTCCTTTAAATCAATCGTTCTCAAATTTTAGGATGAATATCCTGAAGGGCTTCTTGACACACAGATTGCTGGGGTCCGGCCCCATACTTTCTGATTTGGAGACCACACTTGGAGAGTCCTAGTCTAATGATGCTAGGTGTCACAGACTCCTTTCTCTTTTCCCAGGGCAGATTAGAAACCGGGGTCCCCAGGAAGGCTAAGTATAAAAATGATAGGTTGGAGTCAGTCTTAACAAACTTTTGTTCTCCTTTTTTTTTAAGGGGGGAGTGGGTTTCAGATGTATTTTCTTTTTACAAATGTTTTTATTGATACATAATATTTGTACATATTTATAGGGTATCTGTGATATTTTGCTACATGCATAGAATGTGTAATGGTCAAATCAAGGTGCCAGGGATATCCATCACCTCAAACAACGGTCCTATGTGGGAGAAACATTTCAAGCCTTCTAGCTATTTTGAAATATATAATACTTTGTTGTTAACTAAAGGCACCCTCTTCTGCTATTGTTGTTCTCCTTTCTCAGCCTCTTAAATTCTTTTCCTGGTCTTATTTACTCCATCATCACTCATAACTAAGATGGGAATGTACAGTGTTCCACTGTCCTGATCCTGCAGGAAGAACATTCCCATTAGAGAGCAGCTCCTGCAAAGGTATGGAGCTGTGGAAGGGCACCAGTGTTCAGTGTTTGCTGGGGCGATGGAGCAGAGTGAAGAGGGGAGTGCTGGGGACAGAGCAAGAGAGAGAGGGAGAGAGAGAGAGAGAGAGAGAGCCAAGAGAGGGAAGCAGATGACTTTGATAGGGAGGTCCAGTCACGAGTACCTGTGCTGTCAGCGAGCTTCAAAAACATTGGCTTTTAATTTTGCAGTATGAATTGAGTGCCAAAAGTTTTCACACAGTTAATTCAGTTAAATGTGAAAACTACCTTCCAAGGAAATCCATATATCCTATTTGAAAGATGAGGAAAATAAGGGCTTGGGGAAAAAACTCAGCTCCTAAAGTTAATGATAGACTGGGATGAGAAAGGATATTCTGATTGATGTGGAGATTAAGAAAGGTATTTGATATGAATAAGCTTTGTAATTTGTAAAGATAAAAACATATCTTTTTAATTCCTTAAAAAGGCAATGCAAGAAAGGAGTAAGTGATGAGCTCTGGGTATGTTTGGGAGATGGCACTAAATGGTAGGACCAGAATCAAAAAAAGGGATAAAGAAAGAAGATGGGGGTAGATTATATTTTTATTTAAAGTCCAGAGAAAAGACAGTGGCATGAGGGAAAAGTGATTAATACTGCACAGGATTCTCTGGTTCACTCATCAGCTGTCTCTCTCATTACACAAGCAACTAGCTTAGTCCTTTTTGCTTTCTTGGAAAAACCAGGCTGCAGGTGTATGGACACAAGCATGTGGACCTGGACATAGGTGTGTGCAAACACCTATGCATTATACTCAGGGCAAATAAAAGCCAGCAAATGCAAACTCCTTTAACTTCCTGCCACCAAGCTTACACATTTACCTACCTCCTTCCTATGCCACAGACAGCTGATTATCTCTTTTGTTGATTTTCATTTGTCTATTCTAGTAAAATATGCATGAAATAAAATTCACCCTTTTAACCATAATTAAGTGGCATTGAATATGTTTACAATATTATATAACTATCACCGCCATTCATTCCAGAACTTTCTCATCATCCCAAACAGAAACTCTGTGACCATTAAATCACTCCCTGTTTCCCTCCTCCTGCAAGCCCCTGATAGCCTCTCCATGAATTTGCCTACCCTAGGTACTTCGTGTAAGTGGAATCATACCTCATCGGTGCTTTGGTGTCTGGCTCATTTCACTTAGCATAATGGTTTCAAAGTTCATCCATGCTGCAGCATGTGTCAGAATTGCCTTCCCTTTTAAGACTGAATAATACCCATTTATGCATAGACCTTATTGTGTTTATCTATTTGTTGATGATGGACACTTGGGTTGTTTCTGCCTTCACTACTGTGAATAATGCTGCTATGAACATTGATGTATAAATACCTGTTTGAGGCCCTGCTTTCCATTCTGTTGAATATATACCCAGGAATAGAATTGCTGAGTCATATGGTAATTCCATGTTTAGCTGATTTTTTTCCAATTCACTGACTGATTTAGTATGTTTAATGTTGTTCTGTTTTATTTTGCTTTGTTTAGACACTGAGTCTTGCTCTGCTGTGCAGGCTGGAGTGTGGTGGTGCAATCATAGCTCACTGTAGCCTTGAATTTTTGGGTTCAAGGCAGTCTTCTCACTTCAGCTCCCTGAGTAGATGGGACTACAGGTGTGCACCTCTGAGCCTGGATAATTTAAAAAAATTTTTTTTGTAGAGATGGAATTTTTCTCTATTGCCCAGCCTGGGCTGGTCATGAACTCTTGGGCTTAAGCAATCCTCCAGCTTCAGCCTCCCAAAGTGCTAGGACTACAGGCATGAACCACTGAGCCCAGCCTGTTTAGCTTTTTGAGAAACCCCCAAACTCTTTCCACTGTGGTTGCATCACTTTACATTCCCACCAGCAATGCACAAGTGTTTCAATTTCTCCACATCCTCACCAATATTTATTTTCCTTTTTTATTTCATCAGCAATATCCTAATGGGTGTGAAGTTGTACCTCATTGTGGCTTTCATTTGTGGTTCCCTAATGACTAGTGATATTGAAACATCATGGTTTTATGGTGGCAATGCCTTAACCATATGTGTACCCTATGGACTTGAGGGCCTCTTCCATCCTTATCAAGGGAATACTACTTTTTCCTCCTTTCATGTGACACACCAATAGTTTCTTAATGTCCATTCCTCTTTCCATGGTGATAGGCCCCTGACTTTGTCTGGGCATGTGATCATCCAGAGGGGATTGTGAGTTTCCCACAGGCTCTTCTACTTAGGTGTGGCAATGTGGCTGAGTCCTGGCCAAGAGGAGGTGAGCAAGGATGCCATGTGATGGCCTCCAGGAGCATCTGCAGGGGGCAATGCCCCAGTACCTCCTGCCTCTTCTTCATCTCTCCCTCATTCCACTCTGGCACACAGATGCTGCCACCTTAGACCATGGAGGCAAGGCCATGTGCAACAGGTCAGATGGCAGAAAGGCCTGGGTGCCTGAGTTTGGGGAACACCTCCTAGCCATGAACAGACAAAGTAGAGTATTTCCATAACCAGAGGGATACAGATTATGTTATTTAAGCCACTCTAATTGCATCATTTTTGTCATTTGCAGCTGAATCTAATCATAATGCATATTCTCAAACACTTCTCTCCTTCCTCACTCTAAAGAGTAATGGAAGCAGTCTTTCTTCTTCAAGACTCCTTTCTGTACCCATTCTCAGGATTCACCACTCCTCCCACCTGTTTGTATTCCCTGAGGGCCTCACCTGGCCAGCCATCCCCACATCCTCCTTCTTGCCTCTCCTTCCCTGGCCCCTGCCCCTCTCACTCTCTCTCTCTCTCTCTTTAAATAGAAAACCTTTTGAAATAATTACACTCATTTTCTGACTCCACTTCTTCTATTTGTATCCCCCCCCATTGCTCCGCCCCACAAAACTGTTATCCCCAAGAACATGGAAGAGATTATTGCAACTAAGTATAATCTCCCTTGATCCCTTAGAAACATTCGACACTGCTGACATTCCTGCCTTCCTCAAATTTTCATCATTTGGCCTTGATGGCCTCATGCTTTCCAGATTTTTCTCCTATGTATTTGTCCACTTTTTGTCAATCTGCTTTCCCAGATTCCTTCTCCTCCCAGCCTTTAAAGACTAGTGCTTGCCCTCAATTCTTTTTTATGTGTTCCTTACTCTCTCCCTGGGTAATTAGTTGTGTCTGTGTTGAAGACTGTCTTTGTTCATACCCAGAGTTTCAGATCCATCTAGCTAACCTCATATTGGAAAGCTACTGTTAAACCCATCATGACCCAAATTGCATTAATTACTATCTCTCTAAAACCCACCTCTAAGCCATTCACTTAGAAAACAGAAGTCCTCTTACACTTTCTTTATTACTTATCCTCTTCTTCCCCGTCCATCTCCAAGTCTTAACCCTTCTACCTCCACAACTTTTGAATACCCCCATGTCTCTCCTTCTCTGCAACTGTCACTCTGGTGACCTCATGCCTAACTGGTTGCAACGTCCCTTAGGAGGCTCCCTTTCCTCTAGTCTTGCCCAACTTCAATTCATTTCCCATATTGTAACTAGAGTGGTGGTCTAGTTACCATTTTCAACTAACCCAAATCATGTTGTTTGGCCACTACAACTGCAAGTGTGGTCATGTTACTCTCAGGCATACAAGGCTTCCATGCACCCTTTTCCCTCAGTATAAAATCTTCAATGAAAACAGTTCTAGCCCTGACCTCTACCTACCTCTCTACATATACCTCTTGTCTTTCCACCTACATTCCTCCTCCCATCACCCCATACAAACACACTCAATCTAGCCATATTTGATTTCAGAATCCTGAACTCCTACCATGCTCTCTTGCCTGTAGACATTAGCATATGCAGTTTCTTCCACTTGTAACACTCATGTCTCCTCTCACCTGGTTAAATCTATTCACCTTTATCTCTCAGTTTTAACATATCTTCCTTCCAGAGAACTTTCCTGTCCTGAAAAGTCTCCCAAATGCTGCCATAGCAAACTGACCTGCTTTTATCCTAGCACTTACCACGTGGTGGTCACTTGTCTATTTAACCAAGTGCAGGAACTATGCCTGCCTTGTTGTTGTGTATGCCTAATACCTAGTATGGTCTGAACAAATAATTCTGAAGTGGATGAAATATAAATGTAAGTAAGCACCTGGCCATGCTTTCAGATCAATTATGTTGCTCTTTTATCATTAGATTCAATGATGTGGAGATGCCATGTCTGTATCATTTGGAGATAACAAAAAGCTGATGAAGACATCTCATCGGGATCCAAAAATAATCTCAATGGATTTAAACAATGGACACAGGGGCAATAAAGTTTTAAGTGTTTAAAAAGATCATTTAGGGAAGATCACCTGTGAGCAAGGATAGGCAAGGTCTTATGGAATCAGTTATTTTGTGAGAGGAACAAATACAGCCTCAAAATGAGCCAAGGATGTGGCATGTCTGAAAAAAAGAATGAAACTAACACAATAATCGAATGAACCTATGTAACTATAAAGTCCAAAATCTGCTAAGTAACAGTTCACTTTCTACTTTGCCAGTCAGACTATAGCTGGCAGAGTCTGCTCAGGCAACACCTTTTCAGTTGATCATTATCAAACTGGTCATGTTTCAAAGATAATGATCAGGATGATTAGTGCTCCAGAAACTGTGCCATGCGATGATCACAAGAAAGAATGAAGGATGCCAAGATAAGATAAGTAGGGTCTATGATAGTCATCTCTTAGAAAGTGGATCATACACTATTACTTCTATCCTGATAGCTCGAAAGGCAAAACTTAGGGAGGGGAAAAGTTTTGCTCCACATATGTTCATTAGAATTGTATTCAGCTGCAAGGAAAAGCAAACTAATTAAATGGAGATTTTTTTTTTCACAAGTGATGATAACTTTATAACTATGCATTCTAGAGCTGGTACAACTGCTATGTCATTTTGAACCTGAGTTCCCCCTATCAGTTTGAGATATATGAAATTACCTATACTCAATTATTTTTTTATTTACCCAAACAGCAAGTCCATGTGGTTTGACCTACAAGTGTCCTTCTCTGTCATTCTTGATATATGTTCTTTGTCCTCCTGCTTGTAAGTGGGATGGATCCTGCACCTCCAGGAAGGATCCCAGTCTCCCAGTCAAGAAGGGAAAATAATAAAGTCCAAAAAGCACAGGCCATCCAAGTACAACCCTCCACACCCCGTACCCAGTCATCTTATGCTTGTATCCCATTGGCCTGAACCGCAGTATATGACCATATGTTATAACAGAAACTGGAAGTTGAGTATTTTAAATGGGCATATTCCTACTATGAAAAAATTTAGAGTACTATTTCAAAAGAGAAAGGATAGAATTGATATTGAGGAGGCATCAAAAATGCCTGCCAGAATTGCAAAGTGCTTTCTCACATAGTTTATCAGCTATGAAAAAGAGTGTTAACATCAGTTATGCTTAGCTGTACCTCCCAATAGAATCATCTGCTGTTCTTTTGAAATAGAGATGAACTTGCCCTATTCTGACCTGTGCCAGGAGAATTTTTGAGAGTCAGACCTGGGCATCTGCTTTATAACAATCTCCAGAGGTGATTCTGATAGGCAGCTGGAACTGAGAGCCACAACTCAGGTAGTGAGTGTCTGGTCACTAGAAATCTCTGGAATTCTTGAGCAGGAATTAATCAACACAGTTCAGATGGTATTGTTGCCTTGGGGAGGAGACAGGGCAAGTGAAATACCACGGTATCTCACAACTCTAGGAGTCCATGAAAAAGCTTCTGGATTTAATTATTAAATTATTTGACCTTGGACAAGGAGTTAGCAGTATGAGAAAATAATGGAAAAAAATGACAATATGGCATTTAGATTCTTTTATTAGGAAGTTTTCAAGGAAAAGGAAGAGGAAATGTAGAATGGTTAGTTAATTCTTATTTGTCTTCAGAATTAGCAAAATGGTTTATCCAACTATAAATATTCATGTATCACCAATTGCATTGAGAAAAAAAGCTGTTGATTAATCTATTCCTTATCTGGGCTGAGTTTCCTCTTGACTGTTCAGGAAGAAAGTTAAGTACTCTAGTGGACAGCTTTGTGGAAGAGAGACTAGATTTGGAGAAACAGCCAAAAAACACTGGACCACTTCACCTTCTCCAACTAGATAAATTCATCCAGTCGTTTTCCTCTTTTCTTAGGTTCAACCTTCCCTGTCCCCATTCTTCCCTCTGATGCCAGCACCTCACCTAGATGTAGAGCGTAGGTTCTTCCCCCATCCCCTACTGATCTGAGCAGTTCACCATTAGAATGACTTTTCCACTCTTGGGTCAGTTTAGCCTGAAATACTGAGCTCCACAAGTACTACTACATAGGTACCCATAACATCCGGTTTATTATTGATTACAGCCAGGAGGGATTCCTAATATATGGGAAAAAAGATTTAGGATCTAAAAAAAGGATTTGTCAGAAGGAAGAGATGAGTTGAATCTAAGAAAATGGCTTTATAATAGAAAGGGTAAGTTTTGAGGTCAGGCTCTTGCATACCTATTGAAACAACTCAGGCAAATGATAAGGAAGAGTTGAATGAACAATAGCTCACCTTGAGTCGACAGAGTTATAGGGCAGCTGAAATACCTAGTGGGATCTCAGGTCTTCCTCCCTTCCTTTCATCCATAAACACTGAGTATCACATTTGTCCCAGGGGCTGTGCTACTTGTACTAGGTGTATAAAGATAAACAAGACAGTCCTGGCCCTGCTGGAGCCCACAGCCTGGTAAGGGGAGATAGACATGTAAATAGGTCACCTACACTAACATGTTGTGGATATGAACAGTAAAGGTAAGAAAAAGTGCAAGGCAAGCATAAGAGAAGGAGTAAGAAGACTCAGCTGGGCGCGGTGGCTCACACCTGTAATCCCAGCACTTTGAGAGGCGGAGGCGGGCGGATCACCTGAGGTCAAGAGTTCAAGACCAGCCTGACCAACATGGAGAAATCCCATCTCTAGTAAAAATAGAAAAAAATAAGCTGGGTGTGGTGGCACATGCCTGTAATCCCAGCTACTCTGGAGGCTGAGGCAGGAGAATCACTTGAACCCAAGAGGCGGAGGTTGAGGTGAGCTGAGATGGCACCATTGCATCTGAAGCCTGGGGAGGAGACTCCATCTCAAAAAAAAAAAAAAAAAAAAAAAGACTCAAAGGAAAGGGTACCAAACTTTGAATTTAGTCTGAAAATATCAAAAGCATTTTCTAGGTAGACAGGGGCAGGGTAGGGCCTGAGCATAAGCCAAAGGAACAGCATGCTCGTGTGCTTTACAGATGGAGCAACAGGAAACCCCACAGAGGCCATGGAGCAGGGAGTGCCTCAGTTTAGGAGAGAGGCAAACTGAGGACAGACCCTTAGGATTTCACATGCCTTGCCAGAGAGCTGAGGCTTCATTCTACTTGGATTTGGAATCAGGAGAAGCTATAATATGCTGGGCTCTAATATGCTGAGCTACCAGGACACACTGGGAGAAGACTGGAAGAAGGATGCAGAGGAGGCGGAACAACTCTAGAGAAGAACCACCAGCACTCTGTTAATGGATGATTTTATAGAAAATAGGAGGCAAACCTTGGAATATTTAACCTAGTAAAGAGGAGATTCAGGGGAGGAAGGGAGTAAATCAGTTTCAAGTATTTGAAAACAGTCATGTTGTAGAAAAAGTCGACCAGTCCCGTGGGTAGTAGAATTAGGTACTATTTATTGAGAGCTTACTATGTACAAGGCAGTATTCAAACACTTTATTTGCATTAACTTATTTAATCCTTATAATAACCTTACAAGGTAAGTCGTATAATTATCTCTGTCTTATTGAAGAGGAGCTGAGTTGTACAGAGGTTGATTCAATTGCCGCAGATCTCAAACCAGAAGGAGGCAGAGCCAGGTTTGGCTCAAGGCAATCTGGTCCCGGAGCCACTGTGTTATCATCACTCTCCAGATACAGGACATGTGGCTGGATTCTATAAGAAGGCAGAATCTCCTTCTCCTTCCTCTTCCCCTGCCTCTTCTTCACATCCTCCTGTCTTCCTGAAATCTGACAGTCAGATGCAATGGACTTCTGAGGAGATGCAAGTTCCTATCACTGGAGACAGAGGCTGGAGGACCACTGCAGCTGCGTTGTTGAGGGGTCAGAGCCCCAAAAGAGGAACTGAAATAAACTATCTTGAAAGTCCCTCTGAGCCTGAGCTGGTTGTGAATCAGGGGTTGTCTGGCACAGAAGTATGAACACTCCGGGGAGCCAGGTGGGTGTGTGGGTTACCCAGAGACTAAACTTGGCACAAATCTGCCAGTAGCCCTGTTCTAATGTGCCTCTTAGATCTGCTGACTCCATCAGAAAACAAACAAGTTTTCACTCCGGCACACACCACAGGAGCTGTCTCGGCCATGTGAGTGGGGCCAGTATCACTTCCACCTAACATATGAAGCTGCAAAATTGTCATTGAGGTTCTGAGCATGACTCTTTATTGACCATGAGAAGGAGGGAGCAGTGGAAGCAATGCAGCTGGATAACTGATTCCTGGGGAGGGGCAGGGAGGCTAGCTAGAAGAGAAATGTGTAATTCTCACACCTAAGGATGGAGCTTCTTCTAAGGCTCATCATTGCTGAGCACTCTCCAATCCAGCTCAAACACATTCCTTTTTGACCCTCAATCAAATGCCTCCTGAATTTCTCTTGTAGGAAGGCTTAGGAACTGATCAATTGAGAGTCATTATCAGTTCTATTCCCCCTATCTATGACGAGTTAATCCTTTCCTTCCATTCTAAGGATGCTTTATAGGTAAATAAATGCATGCATATATGAATACGCAACATCATATATATGAGATAGCATGTAGAGTTTGCACGCACACACACCACTTACATATTCTGACTCTGTTCATTCGTCTGTGATGCTGTTTATATTCTTACCTTCCTGCAGGCAGAGGCTGGTGCTGAGTATTTTCTTTTAGCACGACTACCTATCAATAACTATACTCAAAAAGACTTTTTGCAGCATTGCCAAATGTTGAACTTGGAACGAGACTTGAAAATCTCTTAGTCCAAGTGTTTTATTTTAGAGTGAGAAAACTGAAGCCCATATAGGGGATGTGTCTTACCCAAGGTCTTTGAACATGTTCAGATGGCTTTAGAGGTACACTTTTCAACCTGACTGCAGATTAGGCCTTCTTGGAGAGCTCTTAAAAATATCAGTGTAGGGCCCCATTCAAAGGGATTCTAATTTAATTGGTCTGTGATAGGGTCCAGACATTGATATTTTTATAAAGTTCCCCAGGTGATTCTATGGTATGGCAAGTTTGCAAACCACTGGCTTAGAGACAGAGTATTGCAGATAAATGCAGATTGCACCTACCCGCTGAGGATCATTCTGACTTCTGAGATCAAGTTGGGAGATGTATAATTGGTCTAGACCACTGGACTTGGAAGAATCATGGGTTTATGAGAAAGGTGATTACCTGTTCTTGTTCATGAGAAAACCTAAGCATGATCACCGCCACCATGATGGAAATGCAGATAGCAGCAGCCCTCCTAAAGCATTCAGGGTGCAGCTAGAGTACACAGTGTGAGCACCAGAGCAGCTTTGTTACCTCTGTACACATAGTGCTGCAAACACAATCCATGGATTGAAAGAAGATGGGTGTGTAGGAGAACAACTATACAATGTGACGTCCAAAACATTGTATCCCACCAGAAGAAAACAAAGAAATTCCTTTTGTTAATAATGCATTTGTATTATTCCAGGAACTCTAAATTAAGATGTGATGATTGGGTAGCAAATTAAAAGGGTTCTCATAGAGGAGGTTATCTTAGCTCTACCCTGAATTCTGAATCCCTCCCAGAGGTCAGATGAATAGTATTTGCCTCATTCAGAAAAGCTGTCTGAGGCAAATTCTTCCATGGTATTCTCTGGTATAAATTATCTGGTATTTTCCCTTTATCTTCTTGGCCCTCCAGTTCTGTGCAGAAGTCAGGGCATAAAGGAGGTGGAGGGGCCAGAGAGGTGACAGTGATGTTCAGCATCAACCAGTAATTCAAACACACAAGACAATGACCACAAAGACAGTGAACTCACAGCAGTGTTCCCCATCCTATATACACCAAAGACATCCATGAGCTCCTTTTCTACAAGAGGTTGTGTGGAGTAGCAAAGACAGCATCTCTGTGTTATGAGAACCCAGAGCCAGGGTGTGCACCTCCTCTCCCCAAACCCCTGTCTCAAAACAAGGATTGAGGGCTAGTTACTTTCCTGCCATCCATCATCATTTGCACAGGAGGCCAGAGGCTGTGTCATGGAGTATCCACCCTTGCTTCTGGTACTGCTGCTGTTGCTTTCCGTTTATGACAAAGGATGCCAAGCCAAGCCAAATCTGAGAGATGCAACTAGGTCTTTGGTCTTATCCGTTAGTTGCTTTTTTTTTATCACTCCTTTATCTCCAGCACCTAAAACAATGCACCAAACGTAGTAGGCACTCAATAAACACTTGGATGTGATTGAACCAGTGGACAAATAAACAACCAGATGGATTTTGTGTTAGGGTGAGAGTTTGGTGACACTTCCAAGATGAGCAAAGGAAACACCGCTAGAGAGTGAATTTGAATGAGTAAGTAAAGCCAAAACCAGCAGTCTTTTGATCAGTCTTTTATTATCGCAAAGGGCAATACTCTCACAGAAGCTAAAAAAAAAAAATCAAATTTAGTAACCTAAGATGTCCTTAGTAACAGAGCTGAAGAATGTGTTTTCTAATATTTGATTTCTTAGCTTGACAGTCTGTCTTGAAATACTCTCTTCTCTGCAATGAAAATGTGAATCTTTGTTGGTTTGTTTTGCAGTTTGCAAATGACTTACAGAGCTCTTCTGGCAGGGTTTCTGTTTCTCCACTTGCAAATAAACAAAAGGCCATTTCTCTAATATGACTTAAGTAGGGGAGATTCTGTGGTCTCCTGTCATGATTTGAGAAGCAGTAGAAAAGGAGAAGAGAAAGGAGGGGCAAGCAGAAGGAAGAAAAAGAAAAACCGAAACAGGCAGCTTATAGAAGCTGAGAAAAAAAGCAGGAAATAGGCAAAGATAAATTTGATACGGAAAATTAGAGTGTGAGAGATACCAAATAATGGAAGACTCTGTAATTAATAGGATCCCAGAGAACGTTTTGGGGAGGGCTGGACTCGCCCATGGTCCATTGGCCTCCCTCCCCACTTCCATCACATCAGATGGGCTCCTTGTGAACTGTGAAGACAGGCTCTCCCCTCCTTCTCCTAGGCAAGTCTGCATGAAGCAGAGCAACCCCTGCCAGCTTGACCTAGATCTGTCAACTGATCAATTATTTTTCCCATAGAGGAGAAGGAAAAACAAAAGGAAGACAGAAAAAGGGAAAGAGAAAAAGAGAACGTGAAGAACAGAGAAGTAGGGGGAGTGGGCAGAAGGAGAGAAGGAGGGAAGGAGGGAGAGAGAATGGGAAGGAAAACGGATCACTCCTATATCTTTTCAGTTTAAGCAGTGGTAGCAAGAGCAGGCTTAATCCAGAGGGTTGCATAAATAAAGACATACATACATACATGAAAGAAAAAATAAAGTTCTCAGAGGTTACTGACCAAAATCATAGTCAAAGCAGAAGCTAGAGATCTTTTTTTCCCACCCTTTGCCAATCCAGATTAGAGCTATTTTTTCTGAAACTCCTACCTTCAGCTCCAACCTCCCTAGTGCTCCCCCTCTCCACCATTCACACTGCAGTCCCACACTGAAGACTCCTTTTGCAAAGGGGATTGGAGGCATGCTCCCTGCAAGTGCCTTCTAAAGTCCTTCTGCCCTTCCCCAGTGCACTCTCTGATAACATGAAGCACCCTCCCCCAATGGGGAGGAGATGCTTCTAGGAACACTAGGATGGTACCCTTTGACCCTTCCAAACTGTATGCCATCGACTTCTTTATTACTGCATGCCTTCATTTTTTTATGTTTAATTGGTTTTATTGAATTTCAAATGACTATAGACATAAAGTAAACATGTAACAAGACAATAGAGCAGAAAGGAAGTAAACTGCATAAATATAATCTCAGCATGGAGTTCCACTTAGCACCACATGTTTGGAGTGTTACAAGCATTAATGAGTCCTTACAACACCCAGGGGAGTCGCTCCCCGGCCTGGCGGGCAGGTGGGGAGATAGGCCCGCAGAGGGAAAGATTTTTCCCTACAGAAAACAGAGAAATTTGAGCTTAGATGTACATGTCCCCCATGGAGCTATGTTCAGACCACTAGAAATGTCTTGAAACCTGGAGACCATGCATATTGGGTGTTTGAAGCATTTGTAGGATCTCTGCTACAGCAAAATAGAGAGCAATGTGGGTTTTTTGTTTGTTTGTTTGTTAATCTTTAGCATTCCAGTTTGTGGGCAGAAGCAGATCATGAGCTTGAATTCAAAATACTAGGAAAAAAGCCAAATCACAGACCTGTTCATCCTACCCAAAGTGTGCCTCTACTATGATTGAATGGCAAGAGCATTGCAAATCTCTCCAGAATGTGTTTCTTGCACACGTCAGAATCAGGTGCCCCATATTGATTCAGAAATTCTGCCATTTCTTGGGATATTGGGAGCGCTCACTTCATCCCAAGGGACAAGTTTTGGCTAAAATCAACACCAGGTTGTTTGGCCCATCAAGAAAAGGAGCCAGTACGAGCATGGCAGACGGCATGCAGGCAGAGAGCAGCAGCCAGGGAACTGCCAGGAGGCAATCTAGACTCTGTCACCTCAGGCAGGGAACCAAGAGACACACCTGAAGACACTATTCAGGACACCTGAATTAAAACCGGCGCTATAGAAGGAGGTTACTGAGAAAGAACAGAAGTCAGGGACTGTACATTGCAGCTGATAAGATGAGATCTGGGGGCTTATATTTGGCTTTAAGGAAACCAAAAAAGGGAAGAATCAGGACCAGGACCAGGCTCTGTGCCTGGTAACTAAAGCTGCAATTTCAAGAATGGTCTTCATGCAGCGAGACCTGCCGGCCACGGCAGACACTCTCCAGGCACGCTTGAGTGAATGCTCAGAGGGCCATCCCCATTGGTGGGGTGGCCTCCTAATACAAAGGGTGGAGGTGAGCTACATTTGTGCCACTGTGCACGCCTTGCCAAGAACTTGCCCCAAGTTGGCAGCCCCAAGCCTGGCAGGCAGGTTCCATTCGATGAGGCTCCCTGACCTCCTCCCCTTACTGCCATGTTTCCAAGAGCCTGCGATGCCCATGTCAGGCCCAGGGTCCCATCATCCCAGGCTGATGTTTCCACTTTGCCAGTAAATATTGTTATGGTCTCATCTGCCACCCATGAATCTCAGAAGCATTGCCCAGCTCAAGCTGCTGCTGGCACCACATGTGTACTGTGCATGGCAGGAACCTGGACGGCCTGCCCAGCCGAACGGCGCCCACTGCCCACCTCCTGGGTGCTGCGCGAAGGGGAGTGTGAACTTTGCCGTGGCACCTTTTCCTTCTCCTCTGCCCTGTCTGTGTCTCAAGCTAGCTGCTAAGTGGATGCGGGATATGAGGAGAGGTGAGGAAATGAGAAAGGTAAGAGAGGAACCTAGCCAAGCAAATCGGAAGGTGTTAAAAGAAACAATAATCCTTCGAAGGAGAAATGGTCGGTTTTCTAGAAAGAGGAAGCTGCAGCACAAGCAGCCATTCCTTTCAGAGGCTCCCAGTGGCAGAAGGTGGGCGGTGGGTGTGATGCAAAGGACAGCGCCTGATCCAGTTCTGCAGTATCTGCTCCCAGGAAAGAGATGCCTCTACTTAATCAACCCTGGTGTATCTTAGGGCCAGAGCCCCAGGGAGCTAATCGCCCCTCCTGTCAGCGTCACTAATCAGTGCTGATTCCCTCAGAAACCCCCCTCTCTACCTAAGCTGGATCATGGTTGCTGGTTGGGTTGGGGGGAGGAGCAGGTCAGGGAGGGATTCCTAACCTGCCACTAGCACCAGACACCTTTTCAAGAGGCAGGAGGCACAGGAAGTAGCAGCTCTAGGAAGAACCAGCTTAAAACAAAAACAGAGGAGAAGAAAAAATCGCCTTGGAATGTGTACTGCATTCTAACTAGTCCCGCTGGGTCAATGCAATAGGGGTGGATTATTGCAGGCAAGACCTGGGCTGCCTCAGTAATTCTGCAAGTTTGATAAGAGATAGCTGGCAGACTTCAGCTTCCTTCCCCTGAAAGAGAAAACAGACATCACCTTTGCTACATCTGACTGGCATGCAATATGCAGGTCTTTGGGGGTCGTTCTGCCTGAAAATTGGGCAACCTTGTTCTATTACGACACACTGAAGCCTATTCAGGGCTGACTGGGTGAAGGTAGCACAAATAAGGCCATCATTCTTTTTGAGAAATTCAGGATTTGGTAGAATGTGATGAGGTCTGAGATAGTGCTGTCGCCACCACCCCTACCCCAAGTTAGGAACAAGACCACAAAATCAGATGGCACCTTAGATAAATTGGCACCACCACTTTGCTACTCATCTATTCAGAGACGATTCAAAGTATGAGCAAATATTATGCTCCCCTGCATTTATTCTGATGAAAAAAAAAATCACGTATGCTAATTTATATGTAAATTCAGTATGGCCCTGGGGCTCCTGGCATGCAGCCAGCAGGGCTGTTGATGGTGAAAGTTTGGTCATTGTCTCCAATTTGATGTTACAGACAGAAGAGACATGGATCTCAGGACAGATAGAAATTACGGAGGGCTTGGGACCTTCCCTCTCCCTACCTCTGACCCCTCACCCTACCCCTTGCCTGCTTAGTTTTCATTTTTGCTGTCAGCCCCCATAGAAACTGCTTTTCCGAAACTGCCGGATCCTGAACTCAGCTTCCCCACTTCATTCTTGTGCACCAAGAACAAGCAGGGATGCATACACACGCACGCACACACACACACTGATACTGCTCCATATTATATAAGAGGAGTCAATCAAGGATGCCTCCAAGTTGATTCCCTTCACTCAAACACCCACCAAAGCCCCTAGGGGAGAACAGGGGGATCCTGAGGCCCATGCCTCCTGGGGTTGGGTGCAGCAGACGACATCATGGCCATCCCTGCAAGATTCACCACCTTGGACTTCCTTCTCATCCGACACAGATCCCTCCTGTCCCCACCCCTTGCCTTCTTCATCAAGCCCCAGTCAAGGGTGTACGCATTTGATCTTTCCAGCCTGGTCTCTCTGCCCACCTTCCGTGGATCCACACTGCAGCCACTGCAACCTATGTCAAGAGGACAGCAGCAATCCCTAAATCCTAACCTCGGAGAAGAGTCAGCAGGACTACAGTTCAGGACTCAGTCCAGATCAGGAGAACTCCATATTGCAGGGGGAGAAGAGGGCGAGGGGGTGAGACTCCCCATTGTTTTTCACTGGGTCAGAGGGAACTTTCCTCTGGGAATACAACTGCATGGGACTGAGCCTCACCTCCCAAGAGAGGGTTCCTCCTCCCAGAGCCCTGCTGGGCCACCCTGGGAAAGTTTCTCAGCTTGTCTCGATCCTTACGAGTTTTAGCTGTGTTTAATATGAAAGAGGCAAACTAGTTTCCCCAAAGGACAGGGCAGGTGGGAGCAAGAAGATTAGTGGATAATTCTGTTGATGGAACGAACAGACCTGAGAGCCGGGATGGGGTGTGGGGGGGGCACGGTGCAGCAAATGGACTCAAGGTGGAGGCCGATTCCAAATGCACAGAACACAGCACTGGGAACATCAAAGCTTGCACTCAGCTGCAGCCCCCAGGGCTCCCGGCTCAGCCGATAAATAAACAGAAAATTAGCATCCGACTCTTATTTCCTCTCTCTCTTCAACTTCGAAAAGCTTTTTAGAATTTCAGAGCCCCCGCTCCCCTCCCTTTTATCTGATTGTTATCCACACCTCCGACCCCAGCCACAAACACACCCCCGAACACATTTAGAACTAATACAGTTGTCCCCCACTGCTGCAAATTGACTCATCCCTTGAAGCTGGATCGCTGACCAGAACCTCACAGGAAGCACCTGATTCTTTCTAGCCTGCATTTTCCCCTTTGCTCCTTTTAAAAGCTTTGCAAGTTTGCTGGCCGATATTTAAAGTTTCCACTTGTAATTTCTTCCCAAACGCATAAGCGACACGTTAGCAACCCTGTTGCCCTCCGAATCTGTCATTTCCCCCTGCTTACATGTGTGCTCCGTTGTGTATGTGTGCAAGAATGTGCATGAAGCCAGGGAGCCTAGCACACAACCACAGTCCTAACAGGAGCACCAAACACATTTTACTTATGCACATACATATTCCCCCATTCCGGTAGCAGCCAGAATCAAATCAATATTCTCACAGCCTAGTCGGGAGAATGAAGTCCCAGCCATGCTGTCTGAACGCTCTCTCCTCCACCTGCAAACAGCGCAGCACAGCCGACTCGGGGAGTCTGCAAATCTTATAAAGCACACTGTACAATTCCTGGGTCTACCGAAGGCAAATCAATAGCAAGCTCTTACCTTGGAAGAGACACAGAGCAGCCAGCCCCGTGAAGATTGCCCAAGACATAGAATTGTGCATTTTTGGCTGGATGGTTTTCATGATTTTTTTTCTTCTTTTTTGTCAGGTTCGGTTTTTTTCTTTCCTTCTTTCCTGATAGATTGTGTTGCTCTCAAGCTTGTGCAAGGAGATTTAAATCCACTGTTTTGCTGAAGGACACAACAAGAAAGCCGAGGGTGTGAGAGAGTATGACTTCTCCGTAATTATCTCCACTCATACTCTGGCACTGAGACACATTGTACAATCTGGCCCTGGACAGCCCTCCTACAAGCTGCAATCATTGGTTCTAATCCAAGGATTGACAGAGCTACAACACACGCGCGCGGGCACACACACACACACACACACACACTCAGGAATCATTTACTGGGCAAATCAGGCTAGCTGATTAAAGAGACAGGAGCCTGGAGAGATAGAATGATAAATGCCACTTTGCCCCTTCTATATTACTTTCATTTTTTAAACTGACAGTCTCTGAGTCTTCTGAGTATCAGAAAATCCCTTTCCCCCTGGCATTCCCTAGCCTCCTGAACTCAGATTCCCTTTGCACTGGAAAAATCCCATAGCCAGCCATGGCTTATGGGAAATTTTAAAGGGACATTTTCATGCTCAGTGAAACTTGTAAAGATGAGTCAAATTTCATTTGTTGGTACCTATTTTCCCCTCCAATGGAAATATCATTCAGTGACAGCTTTTTTTTTTTTCTCTATTTCATCAACCTTTCTACTTAGTTGCTTTGAAAATAGTAAATAACTTTCTATTTTCTCCTCCTGTCACTTCTGTTTCAGAACATCTATGTTACTCCTCTTTTTCATTCACTTTTTAAAAATCAATTTCCTAAAGTCACCCATGTGTATATGATACAACGAAAAGGTACAAAGTACCTGGTATTTGAGCAGAAGCTCTATAGTCTGAAGATGGAGAACCTTCTTCAAAAGAAAACAAAGCAGGAGTTTATTCCCCATGACTTGGTCAATCCACATCCACTAAAGCAATAATAGAAGCATCTGTGATTTAAACTGCAGTGAGAAAGATTCAGGTTAGACATGCGGAGGGGCTTTCTGAGTGTAAACTTTGTGTAGTTCCTCAGAGAGTTGAAGACATTAATCCCTTTGGTGATAGGAAAGAATAAAAACCGAACAGAAATAATCTAATGGATATAAATGATTTCTTAAGAGATCTAATTCTAGGGCCTGGAAGTTTATTCTAATTTTTGGCTTCCCCTTATGAGAAGCAAGTTAGAGGATGTGAACAAAAAATCTAGAAAATGTAGCTCCTGGCTGGGCACTGTGGCTCACGCCTGTAATCCCACAACTTTGGGAGGCCAAGGAAGGCCAGTAGCCTGAGCTCAGGAATTCGAGACCAGCCTGGGCAACAGGGTGAAACCCTATCTCTACTAAAAAAATCCCTAAAATTATCTGGGTATGGTGATGTGCACCCGTGGTTCCAGCCACTTGGGTGGCTGAGGCAGGAGAATTGCTTGAGCCCGGGAGGCAGAGATTACAGTGAGCCAAGATTGCGCCACTACAATCCAGTCTGGGTGACAGAGCCAGCCCCTGTCTCAAGGAAAAAAGAAAAGAAAAAGAAAATGTAGCTTCTCACAGAAACTTCCTTAGCGAATTCTGACACATTCATACCCCTACTATGCCTTGACACACATTTTAAAAATATTCTTCTAGAACTCCACCGCTAATTATTATACTTCCTGGTAACCCCATAAAAATGTTAATGCATTTTCAAACTGCATAGAAGAAAAGTACTCATTGTCTTTTTGTATTTTAGTGTACAGAGGTGAAATGAAAACACCACTGCCATTTTGCACATGTCCAAGACGTACAATTTACCTTGGTTTTTTTCTTTTTTCTTTCTTTGTTTTTGTTTTTGACAGACTCTTGCTCTGTCACCCAGGTTGGAGTGCAGTGGTGCAATCACAGCTCACCGCAACTTTGAACTCCTGGGCTCAAGTAACACTCTTGCCTTACCCACCATGCGCAGCTAATATTTTTTTTAATCTTCTGTAGAGATGAAGTCTCACTGTGTTGCTCAGGCTGGTTTCAAACTCCTTGCCTCAAGCAGTCCTTCCAGCCTTGGCCTCCCAGAAGTTTACCTTGTGTTGTGTATGAATAGGAACAACACTGCCTGGAATGTGGGATCTTGTGACCCTGAGAGAAAGGGGCCCTGGGACCTCAAGATCTGGGGACCTCAAGATCCTACTCATAGTTCTGCACAGCCAAGGGACCTCAGGCAGGTCCTTTCACCTCTATGAACCTTGGCTTCTTGTCTATAAAATTATAGAACTAGAATAATTTATTATACTCCTTCTCATTTTAAAGATGTTTTATGTTAACTGGTATTTTTTTTCTTCTTGCCATTAAGTTCTAATTCACATGTCTATCAAAATGTCCTTGATATTGTGAGCTCCCAACGGACAAGAATTTTATCTGTAGATGAGTCTTTTTGTGCGGTGCTCAGCATAGTGACATGTGTAATTAAATGCTTTGGAACAACTGTGACGGCAGGTGATAACAGTGCAGTGCAGAAGGAAGGTGGCTTCCTTTCACCACCGTTTCATTTCTCTCCTGAACGATGATAGAGATCATGGGCCACTGGTAAGTCTTTAGTCCCAATCAGGAGAGGTGGACAATAACATTTGTAAATGTCCTCACCCTGAACTATAATAAGTCTATACAGTTACCAATGTTTATTAAGCTCCCATGTGTGTACAAATAATAAGAAATTAATCATCAGAGTTGATATTTATTGATATTTATTTGCAATGTGCTAGAATGATACTCAGTGTTGTGCATGCATTTTTCTCATTAAATCCTCACAACCTATGAAGTGGTGATAGTATCATCCCCATTTAATAGATGAGGGCATTGAGGCTCAGAAAACGCTTGTCCACAGCCACACAACAGTTAAGGAATGGAATCAGGATTTAAACCTAAGCATTTTCATCTTAGATCAACTTCAAAAATAATATCCTGTGCTAAATACTGTGAGGGACTCAAATAGATATCAAGCATCCTAGCGTATAATCTTTTTGTTGTTTTCAATAGCATATGAGATTATTAATAAACATTACAAAACAATACATATGTTGATACAAAACTACAGGAAGACTCATATACTGCTTTCAATCTTAACTGAGTTTCCAATGGTTGGTACATATAATTAATTTCATCAGACAGCACATGATAGGTGGTCATTTTCTGTGATAGTTTTGTAAAGTTCTTTGGAGATGTTGGGAGTCATGAATACCTTGCGAGTGACTCTGATCCGAGATCTGAGGCAGAGGGAAGGATATTGCTGGACGAGAATACCATGAATTAAAAACTAGAGTTAGAAATACACCAAGTATATTTGAGGTCCTAGTGACTTGTCTGAGATTCCCCATCCTACCCTTCTGTATAGCAATAAAAGCTTGAAAATATTTTTTAAATGAACCTTAGCATAATATGATCCTTGGCAGTTACTTTCTGCACACAGGTGAGGTAACCATGTCCGGTACCTGGCAGGCACAGACACTGGGCATCACTGACATGAGTTGTTGAATGAGAGCACAGACTTAGGGCTGCTTTGCTTGGGGTCCAAATCCCAGTTTTGTCCCCTAGGGGCTGCGAGATTAGGTTGAGTCATTTCAACTCCACATCTGAAACAGGATAGCAATTACACCCCATCCCAACCATAGCCAGACATCCTAACCATCAACTAATTTTCATTAATTTTACTGTTTTTAACCAAGTTGAGATGGATGTGGTCTACCATGTGTCATTGGTAGAAGCTATCTGTGCTTGGGAACTAAGACTGCTGGACAGAGCAGTTTCAGCATTATGCTCTGTGCATTCATTGAGGCAAAATATATCCTCAGGGATTGCCGAACCAGAAGTCTAATTTGGGTTCTGAACACTGCTAAATGCTAAACTATCTTGAGAGCTATAGCTCTTTCAATGCTTGAATTTGCCACATGAAGTAAAATTTCCCAATGGCCTTCAGGTTTCACAAAAGCACACCATTAACCCCCTTCTAGAGAAGGCATCTTTTTCCCTCCTTTGTTATTGGGTTTAACATGGCATCACCAATACAGGCATGTTGGATCAGTCAGCTGCTCATTGCTGTAATTACAAATCGAAAAGCTGATCCTAGGCTACACACAGAAGGGTTTCATTCAACCAAGCACATCTCTTGTCTAATGGATCAGGTCTCATCAATGCAGTCAGCAAATTTCCTTTCCATTTTCCATTCTAGTCTCAGGATCTATCCGGCTTAGGACTGAGAATCTCCATTGTTGCAACTACCCCAAAGAATGCACAGCTTGGTCTTTCTGCTTTGGGGTGGCTCGTGACTATGGTTAGAGATTTCTGCCAGTAGAAGTGAGGCAATGACTAAAGAACCCCTGACTGGGGGAAGCTATGACTCGGGGGAGCTATGATTGGAAGGGGACACTTTGAAATCGCAGTTCCCTCCTCAACATTCAGAGCTCCTTCCTCTGAGTTAGAAGGCTCAAGTACTTCTCATCAGGTGTCTGGAGGACTCACTTTGCCTTTTGCATTAGCCAGATTTGTGTTATGCACCATTTACTTCCCAGTTCATGAGTCCACTTTTTTTGCAGAGGAGGATGAATGGCATAAGACAAAATTAATGTCTGGAAAGGGACCTTAAATTCTAGACAGAATGATAATTTTTCACCACCCACACTCCTTGAAGTTAGAAGAACTTTACTACAGACATGATTTTTCTGTTTGCAGATAAGAAACAAGGAAGGGGCATAAAAATTTTAAAAAAAATAAGGAAGGGGAAACAGATGAGGTCTTTAACTCCTTTGGAGAGGGCAGCTAGGATTGCATTTCATAAACCTTTTATCATTGGGCAGCTTAGGAATCTGCACTGTGTGCAATGAGCTAGTACAAATGGGGATTGATTCTCTGTAAACTGCCCCCATGCACACCTGTCACCTTACCCAATGATAGACAATAAGTGCAGTAAGCTCACTGTGGGACCTGGCTGCCCTGCTGTCCAAATCCCAGCTGAACCCTGACAGCAGACATAGGAGAGGGGATGCATAATCACTCACTCATGGTGGGCCAGGCTTGAAGGGGTGGCAGACAGAATGCCACCACGAGGAGGAGGAGGAGGTGGGTGTGTGTGTGCCTGTGAGTGAGGGAGGAAGGGGTGTGGAGGCAGTGTTTTTTATTTCTCTCAGCTATTATGGAAAGAACTGCGGGAGCTTAAATCTAAAGAGCAGTGCTGAAATAATGTTCAGGACTTAACAAAAGCCGCTGCTCTGCTGCCATCCGCCTGCTGTGGCCTGCCTCTGCTGAGGCTCCATGCAGTGGGTGATCTTACGTGCCCAGAAGTTTGGAGGATCCTGCCCTAGGGGAAGAGGAAGCCAGCCTGCCCTCACACATCTGGGGTTGGGCAGGGTTCAGCTTTGACTTGCAATGCCACTTCAGGGAGGGTGAAAACCATGGCAGGAAGAAGGCAGCCTCCTACCTTAAAGGGACTCTCCCCAGAAAGGGAGAGCTGCAGCCATCTTGGATGGGGCTCTGAGCATGGTCACTTTGGTTGGGAATGGAATGGGTCCAGGCACAGGTAATGTCTGAATTATGTGAGTCTATTTTGAGAATTTGACTTAGAGCAGCAGGTTTTCTGATTTATTGATAAGTTGCCTAACCTGATATTAAAATGAAAGTGTAACTGTTAACAGCCCAGAAATTAAGGACACAGGGATGTAAGCCCAAAGTCCTACAAAAGGAGTTTTCAGTGTTTTCTAATTGAATTACAGGCATAGTCATCTGGCCTTGATTTATATTTATCACCTTCATCTCAAAAAGAAGAACTACCATAGAGCAGTATAATGGAAGTAATTTAAGATTTAAAATCAGAAGACCTGGATTCGAGTCTAATTCCATTGATCAAGTTCAATCCAGTAATGCTCAATGTTCTCATGTCATCTCATCCCGCCTCATCCTTAAGTTGGAAATAATAATATCTACTGCACAGAGTTGTTGTAGATTCATTAAAATGAAGGTTATAAATGTCCCAGTACAGTGATCAGCATGCAGACACATTGGCTCCTGGTCTTTAGGATCAGCTTGCTTTGAAAAACCAATCAGTGTGCTGGATAATATTCACCATGAACTTCACAGTGTGAGTCAGTACCTTCAGGATGCTTACTGTCAGAGATATTTTTCCTGGGTCTGTAGTAGACAGGGTGGCTATTGCATCTGGATCCCCAAAACACTGGGAATCAGTTGGATGTGGTTGGAGTGAGCACTGCTCTACTCCTGGCATAAGAGTGGGCACAGGCCCCTGGCCTGGTCAATCAGTTTCTTTCCGGAGAAGTTTCCAGGTGCTTTGGGGAAAGAGGGGCTGCAGCTAGAGGACATCTTTCCTAACACATGGAGAACTCTGCAAGGAAATGGAGTCAACAAAAAGGAAAGAAGGAGCAAGAGGAGAGGCCATCACTGAAAGGAGGACATGTCTTGCATGGAACCAGACACCCACCCTTCAGAATTCCTGATCCTTTATTTGCTTAAGTTAGTTTGAGTTGAGCTTCTGTCCCTCACACTGAGGGCATCCATCTGGAGGGCCATGAGTAGAAATGTCCTTGCTTTCCTGTCCTTCCCACATGACTTTCCCTGATACAATGAAAATGTCTAGATAGTATGTGATCTTGTGGGAGAGAATGCCTTAGGCAGAGATGTAGGCATCTGAAGCTGTTTACTTAAAAAAAAAACCAAGTAGTCAGTGTTGATACAAAATTGGAATTAAAATAAGGTCATAGATGAAATCACAATGGACCAAATCCCTCTTCTTCCAAAGGTTGGGGCTCTGGAAGTGGGGAGCAAAACACCACTTAATGAACGTCTTCTGTGTGAAAATTCCGCATGTCATTTTATTTAATCTTTACAGTGTTTCTAGAAGATAAATACTATTATCCTTAATTTTCAAGTAAAGAGGTTAACTAACTTATCCACAGTTGTACAGATAGTAACTGGCCAGGTCTCTGAACACCCAAGAGCCTGCTCTTTCTCTTATAGTATATTTGGCTATACTTTAAGTGAAACTGGGACTCAAAAGGAAAAGATCATGGTAGCCTGGCATGGTCAGTGAGAACTCTCAGAACAACATCGGTCTTGGTCAGTTTGGAATAAAAGAAAGTAGGAACTTATTTAAACTGAAGAGAATAGCATGGTAAAGCCTGGATGTGAACATAAAGCTCTGTGGAAATCAGCATGATCCAACGTGGATGAATTTGAGGCTGTGGTTCAAGAGTACTGAGAGTTCATAGAATTTGGGCCTAAACTAGAGAGTCTTGAATATCTATACAGTTTGAACTGAATTTGAGAAGATCACTGCTGTTGATTCTGAGTAAGAGAGTGAAAGCAATAAAATTTGATATTTCTGAAGGTTTATACAGTGGTATGGATGGTGAATTAGGTCATTCCCCTAGAGAAGCCTCTCTTGGCCCTCTGGATGTGGACAACTTCCCATCTTGTGTTAATCTCTAGTCTAGTTTGGCAGACGTGGGACAGTGGTTTAGCACCATCCGCCACCCCCATACATCACATGTATGAGTAGCTCTGGTGCACGTGGGCCCTAGAAACCTCTTATTTGCAGTCTGCTGCCCACCAGCCAGTTGAATGGGACACAGTACAATGGTAGGAGTAGAGGTCAGGCTTCAAGAAACGTGAGGAGATTTTGGGGGGTACCTGGAGCAGACCCACTTTCCTACACTGGGGCTGATAACAGAGCTTATTTGACAAGTAAGTGTCACTTTACCACTTTTGGCCATTTCTATCCATGGACATATCTATTTTGAAGACTGTATAGGGAGGAACAATATGGTTTAGGGAAAGATTTATATTTTTTTAATGATTTGGCTTCATGCTATCTTAATACTATCTGAAAACAATTGAACTCCACCAGCTGAATTTGGAGGAAGACTCTGAAATACAGCTTAGGAACCCTTCTATGAGTATCTCATGCTGTCATTTTACACTCAGAAGTGGTGTCCAGAGAAGGGCAATCGCATGCTTAGGTTCATACAACAGAACTGGGAATAAAATCAACTTATTTGATCCTTGTCCAATGTTGTTTCTTTTATTCCAGAATGTGTCTGGATGCCTTCTATGTTTGATTGGATGGCCCCTTGTGAAGAATCCTCTGACCAAGGAATTCACTCTGGCTTGTTTACCCAAAACTGTACTCTTTATAACTGCAAATCCTAAGTCTTTAAAAATGCAACCATGCCTTTTATAAAGACGGACAATTTAAGCTGTGGCCTATCACTAAAAGCTCAGGGTAAAGGGGTTTCAGCTTCCTTAGCAAGCATAGGTTATAAAAGAAGGAGTGAGACCATACATAGTGAGACCAGAAGATCCCTGGAATCTTGGGGCAGGGTATGGGCATATGTAATATGGGGAAAGGGGAAGTGAGGATGAGAATAGAAACCTGAGAGACTGGATTTGACAACAACAACGACCGACGTGGTCCTCTTTGTGATTCTGATGGTTGCTTTTCCAGAGTGGAGATAGGAGAGCTGGCAGCAGGAGGGCGTGGGGTAATGGTCTTATACACCTGACTTGTCCATGTGCTGCCCCCACCAAAAGCTACGCTGATTACTTTTACAGGGGTGGGAGGAGATAAGATTCCTCGAGGAGGGGATCAGTGGAGTCTCTGTGGGAGGTGACTAGCCCAGGCAGCAAGGGCTGTTCATCATAGACATTTGACTGATTCTAACCCACAGTAGAATACAGACAAGACACATAAAGGCTTAAAATCAAATCATGTGTCATGCTGAAGAATAATGGTACTTTCTGCTAGGGATATGTATATATTTTTAATTTCTGAGTGAATTAAGTGCCTATAAAAGGAGTTGAATTGGCATCCTAGAAAGCTGAAGCCCTTGATTTGTGCCCAGAAGAGGAAAGAGGGAGACAGTTACCTGAATCATTCTGAAGTGCTCTGAGCCACCCACCCATACCCACACACTCTGCCCTTTGTCTCACTAAGAATTGTGATTTGTTGCCCACTGTGTAAGTCCTTCCTGCCATTCTGCATGGGCTTTAGATTAGGCTGAGATCAAAGCTAAATGGTAGGGAAAGCAAATTAATGAATGTTGGGGCCCTTGGCAAAGTATTCTGTGACCATGATATATGAATGGATCTAACCACAAACACATGTGTATCTCTAAGTTGCATTTATATTTTCAAAGTGCATTTACATATCCTGCTTCATAATCTACTTATTAAATACGTGTTCATCAGTGCTTGTTATTGTTGTTTGTGTTTTAGGGTGGGAGACTGAGGCATAGAAAATGATAGCATGCCCAGCACTTTGGGAGGCCAAGGCAGGCGGATCACGAGGTCAGGAGATCGAGACCATCCTGGCTAACATGGTGAAACCCCGTCTCTACTAAAAAATACAAAAAATTAGTTAGGCGTGGTGGCGGGTACCTGTAGTCCCAGCTACTCAGGAGGCTGAGGCAGGAGAATGGTGTGAACCTGGGAGGCGAAGCTTGCAGTGAGCTGAGATCGCGCCACTGTACTCTAGCCTGGGCGACAGAGCGAGACTCTATTAAAAAAAAAAAAAAAAAAAAAAAGGAAAGAAAGTAAGAAAATGACGGCATGCTACATCTGGAAGTGATCTTAGAAAAGTAACAGGATGAAAAATAGAACCTGGATTTCCTGACTTTCCCTGAAAAGCGAAATTCCCAGCCAAAAACAAACAATAAGGCAGCAGTGAAGGGGTGGTGGGAACCAAGGTGTCCTAACACCCTACCCTCTTCTCAATGTTCAGGAATCGGTCATCTTTATTTACTACAGAACATAAAAGAAACTGTGCACAGATAATATAATGACAATGATAAAAATATTGACAAAAACACCTCATGAAAGAAGAAAATCCCTGCAGTTAGTTTAGAGGCCTAGAGGCAGAATAGATGGCATGGCCATTGAGGGGAGGCAGACCTGCTTCTTCCCCCAGTATATGTGTCTCCGTGTATACACAGCTTTTACTCATAGGACACTTAAGCTGTCTGAGTCTGAGATTCCCCATGAGTGAACATGGGGAAGAAAAACAACCTCACAAGATTAAACACAGCACACATGTAAAGACATTGGCACTCAAGATGCTCAAAGCATATATTAGGTCTCCTACTGGAGGAACATTGTTTTTTTCGATTAAGTAGAGATATATGATTATTTTGGGGGAAAGATTTAAGGAAATGAAGACTGATTTTACTTTATAATTTTGATTTCTTTGGCTCTACCTTTGATTTCTTTTCTTTCTGTCTTTATTTTCTTTTGTTTGTAAATTAAGTGCAGGCTGTTGACTTAATAGATAAATTAAGCTTCAGTATATCGTCCTTGCATTTAGTCCAAAACAGCTTTCTGGGGGTGGTATATACTAACAAATATATTACAACTGGCTACTGAAATATGGGAGAGGAAGTAATTCCAGGTGAAACGTTGTTCCCCACATCCATCTCATTCAAAAGGGAGGTCTATTCTTGGGAGAAGATGAGATTAGGGGCCCTCAATTCACAACTTCCTATCAATGTCAAGAGAACTGTGCACACACAGACACAGTTTGTGCCTGCTACAATAGTCCAGACACATCCTTGTGCCATTGCAAAGGCTTTTGGGGGGAAACATGGCTTTAATGAGGATGTTTGTGTTTGACGTTATTAGAAATGAAATGTTTATAGAAATGTCACTGCAAAAGTGTGGCACCTACATGGGGCAAGGAAATGTAACTCCTAATAAAAGCTGAAGGCACAGTCATACACACACTCACACCACACTCTCCCTCTTTGATATGCTTTATAAGTTTGTCCCCTCTAAATCTCATGTGGAAATGTGTCCTCAGTGTTGGAGGGGGAGCCTGGTGGGAGGTTATTGGATCATGGGGGAGGACCCCTCACAAATGGTTTAGCAGCATCTCCTTGATAATAAGTGAGTCCTCTCTTAGTTCACGTGAGATTTGGTGTGTTTCAAAGAGTCTGGCCTCCCCCTTCTCCCTCTCTTGCTCCCACTCTCACCTTGTGATGGGCCTGCTCCCACTTCGCCTTCGGCCGTGAGTAAAAGCTCCCTGAGGCTTCACCAGAAGCAGAGCAGATGCTGGCACCACACTTCCGGTACAACCTGCAGAACTGTGGGCCAATTAAACCTCTTTTCTTTATAAGGATATTACAGCCTCAGCTACTTTTCTATAGCAACAACAACAACAACAACAACAAAAAAGATAGCCTAACACACTCTTTCTCTTCCAGTTTGTGTTCTGCATTTACTAAAGTAGTTCAATCAAAATCACATGTGAAAGTGAAAGTAGTGAAAATACAACCAGAATGTTCACATGTTTATTGGTTATTATACTATGCTTTACTCACCTTAGTTTTCTTCCTTATCTTATAGGAAGGAAAAGAGAGCAGCAAAATAATCAAGCAGTCACAATATAATCAAATCAGAAAAAGAATGCATGGGGTCTGCCCCTCAGCCTTTACACTGCAATTACTGATTCCAGATGATGTCCCCACTTTAGAAAAGCATTGTTCATATTACAGAAGTGCTGAGTGCTTTATTTCCTTTAAATATAGCATAGGATTTTATTATGTTTCTCTGTCAAGTTAGAGAGACTTAAAGATGTGCATTCATAAATCAAGCTATCAACAATTGTTATTGCGCTCAAGCTACATTCAGGCACTGTGGTCGGCTCTGTCTGGTCTAAATATTGTGACAATTCACCCCCGCCATCCAGGAGGACACCACGTATTTACTCAGTTATGGTATTAGTACTCCAGTACTTATTCAGCACCTACTTTGAGGCAGACACTTTCCAACTACTAGAGATACAACTATTAGTATTATTTTTCTGTAAAGTTGTTCACAGTTGAAGTGGGATACTGATCAGCAGTTATACATATAATGGTTATTGAATTAATCAAGATGAGTGACAATAACTGACACAAAAGAAAAAACTTTAGAATCTCAGTGGTTTAAGGGAAAGTAATTTTTATTGTGGTTGTTGTTATTGTTGTTGTTTTCAGCTCATGCTAAGTCCCATACGGCAGCAGAAAGACCAATCAGGAGGTCAAAAAAAGCTTAGGCAAAAAATGTGAAGGCCCCAAACTAAGGCCATGGCAGTGAGCTAACGAGTAGGAGTTGTGTTCTAGAGACACCTCCTGTAAGGTGCTATGCTGGAAGATGCCTTTCACCAGATACTGACAAATCTCGGGACAGTTTTATTGAACATAATGATTATTATAAAAAATAGTAAAGGAGACAGAAAGCATTTTCTAAATGCCAGAGTGATAGAGATAACAGTAATAGTAGAGTAGAAATAAACAAGTATTATTTATCATTCAATTTAAATCATTATTGATGTGATGGTTTTGTAAAAATAAATAATTCTTAACATCTTAAACTTCAATGTCACATACTTTTGACATGGCAGAGACCAAGGGTTTGCTAGGTGGACAGCAGTGGAACAAGAAAGCAGGAAGAAAAGACAAGCTAAAGAATAATGACTAGCTCTACATATTTTTAGAAAAATACATGAATTCCAGTTGAGCACAGTGGCTCACACCTGTAATCTCAGCACTTAGGGAGGCCGAGGCAGGCAGATCACCTGAGGTCAGGAGTTCAAGACCAGCCTGGCCAACATGGAAAAACCCTGTCTCTACTAAAAATACAAAAATTAGCCAGGCATGGTGGCACATGCCTGTAATCCCAGCTACTTGGGAGGCTGAGGCAGGAGGATCACTTGAATCCGGCAAGCAGAGGTTGCAGTGAGCTGAAATTGGGCCACTATACTCCAGTCCAGGTGACAGGGCAAGACTCCCTCTCAAAAAAAAAAAAAAAAAAAAGTAATTCCATGTGTTAAAGATGTATAAATAATATGCAGAAAAATGGAAAGAGAATAACTTCTAAACTATTGAGAAGGAAAAAAGACAAAAACAGAAATACAGAGAACTTTAACAATACAACAAAAAGTCTGAAAGAGGTAAATAAACAACTACAAAGAATGAAACATAAAGGCAGGTGACTAGAAAAAGTCTTCCCATTTTACTACTCCAAATAAATATGACTGAATGAATCTTCTCTATAAAAACACAGAGATTTGAAGATTGGAAAAAATGTGTAATTTATGTTATTTGTTAAGGTACACCTAAAATAATGCAATCCAGAAGCTTTAATAATATGCAAGGAAAATAATAACAAGAAAACAGATACAATGGTGTTACTATCAAAAGGAACAGAAATCAAGATGAAAAGACTAACCATGAGAAAAACAGAGGTATTCATAGGACAAATAGTATAATCCACTAAGAAGAAATAATAGTCCATGAGCTTTGATGAAATGAACAAAAAGGAAACCAAATTAAAAGCTTTTGTAAATGCAAGGAGAAATTGACAATTCCTCAATTGAAGTAAAAAATATTCATGCAGCTTTAAGAAACTGAGAGCACAAATAAGAAAAACACATAGGACACAGTGATATTAGTAATAAATCAACATTCTGAAAATAATTAAATGAATAAGATGGATGGATGGGTGGATAGATAGGTAGGTATAAAAAACAGACAGAGGGAAGCGGAGGCGGGCGGATCACAAGGTCAGCAGATCGAGACCATCCTGGCTAACATGGTGAAACCCTGTCTCTACTAAAAATACAAAAAATTAGCCAGGTGTGGTGGCGGGCACCTGTAGTCCCAGCTACTTGGGAGGCTGAGGCGGGAGAATGGAGTGAACCCGGGAGGCGGAGCTTTCAGCGAGCCGAGATTGCGCCACTGCACTCCAGCCTGGGTGACAGAGCAAGACTCCGTCTCAAAAAAAAAAAAAAAAAAAGAAACAGACAGAAACTTAAATTCATGAATAGAAAATGCTCAGCCTTTCCAAACACAATGAAATGTTCGCAAGCAGATCATCTTTAGGTCAACAAAGTCTGCATACACCTTAAGAATCAGAATGCTCTGGGCTTATTCTCATGTTGAAATGCAATAATAGAAATTAACAGAGAAATAAGGAAATTCTTTTTCTTTACTCCAAAAGAGAAAAATCCTAAACATGGATTCAAATGAAAATTACAAATATTGATAAAAGAATGAGAACATTATATATTAAAACTTTTATTATTATTATTTTTTATTGTTTTTCAAGGCACGGTTTCACTCTGTCGCCCAGAGTGGAGTGCAGTGGCGTGATTTCAGCTCACTGCAACCTCCACCTCCCAGGCTCAAGCAATTCTCCTGCCACAGCCTCCCGAATAGCTGGGATTGCAGGCACCCACAACCATACCTGGCTAATCTTTTTATTTTTTTAGTAGAGATGGCGTTTCATCATGTTAGCCACGCTGATCTCAAACTTGTGACCTCAAATGATCCACCAGCCTCAGCCTCCGAAAGTGCTGAGATTACAGAGGTGAGCCACTATGCCCAGCCTTATAGATTAAATGTCATGAAAGTGACAAAAGGAAATGTACAGGCTTAAATGAAGTTATTAGATGGTAGAAAAGATTATAAATAAATTCAGTAGGCATACATGTCTGTTATTATTTTGTTAGTATTTCACAAGTAGCAAAATACATGTATATAGTGCCTTAAACAAAGAGAACTAGTTGTTATTGTTTTTCTTCTCTCAAAAAGAAGTCTGGAGTTGAGCAGCTTGTCCCTGGCTCAGTGGCTCAGTGGCTCAGTGGCTCAGTGGCTCAGTGGCTCAGTGGCTCAGTGAGAATGTGGCCGATGCTGCTGCAGTTCCCTTTGTCTTTGCCTTGTCTCTCAAGATGTCAACTGGTTCTCCAGACATTACATCCATAGTCCAGGCAGGAAGAAACAGAATATGAAAGGATTTATCAGCTTTTCTCCATCCTCTTTTATCAAGAAAGCAAATGTTTCCCTTACACATAAAAATGGTACTTTTCCTTGGCCAGAACTTGCCAAATGGCCAACATTGGCTCTAAGGAAAACTTGCAAATGAATAGTAAAGTCAATGAAAATAACGAATAGCCAGAAAAGAAGAAAGATCTAACAGAAACAAAACAGAAGACTTGATCAATAAAAGTAAAATATAGTTATTTGAAAAAAAATGAAATACATAAAATTCAAGCCAGTGAGATCAAAGGAAATGTGTTATCCAAGCAACGTTAGAAATAAGAAAGAAGACATGAATTAAATTTTAAATATTAGGAGAATTGTTGGGTACAACTTTAAACCAAATCTTTTGAAAATCTATATAAAATAGAAGCTTCTTTAGGAATATAGAATTGCCAATAATTATTCAAGAGGCAGAAACTCTGAATACAATAATCCTCAAATATATTTCAAAACTTATCTATCAGTATATTAAAAGAATACAATGGAGTTTCATAATGTACAAAATTATGTACAGTCAAAATTATCTTTTACAATTTCTTAGGAGTCCAGGATAGACAATTTGTTTTTCTCCAGAACTGGAAGAGTTCACTGGGTTTATATTGAGTGGATTAAAAATGAAGTACCTTGTTGAATTTAGCAGCCATGTTGAATGAAAACATTATTTTTAGACATTAGAATCACATTCATTTTCACAAAATGTACACAGGAATGGAAGCCAATTGAAAGAGCAATATACAACTATCTCGTCCTTACTATCATCTGGAAAATTCTGGAATATAGTCTAGAATAAGAGTTGTGCATCTATCAGAGTTTAGTTGATAACAAAAATGGAACTTTAAGTCAGTTAGGAAATAGCCTGTAAAATAAATAGTGTTAAAAAATGGTAGCTGTCTATCTAAAAGGGGTAGGGGAGAGAGAGAAAGAGAGAGGCCTCTTAATTTCTTATCTTGTACAAAAAAATTAATCCGAAATGCATTTAAGAGCATAAGGTAAGAGCAAAATTCTAAAGTGTTTGAGAAAAATATCAGAGAATTTATTTTTAATTTATATATTGGAAGGCTTTCTTAAGAAAGATACAAAACCTAGAATTTATAAAGGAAAAGATTGACAGGTTTTGCTGTACAAAAATTATAAATGTCTGCATGACAAAAGACTCCATAAACAAAGTTAAAAGACAAGTGAAAGAAACACCAGTGCAGTGGAATAATATTTTGATGTAATAACTGACTTTTCTCTAACTTCCTGTTACACCTGCCCCATCCCCACCAACTGCCCCTCCCCACTTGGCAGCAGCCAAGGCATTCTATGTTCATCGCCTCAGAGAAGAGATGACACGGCATTACGCAGAGAACAAAGAGGCCATTCACAGTTTTTGAATTTCAAAAGCCTAGGATGGAGTGTAGATAAACTATTTGGAAAAATGTGTTTGGAGCCACCTCAATGTTAAGATTTGATTGTCTTGATTCTCAATCAAGATTCTATTGGCTTAGGAAGAAGAGCAGATGAAAAGGAAGTAAAGAGAGCTGAGGAGAAAGAGATTCTGCCCCCGCCCTGGCCAGGGACTGTGCCTGGTTCTGCAGAGGCAGTGTGTTGGGGCAGCAGGGGGCAAGAAGTAGCAAGGTTTGCTAGTGACAGAAAACTCAAAAACCTGCCTCCCGGGTTCAAGCGATTCTCCTGCCTCAGCCTCCCAAGTAACTGGGACTACAGGTTCATGCCACCACGCCCAGCTAATTTTTGTATTTTTAGTAGAGATGGGGTTTCACCATGTTGGCCAGGATGGTTTCGATCTCCTGACCTCATGATCCGCCCACCTCAGCCTCCCAAAGTGCTGGGATTACAGGCATGAGCCACTGCGCCCAGCCAGGAAGAGATATTTTAAAGTACATGTTTGTTCTTCCATTCTGTGGAATATTACATAGTTGTTGAAAAGAATGAGATGTAGCTCTATGAATTTTGGTGTAGGATATGTGTCCTCACATGGAAATATCTCTGTCCTATTATTATATTTAAAAAATTAAATAGTAATGAAGATAACATCCCATTTATTGATAAAAGACAGGTATAAATGTATCTATATATTGAGAGGGGAATCGATGCGGACTCAATGGACAGACAGCTGTGAAGAGTGGCTTTCATATTTCACTTTGGATATTGTCATATTTCCATATTCATTTCTTTATTTGAAAATACAACCATCAAATATTTGTATAGAGTTGAGACGTTTGCATGGAAAAAATAGGCAGAAAATATTTTTCTTTTATTTGATTTTCCTTTTTTTTTAGTACTGAGTTTTGTATGATTTCATCCCCTCTGCACTTGCTCCCAGATCCTGGCTCATCAGGATGCCCATCCTGGCACTGAGCACGATGCATGGAGGATGAAATCCCCTTCCTTATTCATCCTCAGGGAGCCATCTCCTGACTGCTGGGAAGGCAGGACAGGTGAAATGCAGGGATGCACCACGGGGGCAGGGGAAGCAAAGAGCTGAGGAGCTGTCTGATCATTCCTGGAAAGATTGTGGGCCTGTTGGGCCTGAGAGAGAAGAGAAACAAACTAATAAAGGTGCCTGGTATAGCAGCCCAGAATCATACATGCCCTTCCACTTAGGATTCTGTCTTTTGTCAAGGATCCTTTACTAATATGCCTGCATCCCCCTTTCCAGATCCAGTGTAACCTACCAAAGGACACAGTTTATGTTTTAATCTTTGGTATCCCCCAGAACATAAGAAATCCACTAATTGTGCATGAATGGATTGGTCTATCCCCACATTGCTTCTGTTGGCTGAACTCCGCAGCATGCCAGCTACCACTCAATTATGTAGTAGAAAGACAAGGGGTTCCTCCATTGGAAACACCTGCTCTAAGGCCACATCGCAAAGCTAAAGCAGCTGCCATTCCTAATGATCTTGTGTATCTGCTGCACTGAATTCATTTTAAGAAGTAGTTTTATAAAGGGGATGTTTCTGTAAGGTGAGATCATGTCTCTCTGATCTTGAGTCAGGGAAAACTTCCTAAAGGAGCTCAGTTTGAGAGACAGCAGGTGTTTGAGGAAGTCGGCATGTGTTCTGTGTGTAACGGATGCCTTACAGGCACTCTTTGAGGCATGAATTGGGAATGACATGAGTGGGAGAAAAAGAGGAGATGGACAAAGAGACATTTTGCTGAGCTTTAGCAAAAAGCCAATAGGGGAACACAGAAGAGGACAAAGAAGGAAATCCAGGGCAAAAGAGCTGGCTCTGATAGAGACAAAGAAATGCCAGAGAAAAGTGGATGGTGGATACCAGTAAACCACGAGGGAGGTCGTTTAACCCTGGCATGGAATTTTGAAATAATAAGACACACATGATTGAGAGGCAACGCTGAGACACCCAAAAGGTGATTGGGCCCTTGGAGCGATGCCCAGGCAGCTCTCAACATAGAGCAGGCTGAATGAATCTTATCCAAGCCCACACTCTGGCCGTTTAAATATACCTTGGGTTTTATTCAGAGTTGCTGAATAAGGGCCTTCCCATGCCTGAGAAACTCCCTGACTATATTCTTGGCTGCTCTGAAAAAGCACCTCACTCTTCCAGCCATTCTATACAATTCAGTAAATTGCTCTTTCTCTGCTAAGTGAAACTTTGGTAGCTGGGGAAAAAACAATATTTTTACATGGGCCACTCCTGTACAACTATACGTTCCAGGTACCAAGAAATTGCTTGAGCCCCCTGAAATGCTTTCAGCTGTAGAGATGGGCATACTGCTCCAATGCTCCCTTCTGCAACCTCCTCCTCTAGACGTGAAGCTCCCTGAAGGCAAGGATGTTTAAAACATGTTGCTGTGCTCCAATTGCTAACACAGCATCTGGAATGCAGTCAGTGTTTTTTGAATTGATCTGAACTTATATTTTTTCCATCCCTCCAACTAAAATTGGCTTCCTAAACAAAGGTTATGAAACTGGTGACAATATGACAACCAGTTTGCTTGTACAGAGTATTTCACATTGATCTCTTCTTCCATGCATTCTCTATTACTATTATTGCCTGTATCAAACGTTTGGAATGAAGTTGTGATCCCAAATTCTATCATCCCTGGTTATTTCAAGTGATGTCTTGTGCTCCATGATCGCCATGTGACCTAAATGGAGTGACTTAGCCTTTCTCAACCCGTTTGCTCACCTGGAACATAAGAAACAAAAATATATATCTCACAGGATTTTTGCTGAGATTAAAAGAAATAACACATGAGAGTCTAGCCATGTGCCTGGTGGAGGGGAGGAGCTTAGACATATCAGCTGATTTTTACTTCCTGGATTAGGCCCCCAGACTAGAAATACATGTTAAACCTGTTCATATCCCACAGTGCCTTGGATGAAGCTCAACACAAAGTAGAAGCATCATAGGATTATGATGGAATTTCAGGTGTAAGAGGGACTTAAAAAACATATACATCAATGGCTTTCAAGTTGTTTTTATCACAACTCACATTTTATATCAAGATACATTGTGAGGGCTGTGTGTGTGTGTGTGTGTGTGTGTGTGTGTATCCATCCTGAAATTTTTTATTCTTTTCTATCCTATTCTTTTAAAGGAAAATACTGACTGTAGCTTAATAAGTTAATTTTGTGACCATTAATGTGGCAAGACTTGCAGTTAGAAAAGAGCAATCGAAATTCTACATCAACCAGCCAGGAGACTGTGCATGTCTTCCCTGCATCACTCACCCCATAGTGATGGTCCAGCATCCATCTGCTTAGATACACAATACTCGCTACCAAATAGTGTGGTACACTTGAGGCATTAAACATAAAGCAATGCGATGGCCACAGAAGATGGTGTCAGAGAACATATCCTGCATAGCTGCATGCATGCGCCAGACAGCCCGCACGCAGGTCCCTCCACTCTCCTGCAGGAGGCACTTGTTTTGACCATTCAATTGTGCATGCCTCTTTTGTGAGAGATCCAGATAAACGAAGTGGCTGCAGCAAGAATACCCATGAATTCTTCATAAGTGCAGGCAAGGGAACGCCTCCAGTCCTCACTCCACAACGCCTTCCAGATGTGTTCTTCATCATTCCTTATGCCCTCTCACTCTCCAACTCTGTTGGGATATGTGTGAGAATTGGGATGTATCCATCACTGCCAAAGCATCTTGCTGGCTGAGGAGTGGGAGTTGCCTTATGGAGGGAGACTGAACAGAAAAGATGGGTTTTTATTTCCCTAGAGAAAAAAGGACCCCCAGGAGGTCTTGGAGACAGAGATGTTCATTTGCTCCCAGAACAGGAAAGCAGAAATCCTTTCAGCAAAGACATTTTGCCTCTACAAAATGTAACCTGGTCTAATCTTCAAAACACACCTTAAGCCTTGCCTAAGGTGTAGAGGTTTAGTGATCTGCCGTTGGAACCAATTTCAATTTTCCCTCTGAAGAGTGTCTCCCAACCCTCATCCCGTTAAAGGCAGAGAGGAATCCAGCTAAAGATGCAGAAGTCAGGGCAGGTTCAGGTAAGATCCTTTCTCCTAGCAAAGGTGTTGCCCTCCTGGCTGACTGAGAGGGAAAGGCAAGCCCCACTCTTTTCTTCCTTATTCAGCGAAGAGTCTGAGGTTGTGACAGCTGGTAAAGGAGACTTACCTGAAAAGAAAAGAGTCACCTTCCAAAGGGTTTCTTTTTGACCAGGGCCAAGAACTGCATCCCAGAAGTACCTGTTGGTGTTGCTAATAATGCAGCAAGAGGCCGGGCGCAGTGGTTCACGCCTGTAATCCCAGCACTTTGGGAGGCTGAGGCGGGTGGATCACGACGTCGGAAGTTTGAGACGAGCCTGGCCAACATGGTGAAACTTGTCTCTACTAAAAATACAAAAATTAGCCAGGTGTGGTGTGCACCTGTAATACCAGCTACTCAGGAGGCTGAGGCAGGAGAATTGCTTGAACCAGGGAGGCAGAGGTTGCAGTGAGCCAAGATCATGCCATTGCACTCCAGCCTGAGCAACAGAGCAAGACGCCATTTCAAAAAAAAAAAAAAAAAAAAAAAGTATGCAGCCAGGATAAAAGAGATGAATAAGATGAGGCCTGGACTAGGACAAGACCTGGTTCCAGGAGGAGAAGCTCACTCAATTTGAGTTCTGGCAAACGTTAATATAAATATCAATTAAGATTTTGATTGGATTTGATCACAGCAATGTGTAATTTTATTAACAAATTGTTTTAGTCAATACTTTGTGTTATTCATGGAAAACATGGGAAGATCCTCTAACTTCATAACTTTCCTGGACCCTACACCAGTTCAACACAGCTCCATTAGAGAAAAACATGCAGCTGGCATTAGGCACTTCTGGGGAGAAGGGTGAGTTCCTATGTGCTTCACTTGCATTTTGAGAGCCCGCGTTTTCTGGTATGCATTTGCATCTTCCCTGGCTGGACATGCTGAGGACACAGATGCAGGGCTCCTGGAAGATTTCTAGACTCTGATTGACTTCATTCACCTGCTTTCCAAAATATTGAGCACTGGTTAAAGATGAAGTCTTCAAAAGGAGCATCTCACTTCTCAGTGACTTACTAGGATCCCAGTGCACTTCTAACAGCAAGAGCACCCTGGTCAAGGAAAGAGTTGGCAGTGCAGGGAGATTTTAGAAGTGGGGTTGTCATTCAACCAACACGACTCCTTCTTAAGTGTCAACTGTGAAGTCTGTTCTTGCCTAATCTATGTTTCAGGCATTCAGTTGCCCCCTTTGCTTGTGATAGCTTCCTTCTCTCCTCTTCCTACACAACTTCCTCTCCCCTACACACCATCCTCCTTCCAATAGCTACTTTGCCTGAGTAATTAATAATCCTCCTTCAGGTAAGAATTTAAGGTGACTATGTCCAGGAAACCTGCCCTGCTTTCCTTAGGCTGAGCCAGACATACTGCCCTTGCATTTCTGCAGATCTCCGGCTTCTTCCCATCATGGCACTTACCACTTACATATTTTATTGCAATCATTAGTTTCCTGATCTCTCTTGCAAAACTGATTGTGAACATTTTGAAATCAGGGTTCATGCCTCATTTGTCCTTTTATCTTGTGTGCCTGTTATAGTACTTGCTATATGATTAGTACATAAGAATGCCAAAAAAAGTGAACAAATTATATTTTTCCTTGAGCCCTATCATTCCAGAAGAGATTGATCATAGCATTTTTACCCAATAGGGAAGTTTGGGGTTGGAGTGTATGTGTGTGTGTTTTGCTGTTGTGCTAATAGGAGAAAGGAAGGCTTTCCTACTTGGTAGTAACTGAAAAATCACTGGAAAGAAATTTCACAAATGAATCCTTGAGATAAGTTGACCAACTATCACTGATAGTGATAAATTTCACTGATACAACTGAAGCAGTCCTAGGCAAACTGGGATGATGTTCCTACCTGGAGACTACCTGATTCTCCACCTATAAGGCTTCTATGATAAACCCCTTCTTGGTCTCTGTAATTCAGCTACATGGACCAGGCTACCTCTGATTCAGCTCTGGTAGATGAAAAGGTAACCTCATCTTGCTAAGAATTTTCCAAGTCTTTCAGATGCCTAAAATTAATGTGCCTTTGCCATTTTCTTACTCACTTCCCTTTCCCAGGGGCGCCTTGTTCTCTTTTTTTTCCTACCCATTATCCATTTTCCTCTTGTAGCAGTGGAACTCCCTGTGAGTTTTAGGGGTGAATAAACTAGAGCAGCTGCCTTGGACTCAGAAGCAGAAGCCACATGAGCATGGCAGACTGCTCCACTAGTTGTGTGCCACTACCTGTGGGGCTGTTAGATGAGAGAGGAATAAACTTCTACTTTGCTGACAGCACTGTAATTTAGTATCTCTTTGTTGTGGAGATTAGCACCTGTTCTAAATAATATATTAACCACATATTATTTTCTCCACATATTATTTTCTAACTACAGAGGTCATGACTATTTACCTGTTGGAAAAAACTCAGAGATTTCGCCACCTCAGAAACCTTATGGACACCAATAATGACAAAATCAACAATAAACACTACTGTCATTTAATGAGCACTTGCTTAGTGCCAGATGGGACTTCTGTCAGATGCCCTTATGATACATAATCTCATTTTATCCTCACAGTAGCTTTCTGAGGTGAACTTTCCTTTCTTAGTTTGCATATGAGAAAAAATGAAACTGAAAGATGATGTAATCAATCCAGCTCATATATCCAATAAATGGAAGAGTCAGGATTTGAATCTGACCAGTCTTACAAACATAAACTATAAGGAATCCAATTCATCTTTCCTAATACCCAATTCCTTAGACACAGAAAAGTTAATGAGAGGTCAGATGAACCTCTCACTTCTTCCAGTTTCCTGCCAAGACAATCATCTTGGCTGTGACATTCCCAGCCTCTCTGCACATGCCACTCAGTCTCTCCCACCTATGTGTTTTCCACATGACCACCAGAGCTATATATGTGTGTAAATCAAGACCTATCGAAACAAAAAACAAATGGGCAAACCAACAACACAATAGAATACCAATATTTATCAAACACTTATTCCATACAGGCAATATGCAGTGTCTGTGCCATCTAAAGTATTTCCCTAAATATAGTAGTTGAATTTGCATATCTTATCTCCTTCAATCCTCATAAATGTTCCATGAGAAAAATGTTATTATTATCCTTAGTTTTAAAATAAGAAAATGGAGACCTAGAGAGAAGAATTCATCAAAGATCACACACTAGTAAGTTCCAGAGTCTAAATTCAACCTGGGTCTTGATTCTAAACGTAGACCCCCTTCCATAGAGCCATCCCTAAGCATGGTATGTAAGACCCTTGCCCGGCTGAGACTAATCGCACCTCCCGTCAGGTCCGCTCATTCAGCTCCATCTCACACAGGGCATGCCTTGCCTGCCACCATTCATTAGGATGTGCAATGCACTGTGCCTGAAATTCTCAATTTCGTTACCACGAATGCTGCTCCTTCCTCCTTCCCAATCTGTCAGTTCCCTTCTGTTCTTATTTCTTTCTCTATCTAGGCAAAACTCCATGGTCTAACATTTCAACCCTACTCCTGTCAAGTTCCCAAAATGTTCTTGCCCTCTTTCTTTCCATTATATTGACCCAGAAAAAGCTTCAACCCTGAATCTATCCAACTGTCATCTCCCTTTCTGTATGGGAGCTGCTGAGAAACTTTGGAGAAAATCACAACTCATAAACAATGTCACGGCCTCTACCTTCCCCTGGGGTCTTAATGTTGCATGGCAGTACGTCTGTCCTTCCTTAGATATGTCTTTTCCCCATTGTCATACTCCCTTCTCCTCCCTTAGCCGACGACTTTGCCTCCCATTTCACTGGAGGAAAAATAGAAGTCATCAGTCATTCATTCATTCATTCATCCATTCAGCGGGTATTTATTGAGTTCCTTCTATGAGCCCAGGATGCGTCTGGCTGTAAGAGGCTGCTAAGAATATAGTGGTAAACACAACAGACAAAAATCCCTGCCCCTGTGAAGCTTCTATTCCACTGGGAATGGACAGACAGTAAACAAATAATCAAGTTCGTTACCAAAGAGTACGTCTGATAGCGAAGCTGTCATGGAGAAAATTGAAGAAGGGGCGGGGAAAGGGAAAATCAATATTTTAAATAGGTGGTAAAGAGAGACTGCATTGATAAGGTGCTGAGTGGGGACTCCAAAGGAACATAACATGAACATTTGTTAAGCTCTTCTCCCTCTTCTAAGAACTCTGTGCCCCCAGCCACCTGCACTGTGTCCACTCCCATTCCCATCACCGTGGGATCCAGGGTCTTTCTCCACTGTCATTCCTCAATGCCCCAGATGGCATTTCTTTCTCCTCAGAGACTTCCTCCCATTCATTATATCACCTCTTTCCTCTTCTCCGACTTCGCTTTTCTTTGCCAGGCTTTTTCTAATACCATTTAAACATATCATGTTTTAAAAATCGCAAAACAAAATCCCATTCTCACATCTCTATACTAACAACTCCCAAGTCTCTGTCTCTTGCCAGATCTCCCCCTGAGCCCCAGACTCAGATCCAGCATTTAAAGGATATCTCCATTTAGATGCCTCAGGGGCACCAGCACTGTGTGTCCCAAACTGAACTCACTCTCTTCTCCCATCACCCACTCCTAATCCTAATCCCTACACAATTTCCCTAGTTGAGATGACGGCATCATCATCCACTTACTGCTCCTCTGGAAATCTGGAAGTCCTCTTGCCTTCCCATCTCTCTCTTGCCTCTCATCATCTGCCAAGTTTTCTAGATCCTGGTCCCTGACTATCTCCAGACTGCACCCTTTTCTCTCTGTTTGCACTGTCTGTCTCATCTATATGACAACACCTTCTTACCTGCGTCCCTTGTCTCAGGCTTTCTATCTCTTCTTATCCAATCGTCCAAATGCAGCCAGAATGATCACTTTCAAATGCCAAGTTACTTCCCCTACACCCTCTTCTATATCCCTTCAGTGAATATAATTGAAAATATAAAGTCCAAACTGCTGGCATAGAACCAGAAGTCTTTCATAAATGGTTTTTCTTACCTCTCCAGTCTTATCTCCCACTAATCTGTTTCCCAGCCTGTCCTCCACACTCTCCCTTGTACATACGTAAGCTCATAACCAATCTTCATTTTCCAGATGGTCTTGAATATATCATGCTAGCTATTATATTTGAGCCTCTGTATGAGTGTCCCACTTCTTTGATCATCTTTCCTCTCCTTCCAACTTCTCTTTACTCAGGACTTAATTTACATGCATCTCTTCTTCAAAGCAGTTTTTGCTGACCATTGCTCAAGGCTTGCTTTTGAACTTATTGAATGTTTCCTCATAGTATTCTCTGCTTACTTGTATTATACGACAGTACTAGGGCAGATTTAACTAGGATATACTACATAACAAACAACCCTGAAGTCTCAGCAGTTTATGGGAAAACAAGAATATATATCTTTTGTTACCCATGTTGCATGTTTGCAGATTAGGCTGGCTGATGAATCTCTGCTTCAAGCTGTGGGTCAAGTTCAGGTCTTCTCCATGTATTCCCTCTCCTAGGACTCAAGCCTACCTAAAGGGAAGCCCCCTTCTGAGACATGCCTTTCTCATGGCAGATGACACAGGAACATAAGAGGCTGAGTTGAACAATGCCATAGAATTTAAAGCTTCTGATAGGACATGCGTAGGTTGCATGCACTCACATTCAACTGGCCACAGAAAGCTACATGGCCAAGCCCAACATCAATGAGGCAGAAAAACATATTCCTCTCTCAGGGAGGCAAGGCAAGAATGGGCAAGTGCACACCTACAGAGAATGAAACCAATGATTGTAAACACTATTACAATCCACCACAAGTGCTTAGACTTGAATGCCTTATCATTTGTCTGTCTCTCCCACTAAAATGTAAGTTCCTTTAGAACCAAAATGATTCTGCATCTTTTTTTTTCCTAATGCTTTACATAACACCTGGCACATCATAGATGCTCAATAGATGCGGCTTGGGTAAATACACGCTCACAGATAGCTTTTTATATGCTCTCCTGATGTTGTAAACTAAGAGAGTCACTTCTTTCTGTGTACTTTTATAGAACAATAGTCTAAGTCTATTCTAGCTCTTAAGACATTGTACTTTTTAAAACTTGTTTATGGGTGAATTTTTCTCTCTGGACTAGAATTAGAGAGGAAAATCATCTCATCTCTAGCACCTAGTACAATATCTGGAAGAGAGAAATGCAATAAATGTCTGAATAATTGAATTAAATTATTCTCTAGTTGCAATCAGCATGTGTTTATTGATTGCCTGCTAGGTACTAGGCATTAACAGTCTGGTTAAAAGCTAGGAGGTCCCAGAGGCCAATGAGGTCAAGGGGAAAGAAGAAGCAAGGGACAAGAGCATTCTTGTGGTCCGGTGTTGAAGAGCAATGCTTGCCATTCTTGTGGTCCGGTCTTGAAGAGCAATTCTTGCCTCCCAGTGGGCAGACTCAGTGTCACTCCACCCACTTGTCCCTGCTCCTTCCACACCCCCTCTGCCTGCCTGCACCTCTTACCCCAGTGGTGTGGCTGTGATCTAATCTTCCCATCCAGTGTATTGCTTTACACTGCGCAGCTCACCAAGCACATTTGTATTTATTGTGCAATTAGTGCTGAGTACACTGAACAAGGTAATGACATGCAGCAAAGGCCAAGGGATGATGTCCTGGCTCTGTGCATTGCTTAACATCTCAGGAGAATGAGGTGCTCCTCTCCCATTCTCTGAGGCCCTGCTACACTATGTATTCAAGCCTGAACCATAGGCTCTCTTGAGAAAGAGCCCACTGGAATGCAGCCCAAGCAGCTCTTCAGATGCAAAGCTGTCAATGAGCAGCACCAGTTATTTGGAGCGAAGAACATTGTTTCTTATTGAAATGTAACTGGTAAGGAATTTAGTGAGTGTGAACAATATGCTATGACCTTCTAGGTACTGAGTATGAGGGAGAGAGAGGTGCGACCTTGAATTCAGAGAAAAGTGAGCACTTAGAATAATATAATGGGAAAAAGAGCCTGGAGAAACAATGGGAAATTCTGGGTTATGCCTTCCTGTCCTGGGTCAGGGGAAGGCGACTTCTCCTAAGTAGATGAAAAGACTTTCCTGTGATAGACCATTGGGCATAGTTTTCAAAAACCTGGGCCACTAACATCCTTCAAACAATCAATGCCATCTCTCCCCTAAAGGTAGGGTCTCCCACCCTGCCATCCTATTTATATCTGTATAGAAAAGGTAAATTGAAACACCTCTCTCCCTAAACCTCCCTAGCCAGTCCACCTATTTACAAAAAGCCTAAGTAGCTTCTGGTGGCAGAAGGAACACCAATAAGCACTCATTCATTAATTCATTAATTCATTCACTTATCTCTTAATTCATTTTACTGATAACTGAGACACAGATTCCCTACAGGGCACTGGGTGTTCATCTTTGAACAACATAAACTGTCCCTGCTATTGTGAAACTTACAATCTAGTAGGGGAGAGAAATATTAAATAAGTAAATAAATAAATATATAAATACAGATTATGACATGTGTTATGAACATTTGTATTTTCTTTTACAACAGGAGTCTTTTCAACTTGAAGGCTTCAAGGTTATATTATTATCTATATATTATTATCTATCTACATATTATTATCTATATATATTATTATATGTATATTATCAATATATTATATTCTATCAATATATTATTATCTATATATTATTATTATTTATATATTATTATTATCTATATATTCAAGGGAACTATAGATGGCCTTTTGGGAGTCCATACGTTTCTTAAGATTGTATGTAAAATATTCTGTGAATATAGGTAGATGCTTTTTTCTCTGAAAAGTATCCATGTCTTTCACCAAAGTCTCACAGAGATCTATGATCTCCTAAAAGTCAAGAACCGATGCCTTAGAACCACACCAGACAGGATTTTTTCTTTTCCCATTGCCTCCCCTCAGAACTGATCAAATTTGCTAGTGTTTATGGTTGACGCTGAAGCAGCCAGCTCAGAAAAGCAGAGCTAGAGAGGCCAGTGCTGTCTCCTGCAGGGCATGCGGGCGGGCTGAGTGAGGGCTGTGCCCAGAGAGTGCCCACCAAGACCTCAACGTTGACTGCCTTTCAGGAGTGGGAAATAAGGTTGTTTGTATTCTCTCAATATGTCTCTCTGTTGTCTGAATTGTTTACAATAAACATGTTGCGTTTATAATCAGGAAAACTAACACATTAAAGCTATTTTTACTTGGGGAGAAATTATGCATTTTACTACTTGTACACATCTCTTGTTGACTAAGGCATAGAGATTTATTACACAAAAAATAGAATATATCAGCAATGTGATTATATAAAATTTTCCCCTAACTAAAGTTAGCCCAGGTGAGGAGATAGATTGAGAAAAGGTTATCTGTTCAGGATGGACTACAGGGATGGCAGTGGGCTCCTCACTGAAAGTGGGCATCTTGGGCATGTACAGTTCCTTTGACCTTGACTCCACCACATGTGGTTTCCATGTCACCAATCAGGCAGCTCATTCAGGAACAAGGCTAAGAGAGCAGGGCCAGAATTCTCTAGCTCACAAGTCATACTGAGAAGACAGTCCAGGACTTAGACACAAATGATATCAAGTTTCACGTCCAACCTCTTCAAATTAAATTTCTTTCTTTCTTTCTTTTTTTTTTTTTGTTTTTTGTTTTTTGTTTTTTGTTTTTGATGGTGTCTTACTCTTTTGCTCAGACTGGAGTGCAGCAGAACAATTCTTGGCTCACTGCATCCTCCACCTCCCTGGTTCAAGTGATTCTCCCACCTCGGCCTCCTGAGTAGCGGGGATTACAGGCATACACCACGATGTCTGGCTAATTTTTGTATTTTTAGTAGAGACGGGGTTTCGCCATGTTGGCCAGGCTGGTCTCAAGCTCCTGATCTCAAGTGATCCACCACCTCAGCCTCCCAAAATGCTGGGATTACAAGTGTGAGCTGCCATGCCTGGCCTCCTCAAATTTCTAATAGCTGATCTGTGCCTTGATTTACTTGCCTACAAAAAGGGCATGTCATATCATCCCTGCCCATCTCATAGGGTAACTGTGAGACATAAACAAGCTTATGAGAGCCAGGATCACATAAAGAGCAGAGAAGAAAGGCTGTGTAACTCACAACATGTCAGCCAGAGACATCATTTTGCATCTAGTATGACAATACCTGAGAATAAATATATTATTGAAATGCATACTTTTCATGGATGTAAATAACAACGTAGATCTAGGTATCACTCCAGAGATAGCTCTTATACATTGTTCTTTAACTGTGGGTACATTGGGGAAGGAAGTATTATATACCTAGGCCAGGAGCTATGTTTTCCAATAGTGTATGTCCAACCCGTGGCTCCAGCCCATCCATCTTATCTGAAAACTTTTATCCCCAGAAAAGTCCACCTGTCACATCACATTACACAGAATACGAGCTAATGATAAAAAAGGCATGAGCATGCAGTAGGTGGCTCATGGTGCAGGGGACTTTGAGGGCAGGAAGGGGGTCTAGAGAATGGCAGATCATTTGTCTGCAGCCCTCAGTCTGTGAGCTCTCCTGCACGGGAAAGCCATGGGGTGATTATTGCTGTTATTTATAGAGCAATTTTCCCCCTCATTTAGACATAGAATCTAGTGAGACACCTAGGCACAGATAAATAATACCTAACAGTTCTGCCCAGACATTTATTCTCAAATTTTTATTTTTTTCTGTGCCGTGAGATCCAAACTGAACAGAGAAGCTCAGTGGTGAAAGGAAGAATATCCCTTTCTGCAGGAACAATGTGGGGGATGTGGCATGAAAACAGGCAGGGAAAGAAAGCCCGGAGTCCTGAACCAGGGTGGGAAGTGGGAGTCTGACAGTGTCAGTAAACGGAGAAAGAGTATATTTTTCATGTTTAATGACTTTCTCTATTACGAATTGAGTAAGAAATGAGGAAGTTGACGCTGAATTATGTCAAAGTTGGGTTCCAATATGACATGGTTTGACTGGGTCCTCACCCAAATCTCACCTTGAATTGTAGTTCCCATAATCCCTACATATTGTGGGAGGGATCTGGTGGGAGGTAATTGGATCGGGGGGCAGTTACCCTCGTGCTGCTGTTCTTGTCATAGCAAGTGAATTCTCACTAGGAGATCTGATGGTTTTATAAGCAACTTCTCCCTCACTTCGCTCTGCACTTCTTGCTGCTGCCATGTGAAGAAGGATATGTTTGCTTCCCCTTCTGGCACAACTATAAGTTTCCTGAGGTCTCCCTAGCCCAGCAGAACTGAGTCAATCACACCTTTTTCCTTTATAAATTACCCAGTCTTGGGTATGTCTTTATTAGCAGGGTGAGAATGGATTAATACACAGTCCCATACCATTTCTGGGTCACAATGGACTGAACACTTAATCTCTCTGGCCTATGATTTAGTCTTCGATTAAATGTGAGGTTTAGACTAACTCAGGATTTCTCAACACGTGTTCAACAGAACATTAGTTCTACAGTATCTTAATGCTCACTAATGTGAAGAAAAAAGAAGAGGGTGCTGTGGTCAATTAAGTTTGAGGGATGCTGGGTTAAACAGAGTTGAAAGGTTTCTTTACTCCAAGAATTCTTGGAGTTTTTAATATGTTAATGTGTCCAACAGCTGACTATAAATAGGAGAAACACTGTTCTCAACTTATCTGGTCATAGGATTTGGGGGTTTTGTATTGGTTTTGTTCTGTTTTTGCTTTGCTTTGTTTTGTTTTGGTTAGCATCAGCAAAGATACAGAGATACTTTGGGAAGACTAAACTAGATGGTCTTAAATATCTCTTCCAATTCTCCAAAATTATGGGATTCTACAAAAGACCATTAAGTGGCCATTATGCTATTTTATGCTTGGGGATGGGCAAGAGAGACCAGCCTCATGTTGAGTGACAGCTAGAAGTATAACACCATGTATGTGTCTTTTTCATTCCATCTTCATAATAGTCTAGCAAGGTGAGCCCTATCATTCTAATCTTACGTGGGAGGATATTGAAGTTTTAAGAGATTAAGCTAATTTCGCAATAAATGCAGCTTGGATATTGTGGATTCTCTAGTCAAACATAGGGATGTGTGGATGCAATTTTAAATAAGATGACATTTAAGCAAAACCTTGAAGGATGTGAAGAAGATAGCTATGCATATAGTTGGGGAAGAGTGTTCTAGGCAGAGGGAATAGCCAGGGCAAAGTTAAAAGATAGGAATCTGCCTGACTTGTTTGAGGAATAGGAAGGAGGTCAGCAGCACTGGGATTGGAAGGGGTAGAAAGTGGGGCACATTGGGCCAGAAAGGTAATGGGGCAGCAGATCAGGCAGCACCATGTACTAATCTTGGGAGCTCTGGCTTCGACTCTGGGGGAATGGAGGTCAGAAGGGTGACATCATCTGACTTACGATTTTAAAAAGATCACTTACTTGGTCTATTGGATTTAATACAGATTCTAGGGAGGTGTGATAGTCATTTGTACTGCCCGCAAATTATTTCTGGTTCTCCTGGAACATGAATGAGTTGTACTTTCCTTCTCCCTTAAAGTTAGGCATGGCCATAGGACTAACTTGGCCAAAGAACTAAAAACAGAAGTGATAGGTTTCTCTTCCTGGTAGAAAGTTTAAGGGCTTGTAGGCAATTTGGCCTCTACTGTGTGACTGGTGATGAGGGCTGCTTTGTCAGTCTGGGTCCAGCGGAGGCTATGGTGAGCAGAGCTCCTCTTCCAACCAATGTTGAATGTGACAGTTAGTGAGTACTAACCCTGGTGGTTAAGTCACAGAGAAGTTGGTGTGACTTATTTCTGGAGCATAATGGAGCCTATTCTTACCAATATAGCGGCAAGAGGAGAAGCAGAAGATACTGCCAGAATTTAGGTGAGAGAAGGTGTTGGGTGAGTCCAGGTATGAGTATTAGAAATGATAGACATGTTTAGGTTGTGGATATATTTTGAAGGTAGAGCCAAGAGTTTCCTGCTGGATTGGTTATGGGGTGAAAGAGAGGGAGAGGATTCAGCATCAACTCTATGTTTTTTGGCCTGAGCAATTAACCAGACAGAATTGCCATAAGTTAGCATGAGGAAGACTAGGTAAATGAGATTTAGGAGTAAAAAAGGTTTGTTGTGCTTTTTATGTTTAATTTTCCACTTCATTCTTTTGAAAATGTTATACTTTCTGGTTATCTGCTGACATTTTTGAGTTTAGCTTTTATCTTCTTGGATATAGTATGGGAAATCATAAAAGATTCTAAGTAAGTAGTAGAGTGACAGGACCCAATTCATGAGTCCTTTAGAAAACTAAGTGCACGAGATAGCATCTTGTTTTGTTTTTCTTTTTTTTTTTTTTTTGGAGTGTACAGACTAAAGTGCCTAGAAAAGATATTAGCAGCATTTTATGTGACTCCCTTTTGGAGCCAGGGTTCAAAACAAACCATTTGGAACTCATTGATTTCAGTTTTCTCTTTATTTTTTTCCACCTTGATTGAGTCCTTTGACTCTAAAGAGCAGATTGATTCTGACTCTTCTAATTTTCTGCCTGCTTGATGATTCTCACCTATCATGTCTGCTTCCTGTCTACAGACAATCATTATTCCCCTTCTTCTGGACACACTAAAATTAGAGCATCTTGGGAGGACACTCAGTCTGATTCCAAATTCCTTTGCTTTTTGTGGTTTGCTCTGCGAGGTTCCACTCAGCTGTTGTGACAATGCCAACATCCCTGAAGCCCTTAACAACGCAGAGGTTGCAAACTGTCACCCTCGTGGCCAAATCCTTCTGCATGATTCCCAAAGTTTTGTTTGACCCACATAGTGATTTTAAAAATTGTCACTATTTAAAAATAGGAAGACTTCTTTTGGGAATTCAGAAATGTTACCCACACCAAGAACCTTCTTTCTGAGTCTCACGCAAAGGTGTGTTAGAACTGAGTAGCTTCGGGTTCTTTAAAAGGATCCGGTACTCATTGGCACTCCCTGTTCTCACCCGGATAGCTGAATTCATCCATGTTACCTGTGCTGCTCTCTGCTTTCAAGATTGCAGAGGCCTTCCATATACATTATTGTATTTAATCCTCACAACCTTGTAAGGTCAATATTTTATACATCAGGAACCCATCCTTCTCAGAGCTGTATTAATTGCACTTTTTATTTGAATACATGTAAGGTTACTTAAATGTTTCTATTTCGATTCTCTAAGGGCCAGAATTAAATATTTGGCATTCTTTATTTTCGCTAAACAGAGTGCATCCTAGACTTTGCTCAGGAATATTCCTCCTTGGAGGTGTCGGATGGTGCCATGCTGTGAGGAAAAGCATGAACTTTGGGCTCACGCTGTCTCACACATGTGTTTGCTGTGTCTCCTTGGGCATGTTATTTAATTATGCCATGTCATGGTAGTCTCACCTATAAAACAAATATATAAAAATAATCTTTAATATTTTCTCAGTGTTTTTTTCTACCTATGCAGTATAAACTGGAAGACAGTAAGTGGCAGGGAATGAGACTGGAAAGAAGTCGAGGCCAGGTCTTGGAGGAGCTTGCCATGGTCACAGCAAGATAGTCTTATTCACTAAGCCAATGACTTTCAAACTTTATATCTGGGAGCCCTCAGGCTACGTAGACTTGTTTCTCCTGCAAGGCCTCTCCTAGGGGAAAGCAGTGAGTGGCCTGAGCCCCATACCCCCAACCTCATTCTGTTAAAGGATGTGGCAAGCCACTGCACAGTTTTCAGTGGAAATGCACTCTATGGAGGATAGATGTGAGGGGACAAACCTGATGACGGGCAGGAATGTAAATGGGAGACACATGCTTAGGAAGAAGAAGAAGAAAAAAAAGGCTTAATTATGAAAAGTGAGCCTAAAAATAATGACTAATGATTGGGTAGCCATGAGCATCATGAAGAAGAAGGATCCAGGCTGAATTCCACATTTTTTATTTTATTAATGATTATAAGAAATTAAGGAGTGGGGATCATTTGGGAGCAAGAAATAATTTTAGAGAAATGGGAATGAACAGTAGAATTATGATGTACCCATGGAACATCTAAATTAAGGTATTGATCATGATATTGGAGGAAATGTTAGACAGTCAAAACAAGCAGATTCCCCCACATCCCTGCCACTTAACTACCCAAGAGCTTGGGAGTGAGCTGGGGAATGTTGCCTTCTGTCTCTGACCCCATTTCATCATTCACTAAGTAATGCACTTGTGCATTGAGAAGATCAGAGAAGTAATAGACATTCAAGTATTTAAACATCATTAGGTTGTATGTGAATGTTATGTTTTACTTACTGGCTCAGTCAGTAAAAACGAGAGGCAAAAGCAAAAACTTATGGCATTTTGAAGTTGAAAGTTCCCCAGAGGTGGGTCCACTCTACCTTGGAGCTTAGGCAGGACCCACGCTACGGTCTGCAAGGGAATCTCTCCACAGCTGCTCAGCACTCTGGCCAGCCTCCTCTAAAGGACCATGGAACAAAATGATGCCCAGCCATTGACTCTGGGGCTTTTTGTACTGTCCACACAGAACTTACCTCTTCTTAGAAGTCTTCCTTTGTCAATTAATCATTTCTTGGGCAGCTTCTTTATTCTCTAAAAAAAATTACTTAATTTGTGCCTATCTGAGATTTCCTTTACGGTATCCTTAAGAACATTAAATGAGGAGATATAATATGTGCAAACGAAAGCAGAGACTTTCCAGTTATAGAAAACGAGGGGCTATGATTTAACTTCTCCCACTGCTTCCACCCCCCCATTTCTTGATTGCTGCCACACAGGTAGCTATTAAACAGTGTGAGATATGGTAACATGCCATGTTTTATGTTTTATTTTCATCACATGCAAGTGATTTATTAAGAAAGAGCTCCCAAAGGATCCATTGGAGGTAGAGGGACAGGACAGGGAAGAGGAGAAACCAGACAAGCAGGAGACCCCAGAGGCTCGCTTTAGCCTCATCTCAGGTAAGGCATTCCTCAGAGCTGTGCCCACGGGGGAGCTGGACTTCCCTACTCCCACATCTGGTAGTCACTCTCACATAGGTGAATGTAGGCACAAGGGCATTGTAAAATGACAAGCTCTCTCAGCAGTGCTTGCTATGCATGATGAGGTTTTAATGAAGATGCATGGACTCAGGAGCAGTGAATACACTTGCAGCAGAAACCCAAATGCTAGATGGTGAGTTCACCTGCTGTTATTATTTCTTCCTCTTGCTCTGGGAAAATCTCCTGCTCATAAGGTTTGTGTCACAGGTTGGTCAAATGAAGATGCTAGATGAGATCCTCTCAGCCTTGCTGTTCCTTGGGTAGGACACTTGGTGCACCACTCAGTACCTGCCAACGCTCAGCCCCTATTAGCCCTGTGCTGCTGAAGTTGTGGCTGTGATGTGGCCCTCAGGGTAGAGGGTGCCCTGAAGAGGAATGGATGGGATATTGCCCTCCTTTTCAGATGGACATTGGAGCCCCTGTCAGGATCAGCCAAGCCTAGCAATCCAGCTCCTCAGGTGGCTGGGAGTGGTCCCTCTCTCTGGTCACCCAGGCTGGAGCCACGATCTTGGCTCACTGCAACCTCTTCTCCCTGGGTTCAGGCGATTCTCCTGCCTCAGCCTCCTGAGTAGCTGGGACTACAGGGGTGTGTCACCACACCCAGCTAATTTTTGTATTTTTAGTAGAGATGGGGTTGCACCATGTTGGCCAGACTGGTCTAGAACTCCTGACCTCAAGTGATCTGCCTGCCTCGGCCTCCCAAAGTGCTGGGATTACAGGCATGCACCACCATGCCTGATCCCATCTTCTTCATTCTAAATGATATCAACAGGAATCAGGGGTTGGCTCTGGAGGGGACTGATTTAAAAACACCCCAGGAAGATGACAGAATTCCTCCCAACTGCTTTCCTTGCCAGCCCTGCTCCCTGCGTCTGCTATTTCTGTTGGCTGCTCAGTCCTTCAGCACCCAAAGGAAGATCTGGGGAATTAACTCTATAACCCTGTCCACAGGAACCTGAAGAAAATTGAATGTGGGAAGAAAGGAGCCCAGATGTAAAAGGAGAGAGTTCAGGGGTGGGATTTCTTTCTTTCTTACTCTTCTTTGGTTGCTTCTGCTTGTACAAGATGTGTTTCCTCCCTCAACCTCATCCAGCTGTCTTCCCAGCACATTGAAGAAAGGAGGGAAAACGCTATTTAAATTTATACTACTGAATTTCTGTAGGATACTGAAATATTTCTGAAGTTAATAGGGGAGTGCTGAATAGTTTGTTCCAAATAATTACAGAAAAAAAGTACATTGAAATAATTAGTAGTTGCTACTAGAACATTCAGCAAAATGAAATGACATCTTTGCATGTCTATTAAGCAGCACTTTATTTTCAGTTTAGGGTGTTTTGGATGAAATTAGATGGTAAACATACTGCATCGTTGAGTGATTAGATGAACTAGTATCATTTAGAGTTAGACTAGTATCATCATCAGCTTTTTTCTTTTCCTCTTTAATAAAAAAAAGTTACTGTGCTCTCCTGTTAGGCAAGATTTTAATAGAAATGGGACCAACTGTAACCCTTGAGACTTCAGCTTAAGTGGCTTAGGTGTAATCTCCCTGGATGCCAGGAAAGGCGTTAAACAGAATCTGATTATTCCACATTTTCTAATTCTGGGATTCCTTTCTACTCTGCTTAGAGAATACATAAAAGTTCCCACACCACTGGTAACTTTAAAAAAAAATCCAAATTTATAAATTTAGAAAAGGAAAGGGAAAGACTTTATTTCTTACAGAGGGTTACAGCCTGCAAGATGGCCACCCTGCGGGCTGAGAGACCTGCCTCAGCCAAACCCAGGCAGGCACTTCACAGGAGGAGGAGCTGGACTAAGAGCTTTATGCTGAATGGGTTGGCTAAACATACCTGTTTAACAGGTGACAGGAGGAGCTATAAATATTCACGAAGTTGATCCTGACACACATGTACTGAACAAACATGCATGTAACATATGACCCATGTTCACTTTGGGGTGGAGACGGAGCATTTAAATGTATTACAATTAGGTCTTATTTGTCAAAATGTCTCAGGACATGAAGGCACACAAGTGCCCAGTCTCTGTAAACTAGCCAGAACCACTGCGTGGTCAGTGTTCCTACCTGGAGAAAGTTACTGAAATCAGTCCCTGTCTAATCAAAGGTGTTGTCATGGCTGGTGAAACAGGGGGTCTGTTAGTCAGCCTCTGTGAGCTGATGAGTTATGTTTGTTTTAGTTTTGCTTATCTCAAGGCTAGTGCTTGTTTAGCTGCTAGAGAAAAAGAAAGACCCTTGTGGCAATTGGAACCTAGTTTATGCTTTAAGTGTGGGGTGCGTGACTTAACTGCTGCCTGGCACGGCCTTAGGTCCTGTTTATCATTTGAAATCTTGTTGCCACAAAGCGTCCATTCCATCTGTCTTATGGTCTCTGTTAATGCTGGTTGGTTGTTGTATCTAAATGGCAAAAGGGAGGGGACGCAGCACGTGTTTGACCTCCCATCTTGCCGTGGCTGGGAACTAAGTTTTTAAGGTTTTTCTGGGGCCCCGTTTGCCAAGAAGGGGTCCACTCAGCCTATGGCAAGGGCTTAGGATTTTATTTTTAGCTTACACCACCCAACTCTTTACTTTCAAAGCAGAATCTGATTGGCCAAAAACAGAAAATGGTCTTAGTCTAATGAGGAAAACCAAATTTGCCTTTAGCTCCACTCCTAGCCACTTTTACATTTCTCCTATTAAAAAAAATTCAAAAACTATTGACCAGGAGTGTGATTTCAGCATTTTAATTTATGGCAGGTGTTTGAGCACTAACGCCCTTGCCTCCTCCCCTCTGTGTTCTGTCTTCCTCTTCTCCCTTTTGCCCCATCCTGGTCCTTCTGCCCCTCTGTGCCCCTTCTTCTAAGTGCTCCCCTTTCCCCTCTTCTTTCCTCACTCCAATGAGAGAAGAGGAAACAGAAGGAAAAACAAATGGACACAGACAAGGAGTCCAGGTGTCACAACTGTGCCACGCACACTCAAGTGTGTGTACTGCATAATAAAGCATTGTTATTTTTTACTGTTTAATACACTACTTCGGATGAATATTTAGGAGGCAAAATGGACTGAGAAAAATCTATATGAGACTGTTCTACTTTTCTCTGATATTTTATTATTGTGCTCCAAGAAATTTGTCAGCTCGCTGCTTCCTCATTAAAAAAATTAAAATGTTTGGGAGTTCTGAGATTTCATCTTGTGAAGAGAGGAAAGAGGAAATGGGGGAGAAATGACCCATGAGAATTGACCCCTGATTCATGGTGGGAAACAGCAAAGGAATGAGACAGCTGGAGACCACGGAGCTCTGTAGTTGACTTGGGGCTGCCATGTTTCCTTTCTGGGGCCCAGCTGTTTGTTCTCATGATGCTGAGCCTCTTTACCAGCTCTGCCTGGCGCTTCCTTAGCCCAGCCCACTCACCTCTCTCTCCCTAGGCTCGTTTGTCCAGGGTTACCCATTAGGAGGCGCTGCCTGCTCCCATCCCCTTAGACCCCCGGGTTGTGCCTACTGTGCCCCAGGAGAAGGGGATACCATTTGCCTTTCCTGCCCTGGAAGCTGAGCTTTCCATGTGTCCTCCAATGGGGCAGCTGAGCAAGGTTCTTATGCCCTCATCAGAGGATGCATTTATACTCGTCACTTTTGTTTTGTAATACTTGCTATTCAAGTGGATCCCTTCCAAAGACCAGTTTGTTGTTTACCCCAGAAGAGTGACACCAAATTTTACATTTAAGACAAAAGTAAAAGGAAGAAAGGGCAAATAAGCTATGGAATTTATGTGCGGGTGGGAAGGGCCTTCCAGGACACGTAGAGCTGGCTGTGCCATCTGTCTCCCCTTAGCTTCGGCCCCTCCTTGACTCCTTGGCCTGCTATCAGCCTCACCTCTGACACAGGGGTGGTGATGAAAAGAGCTAAGGCCACTTCTGCAGCCAACGCTTGGGCCTCCCAGCAAGGGAAGCTTTCTTTGCAACATTGCTCAGCCCCGTGAGTTAGTGCGGCCACTTTCCCCTTCCTGCCAATGCTCCATCTTCTCTTGCAGGTCATGTTCCCTTCAACTCTGCCTTCCTCTCATCCTGCACCCGTGGCTTTGGTGAACTGTAAGCCTCTGCTTGTTCTTCCCACAGAAAGAGCCCCATCAGCATACGGATTTGTCTTTTTCTTGCAGCGCTGCATGGATGCAGCCATTCCTCTGTATCTCCCCTTCCCTGATCCTACCTATGGTGACTTCTCCAGTTGCACCATTTAGACAGTGCCTATCTTGTTGAATTTGATGTAGGGGCAGTTCAAATCTTAATCACTAGCCTGCCTCCACACAAAAGGCTCTCCTGCAATTCAGTCACACATTTCCTCCTGGGATAAGTTCTGGACCCAGTAGCTACAAATTCAGGACACTGTTTCCTAAATGGCAGCAAGGCCTCTTGGCCACGCTGGCCTGCCCTTACCGGGGCAAGAGGGGATTTCAGGCCATGATGCAAAAAGAAACTGAAACCTAGCCATGGATGATGCTTGGAAATATCCCTACAGGCAGTGCTGCCACTCAAAACTGACTGCCTCACTTACTGCTGACTGCCTGCCTCCCCGCCTCAGCTCTGAAAACTCATCTCGACCCTAAGACAGTAGGAAGGTGTGAGCACTTGCCTCTGCCTGTTCCACGACCCCAGCCATGGCTCTGTGGGGCTTCTCTCCCAGCCCCATCAGCCTCGGCTGTGAGGGAAGACAGTGTGGCTCTGCCAGGTAGCAGGTGCTGCAGGAAGGAACAGGATACAATTTTGGTTTTATAGGGCAGCAAATATACTGCAAGCCCTCAGGGAAAAGCCACAGCCTCAGTTCCCAAACCAGGTCGGTTCAGAAACTTTGTGCTCTGGATTTATAGTGTCTGTATTGAGCCAGTTTAAACAATTTCAAGCAACAGGACCCATATGATAAATTGCATGTAACTCATCCTGTAAGAGAGAGAATAGGCTTGGATTGGATTTGAACTTTTAGGGGTGGAGGGTGATCCAAGGAACCTCAGAGTGTTCTCTCATAGCCATTAAAACCAACAACTAGGCAAGAAAGGACCGGCCTATATATAAGCAACAGCACCCGTGCCTTGGAAACAGGATGGAGGCAGGTGGGTAGTCCCATAACAAAGGCATGGCTGTGGGGTGCTTGGGGGTGGCTCTGTGGATCTCAGCCTTACCAGCAGGCTGGATTTGAGGGAGTGAAGTAACCTCACCAAATGTAATAATGATAATAATAATAGTATCTATTAATAATAGCATCTGTGTGGTTTTGAGTATTAAAAGAGATAAAATAAAATAATACTTAATATTTATTATGTACTTAATATGTGCCACATACTATTCTAACTGCTTTATATGTTCATGATGTGGTTCCCAGAATATAGTAAGTACTTAATAATTACTGAATGTCTTTTATAAATAATGACAGTCATAAAAACACTTTTAAAGCACACATCATGCGTCAAAGCTCTCTTCTAAATACTTTACATATTGATACACTTAATCTTTGTAACAGCTCTGTGAAGCAGGTGCTATACTATCATCCCCATTTTGCAGATGAAGAGACCAAGGTGCAGAGAGGCTAAGTTAAAGGATTGCCCAAGGTGAAGAGCTGTTAAGAGGTGGACCTGGAATCTGAGCCTCCGAGATGCCCATAAAGGCGGTTCTTAACTATTGGATGTCCTCCAATCAATATTGACTGAATTCCTTCTAAATGCCAGGCACTATTCCAAGGGCTTGGAATACATTAGAACTCCACGCAGACAAAAATCTCTTCTTCACCTCTTCGAGAGGAAGACAGACAATAAACAAGTCAAGTAAGTAAAATATCTACCTTGTTAGAAAGTGGTCAGCGGTAAGGAATACAAATGGAGCAGAAGAGGGGAATGAGATGTTGTTTCAACCTGGGGAAACTTTGGAATGTCGGATCAGGAAAAGCCTCGCTGAGGAAGTGGTGTATGAGTCAGGACCTAAGGAAGTGAGAGAGCTAGCCCTGCAGCCGAGGGCAAGAGCATCCCAGGCGGAGGCAGCTGGTGCAAAGACCCTAGGACCTAGGTTGTCAGAATTAATTACATTGATAGGATCCACACGCCCTCCTCATCTCAAATATCTGAGCTTAGCAAACATCTCAGCACCAGAGTTGAAGACACAAGAGTTTGGAAGTAGACTTTGAAATGTCCCTTCTTACTTACAAATCCAGCTGGTAACCTCTGCAGGTTAACAGGACCCATTGCTGCCATGAGCACCCGTGCAGGTGTGAGGACCAAGTTTGTGTCTTCTGCTTGCAGATGGAGAGTGTGAGAGAGGGTCTAAAGCTGAAGACAACCTTACTTAAAACTACTTTGATCCAAGGATTGTAGCCTTTTAGTGCTTATTGATTTTTCTTTCCTATTTTTAGGAAGGTGGGAGCATGCTAATTAAACATTTTTGAGTAGAACTGGTTTCCGGGGAGGATGGCTTAAGAGCCCTAGAGAGCAGAATCTTTTATTTACTTTCCACCAGAGGCCCGAGGAATGCAAGAGAGCCAGTGGACCTGCATGTTCCACACCTCCTGGCCACCCAGGCTCTGCATTGGGGCAGAGGCTTTCTGAGCCCCATGTGGCCTGTGCCTCGCCTTCTATCCTTGCCTCCTGTGAGGAGAGGCATCAAGAGATGGACAAAGAGAAAATGTTTTTAAACAAGAGATGAGGACAGCCCCGCCATGCCTATTGGAACATGGCTCTAGGAAACGTGAGTCTGTCAAGACCAGACCCCTCTAGAACCTCAGCTGACCCCATACACTCAACTGAGGGTACCTGGCAGATGGTCACAATTAGCCCTGCCACCAGCTTCTGGAAGGACACAGGGCTGAATGCCAGGGCACTGCTGGCTGGACCATCCCATCCCAAATGTTCTCAGCAGCACAGTCCAAGAAGGTGCCTTCCCCAGAGAACTCTCCAGGGCTCCCGGGCCGAATGAGGCCCTTGAGTGCTTTATCACAGAAGCAAACACACAACACACCAACTTACATTTCTGTCTCCATAGATTTCTTTCCTTTCCAATTTTATATGTATCTCTTATTCTGTTAAGGGTCCAGTGGTATTTTATTGTACTTTTAACGATAACAGTAACATTCAGCCCGACACTATCTTCCTTCGCTTAATGGATTATTTTCAAACTCTGAAAGGAATATATTATTATCCCCATTTTCCAGATAAGAAGGAAGGCTTATACATGTTACATACCTCATTTAAAATCAAAAGTTAGTAACTGGCAGAGCCGAAGTTTGACCCAGATCTGAAGACTCTGCAGCACACACTCTCAGTGTGATATTAACTTTCCTGTGTCAGCTATCCAAGATCTGAAAATGTATGTACCTATATATGCACATCTATACATATTAATACAAATAATATACACGTATACTGTAGGAAAAACAAATACTTTTTCATGTTACCACATATTATAAAACAGATTGACAAGAGAAAAGCACACATATGTATTTAACACAAATTTTATATAATGTGAGAGCCTTCAGAAATAAACACCTCCCAAAACAAGAGAATGCATGCGTTTTTCTGCTGAGGTCTGATGAAGAGTGGACAGCCGCGGGGAAGTGTGATTGGACATAAGGGTTGGATCTAATGGCAATAAACTGGGGATGGAGTTAACAAGGCCCTGTTTGTTCAGATTCTGCTTGGTGTTAAGATGTCTTCAGAGATAAGGGTGCTCCTTCCCTCCAGGTAGAGGAAGGGCATCTCTGGAATGAGGGTCTCATGACCTGCTTCAGGGGAAAATGATGTGGGGGAAGTGAGAGCAATCTTCCTGCTTCTGCTGTTTTCTCAAATGCCAAGGTGCTATGTTTTGGAATAGCGTGTCCTTAACCATATCAGTGCTTACACACACATACACTTGCATGCACGTACGTGCATGCGCACCACCCCCCCTCCACACACACACAGAGTATGGTCGGATATAGGAACGATTGGAAAGAATTAAGAGTGCTATACACTGGGCAATGTTGTATGGAGCAGGGTATAGAAGGTGCATATGAGGCATGAAATGTACTTATTGCAGGTGGGGAATGTTAATACCTCGTGCTCCGAATGTCTCACAAGGACCCTAGTAAGAGGGGGTGGGGCTGAGCATCTGTTTGCTGTGGGTCTTTCTGTGCATGCGGGCTGACAATAAAGCTGTTTGCACAGCATAAGCTCACATTAGAAAATGCAGACCACTGGCTGTCTCTCCGACTGTCTGTGTGGTGTTTGCACACAGATAAGTACAAGGAGCCTAAGCGTGTCTGTCCTGGAGGCGAGCAGAAGGACAGAGGTTGTCGGAACAGAAACATCCCACTCTGTGCCTGCCAGGCAGTGCACCTGGGCTCTAAGCATTTTCATCCGAGCTGGACTAGATGCCTTTGCCTCATCCATGACAGGAAAACAAGCTGGCTGTTGGATACAGCACCGAAGGGTGGACATTTCATTTTAAAAAGATAAACAAATGGTTCACTGCTCTTGTCCCTTCTCCCTGGTGTTTCTCATGCCTGGACAGCCTTCCTCATCAATGTAAACTCTTTCATTCCCTCAGAATCTTGCTGAAAACATCTTCGCTCAACCACCTGGGATGGACTGCCTCCTGATATGGCATGGGTTGGGGGTGTCTGTACATTTGTTTCTCTGTTCATCATAATATTCAGTGGACTCTTACTTTCATAGGCATGTTGTGCTGTGGAATCCTCCATGAACACTCCTGTGTTCTATTGTCTTAAATGATAACATCTCCAGAGCACATCACACTGCAGACCTCATCGACACCCCTCACATCCCCTCCTATCTCTGTGCCCTTTGTCACACTTGGTCACGTCACCCTCCACACAGACTCTCACACTTTCCCCTTCTCTTACCTCTCTATGAGATCAATTTCTTTTGTTTACTTATTCATTCCACCGCAGAAGTTTACTGAACACCCTGTATATGAAAGGCACCGTTCTAGCACTACGGATACAGCTGAGAACAGAGCAGACACCACTTCTGAGGGGGCAGGCAGTAAGGAAGATAACTGAAATATGTCAGCTTGTGAGAGGGCCAAGGAGAGGCGTGAAGTGGAAGGGGATAGAATGCATCGGAGGCACGGCAGTGCCACATGGGTGTCTGGAAAGGCCTTGCCGAGCTGGCAGGTGAAGACAGAATTGCAAGAAATGAGCGAGTGACCCATGCGTTCACCAAGGGAAGAGCCTCCAGCACCAGCAGACGGCAAGGGTCCAGGCCCTGGGTGGGAGCACACCTGGCCAACAGGAGGACAAAGGAGGTGCAGGTGCCCAGAGCGGAAGGAACGGTGAGAGAGAAGACAAGGCAGGAGGGGTATGGAGCAGGGAAGCTGTCAGTCATGCAGGCTTGAAGGGGATTTTGAGGACTTCGGTTTCTACTGAGTGAGATGGGGAGCTATGGGGGATTTTCACCAGGCACGTGTTAATAGGATCTCTGCATTCCAGAGACTAACCTGAAGGAGGGGGAGGGGAGAAGCCACAAGACCCACCAGGAGGCCACTGCAACACTCTCGCTGAGAAACAGTAGCAGTGAGGTCCACAGTCCTGGCAGTGGAGGTGCTGAATCCTAAAGAACAGGCCTCTCTATTGGAGAGAAATGGAGCCAAAGGTGACTCCAAGGGTCTTTGAACTGATCAAGTGGAAGAACAGAGTTGGCATTTGCTAAGATGATTCGTGATTAAAAATCACTTTCCAAGCCCTGCTAGTTTTATCTCTTAGGGATTTCTAGACTCTTTTTCTTTTATCCCTAAGACAATTTCCCTAATTTATCCACCCATTGTTTCTCACCAGGATTAGTGCAGCAGATCTCTAACTGATTCCCCGTCTGCTAATTGTTCCCTAATGTGGCATCATCACAGAGTGAGCTATGTCAAATAAAAATCTGGCAAAATTACTCCCAGACTAAAATCACCATCCACCACCATCAACCACTCTGCCTACAGGGAAAGTTCAAGATCCTTCACATGGCTCATAAGACCTCCCTTATCTGGTGTCTACCTATCTGTTCACTCTTGTCTATCAACACACCCTTCTTCGGAATTTGCGCTTAAACAACTTGAGGTCAACCACCCCACCCCAACACAAACACACATATAGCTGCCTGGGCCATGTCTCATCTCTGTCGTTGCTTCTCTGTGGCTTCTGCTACAATGCTCTTCCTACCAACTGTTTGCCTGTAACTCCTACAGGCCCTTGATAAGACATCTGAGGCTTCACTTTCTTCAAGAATCTTCTTTAATTGCCCCATTACCCAATGTGTGCATCCATACTCCATGCTGCCATAATCACTGTGCAGCCTCCATGGTTAGGCTCGCCACATGCTTGCTGAGATGCTATTTCCATATTGTTGCTTCCATGGAAGCTGGGCTTGAGGGTAAGGGTCATGGCTTATTCATCTCTTTATCCTGAGTTCCCAGCCCAGTACAAAGTCAGGGATTCATACATAATTGAGAAATGAGTGAATCAAAAATTATTGGCTGGACTACAGTTTTGAGAGGAAAGTTACATATTTGATTTTAATAATTTTGCATTCTGTAATGATACAAAAAATAAAGTTTCAAAAACAAATATTTATGAAGTGCAGCTTTTGAAAATATAATTTCACTTAGCTTCTCATCCAGGAAGTCTCAACAAATCGCCTAATATACTTAAGGATGTATACTAAGTTTGAATTCTATTTCATAGCTGCTTACATGTAGATTGATAAGTTTCTGTATTGTATGAATGTGTATACGTATATATGAGGGAAAAAAAAGAAAGAGATCTCTCCTCAATTCCAAGCTTCTTGAAGGCAGGAGATTTTGTCAGCTACACTTATCCTACACTGGGAAACTTATGAATCTACAGAGAGGAAACTTAAAACAAACATTATGAATTACTAGAGGAATGCCTTTCTCACTGGCAGGAGATTTTATTGAAATATTTGCCAAGTGACTTGAAACAACTTAGATGAAAACCAGTCCACCTCCACCTCTAGAGCTCAGAAGTACCAAAATCTGTCTTGCTGGGAAATCAAGCTGGGAATTTCTTTAAGAATTGTATGTACATTGTGTGAAAATGTGCAAATATGCTTCCAACACAGGAGAGTAGTCTCTCAAAACCAAATTGCAGCCTGTAAGCGTCTCCTTGGGCCAAAGTCCTAGGGCAACTCAATTGCTGACTTTATTTTAAAAAACAGGTAAACATATAGCAGAAAAAGCATTTAATAAAGTATCAGGACACACACATGGATACCCATGTTTCAGAATAGCTCTTCTTGCTGGGTTAATATTCTCTGCTGTAGTTGGTAACACAAATCTTAGCAATGGAAAAAGCAAAAAAAAAAAAAAAAAAAAAGTCAAAGGGTCAATCTGAAGACATAACAAAAACCAATGTAGGCTGGGTACAGTGGCTCACACTTGTAATCTCAATGCTTTGGGAGTCCAAGGCAGGAGAATAGCTTGAAATCAGGAGTTTGAGGCTGCAGTGATCTTTGATCTCACCACTGCATTCCAGCCTGAGTAACAGAGTGAGAGCCCATCCGCACAAAAAAGTTAAAAATTTAGCCCAGTGTGGTGCAAGAGTCTTGCCCTGTTGCCCAGTTCAGGCAACAGAGCAAGACTCTGACTCAAAAAAAAAAAACAAAAAATGGCAGTAAGACAGAAAGAGAAGCCATGGAGGATCATAAAGAAGCACTATCCCCTTTAAGAGATGAATAAAGACTTTAGAAATTTCAATTACTTGTTAGATGTTGGACTTAGTCTTGAAAAACAACAGAGCTCTGAGGCTGACCCACATAGAGCCTGGGAATATATTCCGTTTGAGCTCTAGAGGTGAGAGGGCATAGGAAGTACAGATACAAGGTTCACAATTTGTATTTTTAAAGATTTGCAGCAGTTTTTTTTTTTAATTTGTTTGCTTGTTTCTGATTCTCTCCTTCATTCTCAGAAGACAGCCCCTGTCTTTGTTCTACAAGAAGATTGTGGGAATAAAACAGATTCTGTGGGGTCATTTAAAAAGTCCCCAATAGTGATGGTTAAGTAGAGGGACTTCGACTGAGGTCAAAGCAGAGATACAAATCTAGAAACTTCTCAATGAGCAAGCGGTATTTGTTCCCTGGGTGGAGGCAGCAAAGCCACCCAAGGTTGATTCTGGGGCCTTCTTTTTAGAGGCCCTGGTGATTTTGTCATTGGGGTTAAATTTACAAGAGACTGGGCACATTCCTGGGGACTCCAGCCCACTTGGCAGAAAGAGCTAGAAGACGGTTTCTGACGATGGAAGATGCACTAGTTGCCAACCAGAAAAGCAAAAGCCAGGAAGCACAAATGGAGATGTGACCAGAGGGAGAGGACAGAGACGGGAAGAGAAGGTGCTGATTAGGAAAGAGAAGAAAGGATAAAATGGATAAAATTCAGAAGCAGCACTTAGTAAAGACTGTCAGAAGCCTAGAAAAGGAGAAAAAAGAGAATCAGTTGAGGCTGAAACAAAGTTTCTTACAGAAAGTGACTCAGGCAGGGAAGGCTTAGGAAGAACAATTTGAAGCGGGCCTGACCACAGAATCTAGAGATGAGAATTGGTAACCCAGGGCTCAGGGGAAGCTCCAGTTTCAAAGCAGGTTTGTGTCTGAATGACAGATATATGGCTTAGTCATAGACGCTGGTAGGCATACGTCACCTGGGCATCCTTGTTTTTCTGATTTCCAAACTGTGAGAATGTGAGGCATGGAAGAAAATGCATGTCAAGGCTGTGATCTCCAAGTTTGGATAAAAATATGAATACCTGGCCAGGCACGGAGGCTTGCACCTGTAATCCCAACAATTTGGGAGGCCGAGGTGGGCGGATCACTTGAGGTCAGGAGTTTGAGACCAGCCTGGCCGACATAGTGACACCTCATCTCTACTAAAAATACAAAACTTAGCCAGGCATGGTGGCGTGCACCTGTAATCCCAGCTACTCTGTAGGCTGAGGCAGGAGAATCACTTGAACCCAGGAGAGGCACAGTTTGCAGTGAGCTGAGATTGCGCCACTGCACTCCAGCTGGGCGACAGAGCAAGGCTCCTTCTCAAAAAAAAAAAAAAAAAAAAAAAGAACACCCACTTATCCCCCAGGAGGGTGATGACAGATGATTAGCCTCAAGATCATGCACTGCTCTTTTGAGGGAACTCTGATCTTTCAGCCACAGGTATTAGCTCCACAGAGAAGGCTCTGCAAATCACCTTGGTGCCAACCATGAGGCAGCATTTGTGCACTGGGTACAAAGAACCCATTATCCCATTGGCCTCCGTGAAGGGACTCAAATGGCAGTCCCATTATTCTGACAACAGCAAAAAACACTCCACTTCCTTGAGACTGGCCTCTTCCTGAGCCTCCTTCATGTCAGCTTAACTCTTTCTTTTGCCTCCTGTGGTTTTTCCTGGAATAATTTTCTCTCTGCCACTCCGAATTCTGCTCTTTCTTCAATAAGCAGAGTGAGCACTGTCTCTTCCTGGATGATTATTAAATAGTTCAACTCCTGACAACATGCCAGTATGGCTTTGGATCCAGGCCATACCATATATTCCACCTTGTTCAGATCGCTTATGAGCAATAGATGATGCTTTGAGCAAATTTCTTAACTCTTCTCATTCTCAATTTATCATCTGCAATAAAGGTTATCAACCAACCTATACTTTATAGCCACATACTAGGCTGGTTATTAAGTTCCTAATGATTTTCTCAGTGGGCACCCCTACTTACCTGCTTTTTAGGGGAAAATACTCACTTCCCATACCCTTCAGTCTAACGTGTGGCCTGAATGGGAATGGCAATCTTCTTATGACCTTCCTTTGCTATTCATTGTGTTTAGTCTTAGACTTGTTTAGTGTTTAGACTTGATAGAATGAAAGCCAATCTATGTCTTTACTGAGAATTTTCTTAGAGCTGAGGGAGAAACCTCTTACACTGATGGTAAAGACGTAAATGTATCAGCCATGGGCTGCTTTATTTCTTTGTCTCTTACATGTGAAAAAAAAAGTTTGTATGTAGTAGATAAGAGTGAGGCAGCGAAGGTGAAATGGAAGGTGGAGAAAAATGACATGGAGAGAGAGACTGAAATAAGAAGAAGAAGAAGAAGAAGAAGAAGAAGAAGAAGAAGAAGATCATGAAGAGGAAGGAGAAAGAGGGGGAGGGGAAGGGGGAGGACAGAGGAGGGGGAAGTGGAGAAGAAAGAGGAGGAGGAAGAGGAGGAGGAGGAGAGAAAGGAGAGAAAGAGGTGAGCAAGGATAAAAGATGAGAGAGAGGGAGAGAGAAGCAGAAAGAGAGAAGGGAGAAAGAGAGAGAATGGAGAATAAGAGAGAGAACAAGAATGAGAAAAAAGGAGAATCCTAACAGTGTACATATCTCTAGTTCCAGTCACTCTTGCTGGAGGATCTGCCCTACATTCTTTCATCTTATGATCTACTTGTGTTAATTCTTCTTTTTACTTAAGCCTATTTCTTACAATCAAGATTCATGAGTACCTGAGTGGGTAGTTCTAAACACTACATTCTATGATGACATGTTAAATGGTTAGCACATTGGCAGCCTACAGTTTAAGCATTCAAAAACGGTAGTTATTTTATCCTTGTCATCCATCTTTGTGTGAAGCTGTAGAGCATGGTGGTTAAATGCCTGCATTCTGGACACCAACTTCTTAGGTTCCAATCCCAAATCTACTCATTAGTATCTGTGTGATCTTGGGCAAGTTATTTCTGTGTGCTTTATAGTCTTGTCTATAAAATGTCTATAGATTGAGTAGTTCAATATTTTCCAGGCACTTAAAATATTATTGTTATCATTCCTATCTAAACTATGAAATTAGATTAGTTTACAATCTAATCTAAACATAGTTTAGATTCTAGTATCCCCTAGATACTAAAGGATACTAGAATCAGAAGTTTCTTTTTTTTATTATTGTACTTTAAGTTCTAGGGTACATGTGCACAACGTGCAAGCTTGTTACATATGTATACACGTGCCATTTTGGTTTGCTGCACACATTAACTCGTCATTTACATTAGGTATTTCTCCCAGTGCCATCCCTCCCCCATCCCCCCACCCCATGACAGGCCCCGGGGAGTGATGTTCCCCACCCTGTGTCCAAGTGTTCTCATTGTTCATTTCCCACCTATGAGTGAGAACATGCGGTGTCTGGTTTTCTGTCCTCGAGATAGTTTGCTCAGAATGATGATTTCCAGCTTCATCCATGTCCCTGCAAAGGACATGAACTCATCCTTTTTTATGGCTGTATAGTATTCCATGTGTATATGTGCCACAATTTCTTAATCCAGTCTATCATTGATGGACATTTGGGTTGGTTCCAAGTCTTTGCTATTGTGAATAGTGCTGCAATAAACATACTTGTGCATGTGTCTTTATAGTAGCATGATTTATAATCCTTTGGGTATATACCCAGTAATGGGATCACTGGCTCAAATGGTATTTCTAGTTCTAGTTCCTTGAAGAATCACCACACTGTCTTCCACAATGGTTGAGCTAGTTTACACTCCCACAAACAGTGTAAAAGCATTCCTATTTCTCCACATCCTCTCCAGCACCTGTTGTTTCCTGACTTTAATGATCACCATTCTAACTGGTGTGAGATGGTATCTCATTGTGGTTTTGATTTGCATTTCTGTGATGACACCAGTGATGATGAGCATTTTTTCATGTGTCTGTTGGCTGCATAAATGTCTCCTTTGGAAAAGTGTCTGTTCATATTCTTTGCCAATTTTTTGATGGGGTTGTTTGATTTTTTTCTTGTAAGTTTGTTTAAGTTCTTTGTAGATTCTGGATATTAGCCTTTGTCAGGTGGGTAGATTGCAAAAATTTTCTCCCATTCTGTAGGTTGCCTGTTCACTCTGATGGTAGTTTCTTTTGCTGTGCAGAAGCTCTTTAGTTTAATTAGATCCCATTTGTCTATTTTGGCTTTTGATGACATTGCTTTTGGTGTTTTAGACATGAAGTCCTTGCCCATGCCTATGACCTGAATGGTATTGTCTAGGTTTCCTTCCAGGGTTTTTATGGTTTTAGATCTAACATTTAAGTCTTTAATACATCTTGAATTAATTTTTGTGTAAGGTGTAAGGAAGAGATCCAGTTTCAGCTTTCTACATATGGCTAGCCAGTTTTCCCAGCACCATATATTAAATAGGGAATCCTTTCTCCATTTCTTGTTTTTGTCAGGTTTGTCAAAGATCAGCTGGTTGTAGATGTGTGCTGTTATTTCTGAGGTCTCTGTTCTGTTCCATTGGTCTATATCTCTGTTTTGATACCAGTACCATGCTGTTTTGGTTACTGTAGCCTTGTAATATAGTTTAAAGTCAGGTAGCATGATGCCTCCAGCTTTGTTCTTTTTGCTTAGGATTGTCTTGGCAATGTGGGCTCTTTTTTGGTTCTATATGACTTTAAAGTAGTTTTTCCAATTCTGTGAAGAAAGTCATTGGTAGCTTGATGGGGATGGCATTGAATCTATAAATTACCTTAGGCAGTATGGCCATTTTCACGATATTGATTCTTCCTATCCATGAGCATAGAATGTTCTTCCATTTGTTTGTGTCCTCTTTTATTTCATTGAGCAGTGGTTTGTAGTTCTCCTTGAAGAAGTCCTTCACTTCCCTGGTAAGTTGGATTCCCAGGTATTTTATTCTCTTTGTAGCAATTGTGAATGGGAGTTCACTCATGATTTGGCTCTGTTTGTTATTGGTGTATAGGAATGCTTGTGATTTTTGCACATTGATTTTGTATCCTGAGACTTTGCTGAAGTTGCTTATCAGCTTAAGGAGATTTTGGGCTGAGACGATGGGGTTTTGTAAATATACAATCATGTCATCTGCAAACAGGGACAATTTGACTTCCTCTTTTCCAAATCGAATACCCTTTATTTCTCTCTCTTGCCTGATTGCCCTGGCCAGAACTTCCAACACTATGTTGAATAGGGATGGTGAGAGAGGGCATCCCTGTCTTGTGCCAGTTTTCAGAGGGAATGCTTCCAGTTTTTGTCCATTCAGTTTGATACGGGCTGTGGGTTTGTCATAGATAGCTCTTATTATTTTGAGATAAGTTCCATCAATACCTAGTTTATGGAGAGTTTTTAGCATGAAGCGCTGTTGAATTTTGTCAAAGGCCTTTTCTGCATCTATTGAGATAATAATGTGGTTTTTGTCTTTGGTTCTCTTTATGTGATGGATTATGTTTATTGATTTGCATATTTTGAACCAGCCTTGCATCCCAGGGATGAAACCAACTTGATCATGGTGGATAAGCTTTTTGATGTGCTGCTGGATTCGGTTTGCCAGTATTTTATTGAAGATTTTCGCATCAATGTTCATTAGGGATATTCTAAAATTCCTTTTTTTTTTTTTTTTTTTTTTTTGTTGCTGTGTCTCCAGTATCAGGATGATGCTGGCTCATAAAATGAGTTAGGGAGGATTCCCTCTTTTTCTATTGATTGGAATAGTTTCAGAAAGAATGGTACCAGCTCCTGTTTGTACCTGTGGTAGAATTCGGCTGTGAATCCATCTGGTCCTGGATTTTTTTTGGTAGGCTATTAATTATTGCCTCAATTTCAGAGCCTGTTATTGGTCTATTCAGGGATTCAACATCTTCCAGGTTTAGTCTTGGGAGGGTGTATGTGTCCAGCAATTTATCCATTTCTTCTAAATTTTCTAGTTTATTTGTGTAGAGGTGTTTATAGTATTCTCTTATGGTAGTTTGCATTTCTGTGGGATCGGTGGTGATATCTCCCTTATCGTTTTTTATTGCATCTATTTGATTCTTCTCTCTTTTCTTCTTTATTAATCTTGCTAGTGGACTATCTATTTGGTTAATCTTTTCAAAAAAAAACAGCTCCTGGATTCATTCATTTTTTGAAAGTTTTTTTGTGTCTCTATCTCCTTCAGTTCTGCTCTGACCTTAGTTATTTCTTGCCTTCTGCTAGCTTTTGAATTTGTTTGCTTTTGCTTCTCTAGTTCTTTTAATTGTGATGTTAGGGTGTCGATTTTAGATCTTTCCTGCTTTCTCTTGTGGGCATTTAGTGCTATAAATTTCCCTCTGCACACTGCTTTAAATGTGTCCCAGAGATTCTGGTACATTGTGTCTTTGTTCTCATTGGTTTCAAAGGACATCTTTATTTCTGCCTTCATTTAGTTGTTTAACCGGTAGTCATTCAGGAGCAGGTTGTTCAGTTTCCATGTAGTTGTGCGGTTTTGAGTGAGTTTCTTAATCCTGAGTTCTAATTTGATTGCACTGTGGTCTGAGAGAAAATTTGTTGTGATTTCTGTTCTTTTACATTTGCTGAGGAGTGCTTTACTTCCAACTATGTGGTCAGTTTTGGAATAAGTGTGATGTGCTGCTGAGAAGAATGTATATTCTGTTGATTTGGGGTGGAGAGTTCTGTAGATGTCTATTAGGTCTGCTTGATGCAGAGCTGAGTTCAAGTCCTGGATATCCTTGTTAACCTGCTGTCTCATTGATCAGTCTAATATTGACAATGGGGTGTTAAAGTCTCCCATTATTATTGTGTGGGAGTCGAAGTCTCTTTGTAGGTCTCTAAGGACTTGCTTTATGAATCTGGATGCTCCTGTGTTGGGTGCATATATATTTAGGATAGTTGGCTCTTCTTGTGAATTGATCCCTTTACCATTATGTAATGGCCTTCTTTGTCTCTTTTGATCTTTGTTGGTTTAAAGTCTGTTTTATCAGAGACTAGGATTGTAACCCCTGCTTTTTATTTGCTTTCCATTTGCTTGGTAGATCTTCTTCCATCACTTAATTTTGAGCCTATGTGTGTCTCTGCACACGAGATGGGTCTCCTGAATACAGCACACCGATGGGTCTTGATTCTATCCAGTTTGCCAGTTTGTGTCTTATAATTGGGGCATTCAGCCCATTTACATGTAAGGTTAATGTTGTTATGTGTGAATTTTATTCTCTCATTATGATGCTAGCTGGTTATTTTGCCCGTTGTTGATGTAGTTTCTTCCTAGCATCAATGATCTTTACAATTTGGCTTGTTTTTGCAGTGGCGTGTAATGCTTCTTCCTTTCCATGTTTAGTGCTTCCTTCAGGAGCTCTTGTAAGGGAGGCCTGGTGACGACAAAATCTCTGAGCATTTGCTTGTCTGTAAAGGATTTTATTTCTCCTTCACTTATGAAGCTTAGTTTGGCTGGATATGAAATTCTAGGTTGAAAATTCTTTTCTCAAGAATGTTGAATATTGGCCCCCACTCTTTTCTGGCTTGTACAGTTTCTGCTTTTAGTCTGATGGGCTTCCCTTTGTGAGTAACCCGACCTTTCTCTCTGGCTGCCCTTAAAATTTTTTCCTTCATTTCAACCTTGGTAAATCTGACAATTATGTGTTTTGGGGTTGCTCTTCTTGAGGAGTAGCTCTGCGGTGTTCTCTATATTTCCTGAATTCGAATGTTGGCCTGCCTTGCTAGGTTGGGGAAGTTCTCCTGGATAATATCCTGAAGAGTGTTTTCCAGCTTGGTTCCATTCTCCCCGTCACTTTCAGATACACCAATCAAACGTAGATTTGGTCTTTTCACATAGTCCTGTATTTCTTGGAGGCTTTGTTCATGTCTTTTTACTCTTTTTTCTCTAAACTTCTCTTCTCATTTCATTCATTTGATCTTCAATCACTGATACCTTTTCTTCCACTTGATCGAATCAGCTATTGAAGTTTGTGCATGCATCACATAGTTCTCGTGCCATGGTTTTCAGCTTGATCAGGTCATTTATGGTCTTCTCTACACTGTTTATTCTAGTTAGCCATTAGTCTAATCTTTTTTCAAGGTTTTTAGCTTCATTGTGATGGGTTCAAACATCCTCCTTTAGCTCAGAGAAGTTTGTTATTACTGACCTTCTGAAGCCTACTTCTGTCAACTCATCAAAGTCATTCTCCAACCAGCTTTGTACCATTGCTGGTGAGGAGCTGTGATCTTTTGGAGGAAAAGAGGCACTCTGGTTTTTAGAATTTTCAGCTTTTCTGCTCTGGTTTCTCCCCATCTTTGTGGTTTTATCTACCTTTGGTCTTTGATGATGGTGACCTACAGATGGGGTTTTGGTGTGGATGTCCTTTTTGTTGATGTTGATGCTATTCCTTTCTATTTGTTAGTTTTCCTTCTCACAGTCAGGTCCCTCAGCTGCAGGTCCGTTGGAGTTTGCTGGAGATCCACTCCAGACACTGTTTTCCTGGGTATCACCAGTGGAGGCTGCAGAACAGCAGATTTTGCCGAACAGCAAATATTGGTGCCTGATCCTTCCTCTGGAAGCTTTGTCTCAGAGGGGCACCCGGCTGTATGAGGTGTAAGTCAGCCCCTACTGGGAGGTGTCTCCCAGTTAGGCTACACAGGGGTCAGGGACCGACTTGAGGAGGCAGTCTGTCCATTCTCAGGGTTCAAACACTGTGCTGGGAGAACCACTGCTCTCTTCAGAGCTGTCAGACAGGGTCCTTTAAGTTTGCAGAAGTTTCTGCTGCCTTTTGTTCAGCTATGCCCTGCCCCAAGAGGTGGAGTCTACAGAAGCAGGCAGGCCTCATTGAGCTGTGGTGGGCTCCACCCAGTTCAAGCTTCCCAGCCACTTTGTTTACTTACTCAAGCCTTTCTACTCAGACCTTTCTTAAATACAGGAATTTTGTCTTAATTCAACTTGGTATATCAAGTCTCACATGTAAAATGCATAGTAGGCCTTCAGTAAATATTGAATAAATAACTAAAGAATTTTCTTTTATGAAATGCTGTTTAATACGGGCTAGCTTTCGCTTCCCAATTAGATCCTTTGTAAGGATAGATGACAGGTCCAATGCTAGGGACATTGTAGGAACTGTATAAGTAGCATTTGCCTGATTTCTGCGCCCTATCTGAAGAACAAAAAGGATGCACTGAAGGCATTTTTGGGTCATTGCCCTTGTTGCCTCTCTGCTTTCTTGACAATTCTCTAGCAGTTCCTCAGAAGCAAATGGGAAATGCTACATGGTGGTGACATAGCTACTTAGTCCCATTCCCCAAAGCCCTGGTCTTTGGATGCTAAGTGAGGCTGTTCTTAGATTTTTCTCCAAGCAAGTGCTTTGTGAAATACTAGGGATCCTTTGAGATGACAATCATGGGGTACCCTAGGGCGATCTTACCCTGAAGAGTGGTTATGAGATGGTCCTCCGTGTCCACTGGGGACTGTCAAAGACAGCAGTGCAGAACAGCTACAGTATCCAAAGGAGGATGAAAAACAGCCTCCCCAGGGCACAGTGCCTCCATACCATCAGTGAATGCAGCCTCCGTCTCCAGCTGATTTCATCTAATGTGATAACACTCATGATAATAAATATTGTTAAAAATAAAAGTCACTCTGGGGATTGAGAATTACTGGGACAGGTGTTCAGAATGAGAAGAGTGCAGTAATTGGATGACATATTCATTATTGGAAATGCCTTTTAAAATCTATTGCATTTAAAAAAACAATACTTCAGCTGCTCTCTGGCCTTCCAAAGTCATTAGCTGGTGTTCTTTATCTGTTTGTTTTCCTCACTGAAGTGAGGTTTTTAATGTCACATAAGAACTAACTTGACTCGGTGCCAGTATTTCAGAGTGAATGATGAAGCCTTCTGAGGCTCACATATCACTCCCCATGATGTTTCTCCTCCATAGAGCTCGCAGTCGCTGCAGTCAGGTTAGGGCAAGCAGGGAGGGAGAGAGCGCAGTTACAATTCCTGCTAGACAACAAAGTCACAGAGGCAGGGGTGGGGCCACACTTTCCTCCAGTTCCTACAATCAGGCTGTTAAAGGGCTTTGAGGGAGGCCTAGGTGTCCCAACCCTCAGTCCACTCTCCCTAACAAGGGATGCAAATAATCAATAAACTGTTTCAGACAGTACCCTTCTCTGGTGTTTCTGAAGTCCTTCATCTGTGTTACAATTGGGAAAAGAGTATCTTGATGGCAGTAGTCCCATACTGGAAACTTCAAGGACTAAGGCCCCAATAGAACAACGAGCTCCCAATAGCATGCAGCAAGTTAGGAACTCAATTTATACTTGAAGTTGGCTTTGAAACATGCATTTAACATTTTTAAAAACGTTAGTTTCCAATTCTGCATGAATTATCCATGATTTGAATTTTCAAAGCTGTGTTTGCTTCTAGCCATGGGAGAAATCCTCACCATATTATAATGTGTGTGAGAAATTGGATTTGAGACCTTGCTTTGGCCTAGAAAATTTGCTCACCTTCTGCGGGGATCACCTACTATGTTCGTGCTGAGTTTCATCTTTTAAAGTGGCCTCATCAGGGTATTTTCTGAGTATCAGGGGAAATGTATGTATGAGTAGGGAACTGTATAGGTACTTTATCCCTATTTTGACACTGCATAAAGTTATCTGAGGAAGTCTTGGGCTAAAGCTTCATTTCTCAATTTCTAAAGGTAAATCTTTGGGTGTTATTTCCTTCTGAAAATACTCCTAGTGGGGTTGGAAGAATAGAGTGAAGAGTATCTATAATATTCTCCTATCCTTTTGAGAGAGTAGATCAAGCAAGTTATAGCCATATACTGAGAGTAGACACCCAGGAAATGTTGAAAATAAATAGGAAAATATCTCTCTTCCCACGGAGCTCTTAAGACAATGCAATGCACTTAAGACTGGAAACCATAAGATCAAAGAGGGCCTCCTAGAGACCATAAGATCAAAGAGGGCCTCCCAGAATAGCTTCCCTGTGGCAATTCATGGGTGCTAGCCTTAATGTGCCTAGATTTTAGAGATGCAGCAAAAGGACCAACCCCAGCCTGATGAGACACCTGCCATGGAGCAAGCTGAAGGCTGAAAGCGATGACACCTGTATCCTACTCTCCCTTCAACTATGAAATGCTCCTTATCTCTTGGCTCTCAATCATCATTCAAAATATGTTTTATAACATATTTCCTCAAAGAGAATTTCCCTGGAATCCTCCAGTCTATATTAGGTCACCTGTGTGTTTCTCTCGTGACATTTATCAAAACTGTAATGAGGTAGACTTGTGTGTGGTTGTTTGTGTACCATTCAACAGGCTAGGGCACAGAGGGCAGGCACCGTGTGTCTCTTGTCCCTACTCTATCCTCAGACCTAGTGCTGTGCCTGGCTTAAGGTAGGTACTCATTAAACATTTGGGAATAAAGAAACAAGGACAGAAAGTGTTGTCTCTCTTGGAAATAATGCCAAAGTCAATACTTAATATCAAAAAGTTAAAAACTACTTGATCCATAGGAAAACTACTTAGTCGCCTTGATTTGCCCCATACATAGGGACCTTTTACTTAAATAGAAGTGACTTCTTTACTGATGAGAACACTGTGGGAGAAGACAGTCCATAATGCCCAGAAAGATGGTACATGCAGGTCTTTTGTGCTCATCTGTCTCTGTAGTTCAGCTCTTTCCAATTGTCTTCACTAATGGCCACCTGTGGAGGAGGGGAAGGGAGCCTGGAAATGCAGGGCCGCCCTCCTCTTCCCTAGGCTGAACTGAAGTCCTCTGCAGCATGTGAGGTAGAGACAGCCAGAGTGTATCTCATCATGGAACAGCTTACAGGGCAAGGAACTCCCAATTGGCTGCTGAATAGTGTCTCGAATATACCAAAGAGGTAAATTAAATGCATTAATCTCTGTGAGAGTCACAATTGAGACATTCAGGGCTGCACAGAAATTTCCAACAATTGGCCTCATTTGCTTCAATAACAAATAAAAAGAGGAAGACGGGGGGCCAGGATGGGTATGGGCGGCCGTTTCCTGCTCTCCTTTTCCAGACGGGTAATCAAAATGAAGTTCCTCCCTGAGAATATGCATTTCATTTTATTCTGTACTTGAAAGCAAACACATTTGGCCCTTTCTCCTGTAATAAAGCAATTCCTTTCTCTGTTTTCATTTAAGAACATAAAGATGATGCCAATGACACCAAGAACCTGAAAGCTTCATTTCAGCTTCCTCTCAGCATAAAAAGGCAAATTTATTCTGCTTGAGATAGTTTTGTCCTGAGTACATGGCATTTGTTCTGCTAAACTCATGGAAGCTGCAGCTATATGGCTCTATGAATGTTTTTATTCCTATTTTTCAACCATTGAAAACTTCCTCCTCCCAAGTCATGCACTATGATTGAATCATATTTTATAAGAATTGAGAGAAAGTTCAGCACAAATCTAACAACAAAATGCATGATTTGGGGTCAATTGCAGAATTTAACCAAAAATATGAAATGGTGGGAAAGAACACAAGACTTACAATCACAAGATCTGGCTTCAAGCTCTGTCTATTTTGGGCAATTCTGACTGAGTCAGTTAATAGTAACAACAGAGTCTATCAGCACTTGCTATGCGCCAGTCACTAGTCTTTCCTTCCATTATTCCATTTAAGCTTCAAGACACTCCAGTGGAGTGGGACTATTACAATTTTGACTTCATATTTGAGAAAACAATCTCAGAAAAGTCCAGCAAATTGTCTCAGGCACACAGCATGTGAACGAAGGAGCCAAGAATTGGACTCAGGTCAACTGATTGAGAAGCCTCAGCTCTTAATCGCTATTTTCATTCCTTAGGGACTGAATTACCCTCTTAGGTATTTGATCTTCTTCTCGGTAATATCTAATAATGCCCCTCTCCCAGGAGGTTGGAAGAATCGGCTCAGAAAATACAAGTGCATTGGAAGTTATAAAAACAACAGAAAGGTAAGGCATTATTGTTATTATTATTAATATACAAGATAATAATATACAGGACTTACCAATCCATATACTGGAAAACATTCCACCGAGAGATCACTTTCTAACTGTTCATCAGGACGTAGGGACAGAATACACTCCTGAAGGCATGGCTGTGCTTCCCCTAAAAGGAATTTGTGTGGCACCCTGAGAGTCTCTTAGGGAAGAGACTTTATCCTAAGGCAGAAAATTAGGAGTCTGGGAGGTGGAGAAGGGTGTGAAACGAGGAATGGAGAGGGAATATTTTCTCTCCAGGTCATTTTTTTCTGGACCCACAGTGAAGACAGAATGGAAGCAATGGAACTGGGTTGGAGTGAGCTTTTTCAGGTTTTAAGGGGGCCAGAGTCAAAGAAGAAAGCTGATCTGGTGAAAGCCGGGGTCGCTACTCTAGGCTCTCGGTGCCCATCTGGTATCCCCTTGGCCCTCGATGTCCCCATGCATGTCCACAGGACCCCAGGGTAAGCACCTGAGATTCTCCACCCCACAGCCTTCTCTCCTGCCACTGGAGAGTGCCTTACCACAGAAGACAAGGAGCAAGTGCTGCAGGAGAGGCCCTCAGCCAATGACATCTGAGAATTGGAGGACAAACCCAACACCTCCTTCACCCCTGTGGTGAGACCACCAAGGATGCTCTAAGTGGTCTCCAAGAGGTCTTCAGACAGATAGAGCCCAGTTGCCCCAGGGATAACCTCATTAATAACATGCCTGTCATTAGGCTCTTCTTGTTCCTCTCTTCCCCATTCCTATTCCAGTGCTTCCTGAAGTCCCCCGTCTACATAAAATATTTACATTAAAATTCTTATCTCAGGTCTCCTTCTGGGGAAGCCCAACATAAGATGTAGAATGAGACTTATTCTATGTATTTCTGCTACTTCACAAGAAGCTTGATGATATGCTTCCAAAACCAGCAGCAAGGAGGACTTTGGTGACAAAAGGGTAAGGCCTATGGCAGGCTGTTTGCAAGGGACAGCACTGGGCCTTTGCTTCTTGCTGCTGGCAGCTGACAAGAAGTAACCTCCTTCCAAAGAAACCAGTATCCAAGGTGAGGGCTCTGGAGGTGCCAGGAGGTAAGGGCACCTTTCTTCTAGGAAACGGAGAGCTCATGTGACCCCAACCACTCGGCAAGCACAGTCATCCCATGAAGAGTCACCTGGAGGTACACAGGAAAATCTGGACCCTCTTCTAAACTCAAAATATGTGTTCTCAAAACTATTGTTTTGGAGGGCACCAATGTAATCTGTTAATATTTGTATCCTAATGTTATGCAGCTGGATATAAAGAATTAACATTTTTAGGGCCTGGCGTGGTGGCTTATGCCTGTAATCGCAGCACTTTGGGAGGCCGAGCTGGGCAAATCACTTGAGGTCAGGAGTTTCAGACCAGCCTGGTCAACATGGTGAAACCTTGTTTCTACTAAAAATACAAAAATTAGCCAGGCATGGTGGCACGTGCCTGTAATCCCACCTACTGGGAAAGCTGAGGCAGGAGAATCACTTGAACCTGGGAGGCAGAGGTTGCAGTGAGCCGAGGTTGTGCCATTGCACACCAGCCTGGGCGACAGAGTGAAACTGCCTTAAAATTTAAAAAAAGGCAGTTTTAGTAATGTAGCTATGTTTTATTTTTTATCTCATCCTTAATTGTTTCATAGAATAGTTCTTTTCCCAAATGAAAAAGAGAGAGAGAATATATTTTGGAGAGGGGAGGATCATGGATCTGAAAAATGAAATTCTCCCAAGGCTTTTCTTCTCACTAATCCTGAAGAGGAGCTGCAACACTTGGATTTTAATTCAGTCCATTAATAAATGAATTATGCAATTAGTTGATATACAATTAACTGGATTCACAATGCATGTAGAGCTAACTGGGTCAGTCTGCATCTGTATGACTGTAATGTGCCTAAATGAATTTGCCATCAAAGGACAGGCAGTGGAATGGGGAATCAAATTTGTCTCCGGCAAAGAATCATGCCTGCCAGCTGCCGAAAGTTCTGCAGATAAAGCCTTGGTCTGAGTTGGCAGGAGAAACAAAAGCAGCACAATGCAGGACCCCAAGTGGCACTCTCTCCATTATAGAAGCATTGTTCGCCCCAGATGAGCTTGGACAGAGATCAATACATCCTGAATCCTTCTGGGCAGAAAGCATGAGCAATTAGATTTGGATTGGGATCTATCAATCAATCACTCGCCAAAAGTGGTTCTGGTGGCACAAAATGAAAATCTCTTAGTGCAACATAGCCCTTCCCTGGGACCCACAATTTTGACTGACCCAGATGCAAAGTCAATCAAAATAGTCAATCCTGTGGTATCTAATTTCAGCTGGAAAATGTAAGCCAATAAAACATTCAATTGTGGTTTGTGGCTATGACCAATCAATCCATGTCCAGGAATTTGTCTTATAGTCAAGACTTTGGTGATCAAGTTAAGGCTGATATCAGAAGCTCACTGATACCTGGGGTCAAGGCTGGCTTGTGTGTGTGTGTGTGTGTGTGTGTATGTGTGTGTGTGTGTGTGTGTGTGTTTCCCTCACGGGAAGAGAGGAAATCTTATGGGAATTTTTTAATATAATGTACTTAATTTTGGTTTTGAATTCTTCAAAATGTTTTTGAGATTCCCAAGACTTCCTTCATCAGACTCTATACTTTAACAAGATCTCCACCTGATTCCATGTATCTTCTGTGAGAGAAGTATGACTGTAAAGCACTCCATATTCATAGGAATAATCACTGTAATCAAATAGGGCACTGACAGCTCTTCATGTTCGAGCAAGTTCTGTGATATGACAACTCATAACTGATATAATGATATGGACACTGCCATTCTTAGCTCCCTCACTAGACTGAGAAACCCTGAATGTGGGATCTGGTCTGGGCTTCACTACCAATTTGCTACATAAATTGCCCTACCTCTAACAGTTTGTTTTCTTCTTTATACAATGAAAAGGTTAAGCCAGAGTGCTAGTTCCCAACCTGCACTAACTCCATCTATGAATACAGTCATGAGGGGAGGCAGGGTAACGTGGTAGTGATGAGGATAGCATTGAAATTCAATGGTCCTTGGGTCAGGTTTGGGGTCAGTCACTTAATAAATGTGTGGCATTAAGGCATTTACTTAATCTTTCTCCATTTCAACTGTAAATTGCACACATTTCAAGTGCTCAGTTGCATGAATTTTGATGCATGTAAATTCCATGTAACCCAAACCTAATCAAAACACAGAGCATTTCCATCAGCCAACCACTCACTCCTCACCACCATGCTATACTAGCCTACCAATGGTATGCCATGGTGGTGGACATGGTGGAGTGGGTGATGGAAATGCTCCATTATCTTGATTGGGGGGTATTCACATGAAAACACATTTCTCAAAATTTGTAGACTATGCACTGGAGTTCTATAACTGTCTCTTTATCATATGTAAATTGTACCTCAAAAAAGTTGATCTTAAAAGAAAAAAAAGACACTTTGAGGTAGAGGAGTTCTTTAGCTCTCACTCCAAGAGTGGGTTCCCTATTGTAATTCCTAGAGCACAAACCCAAATTGTAGAGGGACAGGAAGAGGTGAATTGAAGTGTTAGAGCATAGGATAGGTATTTGTGAAAAAGTCATTAGATCTATCTATCTTTGTGGTTGACCCTGGCCAGTGCTTCATGAGTCATTATTATTTTTTCAGAGGGGGAATAAGGTACAACGTCTCCCATGACCCGCGAGTGAAGGTTGTCCTGACTCCCCGTGTGGTGAGCCCTCCTGGGGCAAAGGCATCAGAAGTCTCCAGGAAAGAGTAGAAAGCTCAGTCTCCCTTGCAGACCTGTGTGCCATCCTACAGGCCCCTCAGAGGGGAAATGAAATGAGAGAGACATCTTCAGCACACTTTCTCAGTGCTCAGAGGACTCACAAACACAAATGCTCACACACAAAAACAGCTACAGATTTAACCCCAAGGGTCAGATGTACAGAAGTGAGCAAATTGCTAAAATGAGTTGAAACACAGCCTCAAGACTTCTTACCTCAAGCTGTTAGTCTCTGACCTGGGTTTATGATCAGATCCAATTAGCAGGTGCTACATTAAAATTATAGAGCTACAAGGGCACCTTAGAGATCATCTAGTCCAGGGACTTCAGATTATTTTTAGCCATCAAATATTTTTTCAAACCAAATCTTATGCAGAGATGTAAATCAATAAAAGAGATAAACACATAAGTAATCCACTGGAAGCAGAAGTGGGGATTCCAGTGTCCCACCTACCACCATTCCACCGTGTTCTCTGAGAAATACAGCTCAATAAGCATAAATCCGACCCGATGCCCTCTTTTGATCGGTTAGGCAACTGAGACTCTGAGAGGTCATAGCTCTCGAGTTAGGCAGTGACAGAGGCAGATCTAGAGAACTCCTGACAACCAGTAAAAGAAAAAACTGCTTTTTCTGTTACACTAAGCTGCCTCGACTAACAGCACAGAAACCCATTACTCCGGGCCAAATGATTTGTTCCGTTCTTAGTCACTCCATGGAGAATCCTGAGAACTCCATGCAGAAGTCAGGCAGCTCAGATTTGCTTAGCAACCATGAGCCATCATTCACTAAGCATTTCTTCCCAGAGTCAGCACCCTAATTTAGAGAATCTTGTACTGCTCAGACTGGAAAGGAAAAGTGTATTTGCATCTCAAGAGGAAAGGGGGCCTGGAATAGGAAAGTGGGGAGAACAGGAGCGCTCCATGATGAAAAATGTATGTGGCCCCACTGTGGGGAGTTAGGGGCAGAATTCAGAGACAGAGTGAGACCTAGCTCTGCCTGGCATCCCAGAATCACCCACACGACTGTCTCAGCCTCCCACACTCTATCTCCCTTACACATAATATCCAAGCAAACCACAAACATCTAGAACCAGGGCCGCCAAGCTGGGCAAAAGCCACTATTACACCTTCTTCACATCCTGAAGAGATCCTCAACAGGCTTCTCCAAGAGCGAGCTCTCAGGTCAAAACAGAGCTGAGACACAGGGTGCCTCCAGCTGGTGCCTGCCACGGTGGCCCCGTCCAGCTGGGAAGAGCAGTGATTCTATTACTCAAAACCCAGGGACCTCACATCACCCAGGGGCCACTAGCCCTCTCTGATTTCCTTCTTCAACCACACTGGAGGGCAGAAAGTAGATTGCTATCCCTTCAGAGTTGGCCTAACAGCTCTGTGTGAAAGCTGTCTACGGAGTGTCAAAGCTCCTGCCTCACCTCCTGCCATTCCTTACTCTTTATTGAACTTTAAGGTAGGTCGCAGGTACTCTGGAAGAAGGAATAGATCAATCTAAATGAGTATGAATATGTTCCTAAAGTACCAATTCCTGCAATACTTATTGAAGTGCCCTAATGTTTGAACTCTGGAAGATGATAAAGTGTTCCCAAGGAGATGCCTTCAACCTTGGTGTTGCCCTCTCTGTGCCCTAATCTCTACCCTAAATCCCTTTTTAGAGACTGCAAATGCTTGAGCTTTGTCCATCTGTGGTCGGCTTCCCACAGTGCTGAGCTGAGAAGTAAAATGGACCCAAAATGACCCTATGAAGAGATGAAGATGCCTATCTTACTGTCGTGGAAGGATTTGGTGCTCACAGAGAACCAAATTCTCATATTTCCTTATAAATTGCTATCTTGAACAAATAGCTAATGAAAGTAGAAGTTCCCAAAAGGCATTACAGGATGAGCTAGCCACATTCCAAGGAGCATGGCTGGATTTACTCAAGTGCAGAATCAGCTGGGCCTGACTGGCCCCCACAGCCTTCATGGTTAATGAGTTTTCTGACGGCAGCAATGGCAGGAGCACAGAAAGCACCAGGTATCCAGACATGTGTTGTCCTATACAACAGCCAAAGCCACGTATTGCTGCTGGCTGCTGCTCTGGACAACACAGATTAAAGTACATCCCTATTATTGCAAGAATTCTGTTGCACAACACAGCTCTAGACTTTTGCTTAGTCACTTATTTATCTGTTGACAAATATCGAACACTAATTAGGCAGGTGCTAGTATTCTAAGCACTATGTCAGGTCCTTAGATTACAAGACCTAACTGGGGATGTTGGGAAAGGCTTCAGAGAGGTGGTGACTTACTTGACTCTCAAAGGTTGAATAGTAGTTCTTTACGTTAGGATGGGGTTGGGTAGACAGGGAGTACTTTACAGCAAATAGAACTAGGATATGTGTAGGAACTTCTCTCCCTCCCTTTGTTTCTCTGGACTCTGCCTTTGGTCAGTTCTCAGTACTTCTGCTGAATTCTTTTACTTAGCTACTGACTCTGCTCTCCAGATGGGTGACTTTGTTGAGCCTCAGTTTTCTTATTTGTAGAATGGGAGTAAGATACACTACACAAGATTATTTTCAGAAGCAAATACAGTATAGGGAGGTATATAGTACCATGAGGGACACATATTAGGAGTTTAATGAATATTAGCTCATCTTTCTCTCTTCACCAAATCCAAGGCTGGAGGTCCATGGGTACCACTCTCCACTAGGTTATTCTGTCCAGGCCCTGGCTGCAGAGTGCTATACCTTGTGGCTGCCTCATGATCTGCCTATGTGCTGGGCTAGAGTGCTATTGTTAATTGCAGCTATTTCCAGACCACAGTGAAGCTTTCTTTTCTTTTCCTTGCTTTGTTTTGCAGCAGGTGGTTCTCATTATTGTGCAGTGAGGTGGTGGCAGCAGACATACTGGCAAGTGCAATGCGATTTACACACCACGTGTCTCATGCCTAGGGGTTGTGGGCAAACTCTACTAGTCATGCAGCCTGGAATTTTCTCTGGTTAACCCTCAGTCTCCTAGGATTCGGCCTAGTGATGGGGAAAGGGATGGACTTTGAAATCAAAACAGTATGGCGCTCCAGCTCTGTGATTTATCAGCAGCCTAACCTTGCACAAGTTAGCAATTCTGTCTGTAATTCAGTTTCCTCATCTATTAAGTTTTTCAGTTTCCTCATCTATTTTGTGCTGCTTTAATAGAGTACCACAGACTAGGTGATTTATAATGAACAGAAATTTATTGGCTCAGAATTCTGGAGGTTGAGAAGTCCAAGATCAAGAGGTGGTATCTGGCAAGGACCTTCTTGCTGTATCATCATGGCAGAAAGTAGAATGGCAAGAGAGAGTGAGAGAGAGAGAAAAGGGGGGCAAACTCATTATTTTTTAAAGATCCCACTTCTGTAATAATGGTATTAATCCATTCATAACCATACAGCCCTTGTGGTCTAATCACTTCTTATCAGGCTCCACCTCTCGACACTGTTGCCTTGAGGATTATGTTTCCAACACATGCTTTTTGGGGGACATATGCAAACCAGAGCAGTGGACTACTACTCTTCAGTTTATAAGTCTGTTGTGGGGAGTGATATGATGACATACACCAGGCACCTACTACAGTCTAGCACTTTTATTCTATGTTGGTTTTTCTTCCCTTCTGGTTTTAGGAATTCAAAAATTCAAGAGTAGAGACAGCTCTCAAGAGACCATTGTGTATACTCAATAGTCGTGTACTCCTCACCTACTATGGGTCAGCACTTGTGTCTCCTGCTTTCTGGTTCTCACCAGAGACTATGAGAGAGATTATCATCTTGGTATGAAGGAAGATGGGGCTCAGAGAGGCGTGGCAATATCCCCAAAGTCACATTGCTAATAATGATGGAGCTGGGAATCTCATTTCCAGTCTCCTCTCTCTAAACTTACCCCCTCAGCCCCTTTCCCACCCAATCCACAACCTTGTTTCATGAGGAAAGAAAAGGGCAGGATGAGAGTGACTGGGTTTCTCTGCTGCAGGCATGTTGTGGATCCCACACCTAATATCATGGGGGAGCTGGAGAGGACCTTGGGCCACAGAGAGGGGCACTCATAGGAAAAGGCCTAGGTGGGGCCACATTGGGCACTTTAGCCAGACAACCTTCCCAAGGCAGAATGATTGGCTGAGCTATTTGCCAGAGGAGCTAACAGTCATGGAACAGCCTGGTAAATGAAATGGGAAAAACTGACAAATAAAATGACCAGATGAGAAAAGCTTGATCAGGAGGTAAAAGCACTGTATCCTTCTCCTGCCAGTCCCCTGAGCCCTCTTGCTTAGCCTAGTTAGATACCCAATTGTTTCCCTCCGTCCAGGCCCCACTTTATCACCCAGAGCGAATTGTGATTATCAAAACTTTCAGCCGCCTACTGCTGATTCACCCATCTCTCCTGCATCAGCAGAACTGGAGGAAATGTACTCCCCAGAGAATCCTGCCTCCGGCTCCGCTCCTGGAGGTGCTGGTGACGATGTCATGCCTGATATTTAAAGCACAGGTCCTGAAAACTCCACTTTCACATTCTATATATAGTGCCTCTTGTCCAATTTCCACTAAGTGCACATCTTATACAACATACCCCTTAGATATAGTGCCATGGCCTGGGATCTAATTTTTTGGGGTGCTGGGCCCCCAAGATAACTTCTTTTTGGATAAAGAAATAGGGCTAATCTTCACAAACAGGAGATTAGAGCAGGTAGCACTTTCAACAATGTGGAGGTTTTCATGGGGGCACACACATATCAATATGACCTATTTGCTAGTGATTGCTTCTCCAGTTTGTTTATCATGACAGGTGTCCATGTACTGTAAATAGTATGGATCCATTATATTTATCCTTTTTACATTTTTTACTTTACATATGTGAATATACAAATACTTTACAGGATAGGAATATATAAACATATAAATAGTTTGCATATATGCATCCATCTGTTTGTTTAGAGATTATAATCCCCATTTCCCAATAAGGAAACTGAGACACAGGGCAATAGCTATATAACTGGTTCCCAGTGAGACTAGGACAAAAGCATGATGAGTGGTCCTCAATCATTTCTTCACTCAACCAATATCTACTGAGTGTCTGCTGTGTAGCAAATGGGATGCTAAGTACTGGGGTTACAACAATGGACAAAACACTAAAAAATCAAAACAAAACAAAACAAAACCTTTTCTAGAATAGATTTGGGTGAGATGGACAATGAACACAATAAATAAGTAAACAGCATATTATGTTGGAAGGGGAGGAAGAGGGGCCAGCGAGTGGGAAATGGAGGGTCACTAGCCTCAGTGAATATAAGCACAGAGACTGAGGCCTTGGAGGAGGTGTTACTGCTATGCATTTTTCCATTTTGCATTTCCAACCCGAGCCACAAGTTGTGCATGGGAACACTGTCGGAGAAGATGAATGCGCGATGTGTCAGTAGCCAAGAATTCCTGGGCTTGCCCCATCCAGCAGCTGGGGTCACCTTGCCAGAGGGTGGCTTCTGAACGGTATAAGAACAGAGGCTGAAGCTGAGTCTAGGCATCGTTGTTCTTCGTCGGGGACCTGATTCTAGGACTCAGGAAACAAAGGGATGCCTGTGTCACCAGAAGAAAATCATAATGAGAACTGGGAATGCAAGCAGTGGGGCTGAAGTTTTAATTAGTGCAGGGGAAAATCAGAAGGGCTGCCCATTTCATGATGAGAGCAGCCTGGCCAGGGTGTGCGTCCCAGCCTCACTTGTGGACCCGATTCCTTGAGTGAAGGAAGTCTGGCTGTGCAGCCTGCCCGCTTTTTACTTCCTCTCACCTCCTGGCTGTCTGGTCCTTCTCTTTCCCTTGACACACACGTGCTCAGATTTACAACCTCCTCTTGGTGCCCTTGGGCCCATCAGTCCACACTGTGGTTTAACCCTTCTTCTTTCTGCCTCCAGTTCCCTTTCAACATCCCCCAACCTTTCTTCTTGCTCTCTTTTCTTATGCTGGAGCCAGGCCCACAGCCTGTCACCCATTTATCAATGCATTGGAACTGTAACTCAGGTATTGATCTGTGTTTGTTGGTTTTTTTCCTGTAAACTCGGGCTGTAAAGGTTTCATTAGCCCGCCTCACAGTCATTACGTCAAGTAATAGGAAACATCCATCTTCCTTGGGCTTCACTTCCGCACCCAATGGAGATCGGTTTGAAGAGCGTTAATCAAGCTATGAAAATCATTGGCAGCTCATTCCTTTATGATGAAAAAGCTGGTTTGCAGCCTCACTGGGTAGCAGAGGCCTGACACCTTAGATACCTACAGCAATTATGGGCTGTGTGGTTTCCTGCTTAGGGAGTCTATTCTTTGTCGAATGCCTGTATGCAAATCTCATTCTTTGCTTTAATGTGATTCCCTGAGTGGTGTGCAGTAAGAATGAGGCATAGATAAGGCCGGGCTTCTCTGCAGAATTGTGGGTGAAAAGGAGGGTTGTTGGTTACTTCCAAGGATCCCTGCCAAGGCCAGACCAGCACAGAGGTAGGAAAGATTTACCAACATGGTGTGATGCATGCAGGTGAGAGCTTGAGTATCACCCCTTTGCCCACCTCTTCCTTCCACCCAGGACGCCTTCCACCCACCCTTCAGATGGAAGCAAATCAGCTACTTAGTTGGGGTAACAAAATACCCAACTATACGCAACACTTTTACATATACCAAGTGTGCAGGGGCCAGAGCAAGTCCCTGGGGCAATAAGCACTAGAACAAGTAAAACTGGAGATTGGGAGTGCAAAAATCAGAAAAGAACTTGGAAGGCCATGTGCTGGGGAGGTGGGGTAGGGCAGAGCCTCAAGTGGCCTTAGTCTATAGGTCTCAGTGCACGGCCCCTGAACCAGCAGCAGCAGCACCACCTGGGAACTTGCGAGAAGCCGCAGACCTTGGGCCCCATTACAGACCTCCTGAATCAGACAGTCTGGAGTGCGGTGCATGGTCTGTGCTTTAAGAGGCCTTCCAGGTGATTCTGGTCCACTACCCTAAGCATAAAGGAGTCACATGACAGCATCAGGTAAGAAAAAGGAAAAACGAGGATGTTGAAAGGACAAATGTGAACATGGAAAACACAAAATTCGCCTCGGACTGGTCCTGTGAACACCAAAATGAGGACAAGTGATGTTCCGGGCTGCCTCACTGAGAGAAGAGGTTGGGTCTGGTAGAAAAAGGAAAATGCCATCCAGTGATTAGTGCCAGGCCCTAGAGCAGCAGTGCATAGGCCCTGAGACTGGTATTGCCTTGTACAAGTTATGCATGATGGGGGAAATTATGCCCTCTGCCTATGATTTATCATCTACAACAGGGAATGATGATAATAATAATACTTCCTTGAGAAGGTTCTTTAAAAAATTACAAGACTTAACACATGGAAAGAAGCCTTTAAACAGTGTCTGGCACAGAGTAAGTGCTGAATAAATGACAGCTATGGGTATCATTTCACACAGCTGCATAGAAGCACATAAAAGACAAGGGAGTAGCAAACAGAATCGATTAGCTGACCAAAATATAGTCAGATGAGTATGTACATTATGTTATATTAGTGTAGCAGAAGAGAGTTCATAATGCCCAAAATGAATCAAAGAAGCAAATGCACCAAGAAATAGATTGTTATTGAATCACAGGTTCATTTATTTATTCACTCAGCAAACATTGAGTAACACTCCAGGGGTGCACTGTGCACCTTGGGCAGTGCAGAGATGCTGAGAAGCAGGAGTCTAGTGAGACCCTAGGGTCATAAAGACATCAATAAATGACACTAAGCAGAGAGGTAGCTTCAGGTTAGGCCCAGAGATTGATGGGGATACCAGGAGGGGCATCTGAGGCAAACTGGGTGGCTTGGCTTCCTGGAGGAGGTGCCAGGGGGCACAGCAGGTACACAGGGCAACATGAACAAAAGGTACAGAATTGAGAAATGACAGCATGAAAGCAAAACAGATTGGGATAGTGGGAGCTTGGGCTGTGACCAGACGGTCACAAGGGAGCTAGGGCTGCAGAAGCATCGTGGTGGGTCTTACAGGCCAAATTCATGAGCTTGAACATTATCCTCCAAATCACAGGGAGGAATTAGGAGATTTAAGAAGAAGAGTGATCCATTCATGCTTTAGCTCTCTTTCTCTGAGCCATGCGGAGGTTGGGTTTGAAAAGAGTGAGGCCAGGAGGAGGGAAATCAGCTAGAAGCTCTAGTTCAGGGCTCACCGTCTCTCTCTGGGGTTCCATTGCCTTCTGTCTTACACAGGAAGTGGCATTTCACCTGGGACTTGAAGGATGTGAATGGATCAGCCTCAAGGTGACCAGAACAATGGGCAACTGGAAGAGGGGCTGGCAGCCTGAGTTTCTAGGTCAGGAATGTGCTCAGGAACACAAAGAAGTGAAGTGTGGTCCTGGGGAGAAGGTTGGAGCATGAGGAGGAGAGGCAGCCTGGGCGAATGCTGGTAAGGAACCTGGATTTTATTCCAAGCATAATGCAAAGCCAAAAGAGGGCTGCAAGAGATAAAAGTTACGACGCTAGTGCAGTTCATCAAAGATGTGCTGGCTGGACTCTGGTTATGGGAGGCAGGGTGGGAAAGAACAGAAACAGGGACACTGGCTGGGAGGATGTTGCAGGAGCCCAGGTCATGGTGGAGGTGACTGTGGCCAGGCTGGTAACAGCTCTGATTCGGGGTAGGGCTGGGAAATGTGGGTGGTAGCTTAGAGACATATATCTAATCCCACAGTGCTGTGAGGTAAGTATTAGAAACCCCATTTGCCAGATGAGAAAACTGAGGTCCAAAGAATTTGAGAAACTTATTCCTACTCTCAAAGCTTCCAAACCAGCTTCCCTCCAGATAACAATTCCCGCAATATATTCCCTACAGCCCTGAAGGAAGCATTTGTTTGGTAGGAGGTGCTGGACAGAGATGACCAATAGGGGTAAATGTCTGTGTAAAAAGAGCCAAAAATAATCTAAACCTCCTTCTTAACCATCCGTAGCTAACACATTGATCTTCTCCCTGCAAATATATTTCCTGTATTCTTCCCTTTCTGACTTAAGCTTTATTGTTTATTACCGAAGTCTTTGAAATATCTTGAAGAGCAGAGAAAAAAGCTTCTCCCCTCAGGCTGTCAGAGGGGGAACCCAAAGCAACACACAACAGAAAGAAAGTTTTGGGAAGTTACCTGTTTTATCTGAAAGATTTATACGAATGTTGTACTCAGCTTCACAATGCAACTCTGCTTATTTCAATGTTTAAAACTATGTTTTAAATTGCAGCCAGGTATCACAGGATTAAACAAAAGATTTACCTTCCCGAATCATGCATGGTAATATAATGAGTACTTTGTATTGCCGCTTACTGTGTACCAGGCACTAGTCTGAGTGTGTTAGATGCATTGCTTCACTGTGAAGGTGGGTTTCGTTATGTCATTTGCAGATGAGGAATTGAGGGCTCAGAAAAGGAAGTGACTTGCCTAAGGACACACAACTAGCATGTGCAGACTCAGGACTCGATTCCAGTTATGTCTGTCCCAGCACCTGTGCATGTGGCCATATTCCTCAGGTATAGTAGCCCAGGGTATTACAGAAAGCTTGGCTCTAAATGTATCTGAAAGTTCATGAACGAAGATATGATTTCTCATGGTTCAGGTGGATTAGCTACAGAGCAAGCTCAGGCTTTTAGTTTTGGGGGTTCTATAGAAAGAGGATGACAAAGGCTGACAGGAAGAAGTTCATGTGATTCTGGTAGCTGGCAGCTCAGCTGTCCTGTCCGTGGGCCCAACATAGGCACTGGCGGCACGTGCTCAGGATGACAATAGTAACCGGGCTTTCTGGGCACAGGGATCATCCACTCGCAATGGGACCTAGCTCAGGGCTGAAGAATGAAGCCCGTTTCAGCCCTTGCTGGAGGAGGTTGGTAAGAAAGAGCAGGTGCAAAGCCCAGATAAACGGATCCTGGTTCTAAAATGAACACTAGCTCTGAATGTAAAAACCAGAAAATCCACCCTCCAGATTGAACACCGTGTAGGAATTGTTGGGAAGAGGGAGAGGAGGCTGCAATTTGGTAGGTATCTGGAGTTGCTGGTCTATCCCAAGCTCATCATTGCAGTTTCTTCTCCACCACCCAAAGGGCCTGAGCTTGCCATTCCACTGCTGTTTCTGGCCAAGAGGTAGGGAGGGAGGAATACACTCAGATTAGGAAGCATAAGTGACTATAGCTAAGGGATGCTAAGAAAGACAATGACTGACATTACATAATAACTCTCCTATTTTAGGCCGGGCGCAGTAGATCACACCTGTAATCCCAGCACTTTGGAAGGCTGAGGTAGGCGGATCTCCCGAAGTCAGGAGTTCAAGACCAGCCTGGCCAACATGGTGAAACCCTGTTTCTACTAAAAATACAAAAATTAGCCGGCGTGGTGGCGGGTGTCTGTAATCCCAGCACTTTGGGAGGCTGAGGCGGGCAGATCACCTGAGGTCAGGAGTTCAAGACCAGCCTGGCCAACATGGTGAAACCCTGTTTCTACTAAAAATACAAAACTTAGCCGGCATGGTGATGGGTGCCTGTAATCCAAGCTACTCGGAAGGCTGAGGCAGGAGAATTGCTTGAAGCCGGGAGGCAGAGATTGCAGTGAGCCGGGATCGCACCATTGCATTCTGCACTCCAGCCTGGGTGACAGAGTGAGACTCTGTCTCAAAATAACAATAATAGTAATAAAAACTCTCCTGTTTTATAGCAGAGGAGGGGTATGTGCAGCCTCTTTTTTAACCCATCCAGGGTTAAAACCTCTGTTCCATGGACCAGCCCTCCTGCAATTCTAACTTAAATTACAGTGTGTTCCTGTTGTAATTCAATTACTGTTGATATTTCTAATGAAGAAAACCAGCTTCAGACAAGTCTTCAAACAACAGCCTTCACATGTAAAACATTGTTTTAAGATGAAAAGAATTATGCCAAAAATCCTAAGGCTATTGGCAACCTTCTTCCTTTTCTCCCAGAGTTCTGAAGCATCTTCATGCAGATATAATAGGGACTGACACAGGATAGAGGGGCCCATATCTGAGAGTCTCCCTTCTCCTGACAGGCCTCTTGACATTTTGCCATGTCTTATTCCCTGCTGTCCTCCAAGCCAGTTGAAAACAAAGATAGGGCCATTTTCACTCAGTAAGTAACAAGGGGCCAAGATTCAGGCAAAGAGAGGAATGAGTTCGTTTGCAACCTCAGGGCTGAAAACAGAGTCTCCTTGTAAATCCAAAACAAATCAAGAGACAGGAGGCAAAGACTGAGAGTACATTGTCAATAACCATCCTGGGAAAAGGTTAATCTGGAGCTTGGGGTAACTAATGTGAGGGTTGAGATAATTCAGGACATGTTCAATATGTTAAAAGGCCATCACTGCCCTGAGACACGAACACCTGGCTCTAGAAGGGATGGAGGAAGCATTAAGGGAGGAGAAATTTCTAGTAAATCACATAATGACTGCTATTTGTTTATTAACATTTATGAAGTTTATCTCCAATGCCAGCCACTGTGCTAAGTGTTCTTTTGTATATATTTCAAGTGATGTAATACCTCAAAAGCATTGTGAGGGAGGAATTCTTTCTGCTTTACGGATGAAGAAAGTAAGACTCAGAAAATAAGTGAATTGCCCAGGATCACACAACTCAGATGTGCCGAAATTGGGACTTCAACTCGGATATGTGTAACTATGAATCTCTTAACCATTATATTTTATTGTTCCTTTTTACTGCTTTTAATAACTCTACTATTGTTGTCTTGAGTTGATAGCTAAACCTTAGATTACTCCAAATTTTGCATGTGAATAGCTTGGGTTTTCTATCTAGTTATGAGTCACATTAGGAAGAAACAGTTTTATGCTTTTTAAATATCCCCTCAAGTGAAAAAAATTCCCTAGATGTAATAATTTGCTTTTCCACAGAACGTTACCATCTTCAAAACATTTCTGCATATGTGTATTTTCTCACTCCATCCCTGTGAGAGGAATAGGCTATTATTATCCCTAATTTATAGGTAAGAGCAAAGAGGCATAAGGAGTTTTACAATGTGCCTCAGTTAGCAAATGGAAGAAAAAGACCTGACTTCTTTGTTCATTTTACTTCTAGGCCAATGTCCTTTTGTGTTGGGTACTGCTAATTGCCTCCCCAAAACCTAGTTCTTCTTGCTAACAGGCACAATTTTGCCCCATATTTATTTAGGAGTCAGAGGGGATCTTTTGATCTTAGGAAACATAGCTCAGCCCATTAATCCTATTTTAGGCAATGAGATGGAAACAGGGAGGGTTTTCCTCCCTGACAGAAGAATACTCTGTGCCATGCTTCCTAACTGGAATGCAGGATATGATTTCTGGCACTGCTGCAGCCATTTTATGACCATTAAAAGGTCAATAGCATTGCAGACATACTGACCTTGAGCCCTGACATTATTAAGCTGCTAAATCTACATAAGCCACTACCAACCAGCACATCTTTGTTATAATAAAACATAAAATGAACCTCTATTACCTGTAACTGAAAGATTTCCTGCTGATTTAACTTTGTACTGCACCAACGAAATAGCACTCTGTTGATGTGAGTTTGGAAGGTGATCTACAAATACACTTTGTACAGCATGGTCAGTCAATGAAAGCCCTACATGAACGCAAGTGTCATTATTATTGTTACTATGTTATATTAAACACTCTTTGATATGATTTTATATTTGCATTTGGATTTCTGGAACTCAACTCCCCACAATGGAGAATGAATGTCCTTGACTGAGAGTAAAAGCAGCTCTGATCAATTGTCACCGAGCCACGTGCTAGGCCTGTGCTTTGAACTGTTACGAAATCAAACCAAAGGCCGGTCTTTCTCTGCCTCAGTTTTGCTTTCTGCACACCAGCATGACAACTTTCATTCTCTCTGCTTGGAGTATAGAGTCGACAGGAAATAGAGATGGGAGAGAAAAATAAGGGAACAGCAAGAAAGGATTTCAACACTTCCAAAATTGATCATTATGCTTGGGCATCGCGTTTGGCATTGTACTGGAGCAGGCTCACTAGCCGACAGCTTTGCAAGGTAAGTATTGTCCTCTCTGAACACTGAGGGACATGCCTGGGGCATGATGGGGAAACTGAGATGTCTTGATGAATCTCACACCCACCAAGGATTTGAGGTGTGTTATTTGGGTCCTCCACCCTTCCCTGCCATCTGCAAGAGCTGCAGAATACAAAAGCAGTGTGAGGAGGACCTCTCTGAGGCAAGGGTGCTAGCTCACAAAAAACAAAGTCAATGGAATTGATTTCCTGGATAGAACAAATGGGGGTCTTTGAATCCTTACAGTGACAGTATATTGAATTACAGGCATAAGAGGAACTTTGGGGGAAAATGAGCTCAGCCCCTCAGTTCTGTACAGTCAACAGTTACATCAAAACCAGAATCTCCCTTTCTCTTTTCTAAAGACAACAATGTTTGATCAGAGGAAGCTACAAAATTTGTAGGCACAAGCAGGGAAAGAGTTGTTCAAAGTGCAGGGAGAAGAAAAAGAATTTAGAAAAAACAAGATGAATGTGGAACCGCCTTCCAGAGCCCTTGCAATAAAGGAAGTAGTTCAATTAGGAGCTCCACACCCAGACTTCCACACTCTCTCATCTCAGATACTACGTGGCTTTGAATCAATCGCTGGACCGTTGAAAGAAGTGTGTTTAAACCTTCCTCAGAGACTAGTACAGATTTGATATATAGACGAAGAAAGCATGGCCCCGTCCGCATGGCCCCGTCCTCAAAGTGCTCAGTGTCTACTACGGGCAAACCCTTTAATATCCAATGTGACAAGCATGGCATTGCCTCAGTGATTTGTAGCTGGAGGCTCTGAGCTTTGCTTACTCCTTTATTTTAATCAGTAAGGTCTTTGTAACAGACTGAGATATAGTTTCATTTGGATGAGAGATAGAAACATGAAGTTCTTCAAATAGGGCACGCTATCACTGAAATTTAGATAAGTCATAGAAAGCACTGCATGCTTGCATATTGCATAGTAAGAAGGTGATTGGTTTTCAAAAGTTCAGGCTCTGGAACAAGAGTGACTGGATTGAATCCTGCCTCTTCCACTTACTAGCTGTATGGCCATAGTCAAGTGCTCTGTGCACCTTAATTTTTTTATCTGTAAAATGGAATAATAATTGAACCTATCGAAGAGTCATAGACAGGACTAAATGAGTTAACACACGTAACGTTCTTAAAATATGCCTGGCACATAGTAAGTGCTCAATGAATTTTAGCCATTAATAGGAACTGCTCTTACCTGGCAAATAGTTGCAGTAGTAGTAAGAGTAAGCTGGAGTTGAAAAAGCAGAAACAGATACAACTGGTAGGTGATTCATTATCCGTTTGGAAGACCCAGAAAGTGAGAAGTGTCACAAGCTCCAGAAGCACTATTTTGTCAAGGGAAATGTCTACAATTTGATGAAGCTTGAAAAACTCGTAAACGCCTGATTCTACTCAAATTTACTCCTGGCTATGGCAGCAGATCACTGTGCTTCCAACAAACTGAACAACAACCACAACAACAAAGAAGTGAAAAGGAAAAAGAAAAGAAAAACATTATGGAGCTACAATTTACTGAATCTTTTCAATCATAAAATTAAGGTGAATTTGGGATAGGGACAAGTATTCTGATGTAATTTGAAATGACTTTTCTGTTTGATATAAAGCCATAGAGAATGCACAGGGACAGTTTAAAGCACCAGCAAGGTGAGTGAGCTGCATTAAAATGGAAATGAAAAATAACCCAGAAAATGCTATTTATTGTAAAAATTGCTGGCATGCTTAGAGCTGCTTTGATCATCTTTGCCTCAAAGAAAGCAGAGCCAACAAAGTGAAGTTTCAGAAAAGGGCAGCGAAATGATCAGAGACATAATGGGTGAAAGGAGGTCTTTATCCAGAGAAGGAAAGAAACAATTGCAGAAAAATTCTTTGGCTTAATAGAGATCTATTGGATAATGAATGGCGAGGAGCGGCCATTCAGGTGCTGCCCTCTCCCCTGTCCCAAATCACAAGAATGAGAAGGAATTTGAAAGGACTGAAAATAGATAAATGGACATCATATGTTTAAAGCCTCAACTGGGGAAACTGGCAGCCTTGGGGCATTTTTGAAGCAAACAATAGAGAGGCTTTCTAAGAAGATCAAACATTCTGCACTTGCCCAATTGCAGCTCATCTTCCAGGGGTGTTTGCTGAAAAACAGAGGGGCAACGCTGTGCTAGACCCTCTGGAACACACAGAGCCCTCCCCCTTGCTGTCCACAGGGACAGTCTGTTGAGACGGAGGCAGAGAGGGGAAAAAAAAAAGACTGAATTTATTTCCCCTTAGGGATTTAGAAAATGCAATAGGGTAGGACTAGAAAGAAACTTTCAGATTTTAGTTGATGTGAGGTAAATTTTCCTACCCTCCATTCCCCCCACCCCATTCCTGAAGGAAGAAAGAATTCCCTCTTGGCCTTGGGCAGTCAGAGGTGATCCAGGACCAGTGACACCACCCTCCCCACAGAGTGCGTTAAAAATGTAGACTCTCAGCCCATCCCAGATCCCAGAATCAAAATCTGCATTGTAATAAAACTCACAGGCACATCAAAGTTGAGGGATTCACTACAGTCTCTCTGCAAGCAGGAAAGTAGAGAAAAGACTGGGTGTGCCTCCCTCATAGCTGTGCCATTAACCTCCTGTGGGGACAGTCAGTGTAGTACCTCCAAAGCCTCCATATCTTCATCCAAAAACAAGGAATCAAATTCCTGTGAGTATTAAATTAGACAATTCATTTAAAGCATTTGGAAATGTATTAATATCTGACATATAGTAAGAATTTAAAGGCATTAGTGTCGGTTACAATGACTGATATGGATAATGACCCAACAACCAAGAAATGGAAAGAAAGATCCACTCAAATAATGAGCCATAATGGAGAACAGAGAAGCTATACAAGCAGTAAGAAAAAGGGACAAGGACATTGACTCTGAACCTACCAACCTGTGAACGACATGTGTAAGAGATGGAGCAGGGGACAATGGAAGCTTGCTACCCAGCTCCAGAGTATATAGATGGCTTTATAGAAAGCCCAGCTGTGAGCAGTCTTGAGCAACAGGTAAACAGGTTACAAGTTAATTAAGAAAGACAATGCATAGCTCATGTATGTTTTCCTTGGCCATTTATCAAACATTTTGGTATTGTTTGATTTGTTCTTGTGGTAGTTAATTAAGGTACATTGTTTATTTTATATTCTTCTAAAGAAGTATTATTTTACTTTTTAACTAAAAAAAAAAATACTGCAAGGTGGGCCAGGCGTGGTGGCTCACGCCTGTAATCCCAGCACTTTGGGAGGCCAAGGCAGGTGGATCACGAGGTCAGGAGATCGAGACCATCCTGGCTAACACGGTGAAACCCCATCTCTACTAAAAATACAAAAAATTAGCCAGGTGTGGTGGCGGGCGCATGTAGTCCCAGCTACTCGGGAGGCTGAGGCAGGAGAATGGCGTGAACCTGGGAGGTGGAGCTTGCAGTGAGCCAAGATTGTGACTCTGCACTCCAGCCTGGGTGACAGAGTGAGACTCCATCTCAAAAATAAAAATAAAAAAAATAAAAATACTACAAGGTAATTTCTCACTTACTTTACAAAAATTCAACCTGAGACTCAAGTTATTCCTGTAATAGATATTCTGTCCCGACAATGAAGAAGAAATAACTCAACACTGGTGAAGTATGTTAGAGAAAGGCATACATTTCAGGAGATCCAAATACCCAAAATAGTGGTAAGGATACGTCACAATAGTAGAAATGATACAAGTTGCTTTTAGAGTTCACTTTATACGTAATTCTGGGAGGAGGTGCAATTTGAGTTTAGAGGTAGGGCATTCAGGTGACGTAAGGTCTCTTATGTCTGTGCCCACAGCAGAACAGGAGCAGCTGATATCCCATCTATGAAGGAGTCATTGCAACCTCTTAGCTCATGCTCTCAGACATTTAGACGCTTTCTGGAGCATGTACCCCACCCCATCTTTAGTCTTAGTCTAATTAATAGCTTGGGTAATAAACAGAGACCTATTATTCACAGACAGGTGTATACCCTTGTCAAAGGTCTTGGCTAAATCATGCTGATTGTCTATAATAACAATGTTAACGACCCTCTGCATTAGCTTTACATTGTAAAACATCTTTCCTTGATGTTTGTTCAATAATTTCATGAGAATTAGAAACATCTATTACAAACCCTAGGATACTAAAGGGCTCCTGGAACACAGGGCTGTAATTCATGTTGGAGTCTTAGCGGAAACCACAATTACTCGGAGCCCTGCTCTATCAACTCTCAGAAAGAGAGAAATGTGGTTCTGGGATACCAAGAGACTGTGTAGAATATTTTCCACAGAAAATATAAAGGCCCACAATTGGAAATCATGAATTTAAATAAATTTAAATGGTTCAGTAACTTTCAACACAATGTTAACCATGCCACATAGGTGAGTTTTGTAGCCAAACTGCATATTCTGGTACTGAATTATGTATTTGATTAACATGTAGATGTGCAGTAAGGCAAATATAAGAACAATTAAGGTGATCAGGAATGTGGACTAATCAAGACCTTAAAGAAATACCCAAGAGCTTATGTAGTGAGTATTGAGGAAGCAATAAAGTGATTTCTTTTATTTAAAAAATGTTTCCTCTTACCATGCTTAGTGGTCCTGGGACTGAGGGATCCAGGAGGGTGAGCAGGGAAGACAGCTCCTTAAGGGTTTCCTCTCAGAATAATGAACCAATATCTTCTGCTTGTTCAGTCAAAGTCTCTTTGAACTTAGAAGGGAACTCAAGTCATAGCTGGACTTTTCAAAAGGCAGAACTTTCAAGTTTTAGTTTTCATTTTCATTTGCTCCAAATTTCCTCTTGCTATATCCACAAATGTCATTCTAAACAGCTGGCATATCTATATAAACTTATAAAATTGGCCCACTCTGTAACTTTCAGGCTGGAGGTAACTTGACATCTTTCTCTCTTTCAGTTCAGAACACTGATTCATGTCCCATATATTTAGCCATCTACCATACGTCTGCAGTTAGATTATCTGATATCACCCAAAGTTATCTAGCTGAAAATGGAACTCGTATTCTGCCTTATTTCCTCCCTCGAACTGTCTTCATTCCAAATACCTCCATTATGCTTCCAGTGACTGACTCTGCTATCAGTAGTACGAGTACTCACAGGCTAGAAACTTTTTACCATTGGTGATCCCTCCTCTCCTTTATTCTTGAACCATATTTATCACTTGGAAATGTTTATTTTCTCATCGTTCTTTTCAGAGTTACCCTCCTCCTTTATTACCAACATTCATTCACTTATTCATCATTTAATAATGTGTAGGGGGCACTTGCTATATTCTGGATCTCAGTCAGTACCTTTGAAGGGCTAGATCCTAGGAGTAAGAAAGACCCAGAGGTGGCTTTGCAGTGGGGAACCTTGCCTTTGTTAGCTCGCTTTGTGATTGGATTGATGTGATTTGTTTCTATTCTAATGGCTGTCAGAGAGTAAGGTAAACTGCTCTGTAGAAAGACAGCATTAGCCAGAGCCATTTAATTATTTATATGACTGATTTTTTAAAAAATACCAAACATATTAATTGACAAAATAAAAATAAAAATAGTAACAGAAAACAGTCACATATGATACAGATTGGGCTTTTCAAAACTGAACGTAAAATAGTTGTAATTAATATGTTCAGTAAAATGAATGACAAGATGAAGAATTTCACTGGAGAATGCAATCTCTACACCTATCTCTAACAGAAATTCTTGAACTGGAAAATAAACTCTGAAATTATAAACCCAATAAATGTGTTACACAGCAGACTGAATTTAACTAGTTTTCTGAGGCTAACATAACTTTCTTATCAAAACATGACCCAAATATTATAAAAGAGATAAAAGTACATGCCTTCTTTCTCAAAATCACAGTTTCACAAATCTAAAACAAAATAATATAATTGAGCACATTGTAGACTAAATAAAAGATATTATTTCCTTAGATGCAAAAGACTTGATGGCATTCAACACATTTATGATATAAAATGACACAAAACTCTTACCAAAATAGAAATATAAGAGAACTTTCTTAATTCGATGACAAGTATCTACAAAAAAAAAAAACGATGGCACTAACATTTAATGGAATTTTGAAAACTTTCCTTTGAGTCTAAGAACAAGACAAAGATACCCATTATCACCATCTTTATTCAAGACTGTACCAAAAATTACGGACTATGAAATAGGCAGGGAAAAAAGGGCATCATAATCGGAATGAAAGAAATAAAGCCATCATTATTCACAGGTAGCATGATGGGGAGCCTAGAAAACATAAAATGATCTACAAAAAGCATGTATTATAATTAATACACAGGTATAGGAAATCAATAATTACCAGAATTACACAAAAATAATTACATTTCTACATACCACCAATAATGAGATTTTTATAATACTATGTTGTTTATATACCATCAAACACTAGGAATAAACTTAACAAAAAGATGTACAATATTTATACAAGAAAACTATAAATTGTTACTAAGAGAAATTAAAGAAAATCTGAATATATGGAGAAATGGACCACGGTATTTATTGGTGACTTAATGATTTAATATTTTAAAGCTGCCAATTCTTCTTTAATTAATGATAGATTCCATGCAGTATGAATCAATATCTCTGCAGTAGGTTTTGATGGAAATTGACCAGTTGATACTTCCATTATCAGAATACAAAGGGCTAAAAATAACCAAAGCTATCTGGAAAAAGAACAATGTTAGGGAACTTAACTTGCTAAATACCATGACTCATTCACTGTAGCGATAAAGGTACACTAATTAACAAAGTGCAGTGTGTGCAGTGATTGGATAGAGAGCCCAGAAATAAGTCCACATAAATACAGTCACTTGGTTTATGAAAAAGTTGGTACTGTGGCAGAGTAAAGGAAGGATCATCTTTCCAATAAGTGGTGCTGAATGAATTTAATGTCAATGTTGGAAAGAATAAAATTTTACTCTCTACCTCATGTCATATACAAAAGTAAATTTCAGATGGATTTTAGTTTCTAATGTAAAAGGAAAACAAAATAAATTTTCTAGGAGATAGAAAGAACACAATCTACATAACCTTGATTTATGTAAATTTTTGAAAGGATATAAACAATACTATCCTAGAGAAAAATGGACTGTATTAAAATTAAAAGTGTATGTTTTCACACCCTCAAAAGTAAAAATCAAAGCCATACAGTGGAAGCAAATATTTGCAATATATGTAACTGATAAAGAACTCATATCCAGAATATATTCATTATGCCTTTACATCAATAAGAAAAAGACGTAATTTTGATTTAAAAAGTGAGCAAAATTTTAATTTTAAAAAGTGAGCAAATGTTAGATAACATTGGGTGATATCAGGTAATCTAATTCTAACTTTCTGAAAGTTCTATCTAAAAAGATTTGAATAGGACTTTCACAGAATAAGAACTTTAACTGCCAAATAATCATAAAGTGCTTAGTTTCATTAGCAATCACAGAACTATGACTTAAAATAATGAAATATGACTACATCTTACATCAGAAAGACCAATCCCAAGTGTCATCGAAGAGACAGAGCAACCGGAATGGTCATACACTGATTGTGGGAGTATAAGTTGTTACGACCACTCTGGAACACGATTTTGCAGTATGTACAACATGTACTGAAGGTAGATGTATGACCCAGAAATTTCTCTTCTAGGTAGATGACCAAAAGAAATGTGTGCACATAGGCACCAAAAAATATGTATGATGGTTTTCATAAAAGTAGGATTCATAGTAGACACAAATTGGAAATAACCCAAAAGTCTATTAACACTGCAATGCTCCATTAAATTTTCTCTATGGAATGAAATACTACACAAGAATAAACAAACTACAGCCATGTGCAAAACATGGATGAATCCTACAGACCTACTATTTAGCACTGCAAGCCAGAAACAAAAGAATACACAATATGTGATCCCATTTTTGTAGAGCTCTCAAACCGGCCAAGCAAATTGATGGCATTAGAGATCGGGCTAGCGGTTACCTTTGGAGATGTGGCAGGTGAATAGGAAATGATATGAGGGGACTCCTGTGGTGTTGGCAGTGTCTTATTTCCTTGGTGGTGGTTCCATGCATATTCTGGCTTTATGAAAACTAATTTATGTGTACACTTCTAATTTGTGCATTTTCCTGTATCTATATGTATATATTACACTTGAGTCAAAAATTTACTTGAAGACCAGTTTCAAAAAGAAGAAAGTGAATGACAATGCCCAAAATATTAAAGAATTAAATAAACTGAAGACAGTCAACGTATATGATCTTTTTTTTTTAGTGAAGGTATTGCTAATCTTGACAAGAACAATCCTAGTTTTCTCATACTAGCTAAGTATCTGAGCTCCTTTAACTTATTTTGCCATTGATACCAGCTGGAAAATTCTCCCTGCTTATAGAAGAGCTCCGGGAAGTGTGATTTTTCTCCCCTTTTCTCTTCTACTTTCAGAATACTTTTCTCTTATACACTTACACACCAGACTGCAACAAGAGAAACTCCCTCAGTGGGCTCACTAAACAGGGCAAGGCAAAACCCTTTGCTGGGTCAGAGGTATGATGAGCATGTCACCGAGTGAGCACCTGCCCGAGGACTCTCATTCCTGTCACTGTTCACCATGCTATGGGTCTGGAAATTCTGCCTGCCTCCCAACTCACCCTACTGTGGGTCTGGAAGCTCTGCCTGCCTCCCAGCTTGGAGCCTCCCTCCTGTCTACTGTTCCGGAAGCACCTCCAGGAGGCACCAAGGTAAAGCTCTTTGCTTCCCACGTGGCTGCTCTGTCTGCGACACAGACACAGAGATGCTACTGGAGATGGAACCCATTAATGAGCAGGCTTGAAACCAGGCTCCTGGCTGCAGGCAGCTCCCAATCTGGCATCTATTAGTAGTGGGATGTCCCAGATTTCCACATCAAACCTAAACAGGAGACAGCTGAGGAACCAGCAGATGTGAGCAGAAAACAGAAGAAGGACGCAGCATAGAGAGTCCAGTTCCAAAAAAGCATTTCTCTCCTTGCTGTCCTGCCCTGCGACCAGGAAATCCACCGGTGTTCAAAAGAGCGAGTCTCTTTGCCGGAATGCCCTTCTCTTCACAGACCCCGAAGTGATATGCACCTCTTGGCAAATCTGATATAGAATGATCCTCCACAGGCATTTGTACATAGCTCTGTGACCTGTTTGCCAGGCCCTGGGTGACCAATCTTCCCTCCAAATATGTGTCCCTGCCACCTCTAGCTGGACTCTGGGGTTGACTCCCCACACTGTGTCCTTTCCAGCACAACATAGGCGGTCAATGGAGCATCTGCTATTGTGGCAGAGTGGCAGAGAACCTTGGAGTGGAACTGTATATAAATGACGAAGTCACAAGGACGCAGCCTTGTGTTGTTCAAATCTGTTTGGCATGGCTTTCATCCTGCATGGAGCCTGGACAGCTCCTGGGAACCTCCTGTCTATTTCATTCTCTCCTCAGCCCCCAGTAGCCTGGAGCTCTTTCTCTTGGCCCCTTTGGCACTGAGAAGCTCAGCCCATCCTGCCTATGGCATAGGCCACTCTTTGTTATTCTCAGGTTAAATTGTTTTTCTAATTTTTAAATCACTCAAGGCCTAATTCAGGGGCATCACTAAGTCTTTGCCACAGAACTAGCCTGAGTTAAATTCATTTTCCTCTAGATCGCAGCCTAGAATAAGAGGTCAAATTAAGTTTCCTCTCCACAGGGCTCATTCTCACCACAACCCATGCACATCTCTACTCAGCCTCTCCCTGCTTTCTCTCAAAGCAGTTTTGTTTTCTTTACAATTCTATCAAATAGCTCATGAGAGGAGTACTTATTTCCAAGTTAATGTCTTCTCAAGTCAAATTTCAATAAAATTAACTTATCATGGAACGAAAAAGGATTAAAGAATTTTAGAATGTTCGTTGACAGTTTCTTCTAGAATAAATTGAATTTATGACTTGGATGATGTATGTTAAGCATGACCATTTATGCTTTGTTCAACAACTGTAAGAGAAGGGGGACATTTTTCAAAGAGTAAAAAGAAAAAAATGAGAGAAAGGTTTGTTATTTTCTCCTGGGACAAACAATTTACAAATTAATATATGTTAGAGTTATCCAAAGAAGCAGAACTAATATGGTGTGTGTGTGTGTGTGTGTCTGTAGAGAAAGAGAGAAATTGGCTCACATGATTCTACAAGCCAAGAAGTCCCAAAATATTCAGCCAGCAAGCTGGAGACCCAGGAGAGCCAATGTGTAGCTCCAGCCCAAAAGCCAGGAGGCTCAAGACCCAAGGAGACTAGTGTTTCCATCTGAATCTGAAGGCTGGAGTAAAAGCAATGTCCCAGCTCAAGTCATCAGGCAGGAGGAGTTCCTTCTTACTCAGCAGTCTTGTTCCATATTCAGTGGCTAGGTTGAGGCCTACTTCTATGGTTTGGATATGCCACCATTTCATGTTGAAATGTGATCCCCAGTGTTGGAGGTGGGCCTGGTCAGGGGTGTTTGGGTCATGGGGGAGGATCTCTCATGAAGGCTTAGTGCAGTCCTCCTGGTGATGGCTGAGTTCTCTTCTCACTATATTAGTTCCCAAAAGAATTATAGTTGTTAAAAAGCACCTGACACCTTCCACCCCTTTCTCTCACTTACCGCCATATAATCTCTCCATGTCAGCTCCTATTCACCTTCCACCATGAGTGGAAGCTCCCTGAGGCCCTCACCAGAAGCAGATGCTGGTGCCATGCTTCCTGTACAGCCTATAGACCCATGAACCAAGTCAGACCCTTTCCTTTATAAATGGCCCAGCCTCAGGTATTCTTTCATAGCAACACAAAAATTGACAAGGCACCCACCCACAGTAGGAAGGGCCATTTGCTTCACTCCATCCACCAATTTAAACGTTAATCCCACACAAAACACCCTCATAGGCACAACTAGAATGTGTGACCAGATGTCTGGGCACACCGGTCAGGTTGACAGACAAAATTAGCTATCACAACAGGATTATTGGGACTATTATGGGCCTGCTCATTCAAAATGAACAGGGCAAGAGACATAGCCACCCCAGCAGGCTGTGAGGAGAATGCAAAATTAATTGACCAGAGGGTCATAATAATGAGAGGAATCCTTGAATCTGAGGATGAGAAGAGAGGGCAGAAGGGTAGCCGTCGGAGGCCTCTGCTGTTCTTGAAGGGGTCAAGTTAGCCAGGGGTGGGTGTAGTCAGTGTGCTTAATTTGGTCAGCGCAAGCAGAACATGTGGTTAGGGAGGTGGACAACTGCATAGCCAGAGCAGAGTCCCTTAACATTCCAGGAAGTTCAAAACCTAAGTTTAGGAGGCAGATGACTAAAGGGAGATTGCAGGATTGAGAAGTGGGTACAAACGGCCCACAGAAAGGTCATACAGCTCACTGTTAGTGGAGGTCAGGGAAAGCTGTCACCAGCATGGATCAATGCTATGCCTCAAGTACACAGCACAGCAGATTAAAGTAAAATTGCTTTTCCTAACAAGACCGAAGCAAATGTCTCACACTCACAGTGCCCTGCAATGTGTGGATATGCAAAGGCAAAAATACAGGAATAGCTGAAAAATATAACAAACACTACTAATAATAACAGCATAACAGTGGCAGCGGCAGCTTTTAAAAGAAAATGGCTGAAACAACATAAATTCGACTTTAATTAGTTAAGAGGGATATTGCAGAGCACTGGTAGCCAACATTCTCTAGAGACATTATTATCACATAAGATGATGACCAGGCTGCAGGGACAAATATGAAGCCCCAGGAGAAACCTCTACAAGATAGGACCAACTCTGAGACTTTGCCTGTAGTTGTCCATAGCTGCAGGAATCTGCTAATCCCTTTGTGAGATAGCATCACACCTGTATTATAAATATTTCAATCATTTATATACGTGACTAGGTTAATTATTTAATAAACCTCTGTCTAATCTAACCATAATCCTTGTAAGTTTTTCTAAATTAATTCTTTAGTATTTAAATTCCCCATTACATAATGAAGTTATTGCTGGGTTACATGGCTTTGGTATCCAAGCAGGATCAACTTCAAGTCATCCTAACAATTCTCCTCTCCCCAACAAAATACTACAACTTACTGATCTTAACTCGTGTATCAGTTAGCTTTTGCTGCCTAACAAATTGCCCCCAACTTGTGGCTTTGAACAACAAACACTTCTTATTTTTCATGAATGCTGGTAGGGTGCCTGGAGAGTTTTGGGCAGTTTGTCTGGAATGGTTTGGTTGATTACTGTGATGGGCTGGTGCCTCAAATGAGGCCATGTGCTCTAGGATGCCTTCCCTCATTTGGTGGTTGGGGAAGTCTGCTGGGGCAATAAAGGTGACTTGTTCTTATGTCTCCCATTATCCACAGGTTAGCCTGAGCTCCTTCTCATGGTGGTGTTCCCAAGATCCACCAGAGCAGCCAAAAAGGGCAAACCACAAAACATGAGAAATGTACAGGCTGTTGGGTATGCCCCATTTGCTATTGTCTTATCAGCCATCAGAAATTGCATGGGCAGACCCAGAGTCAGTGTGGGAGGGGATTAACCAAGGAAAGTTATCACTGTGTTTTTGTAAATAGTACACTACAACTGGGGGTTGCCAGCCACTACTGCTATTCCACTGGCATAGCTACCACCACACTGCAACTCAATTATGACAGCCTCAATAACCAATCTGTATGAATTTTCAACAACAGCTTATATATATCATCTTCAACTTTCCATGTCAGAGAATGCTGTCACCCCAATGTAACACAGGGTGACTGCTACAAATGTATGAAAATTCCAGTCACTTTAGTACAGCCCCTTTACCTATTAACAGGGGTCTTCTTTTTGGTTACATAAAATTTGATTATGTGAAAACTTACATCCAAAGCCTTCCTTTCTGCTTCAGGCCCTTTGATGACTCAGCAATATGTGGCTAATACACATAAGGGAAGAACAACTTAATATGCAAAATTCCAAACTTATAAAACAGATAAATTAGAAAGTAGACAGTGATTCATCCCATCACAATAGAATTACTCGCTCTTACATCAGGAGTCTTTAAAATAGCCAACTCCCCTAGGGCCTCTAAAATAAAACTCATCTCCAAACTTACTTTACTAATAGATTCTCAGGACTACACCATAACATAGGGTAAGCTGTGACTGATGATTCTCTCACTGGATTCAACTTGACTGAAGGGGCAGTAAAGAACTAGGTCCTAGGCCTGGCGCGGTGGCTCATGCCTGTAATCCCAGCACTTTGGGAGGCTGAGACGGGCGGATCACGAAGTCAAGAGATCGAGACTATCCTGGCTGACAGGGTGAAACCCTGTCTCTACTAAAAATGCAAAAATTAGCTGGGCGTGGTGGTGGACGCCTGTAGTCCCAGCTACTCAGGAGGATGAGGCAGGAGAATGGTGTGAACCTGGGAAGCGGAGCTTGTAGTGAGCCGAGATCGTGCCACTGCACTCCAGCCTGGGCAACAGAGCGAGACTCCATCTCCCAAAAAAAGAAAAAAAGAACTAGGTCCTACTTGGAAGAGAAGACAAACCAAAGTAGCAATATTATGTCCAGAGAACATTAAAAAAACACACACACACACACCATTACATGATTTCAAACATATGAACATCTCATCTCACACCCTCTGTGGAACTGAACCTACATCCCTTCCCAAAGGGGGAGAACTGAGTTCAACCATCAGCCTTCAGTTGACACATGGTATGTAGGAGGGTGATGCCTGCCTGGTAGACCAGGGGCAGCACTGGGGTGAGCCCCCTGCATTGCTCAGGGCACTAGCCCAAGGGACCAGACACCACAGAGAACCTATATCTTTCTACCCCTGCTCTCTTTCCAACTTTGCCACATGTAATGTCCCTTGCTTGATTGATACAGCCCTTAAAGAGCAGGCACCTCCATTCCCATGTTGTGTGTTCAAGCATGGCAATGTAGGAGGCAGGGAATCCATTAAGGCAAAGAATAGCAGGGCCTTGTCCTCTATCCCGCAGCTGTTTCTCATTGGCGCTGCCTCCCGTTCCATTCCACTGGGGCTGTTGTGAGCCAGCAAGTTACACAACATCCCATAGAAAGCTCCTATTTAAAACTCTGATAGGTGACAGCCTGTTTGACAAACAGGCTTCAGTCTGTCAAGCCAGCATCTCCAAAGCATCTGCATTTTCCAGGCTGCTGTTTTCTTGCTTATAGTCCATCAGGGCTGCACTGGGCTATTCAGGCCCTTCCCAGGGATGGAAGCTGCTGTGTCTCAGCAAGGGGCTGTCAAATTGTCCCACTTTCCCTGCCTAATTCATACAGGGGTATCCATATTTATATTGATCTAGGCACATGAATGGCATGCCATGCTAGGCAGCAACTTGGCGGAGATGATCCAAAAAATCTCTTCACTCACTTGAAATTTAAATTCACTCACAAAATGCATAGGTTTGGCCTGGTCACTGATGTGATTTGTTTCTCCACTATAAGCAGAAATTGCCTCAGTGACTGAATATGTGTGAGTGATATGTGTGTGTGCACGCGCGTGTGTATGTATAGTCTGTCTTCACGTTAACTATTTAAAAGTCCTGTCCATTGTCCAGTTTTCCAATTTCTCCCTACAGTTTCCCTAAAAATTAAGTGATTATAGCTCTTGTCGTTAACACATCACCTTAGAGCTGTCATCTAGCACACATTCGGATGCAACCCCCCAATCCTGATGGTGGTCAGAACAAAACAGAAGGGGGAAGAAGGGAGGCTTTTTACCATCCAGGACTATTGCAGGGGTTGCTACCTGGCTCCCTCCTGCCCTCCGCCTTTGTCGGTTACCTTTGGGATGTACTTGTCTCCTCTGGTCCTTGTCATTTTCCCCTGGTGTCTTTTGTTGATATCCACCATTCCAGAATGTTCTGTGAGATCCAGGAGCAAACACTGTGCATCCTGTTTTAGGCACAGGCTACTCCAGTTCTATCTACTCTCTCATCCCTTAGTGCCTTGCTGTAGGCTTAAGACCTCCCAGTTGCTCTTTTGGCACTGGACCATGCTGCATGTATGCTGTGAAGCTGCCCCTGGGCCCATCTGTCTAGTACCTCTCTCAACACAGACTACCCTGCAGCTAAGGCAGCCCCTGCCCAAGTACACCTGCAGCTGGGAAGGAAGGTAGAAGCCTCTCTGTCATCCTCATATTAAGCTTATCTTCTTGGATATTCCACCCACCCTTGACCCTAGGATGGGATGGAGGGGAGAGGTCCTATTTCCTGATGTGGTAGCTTTGACACTGTCTTCATATTCACTTCCACACCTCTCTGGAAACCATTGCAACTGGAAAGGGTCACCTCTTCTGGTCGTGTGGTGCCTAAATTTTTCTGTCTCATGCATTTTCTACCCAGCTGCTGGTGTGGCACATATTTTATGCCCTGAGCCTCTTCTTCTCTCTGAAGCCCAGCACTTGCAAATCAAAAGCTTTCATTTTCAAGACTATTGTTTCTGCTGCACATTAAATTATATATTAACTAAAACAGAAATTTATACTTTTTAGTATTTATCTAAACTCCCCCAAGGACAGTGCTTACAGAAAGCTATCGCCTAAATCTTGGCAAGAAGGGTCATAGGTACATGAAAACTGGATCTTCTGGGGTGGGGGAAGAAGAAAGTGTTTATACCTAAAATTTGTCTTTACCACATTCTTATGAAAAACCTGTACTCATTTTCCTTCAGCATAAATAACCCTTGGTATACATATGCTTAATTATTTACTACCATTACCCACTGTATTGGTTTGTTCTCACGCTGCTAATGAAGACATACCCAAGACTGAGTAATGTATAAAGGCCCCCTGCACATAAAGGAAAGAGGTTTAATGGACTCGGAGTTCCACATGGCTGGGGAGGCCTCACAATCATGGCAGAAGGTGAGACGCACATCTTACATGGTGGCAGGCAACAGAGAGAACGAGAACCAAGTGAAAGGGGTTTCCCCTTACAAAACAATCAGATCTCAGGAGACTTATTCACTACCAGGAGAACAGCAGAGGGAAAACTGCCCCGATGATTCAATTACCTCCCACAACACGTGAGAATTATGGGAGCTACAATTCAAGATGAGATTTGGGTGGGGACATAGCCAAACCATATCACCCACTATCAGTTGCAATAGTAATAATAAGGCATTTATTTAGCTCTTTTGTAAGGATGAAGTGTTCATATTTATCTTAACAGTAGTAACTTCACTAAATGTGCATGTCAGCAGGAGGAAATGCCATGCACAGCATCTACATAGGTGTAGGCAGCTCCTTGGGGCAAGGGCAGGCTCTGTCTGGTTTGCTGCACACTGTCTGTGCCCAGCTCTGTTACCACTGGTTGAGTGACTGACTGACTCCCATTCTCTTTGCTGCTCCAAGCAGAGCAGCATTAAAATATCCAGATTCACGTTTTGTCCACACTGATAAAAATGCACTTGCTAAAAAACACACGACATAAACCTATGACAAATCAGAATGCTTATTGGGTCTGTTGGCAGGAAATGTAAGGCAGCTTGTCAAAATGGGCTAGGTCTTCAGTTCAGAACCCCCCAACCATGCTGACTCTACATTAACCTTCATCTCCAACTCCATGTGTCTACATTATCATCTACTGCCTCTGAAATTCTGAAAATTATTTATTCACTGTGCCCTCTTGTTCAGCTAATGGTTTTCTTTAGGTTCTCCAAACCCTTGCCTTCTGGTTTTAAAAAATTTCATCCTGAGAAAATGGACCCAATTTAGAACATGCTGCTTAAGAAACAGAGAAGGAACAAAACCCATTGTTTCTCCCAAGAGAAACTCAAGACCAAGCATGCCGGTGTTCCAGGATCACCTTAGCCTAAGAGCAAGAAGAAAAGCCGCTGCTAATAAAAACTTGGCCTTCACAGACCATGCTTGGTGCTCAGCTGCAAAACTGTCAAGTAGAGAATTTCAAAAGCAGCTCTCTCCGTGCTGCCTCTCAGAGAAAATACAGCCAGACCTTGCTCCCAAACTCTCCTTGGGCCAAGATTAGTGCGCGTGAATGAACAGGGAACAGGGAAGCCTCTTTAATAATGCAGGGAAGGATTTCAGGGAAGGGCAAGCCGGAGCATCTTCCAGAGCTCAGAGGCAGCTGGAACAAATGGATCCAAAGAGCCATCCTGAGGTGTGCCCCAGTTACGCACAATCATAGAGTCCTCCACACTTTGCTCTTAGAATAGCCCCTCAAGCGGAGCAGTTTAGAAAGCCAACACTTTACACATTCAGATCACTAACCTTTCCCTTTCATGTTTAAAACAAGGCCGAAAACAGGCAGTTCATACTTTTCTTTGCCTTAGCCCTTCAATATAGCTCCAACTTTATTCCCGTTGTTACCCTTACAATTTTATCCAGCTCTGTAGATAACACGTTCTATAATTTGTGAAATAATTTTTAAAAATTACTCAATTTGTATTAGTTTTATGTATTTTAAAAATATATTTATATCAATAATAATGATAATACATACTCATATCTTGGGATTTCTATGTGCTTTAGAAATAGTAAAATACTTCCTACCTACTTCGGGAAATGGCGAATACCTCTCGAATCACACTTCCTGAGTCTGATTCGTGTCTCTGCTGTTTCCTAGCTGTGGGACCACTGGGTCTCAATTTTATCCTCCACAAAGTGGGAGTAATAGAACCTTACTTCAGTAAGTTACTGTAAAGATTAAATTAGTTCATAAAAATAAGTTCTTTAAAACATTGCCCAGCATGATTTATAGTCCTTTGGGTATATACCCAGTAATGGGATGGCTGGGTCGAATGGAATTTCTAGTTCTAGATCCCTGAGGAATCGCCACACTGACTTCCACAAGGGTTGAACTAGTTTGCAGTCCCACCAACAGTGTAAAAGTGTTCCTATTTCTCCACATCCTCTCCAGCACCTGTTGTTTCCTGACTTTTTAATGATCGCCATTCTAACTGGTGTGAGATGGTATCTCATTGTGGTTTTGATTTGCATGTCTCTGATGGCCAGTGATGGTGAGCATTTTTTCATGTGTCTTTTGGCTGCGTAAATGTCTTCTTTTGAGAAGTGTCTGTTCATGTCCTTCGCCCACTTTTTGATGGGGTTGGGCACATGTACCATAAAACCTAAAGTACAATAATAATAATAATAATAATAATTACAATAAAAGAAAAAAATAAATAAATAAATAAATAAATAAATAAATAAATAAAAAAAAACATTGCCCAGAAGACAATATGTGCTTAATATGTTAATTAATACTGGTATTATTTATCCTTTTCCAACACTTATTCACCACCCCTTTTAGAACCCAAAGACGTTTCTCAGGTGCCCCATTGGGCACTGTCAAAATCAGAAGAGATCTGAGCTGGAAAGACACCTTCTTGGTAGCTTCAACCCCTTAGGTCTTAGCTTGAAGGTCACTTTCTCAGAACAGAAGCCTCCTTGGCCATCCTGTGTCCGCTGTGCCACCCACTCCCCTAAATCTTACCAGAGCCCTTTGGTTCATTTAATTTACCAAATGAGATCTCTAGCACATACAACAGTGTAGTGGTTTCATTCATTTATTTATTTGTTAAATATTTACATATTGTTTTTATCTAAATACTCATACACACACACAGACACACACACACACGTATTGTTTTGGTCTCCTCTAGGTCATAAAGTGAGTGCAAGAACTTGGTCTTTTCATGGCTTTATTCTCAAGGCCTTATGCTCTAGCAGTGCATATAACACGAGACAGTAAATATTTGTTGAATGCACGAATAAATAAGTCAATGAATGCTATTGTTTTGCAAACAAAGAAACTGAAGCTCAATAGATAAAGTGACCTCCCCAAGGCCAAATAGATTCTCAAAAGCAGGATAGTGAAGAAGAGGAGTGCTGGTGCTATTGTGACATGCCACTTTTGCAACAGACTAGAACAGTCGTGTGTTTGCAGAGAACCCTGGGAGTCTTGGACACACTTTCTGGAGACTTTGCGGTAAAAATTATTTTAATAATCATACTAAGAAAGTTATTTCCTTTTTAACCTCTGTTGACATTTGCACTGATGAAATAAAGTAATTGTGGGTAAAACTGCTGGCCCCATAGCACAAATCAAGCCAGGGCACCCAAATTTATCAGCAGCCATGGGGTTCTTCTTCATCGCCATACACTCACAGTGAGGGCAAGAGAAGCCCGCTCACTTAAGCATGCTCTTTGATGAAACAGGAAAAATGATTAATTTTATTAAATCTCATTCCTTAAATACAGACCCTTTTCATATTCTGTGTGGCAAACCGATAAAGCACATAGGCTGCTAAATGAAGTACGATGGCCATTTTGAGGAACAGCACTCGTGCCAATGAGTTGTGCACTGAACTAGCCACTTTCTTCCTTGTAACATGATCTTTGCTTGAAATAACAAATTCCAGACAAACTGTTGTTATTCAGACTTGGGCATTTAGCAGGCATTTTCTCAAAAATGAGCAAAGTGAGTCTGTCACTTAAAGGAAAACAACTGAGAGTATTGGTTGCCAATGATAAAAGTTGAACTTCTGAGCAAAAATCAGAATCAAAAAACATGTGTCTACCACTGTGAGCTTGACAGCTTTCCGATACTCAGACTTTTCTGATGTAATCAGTAATTATATTAATAAATGTGATTTTTGGGATATTGTGTAATGGAATGTGTCAGCTTTTGGAAGAGCTGAATAACTCAGCACACTAGTATTTTTTAGTGTCCAGTGCCTGATGTTATGAAATTAGGCACAGGTAAAATATCTATTAAGAGTAGAAAATAGAGCCAGACTGCCTCTCTAGATTTCTCCTCACTGGGCAGGTCATCTCTGAAAGGCAGCAGCCCCAGTCAGGGGCTTTAGATAAAACTCCCATCTCCCTGGGACAGAGCACCTGGCAGAAGGGGTGCCTCTGGGTGCAGCTTCAGCAGACTTAAACGGTCCTGACTGCTAGCTCTCATGAGAGCAGCATATCTCCCAGCACAGCGCTAGAGCCCTGCTAAGGGACAGATTACCTCCTCAAGTGAGTCCCTGACTCCCGTTCCTCCTGACAGGGAGATATCTCCCAGCAGGGGTCTACAGACACCTCATACAGGAGAGGTCCAGCTGGCATCTGGCAGGGGCCCCTCTGGAACAAAGCCTCCAGAGGAAGGAGCAGGCAGGAATCTTTGCTGTTCTACAGCCTCTGTTGGTGATACCCAGGCATACAGGGTCTGGAGTGGACCTCCAGCAAAATCCAGCAGACCTGCGGAAGAGGGGCCTGACTGTTAGAAGGAAAACTAACAAAGAGAAAGCAATAGCATCAACATCAACAAAAAGGATGACCATGCATAAACCCTATACGAAGGTCACCGACATCAAAGACCAAAGGTAGATAAATCCAAGAAGGTGAGGAAAAACCAGTGCAAAAAGGCTGCAAATTCCAAAAACCAGAACACCTCTTCTTCTCCGAGGGATCACAACTCCTTGCCAGCAGGGTAACAAAACTGGATGGAGAATGAGTTTGATGCATTGACAGAAGTAGGCTTCATAGATGAGTAATAACAAACTCCTCTGAGCTAAAGGAGCATATTCTAACCCAATGCAAGGAAACTAAGAACCTTGAAAAAAGGTTACAGGAATTGCTAACTAGAATAACCAGTTTAGAGAAGAACATAAATGACCTGATGGAGCTGAAAAACACAGCATGAGAACTTAGTGAAGCATACACAAGTTAGCAATAGCCAAATCGATCAAGTGGAAGAAAGGATATCAGAGACTGAAGATCAACTTAATGAAATAAAGCATGAACACAAGATTAGAGGAAAAAGAATAAAAAGGAGTGAAGAAAGCCTCCAAGAAATATGAGACTATGCGAAAAGACCAAACCTACATTTGATTGGTGTACCTAAAAGTGATGGGGAGAATGGAACCAAGTTAGAAAACACACTTCAGGATATTATCCAGGAGAACCTCCCCAACCTAGCAAGACAGGCCAACATTCAAATTCAGGAAATACAGAGAACACCACAAAGATACTCCTTAAGAAGAACAACCCAAAGACACATAATCATCAGATTCACCAAGGTTGAAACAAAGGAAAAAATGTTAAGGGCAGCCAGAGAAAAAGGTCAGGCTACCCACAAAGGGAAGCCCATCAGACTAACAGCAGATCTCTCTCCAGAAACTCTACAAGCCAGAAGAGAGTGGGGGCCAACATTCAACATTCTTAAAGAAAATAATTTTCAACCCAGAATTTCATATCCAGCCAAACTAAGTGTCATAAGTGAAGGAGAAATAAAATCCTTCAGAGACAAGCAAATGCTGAGGCATTTTGTCATCACCAGGCCTGCCTTGCAAGGGCTCCTGAAGGAAGCACTTAATATGGAAAGGAAAAACCAGTATCAGCCACTGCAAAAACATACCAAAGTGTAAAGACCATTGACACTATGAAAAAACCACATCAACTAATGGGCAAAATAACCAGCTAGTATCATAATGACAGGATCAAATTCACACATAACAATATAAACCTTAAATGTAAATGGACTAAATGCCCCAATTAAAAGACACAGACTGGCAAACTGTATAGAGTCAAGACCCATTGGTGTGCTGTACTTAGGAGACCTATCTCACGTGCAAAGACACACATAGGCTCAAAATAAAGGGATGGAGGGATATTTACCAAGCAAATGGAAAGCAAACAAACAAACAAACAAACAAAGCAGGGATTGCAATCCTAGTCTCTGATAAAACAGACTTTGAACCAACAAAGATAAAAAATGACAAAGAAGGTTATTACATAATGGTAAAGGGATCAATGCAACAAGAAGAGCTAAATATCCTAAATATATATGAACCCAATACAGGAGCACCCAGATTAATAAAGCAAGTTCTTAGAGACCAACAAAGAGACTTGGACTCCCACACAATAATGGTGGGAGATTTTAACACCCCACTGTCAATATTAGACAGAGCAATGAGACAGAAAATTAACACGAATATTCAGGACTTGAACTCAGCTCTGGACCAAGTGGACCTAATAGACATCTACAGAACTCTCCACCCCAAATCAACAAATATACATTATTCTCAGCACCACATAACACTTATTCTAAAATTGACCACATAATTGGAAGTAAAATACTCCTCAGCAAATGCAAAAGAATGGAAATCATAACAGTCTCTCAGACCACAGTGCAATCAAATTAAAACTTGGGATTAAGACACTCACTTAAAACTACACAACGACATGGGAACTGAACAACTTGCTCCTGAATAACTACAGGGTAAATAACGAAATTAAGACATAAATAAATAAGTTCTTTGAAACCAATGAGAACAAAGACACAATGTACCAGAATCTCTGGGACACAGCTAAAGCAGTGTTTAGAGGGAAATTTATAGCACTAAGTGCCCACAGTAGAAAGTGGGAAGGATCTAAAATTGACACCCTAACATCACAATTTAAAGAACTAGAGAAGCAAGAGCAAACAAATTCAAAAGCTAGCAGAAAACAAGAAATAGCTAAGATCAGGGCAGAAATGAAGGAGAGAGGGACATGAAAAACCCTTCAAAAAAATCAATGAATCCAAGAGCTGTTTTTTTGAAAAGGTTGACAAAATAGACTGCTAGCTAGACAAATAAGAAAAGAGAGAAGAATGAAATAGACACAATAAAAAATGATAAAATGTTACCACCTCTGATCCCACAGAAATACAAACTACCATCAGAGAATACTATAAACACCTGTATGCAAATAAACTAGACAATCTAGAAGAAATGAATAAAATCCTAGAGACATACACCTTCCCAAGACCAAACCAGGAAGAAGTTGAATCCCTGAATAGACCAATAACAAGTTCTGAAATTGAGTCAGTAATTTATAGCCTAACATCCAAAAAAGCCCAGGACCAGATGACTTCACAGCCAAATTCTACAAGAGGTAAAAAGAAGAGCTGGTACCTTTCCTTCTAAAACTATTCCAAACAATAGAAAAAGAGGGACTCCTCCCTAACTCATTTTATGAGGCCAGCAACATCCTGATACCAAAAACCTGGTATAGACACAACAAAAAGAGAAAATTTGAGGCTAATATCCTTGATGAACATTGGTGTGAAAATCTTCAACAAAATACTGACAAACCAAATCCAGCAGCACATTAAAAAGCTTATCCACCACTATCAAGTTGGCTTCATCCCTGGGATGCAAGGCTGGTTCAAGCAAATCAATAAATGTAATCCATTACATACACAGGAGCAAAGACAAAAACCACATGATTATCTCAACAGATGCAGAAAAGGCCTTTGATAAAATTCAACACTGCTCCATGCTAAAAACACTCAATAAACTAGGTATTCATGGAACATATCTCAAAATGATAAGAGCTATTTATGACAAACCCACAGCCAATATCATAATGAATGGGCAAAAGCTGGAAGTACTTCCTTGGAAAATCAGCACAGGCCAAGGATGCCCTCTCACCACTCCTATTCAACATAGTATTGGAAGCTCTGGCCAGGGCAATTAGGCAAGTGAAAATATTCAAATAGGAAGAGAGGAAGTCAAATTGTCTCTGTTTGCAGATGACATGATTGTATATTTAGAAAACCCCATTGTCTCAGCCCAAAATCTTCTTAAGCTGATAAGCAATTTCAGCAAAATCTCAGGATAAGAAATCAATGTGCAAAACTCACAAGCATTCCTATATGCCAATAGTAGACAAACAGAGAGCCAAATCATGAGTGAACTCCCATTCACAACTGCTACAAACAAAATAAAATACCTAGGAATACAACTTACAAGGGATGTGAAGGTCCTTTTTAAGGAGAACAACAAACCACTGCTCAAGGAAATAAAAGAGGACACAAACAAATGGAAAAACATTCCACACTTATGGATAGGAAGAAACAATATTGTGAAAATGGCCATACTGTCCAAAGTAATTTATAGATTCAATGCTATCCCCATCAAGCTACCATTGACTTTCTTCACAGAATTAGAAAAAACTACTTTAAATTTCATATGGAACCAAAAAAAAGAGCCTGAATAGCCAAGACAATCCTAAGCAAAAAGAACAAAGCTGAAGGCATCACCCTACCTGACTTCAAACTATACTACAAGGCTACAGTAACCAAAACAGCATGGTACTTGGTACCAAAGCAGATATATAGACCAATGGAACAGAACAGAGGCCTCAGAAATAATACCACACATCTATACCTGGCTGATCTTTGACAAACTTGACAAAAACAAGCAATGGGGAAAGGATTTCCTATTTAATAAATGGTGCTGGGAAAACAGGCTAACCATATGCGGAAAACTGAAACTGGACCCTTTCTTTATACCTTATACAAAGATTAACTCAAGATGCATTAAAGACTTAAATGTAAGGGCAAACCATAAAAACCCTAGAAGAAAACCTAGGCAATACCATTCAGGACATAAGCATGGACAAAAGCTACATGACTAAAACACCAAAAGCAATGGCAACAAAAGCTGAAATTGACAAATGGGATCTAATCAAACAAACTAGCTTCTACACAACAAAAGAAACTACCATCAGAGTGAACAGGCAACCTACAGAATGGGAGAAAATTTTTGAAATCTATCCATCTGACAAAGGGCTAATATCCAGAACCTACAAGGAACTTAAACAAATTTACAAGAAAAAAAATCAAAAAGTGGGCAAAGGATATGAACAGACACTTCTCAAAAGAAGACATTTATGCACCCAATAATCATGAAAAAAAGCTCATCCTCGCTTGTCATTAGAGAAATGCACATCAAAACCACAATGAGATACCATCTCACGCCAGTTAGAAGGGTGATCATTAAAAAGTCAGGAAGCAACAGATGCTGGAGAAGATGTGGAGAAACAGGAACACTTTTAAACTGTTGGTGGGAGTCTAAATTAATTCCACCACTGTGGAAGGCAGTGTGGTGATTCCTCAAGGATCTAGAACTAGAAATATCATTTGACATAGCAATCTCATTACTCGGTATATACCCAAAAGATTATAAATCATTCTACTGTAAAGACACATGCACATGTATGTCTATTGCAGCACTATTCACAATAGCAAAGACTTGGAACAAACCCAATGATAGACTGGATAAAAAAAATGTGGCACATATACACCATGGAATACTATGCAGCCATAAAAATGAATTCATATCCTTTGCAGGGACATGGATGAAGCTGGAAACCATTATTCTCAGCAAACTAACACGGAACAGAAAACCAAACACCACATGTTCCCACTCATAAGTGGGAGTTGAACAATGAGAACAGATGGACGCAGGGAGGAGAATATCACACACCAGGGCCTGTTGTGGGGTAAGGCGCAAGGGGATAGCATTAGGATAAATATCTAATGTAGATGACTGGATGATGGGTGCAGCAAACCACCATGGCACATTTCTATCTATGTAACAAACCTGCACGTTCTGCACATGTATCCCAGAACTTAAACTATAATAAAAAAGTATAAAATAAGCCAATAATTTTTATATAACAGAGTATGAAAAGTTTCCTGATATTGTGTCAGATTCCATATCTCATTGGCCTTTAAAAACTACTACTACCTGTCAATTACGGGTCAGTGTCAAAGAAGAATAGCCACAGTTACCTGAAAAGTCTGTTAGAGTATTTCTCCCTTTCCCTACTACATATCTGTATAAGGCCAAATTTTCAGATACTTTGATCAAAACACCTTATTCCAACAGATTGAATACAAAAACAGAAATGAGTGTCTAGCTAAATTCTATTAAATCAGACATTAATGATACTGGCAAAATGTAAAATAATGACACATTCTCTTACTTTTTTTTATTTGGGAAAATATGGTTATTCTTTTTTTGTTACTATGTAAGGGAATTATTATTGTTGCTTTTACATTAATTGATATTCTTGTTTTTTCAGTTTTTATTGCTAATATAGCAATATTCACAGCAATAACCCACATGTAATATTAATTCCTTTTAAGAACCTCATTTGTTTTTAGTTTTTTATTTTATTCATTTTTCTTTTTTTTTTTCATAGGGTTTTGGGAAACAGATTGTGTTTGCTTATATGAGTAAGTTCTTTAGTGGTGATCTGTGAGATTTTGGTGCACCCATCACCTGAGCAGTGTATGCTGTACCCAATGTGTACTCTTTCATCCTTCACCCCCCCTCGCACCCTTTCCCGGAGTCCCCAAGGTCCATTGTATCATTCTTATGCCTTTGCATCCTCATAGCTTAGCTCCCACTTATGAGTGAGAATATACAATGTTTGATTTTCCATTCCTGAGTTACTTCATTTAGAATAATGGTCTTCAGTTCCATCCAGTTTGCTGCAAATGCCAAATGGTTTTGTTCCTTTTTATGGCTGAATAGTGTTCTACGGTGTATATATATATATATACACCATATATATATACCGTATATATCCACATATATATATACACCATATATATATACACTATATATATATATACACACTATATATATATATATACACTATATATATATATATATATACACTATATATATATATATATACACTATATATATATATATATATACACTATATATATATATATATATATATATATACCGATGATCAGGGTAATGCAAATCAAAACAACAGTGCAATACCACCTTACTCCTGCAAGAATGGCCATAATAAAAAAAAATAGATGTTTGCCAGGGATGTGGTGAAAAGGGAACCCTTTTACAAATGACTAACAAACATTTGAAAAATGTAAAATGTAAACATGTAAAATGTAAACATATAGCATGTAAAATGTAAACATGTAAAATGTAAAATGTAAAACATTTGAAAAATGTAAAAGGGAACAGTTTTATATATATATGAGATATAGATCATATATATGATATATGTGATATATATGAGATATATGTGATATATATCTCATATATATCATATATATAGATATATATGATATATATATGGTATATATGATATCATATATATATATGGTAGAATTTCTTTATCCACTTATTGATTGATGAGCATTCGGGCTTGTTCCATATTTTTGCAATTGTGGAATTGCACTGCTATAAACATGTGTGTGCAAGTATCTTTTTTGTATAATGACTTCTTTTCCTCTGGGTAAATACCCAGAGGATTATCTGGATCAAATGTAGTGGGATTGCTGGATCAAATGGTAGTTCTACTTTTAGTTCTTTAAGGAATTTCCACACTGTTTTCCATAGTAGTTGTACTAGTTTACATTCCCACCAGCAGTGTAAAAGTGTTCCCTTTTCACTGCATCCCTGCCAACATCTATTATTTTTTTTATTATGGCCATTCTTGCAGGAGTAAAGTGGTATTGCACTATTGTTTTGATTTGCATTACCCTGATTATCAGTGAAGTTGAGCATTTTTTCAAATGTTTGTTAGTCATTTGTATATCTTCTTTTAAGAATTGTCTATTCATGTCCTTAGCCCAGTTTTTGATGGAATTGTTTGCTTTTTTCTTGCTAATTTGTTTGAGTTCACTATAGATTCTGGATATTAGTCCTTCATCAGATGTGTAAATTGTGAAGATTGTCTCCACAATCTCCATAGATTGTCTGTGGGTTGTCTGTTTACTCTGCTGATGGTTTCTTTTGCTGTGCAGAAACTTTTTAGTTTAATGAAGTCCTACCTATTTATCATTGTTTTGTTGCATTTGCTTTTGGGTTCTTGGTTATAAAGTCTTTGCCTAAGCTAACGTCTAGAAGGGTTTTTCTGATGTCGTCTGCTAGAATTTTTAGGGTTTCAGGTCTTAGATTTAAGTACTTGATCCATCTTGGGTTGATTTTTGTATAAGATGAGAGATGAGGATCTAGTTTCATTCTTCTGCATGTGGCTTGCCAATTATCCCAGCACCATTTGTTGAATAGGGTGTCCTTTCCCCACAATATGTTTTTGTTTGCTTTGTTGAAGATGAGTTGGCTGTGAGTATTTGGCTTTATTTCTGGGTTCTCTGTTCAGTTCCATTGGTCTATGTGCCTATTTTTATACCAGCACCATGCTGTTTTGGTGACTATGGCCTTATAGTATAGTTTGAAGTCAGGTCATGTGATGCCTCCAGATTTGTTCCTTTTGCTTAGTCTTGCTTTGGCTATGTGGGCTCTTTTTTGGTTCCATATGAATTTTAGGATTTTCTTTTCTTATTCCGTGAAGAATGATGGTGGTTTTTTTTTTTTTTTTTTTTTTTTTTTTTGAGACAGAGTCTCGCTCTATTGCCCAGGCGCTGGAGTGCAATGGCACAATCTCAGCTCACTGCAAGTTCCGCCTCCCAGTTTCCCGCCATTCTCCTGCCTCAGCCTCCCAAGTAGCTGGGACTACAGGTGCCTGCCACCACACCCAGCTAATTTTTTTGTATTTTTGGTAGAGACTGGGTTTCACCCTGTTAGCCAAGATGGTCTTGATCTCCTGACCTTGTAATCCACCTGCCTCGGCCTCCTAAAGTGCTGGGATTACAGGTGTGAGCCACCGTGCCCAGCCATGAGGGTGGTATTTTTATGGGAATTGCATTGAATTTGTAGATTGCTTTTGGAAGGATGGTCATTTTCACAATATTGATTCTACCCATCCACAAGCATGGGATGTGTGGGATGTGTTTCCTTTTGTTTGTGTCATCTATGATTTCTTTCAGCAGTGTTTTGTAGTTTTCCCTGTAGAGATCTTTCACCTCCTTGGTTAGATATATTCCTAAGTGTTTTATTTATTTGTAGGTATTGTAAAAGGGGTTGAGTTATTGATTTGATTCTCAGCTTGGTCACTGTTGGTGTGTAGCACAGCTACTGATAAATGAATTCAGCAAGGTTTCAGGATACAAAATTAATGTACACAAATTGGTAACCCTGCTATACACCAAGAACCTCATGTTTTTGAAGGACATAAAGGGTTCCAGAGACCAAAAAGTTTTAGAACTACTGGCTTAGAACATACCAGGTGGTGTTCAGATCCTTTCATGCTTGCAGACGTACAAGGAGTTCTCCTGGGTGGTGGGTCTAAGGACATAAAGCTCATGGCACCCTGTGATCTGTTACAGCTCTGCAAAGCCATGTCAGGATCCCTTCAGAAATAATAAGCTGTCTACAAAGTTTAAAAAAAAAAACAACAACACACATATCTGTACTGATCGGGATATTGGTTAGAAAAATCATTTCAGGGCTCAAAATAATAAAATTTTATTTTTCACACTTGCTAAGTATACATTTCAGGTCATCTGGGCCTCTGTTTCATATCGCTTTACTCCAGAATTCAGGTTGACAGAACATCTAACATAAAGTGCTGTCAGTTGCGATGGTAGGAAGAAAGCAATGTGGTAAATTGTCCATATGAAGAGAACTGGCTTCACTTTAAGAGAAAGACCCCCCTGAGAAAAACCACGTGGCTCTTACACTTACATGTTTTTGGCCTAAGCAAATCTCATGACTTTGCCTGACTTCAAAAAGGTCAGGAACTTGCCATCCTACCATGATACCGTGATCTGGGAAGTAGGAAGGGTGGGATGTGAAGACAGTCAACATCAGGAGCTCTCGTGACTGCCACAATCCTCTTCCTCCATTCAAAACGAAATCCCCATTGATAAAATTCACTGATATCTGATTCTTAGGTTATTCATGCACAACTTTTCATACTTAATTATTATATAAATGCTATTTTGTATTCTTTCCATTTGGCATTATTTGTCATGTCTCTATAGTTCTCATATTTGTAATTTGGATTTCACTGTTAACTTTCATTCTATTAATAAATTATTGTAATTTTAAACATTGCTTGCTTGGGTATTTGGGTAGCAGGTAGCTAGTCTTACACTATTATAGATGGTTTAGCAATGCATGTCAATATATGAAAATACTTTTTTTAATATATTTACTTGTGGTTACTGAGTCAAGAAGTAAGATGGAGTTTTGTGATGACACGTTATGCATGCCAACCATTTCATAAGCTTTTGTGAATAAGGATCTGGCCTTATTCATTCTGTATCCCCAGAGCCTAACAAAATATCTGCTTGGTAGGCATTCAATACTTGTTTACTGAATGAATGACTCTTAGCAGATTGCTTTCTGGAATTCTTATACCAATTTACAATGCTGCCAGTACAGAATTCTGTTGCTCTAGCAGGCTCTTTAATAGTTTGAGCAGTGGTTTTCTCTTCACTAATTTAATGATTAGCAGGTTTAAGCATATTTCCAAAATTTTTCTTTTAGTGTTTGTGTTGTTTCTCACTTGTGCTCTACTTAGTAAAGTAAATCTGGCAATTTCTATTAGGAATTGTCCCCATATATTTTGTTTTTTAAATCTTTGGGACTATTGTGGGGTCATTGAGAAAAGAGAATAAACTAGGAATAGGTGGAGGTGGAGGTGGTGGGTCTAGCTGAAGAAGTAAAGCATATAATTATATTTACATTATTATCATCTTCCTTTTCCTCATCAACAGATGTCATTTACAGAACACATTTTGTAAATACTATATCTAGTCCTTATATTACTGAAAGGTAGATACAATGGTAACTCCATGATGGGGAGAAGATATTGACGCTCAGAAAAGTTACAGTTGCCCAAGACCTCACAGGTAGGAAGAAGCAAGTCAGGTTTTGCATCTATGTTTTTCTGCACTTGGAGCCTGAGTTCCTTCTCACTGCTTCAAGCTGCCTTGCCAGCACTCACAAGAACACATGGTGACAACCCAAAGCACAGGGTGGGGAGGACCGTGCTCTTGGGTTGGTGGGGACTGATGTGGATCCACCCACTCTGTGGGCAAGGCATCTGCAGAGGCACTCAAGGAGATGCTGTTCAAATACTGAGGATACCTGACCAGAGGCAGGGCCCTGGCAGCATCTGGGGTTTTGGACAGAGTGGAGTTCTCAAAGGCAGACACATGCAGGAGAGGGGCAGGTTGTCACAGTCCTTGATTGTCAGGTGCTGTTTTGGGGCTGGCACCATTCACTGGGGAGCAGGAGGACAAACCAGACAGCAAGGTGGCAGCTCAGTCAGGGACTTGGTACAGAAGCACACAAGCAGGGCAGAAGGAGCCTGCTGGGCACTGAGAGTTCCCAAGGGGCTTGGACTGGGGACCCAGTTGCAGGCATTCCCTTCCATTGGCAAGAACTGGCTCCCAAGCTGACTGTCAGAGCCTCTTCCTCAGCTCTCCCACAGGCAGCCCTTAGTTACATATGGCTATTTACAGCTATTTACAGCCAAGTGCGGTGGCTCACACCTGTAATCCCAGCACTTTAGGAGGCCAAGTGGGGTGAATCACCTGAGGTCAGGAGTTTGAGACCAGCCTGGCCAACATGATGAAACCCTGTCTCTACTAAAAATACAAAAATTAGCTGGGCGTGGCAGTGGATGCCTGTAGTCCCAGCTACTTGGGAGGCTGAGGCAGGAGAATCACTTGAACCCAGGAGGCAGAGGCTGCAGTGAGCTGAGATCACACCACTAAGCTCCAGCCTGGGCGACAGACAGAGTCTCTCTTACAAAAAAAAAAAAAAAAAAAAAAAAAAGAAAGAAAAGAAAAGGCTATTTACATGTAAACTAAGTGAATGAACAAAAGTTAAAACCCTGGCCCCTCAGTCACACTAGCTAGCTGTCCAGGCCTAGGTCGTGGCAAGTGTGTCGGGCATCACAGATGCAGAACAAGCCACCGTCTCAGGACATGCTGTGGGACAGGGTTCCAGCCCTTGCTTCTCCAGGTGGGCCAGCACAGGCCGCAGCAGCAGCTCCTGCTTTGTCAGGCCTCTGAGCCTAAGCTAAGCCATCATATCCCCTGTGACCTTTACATACACATCCAGATGGCCGGTTCCTGCCTTAACTGATGACATTCCACCACAAAAGAAATGAAAATGGCCTGTTCCTGCCTTAACTGATGACATTATCTTGTGAAATTCCTTCTCCTGGCTCATCCTGGCTCAAAAGCTCCCCCACTGAGCACCTTGTGACCCCCACTCCTGCCCGCCAGAGAACAACCCCTCTTTGACTGTAATTTTCCTTTACCTACCCAAATCTTATAAAATGGCCCCACCCCTATCTCCCTTCACTGACTCTCTTTTTAGACTCAGCCCGCCTGCACCCAGGTGAAATAAACAGCCTTGTTGCTCACACAAAGCCTGTTTGGTGGTCTCTTCACATGGACGCAATTGAAATTTGGTGCCATGACTTGGATCAGGGAACCTCCCTTAGGAGATCAATCCCCTGTTCTCCTGCTCTTTGCTCCGTGAAAAAGATCCACCTACGACCTTGGGTCCTCAGACCCACCAGCCCAAGGAACATCTCACCAATTTCAAATCTAGTAAGCGGCCTCTTCTTACTCTCTTCTCCAACCTCTCTCACTATCCCTCAACCACTTTATCCTTTCAATCTTGGTGCCACCCTTCAATCTCTCACTTCTCTTAATTTCAATTCCTTTCATTTTCTAGTAGAGACAAAGGAGACACGTTTTATCCATGGACCCAAAACTCCAGCTCCAGTCATGGACTCGGGAAGGCAGCCTTCCCTTGGTGTTTAATCATTACAGGGATGCCTCTCTGATTATTCACCCACGTTTCAGAGGTGTCCACACAGGGATGCCTGCCTTGGTCCTTCACCCTTAGCAGCAAGTACCACTTTTCTGGGAAGCAAGAACCCCTCAACTCCTTCTCTCCATGTCTCTACCCCTTCTCTGCTTTTCTGGGAGGCAAGAACTCCCCAACCCCTTCTCCTTCACCCTTAGTGGCAAGTACTGCTTTTCTAGGGGGCAAGAACCCCCTGATCCCTTATTTCCATGCCCCAACCTCTTATCTCTGCACTCCGATCCCTCATTTCCGTGCCCTGACCTCTTATCTCTGCACCCCAATCCCTTATTTCCACACCCCAACCTCTTATTTCTGTGCCCTGATCCCTTATTTCCATGCCCCAACCTCTTATCTCTGCACCCCGATCCCTTATTTCCATGCCCTGACCTCTTATCTCTGTGCCCCGATCCCTTATTTCTGTGCCGCAACCTCTTATCTCTGTATCCCAACCCCTTATTTCCTCACCTCAACCCCTTTCCCACTTTTCTGGCGGGTAAGAACCACTGAACACCTTCCCTCCATGTCTCTACTCTCTCTTTTCTCTGGGCTTGCCTCCTTCACTATAGGCAACTTTCCACCCTCCATTCCTCCTTTTTCTCCCTTAGACTGTGTTCTTAAAAACCTAAAACCTCTTCAACGCACACCTGACCTAAAACCTAAATGCCTTATTTTCTTCTACAATGCTGCTTGACCCCAATACAAACTCGACAGTGGTTCCAAATAGCCAGAAAATGGCACTTTTGATTTTTCCATCCTACAAGATCTAAATAATTCTTGTAGTAAAATGGGCAAACAGTCTGAGGTGCCTGATGTCCAGGCATTCTTTTACACATTGGTCCCTCCCTAGTCTCTGTTCCCAATGCAACTCGTCTCAGATCCTCCTTCTTTCCCTCCCACCTGTCCCCTCAGTCCCAACCCCAAGCGTCGCTGAGTCTTCCTAATCTTCCTTTTCTACAGACCCATCTGACCTCTCCCCTCCTTGCCAGGCCAAGCTAGGTCCCAATTCTTCCTCAGCCTCCATGCCTCCACCCTATAATCCTTTTATCACCTCCCCTCCTCACACCGGGTCCGTCTTACAGTTTCTTTCCACAACTAGCCCTCCCCCACCTGCCCAGCAATTTTCTCTTAAACAGGTGGCTGGAGCTAAAGGCATAGTCAAGGTTAATGCTCCTTTTTCTTTATCCGACCTCTCCCAAATCAGTTAGTGTTTAGGATATTTTTCATCAAATACAAAAAAAACCCAGACCAGTTCATGGCCCCTTTAGCAGCAACCCTGAGACGCTTTACAGCCCTAGACCCTAAAAAGTAAAAAGGCCATCTTATTCTCAATATACATTTTATTACCCAATCTGCTCCCGACTTTAAATAAAACTCCAAAAATTAAATTCCGGCCCTCAAACACCACAATAGGACTTAATTAACCTGGCCTTCAAGGTGTACAATAATAGAAAAAAGTTGCAATTCCTTGCCTCCACTGTGAGACAAACCCCAGCCACATCTCCAGCACACAAGAACTTCCAAACGCCTGAACCGCAGTGGCCAGGCGTTCCTCCAGAACCTCCCCCAGGAGCTTGCTAGAAGTGCCGGAAATCTGGCCACTGGGCAAAGGAATGCCCGCAGCCCAGGATTCCTCCTAAGCCATGTCCCATCTGTGCAGGACCCCACTGGAAATTGGACTGTTCAACTCACCTGGCAGCCACACCCAGAGCCCCTGGAACTCTGGCCCAAGGCTCTCTGACTCCTTCCCAGATCTTCCTGGTTTAGCAGCTGAAGGCTGACGCTGCCCAATCACCTCAGAAGCCCCCTAAACCATCACGGACGCCGAGCTTCAGGTAACTCTCACAGTGGAGGGAAGTCCGTCCCCTTCTTAATCAATACGGAGGCTACCCACTCCACATTACCTTCTTTTCAAGGGCCTGTTCCCCTTGCCTCCATAACTGTTGTAGGCATTGATGGCCAGGCTTCTAAACCTCTTAAAACTCCCCAGCTCTGGTGCCAACTTAGACAATACACTTTTAAGCACTCCTTTTTAATTATCCCTACCTGCCCAGTTCCCTTATTAGGCTGAGACACTTTAACTAAATTATCTGCTTCCCTGACTATTCCTGGACTACAGCCACATCTCATTGCCATCTTTTCCCCCAGTTCAAAGCCTCTTTCACATCCTCCCCTTGTATCTCCCCACCCTAACCCACAAGTATAAAACACATCTACTCCCTCCTTAGTGACCGATCATGCACTCCTTACCATCCCATTAAAACCTAATCACCTTTACCCTGCTCAATGTCAATATCCCATCCCACAGCACACTTAAAGGATTAAAGCCTGTTATCACTCACCTGTTACAGCATGGCCTTTTAAAGCCTATAAAGTCTCCTTACCATTCCCCCATTTTACCTGTCCTAAAACCAGACAAGGCTTACAGGTTAGTTCAGGATCTGCGCCTTATCAACCAAATTGTTTTGCCTATCCACCCCGTGGTTCCAAACCCATATACTCTCCTATCCTCAATACCTCCCTCTACAACCCGTTATTCTGTTCTGGATCTCAAACATGCTTTCTTTACTACTCCTTTGCACCCTTCATCCCAGCCTCTCTTCGCTTTCACTTGGACTGACCCTGACACCCATTAGGCTCAGCAAATTATCTGGGCTGTACTGCCACAAGGCTTCACAGACAGCCCCCATTACTTCAGTCAAGCCCAAATTTCTTCCTCATCTGTTACCTATCTCGGCATAATGCTTATAAAAACACATGTGCTCTCCCTGCTGATCGTGTCCGACTAATCTCCCAAACCTCAATCCCTTACAAAACAACAACTCCTTTCCTTCCTAGGCATGGTTAATGTGGTCAGAATTCTTACACAAGAGCTGGGACCGCACCCTGTAGTCTTTCTGTCCAAACAACTTGACCTTACTGTTTTAGCCTAGCCCTCATGTCTGTGTGCAGCAGCTGCCGCTGCTTTAATACTTTTAGAGGCCTTAAAATCACAAACTATGCTCAACTCACTCTCTACAGTTCTCATAACTTCCAAAATCTATTTTATTCCTCACACCTGACACATATACTGTCCGCTCCCCAGCTCCTTCAGCTGTACTCACTCTTCATTGAATCTCACAATTACCATTATTCTTGGCCCAGACTTCAATCCAGCCTCCCACATTATTCCGGATACCACACCTGACCCTCATGACTGCATCTCTCTGATCCACCTGATGTTCATCCCATTTCTCCACATTTCCTTCTTCCCTGTTTCTCACCCTGATCACACTTGGTTTATTGATGGCAGTTCCACCAGGCCTAATCGCCACATACCAGCAAAGGCAGGCTATGCTATAGTACAAGCCACTAGACTGCCTCTTAGAACCTCTCATTTCCTTTCCATCGTGGAAATCTGTCCTCAAGGAAATAACTTCTCAGTGTTCCATCTGCTATTCTACTACTCCTCAGGGATTATTCAGGCCCCCTCCCTTCCGTACATATCAAGCTCAGAGATTTGCCCCCACCTAGGACTGGCAAATTGGCTTTACTCAACATGCCCCAAGTCAGAAAACTAAAATACCTCTTAGTCTAGGTAGACACTTTCACTGGATGGGTAGAGGCCTTTCCTACAGGGTCTGAGAAGTCCACCATGGTCATTTCTTCCCTTTTGTCAGACATAATTCCTCAGTTTGGGCTTCCCACCTCTATATAGTCTGATAACAGACCAGCCTTTATTAGTCAAATCAACCAAGCATTTTTTTAGGCCCTTGGTATTCAGTGAAACCTTTATATCCCTTACGGTCCTCAGTCTTCAGGAAAGGTAGAGAGGACTAATGGTCTTTTAAAAACACACCTCACCAAGCTCAGCCACCAACTTAAAAAGGACTGGACAATACTTTTACCACTTTCCCTTCTCAAAATTCAGGCCTGTCCTCGGAATGCTACAGGGTACAGTCCGTTTGAGCTGCTGTTTGGACGCTCCTGTTTATTAGGCCCCAGTCTCATTCCAGACACCAGACCGACTTGGACTATGCCCCGAAAAACTTGTCATCCCTACTATCTTCTGTCTAGTCATACTCCTATTCATCGTTCTCAACTACTCATACATGCCCTGCTCTTGTTTACAGTGCCGGTTTACACTGCTTCTGCAAGCCATCAGAGCTGATACCTCCTGGTGCTATCCCCAAACCACCACTCTTAACTCTTGAAGTAAATAAATAATCTTTGCTGTCAGGACTATGCTGAACCTCCTTAGGCACTCTCTAATTAGATGTCCTGGGTCCTCCCAATTCTTAGACCTTTAATACCTGTTTTTCTCCTTCTCTTATTCTGTTTAGTTTTTCAATTCATACAAAACCGTATCCAGGCCATCACCAATAATTCTAAATGACAAATGTTTCTTCTAACAGTCCCACAATATCACCCCTTACCACAAAATCTTCCTTCAGCTTAATCTCTCTCACTCTATTTTCCCATGCTGCCCCTAATCCCGCTCGAAGCAGCCCTGAGAAACATCGCCCATTATCTCTCCATACCATCCCCCAAAATTTTCGCCGTCCCAACACTTTACTAGTATTTCATTTTATTTTTCTTATTAATATAAGACAGGAATGTCAGGCCTCTGTGCCCAAGCTAAGCCATCATATCCCCTGTGACCTGCACGTACACATCCAGATGGCTGGTTCCTGCCTTAACTGATGACATTCTACCACAAAAGAAATGAAAATGGCCTGTTCCTGTTTTAACTGATGACATCTTGTGAAATTCCTTCTCCTGGCTCAAAAGCCAGGAGCACTTTTTGACCCTCACTCCTGGCCACCGGAGAACAACCCACCTTTGACTGTAATTTTCCTTTACCTACCCAAAACTTATAAAACGGCTGCACCCCGTCTCCCTTCACTGACTCTTTTCAGACTCAGCCCACCTGCACCCAGGTGAAATAAACAGCCTTGTTGCTCACACAAAGCCTGTTTGGTGGTCTCTTCACAGGGACGCTAGTGAAATGCTTCACCTGGGAGCTTGTGCTGGGATCAGAACCTCAGGCTCCTCCCAGGCCTCCTGCCCTGGAAACTTCAGGAGACACGACCCCAGGTGTTGTGCCAGCACATTCAGGCTCAGCGACTCTTCTGTCTTCCCAGTGGGTCCTCCACCTCTGCTTTTGCTGTGGAGAGCTGTGTACCTGAGTGAGCTGCGAGTGGCGGGGCGGGGCGGGGCGGGGCGGGGGGGGTGGCAAGAGAGAAAGACTAACCTTTAATTTTTCGTCTTTACAGCATACGTTTCCCCAGTCCATTGCTCTTCCTTTTATTTTAGTTTTGTTCATTTTTTATGAATATATTTTTGGATCCTATTAATATTTAAAAGATTGTGATGGTGGGAGCCTGCCTTGGCTCTTACTTGGGAACGAATCGCATCCCTCCACCCCCCACCCCTCCCGCTTTGGCTCTGTTGCCAGCACCTCTGCAGGCAGCCCTCCTCTGAGTGTGTGATTTCATCAGCTCAGAGACATGCAGTTTTAGCAGCAACACAGAGGGGTGGAGTGGAAAGACTCTGCACCCACCTTCTGCAGAGCAGCTCCACACACTGTGGGAGAGCAAGGAACTTATATCTGCCCTAGCAGTGATAGGGGCCCATCTTGCAAGGCTTCATAAATATTTAACAATGAGCACTTTGTAAAGAAGAGTGTTATTAAGGGTGGTGCCACCAGCCACTTCAAATGTGCCTGTATATCAGGAGTTGCTAATGCTCTGTGGACAGAACCCTTTTGCAATAGCCCTAGGCAAATCAACTCCTTATCTTTTAAGGGAGTAGGGAAATAATTTAGAGGAATTTGTAAACATTTCTGACCCTCAGAGGAAGTAAGCTAGATCCTCTCCTAATAGAGAATGGCATTCCAATGAATCATTTATCTAAGACAGAAATATCAGTGACCAGAAAGAAAAAATATATATACACACCTTCCCCACCCTTGCATCCCCAGGATGTCCACACTGAGCAGCAGCTGCCTGGCCAGTGTTTAGTGAGACTTCTTTTATTCTGGTGCTACCAGATGAATCTCTTATCACCATGGAAGCCAGTCCCAGGCCACTTATTTCAACACTTCAAGCTTTAATGATACTGGTTCAGTTTTCTTTACTCTATGGATTGGATACACCACATTGCAATTCAAATCACCCCAAACACCACAGTAAGCATGAGGTGATCACATTTCTTCCTAAGTGTAAATGGCTCTCCACAGGGGACTCATTCTGGGAGCTAGGGGCTGGGACAGCATTGCCCTGGCAACTTCTTTTTTCCCCAGATGATCATCACTGGAGGTAAATGCTTGGAAGATTAAAGTCTCCAATCCATGTGGCACAAACTCCTCTTAGCTCAGGAAAATATCCTCCATTGACCATCTTTAGTACAACCAATAAATCACAAGCATTGTAAAATGAAAGGTGTGTGTGTGTATGCATATCATGCTTATTACATTTTCCCAGTAAAATTCTGCTTGCTTTTACCTCAGGATAACCCTCCTTGTGAAGAGTCCAAAAAGTTAAATTGACTAGTTTAAGGTTACCCATATAAGCTCGCAAAAGAGCACTTGGGTGTTGGCTATTATAAAACGCTTCCTCCCAAGGCCTACCAGAAAAGAAATTGACTTCAGAGCCCTTCTGTAGATTGTATTTCTACAAGAATAAACATTTCCATGGAACTCACCTTTCACAGGATCCTAGGACTATGTACCTGAATGTGAGCCCCTTAAGTGAAGTAGGGGTCCATCTGCCTTGTCAAAAGTGGTTCTGCATCAGTAAATTGCCCAGAGCATGACCAATTGCCATTTGTTTGCTGAGAACAGGTAGGAGAACATAGAGAAAATGTCGGTGTGCTAGCTGAACCGCATACCAACTTACCCCACAAACCTAGCCTACATATTCATGAGCAAGCACTTTCCAATGTATATACTTTGTTCCAAGTCGTAATCAAAAAGTTCATTTTTAAGTTAGTTGCTTGGGACCTGGAATAAACTTTCCCATAGAAACGATGTTATAAATAGTGCTCTAGCCTAGCCCACAAATGCACATCTAGCTCAAAATATGGTACTGGTATTATAGAGTTGCAAGGAAACTTTGTAGAAAACAACAACAGCGCAATACCCGTAATTAAACCAAACAGTAGAACAATAAAATGTTTCTCTCCCTCTCCCTCTCTCTCTCTTCCTCTCTCTTTCTCACACACTCTTTCTCCCTCTCTTCCTCTCTCTCTCTCTCTCTCTCACACATACACACACACACGGAAGTTCATTCTTGAGGAAAGTAAGATTAACTGGACAGGAATGAGGAGGTAATGGGGACGGTGCGGTGCTCTTGAAGGAGGCTTTAGGTTATGTCAAGAGCTGTTGAGGCTGATGGTTCAGGCTGCTGAATGCGCCTCATTTCACTTCAAAGCTTATGCCTTGCCTTTTGCTTGATACAGGTATATAGCTGGCACTACTTCTACTTATCCCCCATAATTAAAGTCGGTTTTTGCTTTTCCCTTACTGATTGAGAAAGGGAGCAAGAGAAACAGGGTGAGGCAGGGAGGAAAAGAAGAAGGTGAGACGCCAGGAAGTCAAAAGGGGGGAGACGTTTCTTGAAGCAACTAAGCAAGGGATCCAAATGAAGGGGAAAAATTAGAAGTTTAAAGAACATCTGTATTTGTGAGTGAAGGATCATCTCAGAGGTGTCAGATGAATCAATCACAAGACAGAGAGTGGGGAGAGAGGAAGAGAGAGAAGGAGAATATGTCTACTCCCATGAAGAGGGGGCAACACCTTAAGCAGTGTTTTTGCAGGTAGTTAGAGGACAGGATCTTTGCTGTTGATTGACACCAATGAGACAGGGGACCGCCTTGGGGTGAAGTGCGGCAGGTAAGGATATGAACAGCTGCCCCTCTGCTCTTAAGGGCCTGTGCTAACTTCAGAACCTAAAAGACAGCTCTGACGTTACTGGAGGTGAATTATCTCCTTGAGGGTTATCATCACCATCATTTCTTCCATCATCTAAGTATGCCCCAGTCATCCAGTCTTCCTGAGTGGCTCTCTCCTGTTAGAAAGTCCAGCACAGTCCTCCAGATTTCCAAATCCCCTGGGCTTTCAGTCTCCCTCTCTTTCCCTCCGCCATCCTAGCTTTGCATTTCTGCACCTCAATCCTCTCCTCATGCCCCAAAGATCCATTTTCAGGGATGGCTGTTTTGGAGAAAAGAGGGAAATGTTAGGCTTTAAGAGAAACTGTATCAAATTTAATTCCAGATGCCACTATTCCTAAATAGTCACTGATTTGTCTCGGAGCACAGGGGCTCCCCTCTCCCCTGTCTTTGGGAATTGCCCTGAAGTCACAGGGCATGGTCTTGTCCTGTCCTCTATCCCCAGAGCACCTATCATTGTCAGACTACCTAGGCTCCTGGGGTGCCTAAATTCCATTCCTTTCCATGCAATTTCCAATAACTTTCAGGACAATACCAACTTATTACCATGTAAAAGCATATAATTGTCCCCATCGTGCCCATGTGGGGTTCAGCATGTGCATGTTACCAAGCTTCCCCACTTTCCTCTGCTCACTGGAAGAGAAAAGACAATAGCCATGTGAAAGAATTCTCAGAACTGCAGTCACCATGGAGTACAGATCATGCCCTCCAGGTCCCTTACTCTGGGGGCTTGACCCATTAGTAGGAGGTCCTGCAAGATGGTGGGAACAGGAAGTGAAATAAAGATGGACTTTTATCTTCCAAGCAAGATGGAGACGATGACATGGGATGGTTTGTATGAAAGAAACAACCTTGGAGGAAGGAAATCTAGAAGCTCCCAAGGGTCACTGAGTGCTCAAGAACCCTGGGCTCTGTTGAAGATCTGGCAGGCCTGGAATTCCAGTTTGGACTGTACTGCTTTAAATGTGACACAGCTCTCTGGTCCAGGCTTCTGTTCTATTATGCAGAAGGATTTAATTCCTTTTTGTCTCAGTCCACCACTGCAGACTGGGCTTTGGAGCCTAACCCAAAGGCCTGTTAATTGCCTTTCCTAAACAAAAGAGTCATCTTCCCTGAGATAAAACCTCTACTCCCTTATAATGCACAACTGGATGAAGTCATTTTTTTAAAATAGCAATCTTTTGCCCTCAGCTTACACTTATTCTCTGTGTTCCTCTACACCTCTACAATTCACACAGAGCTCCCATATAATCTCCCCCAATAACCCTCACCCCAAAAACAGATTCTTATTATTCAGGTAGTAGCTGCTTAATAGTAAAAATATTTTAATCTCCACCAAAAGAAAGTAAAACAGGAAAATATTGCTACCTGGAATGCTGGATCAAAGCTGAATAACAGTTGTCTTCCCATGACTGGCTGTTAGACCTGGGGAGGGCGGGAGCAGGCAGGAGGCAGGAAGACTAGGTACCTGTGGGCTGGACACACAGGGCCACCTGGAGCCGGGCTCAAGTGCACTAGGAAATTGACTGTACCTACCATTGTTAAGAACACAGAACGTGGCAGGTCCTCTTGGCAGCTCTGCAGACCCTCCCTAGTCTTCTTATTCTCTCCAGCCTGATCTCCTGAACCTGCAGCCTGATCTCCTGAACCATGGTGGGTCCTTTATTTTCCTGATTTTATGGCTTAACTTGTCTGTGTTATGAACTGAATGTTTGTGTCTCCCTCAAAATTCATGTGTTGAATTATAACCTCCAGTGTGATGGAGGTGGGGCCTTTGGGAGGTGATTAGAGCATGAGGGTGGAGAATTTAGGAATAGGATTAGTTCCCTTATAAAAGAGTCCCCAGAAACTCTCTGATTCTCTTTTGCCATGTAAGGATGCCGTGAGAAGATGGATGTCTAAACCAAGAAGCAAGAAATGGACCCTCATCAGAACAGAGTCTGCTAGCCCCTTGATCTTGGACTTCCAGCCTTCAGAAGTGTGAGAGATAACTGTTACTTGTTCATAAGCCACCCAGTTTATGGTACTTCCTTATGACAGCTTGCAATGACTGACAGCTGCCTTCCCTTTTCCTCCCCTTACTTCGTACTTGGCTTGACAAAGTGGGGTGTGGCAAATAATTTGGGGGTGGGGATTTTTGTCTTGAACTTCCCTGACCCTCCAAGTCCCATTGTGGTAACTGAGCAGAAGGCTACCAAGTCTCCTTTTTTGGAATATCTACTTTAAGATTTCATTTGTGAACACTGAAAAGAGTGAGCTGCAGATTTCATTTTGCTGTTATTTTAGTAGTGAATCCTAAATATAAAAGGATTATTCTGAAACAAGTTTACATGAATTTTGTAAAGAAAAAAATGCAACAGATCTATTGTCAAGAAAGATATAATTAAGCGATGCAAATGCAATTGATGAATTTGAAATTAATTAATTTGACCTGGCTTACAATAATACAAAGAGTTACAATGCCCCAAAAAATTCCGTTATGTTTTCTTTATAATCACATGTAACTTTAAATGCTATTCACAGAGTGAAAAGATAGAAAAATTGAAGTTTTAGCAGAGATGCCAAGATGCAGTAGGTAGAAAATTCCAAAGTAAGTGGTCAGACAGTATGGATTACACAAGGAAATTAATAAAAACTCTGTACAGTGCTACACTTTTCCTGCTTTCAGGACATAAAGGGTCAAGGGAGGATATGATGAGTTTTCCTTTACCAGTAGCTATCACTATGCTTTCAGACTCAGCCCCTGGGGGTAGTGGGTGGAGGGGCTTCCTTCTTTTCCCAAGAGAGGTTGGGAGGCTAAGTTTCTAGTGGTCAGTGTCAGGGCAAGTGGCCAGAACCTGACTCACAGGGAAAGGTGGAATAGGAAGGTGCCCCCCAATTAGCCTGCACTCCCAGTTAGTCTGAGTGAGCAATGCTTCCTATGCTCAGGCATGGCCATTCCAGATCAAGAGAGCTGGGCCTGACCTCCTTTGAGTCTTGCCCAAGAAGGCTCCCGCCAGAGTGTGAGAGGAATACAATGGCAAGGAGGATCCGTGGGGCCTCATGTTGTTCTTTTGCCATGAACATGCACCTTTCCTCAGCTGCCAGGGCCTGATTGCTCTATGGAGAAGGGAAGGACGTCCTGTTGCTGTGAGCATCCTTCCTCCTAGGTACCTCTGCCCAGCCCCATCAGAGGCTGTCTTCAAGTTCTAAGTGGGTTGGGAGGAAGGTTACTGTCACACTGGTGTGGGGTTGATTTGATGTTAAATTCGGTTCAGAATGGTGACGTAAATCCTAGACTGCATATTCTAATTCCCAAACTCAGATTGCATTTGTAACTTAAATAGAAGATCTGTTGCTTAAGAACCAATCTGATATTGAACCAGCCAGCCACAGTACTATCATAGAGATTGCCTACTGCCTGTGTTCATTCTGACTGGCCAGTGTGTATACCTGCTTAACAGTGATCAAAAATGTCATGAGCCTGTCAGGATTTTCGTCAAATACAGGTAGAGATTATAATACTATAAGGAAAAATCTTTTAAAATATTGAATAAGATGTGAGATTTCAAGCTTTTTAGACCAACTTAATGTACGTCAAACTTGTTTGCATGCTCTTTTGTATTTTTTTTTTCATGTGCTCTTTAATCTATGCTATTGGTGTCATCATTTGGATTTCAAGAAAATAATCCAATCAAGCATATGCTGAAATTGGGTAGGAGTGAAAGACCACTAAGAGACAGGAGTAATTCAGGAGTTAATAATCATTTAAAACAGTTTTTCAAACTATCAATTATGATCCATTAATTAGCTATGAAATAAATCTAGTGAGCTATGGTTGAGTGTTTTTGTAAGTGAAATTGAATAGATGAAATAAAATAGGAAAAGACAGATTAGAATATAAAATGTCAGAGTACATCCTCCATCTTAAGATTAAATGTTATTCAGTGATTCTTTTGTTTGTTATATGAGTATGTGAGTGTATAGTTCTGTGTGTGTTCTGAGCTGAACCTATAAAATCTATTTCATACTGTGCTTCAGTCAAAAAAATTTTGAAAGCATCTGAATTCCAGCATATACAAAATCCATAAAAAAAAAAAAAGTCAGGAATCAAAGGCACAAAGGAAGCATGAGAAATAGCATAGAACAAGGAAAAGGGAAGAATACACATAGGGATCAGACAAGTTCCTGGTTTCTGCAGCCAGCCCATTTTCATTCTATTTTTCTAGAGTAGAAGGTAGTGCACTCACCCAGAGCTCCTTAAAAGGCATCTTACTCATTTCACCTTTGTCAACAGAAGGAAGAAGGAAAGGAGAAAGAAAGGGAAGGATAAAGACAAAAGAGAAGGAAGAAAGAAAAAAATTAAAAAGCAAGCATGTTACTGAATACAGTTGGGGAAACTGTCACCCCCATCCCCCTTTTAAAACAATCTCCACCTACCCAGGATCTGGGGGATGTGTACCTATAAATGCCCACTTTGAAATGAAGGAAGTTCCAAGTTACAATTAATGAAGAGTACAAACCACTTTGCAGTGTTGTCACACATGACATATAAAAGGTTGTGATACTAACAAAGTGATTGCACTATGTGGAATGCCCTGGTAATTAACCTTAACACTGTTTTATTGAACACAAATCTTGTGCTGATCAAGGAAAACTGACATGTTTCGATAGAGTTTGCAGGAATATTTCCCTACACATAGCATCTTCCCAGGGTTTATATTGACTGGAGAAGACACTATCATGCAGGATGAACTACACTAGGGGCTGCCACTTTGTGCTGACCTTAGGTGGCACCTTTCCTAGCGTATGCGACATGAATGGCACTCCCTGGAGTCCTGAAATGCAGTGGCCCTGACTACACACAGCTAGGGCTCCAGGGCTTCTGCTACAGTGCCCCCTGACGGCCAGAACCCCATCTGCATCTGGTCATTGAGTGTTGGGTATTGATTTTTGCCACTACAGGCGGTCCCAGCTTAGTCTTCGTGTGCTCCCACCATGGCCTTCTTCTGGGCTGCTGAGGTCTCTTGACTTCCAGGTAGTGAGTATGGCCTCATTTTTATAATATCCCTAAGTCATCTGGTGGGGCTGATTCCAAGAAAATCTTTTTTTTTTTTTTTTTTTTTTTTTTTTCAGTATGTTGAGGCTCCCAACAAAAGCCTCACCCTATCTCCTCCCTCAAGTGTACTTTTTCAAGGGCTGGGGAAGCCTCCAGAACATCTGCAGTCAAACCCTTTCTAGTGCGCCCAGCTCTCATTGACCTTCCTCTCAGCACTTAGGTTTTTGCACCACCTAATTGAGCTCTCATTAACTGCTATCTGTGCTGCTCTCTGTAGTCTCATGTATTGCTGTCAGTCTTGGCTCCTTAGAGTGTGAATTCCACAGCCTTTGGTATCCTTTACAGCAGCCAGCCCCCTGCAGTGACTGAAAGTACTAGCCACACTTAGAGGTCAGTTGCAAGAAATTGGTTCTTTGAGCATCCTCCTCTTTATGTGTGAAAAGTGACTTCAGGACCAATGGATCCCTTTTGGAGAACTTATGAATGCTTTGATCGTGGTTTTTGAAAACATGAAACAGACAAAATAAAAATAAAAACAAACTATGTATGTGCTTTGCACACATTGGTTTTCTTAACACTCACCATAACCCTATTTTGGTAGGTATTTTCTCACCACAGTTTAACTGAAAAAGAAATGGAAAACCAAAGAGGTTAATTTCTCCAAACTTGTAAATCTAGCAAATGGCAGAGCCTGGACCCCAAGTCTGTATTCCTCAAGAAAATACTGTCTCTTGTGTAGCTTATCCCTTTCTTAAACTTTAAATAACTCAGGTAGATTAAAAAAATGCTTCACCTCTGCCAAGGAGTCATTCTAGTCCTCAGGAGGCCTGAGGACATTCCTTCTAGGGAGCTATTAGCTAGTTATCCAGGAGCTAAAAGGGCTTCAGGCTGTGTCCCATGGCCTCACAGTGGGCACTGACCTTTCATAAGAAAATCACCCGCAACTATCAAGATGCCAGAGAGGCAACAGAAAAAGACATGATTCAAGTGAGTCACAAAATCTGGAGGAAAATAACAAAGAAATCCAGATTCAAAAGATTTAAACAAACAAATGAAGATACAATAGTAAGGCAAAGTAATTGAAGAAATACACGAAGCAGGTCAGAATATATGGACAGCTTTCTACAGACCTGATATTCTTTTAGAAGGGCTATGGGCTCATTGCTACAGGAAACAGAACTCAAGGATTACATGGCCAGAAGGTTAGGTACTGCCAAACCCAAGTGAAGCTACAATAATGATTCTAAAATTGTATTGAGCACATATTATGCTGAGCACTGCGTTCAACTTTTAATTTATGTATATTACCTAAACTAATGAAAACCTGGTGAGGTTGATTGCATCAACAAATGGTCATTGGTCTTCTAGCCAAAAGGAGTAGAGCAGTGAACAAAAGAGACAACACTCTCTTTCCTGTTGGAGTTTACATCCTCATAGGAATGCATTATTAGAAGTAGGATTATTCCTCTATGACAGATAAGTAACCCAAGGCTTACAAGGGTTAAGCAACTTGTCCGAATCACACAGCTACTTGATTGCAGAAGGCTCAGATTTAAATCCAAATCTATCTGACTCCAAAGCCCAAATCGAGGCCCACCCTCCAATGCCTGCAGCTGCATTTGGAGTACATTGGCAGTTTAGCCAACTATAAGATCCCATTGTTAATTATCTTACTTACTGGAGCATTATACACACGGTCTTTATTGTCCATTCTGGCCCTTGATCATATTGTCATTTACTATTTTCTAAAAGTTTCATGGATGTAAGACTTGCTTGCCCACCTAAATTGAAAATTCCTAGAAGGTTGGACAAGATAATATATTTTGTAGTATTTCCCAGAGGACCTAGTATCTTACAGGGCTGGGCAGATGCATTTCACACAGGTTTTAAGCATCTGTTAATCTGCCAGGCATAGTATTCAGCACCATGGAGAATTTTTTTAAAAATCAAATAAAATATTGCTCTTGCCATCCACAGTCTGATAACATAGTGGACATGTCATTAAAAATTGACTGATGGAATTGTAGTTTCAACAAATCCTGTTTTTGAGAATTCATGAAGGACTGGATAAGGTTTCCAAAGACAAGAAACAAATGCAATGTATGTTTTCAAAAGGCAGGAAGGCAACTTGGAAAGTTAGAGATTGATAACAAAACCTAATTTTCCTATGAGAAAGACTCTCAGGGCAAATCAAAAGAGAATCAATTGGGAGACAGACAAACCGCAGAGTGCTGGGAAATACCAGTGTGGCTTTGAAAGAAGCATATTGTGTCTGACCCATCCAGGTTGCTCCTATCTCAAAGAGGAAGATGATTCTTGTAGAAGTGATGACACAATAAACATATCAGAGCTCAAGAAGAGGAAGGTTGTTGATTCTGCCTATGTGACATCCTCATAAATAAGCTAACCAAATATAGCCTAGGAGACTGCCCTAGAAGGTGGGTGCACTCAGATGATTGTGATAACCAGCCAGCTGTCAGCCCAAGAAGACAAGAAAGAGGCACTGGGGAGGAATGTGTCCTGAGTCCTGAAGCATGTACAACTTCCATTGGTGACATTGGTGACAGGAGCAAGGATGGGCTTATTAAGTCATGAGTGGCACTGGAAGTGGAATGCAGGCAGCTTCCTGTTGAACTGGCCTGGAATTCTCTATGGCTCAGGCAGGTTATTAAAGAGATAGTTGAAAATAGGAACAGGTTAAATTTTAATAAAGAAAGCATGTAGGGAAAATTTAACTTCTGATCCTTCTCTTTCTCTCTTGATTTTACTCCTGGGAGCCAAGTGTGAAGGAAGCCTTCACTTGAAGCCAGGGACTCAGATGTGCAAGAGTTGCCTGGCTTTCGATTGGGAGTTGCTGTACTGGGACCTTGGTTTTCTCATCTGTGCAATGGGGTAACAGCCGGCCTGCTGCACAACCATCACCATGTGTGGATTAGCTCATTACTGATCATTTGGGACCCTAAAAATGCAAAGTGTTGCATAAATGCTAAGTATTATTATGCTTTACGTAAAGGGCAAATATTTTGACTTGGAAAGAAAATGGGAGGAAAAATTACAGAAGACAGAACAAGAACACACAGGAGAGAAGCTATTAGCCAGTTTAGGGAGTACAATTGCAAGGGCTTGAGAATCATAAAACATCTGTGGTCATTTCCACTCACCTTTAGTTGCTGTGAGGGAGAAAGCAGTCTGTTGTCTTTAAGCAAAGAATAAGGAAAGGCAATAAAGTGAGCATTTGCCCTTGACAAGGTCAAGGAAATCTCTCAAATGTCATGCAATTTAGGATGTTCTAAATGAAGAAATTACTTAATCAACCTGGGGGACTGTAGCTATTACATAAACCAACATAAACAAGCCTCCAAAATCCAGCAACTAAGGATGCTTTAGCTCCACAGCAGACAGCCTGAAATTGACAAGTTTCCTAGGCTGCCCTTGAAACTCAATTTTCTGACACTCAGTTCATCCCAAATTAATGGAGACCCCGTTCAACATCCAAAGCTGCCCTTTTGCATTGCCCTCAAGAGCCCTTCCTGGGGTATAAAGAAGGCCATAAAGACAAATTCTAAATGTTCTAATATGATGGGGTGATGTCAATTAAATAAAATGCATTGATCTCAGTTAGAGGAGGGGAAGGGACACTATAAGTATTCCCCTGTTGGTCAGCTGAGCTACAAAAGGGTCAAAGGGATTAGGGGTGGAAAGTTGCTTCACAAGCCAATGCCATATGCAAAACAGAAACACTATTCCCCCATTTTTTTCCTCCCTAGTACCAACCACCTGCTATCTGAGGCATCCCTCTAATAAATTAAAAGAGCCTTGTCAAGTAGCTGATTCTATTATTAACTAGACATGTGTCTCTCCCGGGCTTCCTGGCAGATCAAGAAGACTGTCAGCCTTCTCCACAGGGTCCCAGGGCCACTTAGCTGAGCTCAGCAGCCTTCATGAAAGAAGGACAAGGAAGATAATGGCCTTAATTTGGCCAAGTAGCCCAGAAGAGGTCCAGTGCTAAACTGTGTGATCACAGTCAGCGTCATCTTGGTGCTGTCCCTCGCAGGCCACTCAAGAAAGCTGGTGCTGACTGTGGGTCTGGGCAGTGGGTGAGTGGAAGTGATACAATCTGGTCCTTAAATATCCTATCTGAAGACCCATTGGACTTTTTACCTGACTGCGTAGCTCTAGAGACCTGACTAATAGAGAATTAACTTTCTGTCCTTGCAACCGAGTTGTCACAGGATAATGCAGAACAAATTAGCTCATGCCCAGGCTGCAAGGAAATCAGGACAGAGAAAATGAGACAGGCAGGATTCTAGACTACTTTTTTGAAATGTGACCTCTCCTAAGACAGTTTCATGGGTCAATTCTCGGTACTTTGGTTTAGAAATAAATGTCTATCTTCTTATATCATGTTGGCAGGAAGAGAAAGAGGAAAGAAACAGTCAAGATGTCAGGAATCAGAAATGAATGCAGATGGGAACATTACTCATATTAACTCAGTAACACTTGAGAAGCCCAACCACTTGAGCTCCATCTAGTCAGCTAAAGGAGCAGAAAATAACAAATATAGAAAGAAAAGAACTTTAATACTTACATGTCTGAGAACACTGCCCTCCCCCCACTAAACTGGGAGCATCTCCAAGTTAGTGGCCATTGAAAAAAATCTTTTCTGAAGCTTCTAGCACAGCATCTTACATGTAGTAGGTCTTCCACAGATGCTTGGGAATGAGCAAATGGTTAAATGTAGATTACAAAATGCCCAGAAATTCAGCATAGTAACCTAACAGTTGTTGAAAAAATAGAGGAAATCATGTTCTAATTTCATAAGTGCAACTTAAGCAAACCTACTAACAAACATAACCTATGTCAGGGCCTTGGAGCCCTCTCCTTTAGAAGTCAATTTCCACAGTCCCCCAGTCAGGGAGGGCACAGTGTGGAGCTGACAATAGCTGCTCCTCTCTCCTCCCTACTCATGTCTACTTCTCAGGAAATCAAAGATCTGTGCAGCTGCTTAGGCCACCCTGAGCATAATTCATGTTGGTTTAGGATTTAGGCTTATAGGATTAGACTGATGATCATAAACCTTGCCCATTATAAAATTCTAAAATCATTATTAATTTTAAAATGAGTATAAAACCTTGGGCAAAACCAATAACAAATGCCTGCCAACTCTAAGACCAAGAAGAAGCCTAAATCCTGTCTAATTTGGAGAGCTCAGGCTGGAGCGGATTATGGAGAGAGGCTGAGGATGCTCCCTCCCTGGAGAGGATGAGGATGAGGATGAGGATGAGGAGGACAGAATCACTGCTTCTGCCGAAAGCCAGGGACTGGTAAGGATCCTCCGGGCAGCTCTCTAGTCTGCAGCCTGAAGAGAGGACTGGGGGAACTACTGTAGTAGTACTACTAGGCTGAGGAATGCCCAAGGGAAAAAAGGAGCTGGGACCAAGGACAGAACCCAGGGAGGCGAAGGCTCTGTGACTCTGCTTAGTTACAGGCCTTGCGATGGCTGCTTGCTTTTCATAGAGTGACAGGTAAGAAATGGAAGAAAGTCATACATTGGCATTCCAAGGATGAGGGATATAATCAAATACGAAAGTTGCTTCCAACAAGATGGAATGTGAATTTGCCCATGCAGACAAACAATCCACTGCTGGCACACACAGCAAGATGCAGAAATGAAGGGGAGGAGAGGCCAGTCTCAACTAGGGGTCTGTGATTTACAACGGAAGTTCAAAGTGATGGTAATACCATGTTTTTACTTTTTAAATGGTTTTATCCTATTTTTCTAGCCCATAAGGAATGCACCTTGGTGTCAACAAAACCCCTTTGTCTTTGTAAGCTATTTTGAAGCAAAACATCAGTAAATTACTTCCCAAACCACCACACAACTAGATCACGCTGAGAAAATGGGCTCTGCAAGAATGCAGTAAATTGTTTCTGTCACAGAAGAAAATACAACCAGTAGAAATCGTTATGGATGAGTCATTATGAGAAGGGGCCAAAAAAATTAACCTTCATCCGTTTTCTTTGTCTTTGTGCATGTAAGAGAGGTGGGGGTGTATGTGTATGTGTTTATTTGAATTCACCAGCCACATTTAGGACCGGAGCTGGGAAGGATTTTAGAGAGAAGCCAGGCCAGCCCCTTTGCTGACGAGGGTGGAGGAGGGGAGGAAGAGAAAGAGCTGACTCCAGAAATGATATTGCTGAGAAGATACTTAGTATGATTGAAGGACAAGTGGCTCTGTGATTAAAGGAAGAGAGAGAAGAAAACTTTTATTCTAAAACATTTATTGACGTTTATGAAGTAGCACCAAGCACAGAATTAAATGCTTTTATATGTTTGAGCTTTTCTAATTCTATTTCTTCCAAGGGCAGTCCTATCGGGTAGGACCTCCATTTTATAGATGAAGACATTGAAATTTAAAAAGGTTGGGTGACTTGTCTGAAGCCCCATAGCCATGAAGTGACTGGGGCTGGGATTCATGTCATTATGGTCTGATTTCAAGCCCATTTCTGTTAGTCCATTTTCATACAACTGTGAAGAAATACCCCAGACTGGGTAATTTATAAAGAAGTTTAATGCACTCACAGTTCCACATAGGTAGGGAGGCCTCATAATCATGGCGGAAGATGAAGGAGGAACAAAGGCATGTTTTACACAGCGGCAGGCAAGGAGCGTGCGCAGGGAAACTGCCCTTTATTAAACCATCAGATCCCATAAGACCTATTCACTATCACAAGAACCGCATAGGAAAAACCTGCCCCTCATGATTCAATTACCTCCCACCAGGTCCCTCCCACAACAGGTGAGGATTATAGGAGCTACAATTCAAGATGAGATTTGGGTAGGGACACAGCCAAGCCATGTCACCATGCCTTCCAGCATGACACTGTTCCTCCTCGGGTGAGGAATGTGCTGTGTGAAGCCTACCATGAGCAAAAGCCAGCACTAGGCAGGATGGCTGGAGAATGTGAGTGTGAGCTGAGGTGTACATCTATGAGATTCAGAGGAAGTGATTTGCATTCCCCAGATTTGCACATGGACTTTCAGAATTTTCCAGAGAATCCGCACTCCACGTGCAGCTTTCTCAACCTCTTCAGCCACTAGGAGGCCCAGCATAGGGACTTTGTAATGTTCCCTGGGGCATTCTGAATTCACTTCACTAAGCTCCAGCCTCTCCTCTCTGCCAATACAAAATCCATTGCTGGTCACTTGGTAATGATTCCTCATGTCCCCTCTATGCAAACAATGGTAGAGAAAAATGCTCCATTAAAGTGTTAAACATCCACTAATGTGTGGAAATCAGGGACAGGGCAACACTGTGAGACAGTGGATTTGACACAGACACTGTCTGACTTGATGAACACAGCTGTAAGGTGCTGGTTTTTATGAAAGTGTTAATCACCTGGTAGACCTGGCCAAAAGGTCCGCTTCCACGTAGCAGTGCCCTAGGTGGACAAGATAGGACACAGAGGGCCACCTTCATCCCTGTCAGTAACTATTTCATTTCAGTAACTATATCAGTTTACAAGCCACATGAATTTGAGGGCTGTGTCCTGCTCCATGGATCTGCAGCATGAAGTCACCTCTGAAGTCAGCCAGGCTGGGGAGACACCCTGAGGCAGATGGAGGTCCACACAAGTTACCCAGGGAGAGTCAGAGAGGAACGGAGGTTGTGGAAAGCAGCAAGGGGGGAGATGAGGACTGCACAGCAAAAACTGTGTTCACTGCTCACCTGCAGCAGTGCATCTGGAAGCCAACATGTAGATCTGTCTAAAAGCCAAAGGCAACAAAAGACATATGTATGTATGTTGCTGTATAGCTGACAAGGAACTTCCACAGACATGATCTCAGTTTGGATCTCCTCATCAATCTTGCAAAGCTGGTATTTTTGCGAGCATAGAGAAAAAGAACTAGATTACTAATTCTCAAATGGGGTTGCATAGTTACCTGGGAAGCTGTAAAAGAGAAACCGATACCCAAGTCCCCTCCTTCCCACCCCCAATTCAGATTCCTGTGTTTAAATTCTCCCAAGTGATTCAAACATATGCCAGGTTGAGAGCCACTGAATTAGACAAACGTGTGTAGATGGATGGATTGAAGACAAATATATTCAAAATGGAGAAGGGCATAAAATTTAAATAAAATAAATTTAGGACATAGGAGAGGAAGGACTAGAAACACAAAAACCTTTCAGTCTGGCTAGGTCTGAGAGACAAGGCTGAGGGATATGGATTAAGCCTTGGGGCTAGTGCAAGGTGATCACATTCTGCACTCGTATTAGCAGATGCTTCTCAGGTGACGTGCAAGGACCCAGAGTCATGCGTCCCCAATCCATATGATTTGGAGAAGAGAGGAGACAGGCACCTCCTCAGATGGAAGCTGTGCTCAGACCAAAGTCAAAACATAAGCACAAAAGAGGCCTGAGGAAAAGATTGTTTTCTGTCCTTGCTTTATACTCCATAGACTGACTTGAAACAATTTTTAGAAGTGTCCTTAACTCCTAGGGGACTCATTTAACAACACACCGCTTCCTCTAATGAACTATGAATTGTGCTGATATTCTCATCTCCAGGCAATGAAGATACTCTCTGCAGCTCCTAGGTTTCAACAGGAACTTGGACAATACCTACAGATTTGATGCTAAGCAGTACAATAATAATAATGATGATAACAATAATAGCTGCCATTTATTGAGCACCTACTAGGTGCCATGACTTTGTGCTGTGCTTTAGATGTGTTCTCTCCTCTCTCCTCTTTACCTTTTCTTTTTTCTTCTTTTTTTTTTTTTTGAGACAGGGTCTCACTCTGTCACCAGGCTGGAGTGCAGTGGTGCAATCTCGGCTCACTGAAACCTCTGCCTCCTGGGTTCAAGTGATTCCCCTGCATCAGCCTCCCCAGTAGCTGGGACTACAGGTGTGCACCACCATGCCTGGCTAATTTTTTGTATTTTAGTAGAGATAGGGTTTCACCATGTTGGCCAGCTTGGTCTTGATCTCCTGACCTTGTGAACCACCTGCCTCGGCTTCCCAAAGTGCTGGGATTACAGGTGTGAGCCACTGCGCCCAGCCCCTCTTTCCCTTTTCTTATACATCACCTTAGACAGTAGAGACCATGAACTTCCCCTTTTGCAAATGAGAAACATGGGTCTCAGAGAGGGAAGTATGGTACTCAATGTCACAAGTCTGGCAGGTCCAGATGGGATCTAGACACACCTGGCTCCAAGCCCTGGTGCTTACAGGTGCAGATGTGCAGCAGGAACTGCTGTAGCTTTGCTACTTACCACCTGGAGAAGGAAATAATTAATAATGCTAGTTACCCTTTCCTGAGCACTTCCTTAAGCCTGGCACTGTGTTCACCCATTTACATATATTATTTAATGCTCACAAAACCCAGAGAGGCAAGTATTTTATCCTTAATTTACTCTTGAATCATTTGAGCCTCAATGATGATGTAAGCACGCTGGCAAGGAGCAAAGGCATCCCATGGGCCTTTGCCTACCATTTGCTGTTCTTCACCTCAGCTCCGGTGCACCCAGGTACATTCAGATGTTGTTGCTTTGCTATTCACAGGACTATCTCTCATTAGCATCACTTCACCCGCCAGTGAAGGAATGAATTCTGTCCGTTATCTGGGGAAGGAAAAATATTCTGGCCCTATCCAAAGTCAGATAAATCTTCAGTTCTGGAGGACAGAAGAAGCCCCTCATTCTAAAGGTCCTCCCAGTCGAGGCCATTTGGAGACCACCATTCCTTTTGCATCAGCCCATGGCCTGAGGAGTACCTAACCTGGACAGCAGGCTGCATCAGAGTGGACTGGTTAAGAGCAGGGCTTTGACAGTAATGTATTCTGGGGATCAAGTTCTGGCTGTGTTGCATGAATTGCGTGAGTCATCTTCCCCCGAGCCTCAGTTTTCTCATCTGTAAACTAGTGATTAGAATAGCAACTTCTCAGGGTTGTTGAAAGATTATAAGAAATAATGTATGCAAACACATAAAATGCTTAGCCTAGTGCTTGATTGCTTGATTAATGGAAGCTATTATTACTCTTAATGGCTAAGGGCACTGGGGATGAGACGGTTTTCTGGCTGCCTCCAAGCAGAAGGAGAAATGGCATGCTCCCCCATGCTGATCGTACATTTTACCCCCATTTCCAGGTGTGGGAAAAGCTCCATCACAGCTCTCCCATCAATAACAGTCGATTCCAACCCCGAGAGAGCCCAGCTGCAACTTCCAACTTGCAGTTGGAAGGATGCTGAGGCACTAAAGTAGGCATGGAGGGAACCAAGGACGTGTGGCCCTACAATGCGTGGTAGAGCCTTGAGTTCAGCAGACCCCTGCACATGCCAGCATGTGTGGCCCAGGCAAACCAGCCTGTAGGAGGCCAGCAACCCTGTACCCTGTCAAGGATCGATGTGTGTCCAGGATCCCTGTGGAGGCAAAGATCCTGCCGCTGTCTCCATCCACCAGCACACCGCTCTCACGTGCATGCACACACATGCACACATGTGCACAGGCACATGCACACGCAGACACATGCACACACACACATGCCTCCCACACACACACACACAGCAGTCAACATGCCCTGCAGAGAGACCTCCCTGGTCAGGCGCTAGAGCCTCCTTGGGGGCGGGGTGTCCTCTGAGGCACTTGCAGCTCCCTCATGGCTATAGAAACTCACTTTCCCCTCAGCCCTCTTTCTGCCAGTCACCTTCTGTCAAGGAGTGATTATGCTCCTTTCTGTCAGGAACACTGAGTGATAGTGGCAAGAAAATTGCCTTCAGCGATAGGGATTTAAGAAACGCTTTTCCTGAAAATAGTGCTCAAATTAATTAACTTGGAGGAAAGGGTTGCGTTTTTTTTTTTTTGGTCTGGATTTAATTTATTTTTTCCCCAAAGAGTTTTTTGTTATGTGATGAATAGTGAGGAGGGTGTTACCTCCTCAGACATACACCTGGAGTCAGGGAGGCATTGCAGGCCCCCGTCCTGTGAGACACCGGGGATGTGCTCTTCCGACCGGAGCGGGCAGGGCAGTGCGAGGGACCAGCCGGAAGCAAGATGTGTTTGCAGGAGGTAGTGGGTGTCCACAGTAGGAATGTAAGATAATAGTGGCAGTGGAAAGCACACGGGGTAGGCATAGAGCTGCCTGGGTGCTGGCACCGTCCCTGACACTAACTGGAAATGTTCACTCAGCTTCTCTACAGTAGAGATGTGATTCCGATTGCAGCTGCCAGCCGGGCTGGTTGCTGGGAGGACCAGATGAGGCACACCTGGGGCTGTATTTTGTGCTCAGTTCTGTGATTCCTTCGTGGCCCCTGACACGAGGGTGGTTCAAGGCCACGGAGCAGAGGGTGGAGGGCAAAGAAAAAGGGCTTTCTGAAATCAAGACCAGTACCACTGTCACAAGCTGTGTGATCTTGGGTCAGTAATCTAAACTTTCTCAGCTATTATACCCTCGTTGTAAGAAGGGGGTAAAAAATAAACACATCAGCATCATTGTGAGAAGCAATGAATCAATTAAAAGACTCAACCTATAATTGATTGATAAATAGTAATTCCTTTCTCCACCCTAGTCCTGTGCAATACACTAATAGGCACTCAAAAAATGTATGTGTATAATATATTTTGAATGGACAAAAGTGATTAAATATTATACATGCATTAATTAATAATGACTTTTTTTCATGCACACTTTGATCCCCATCAGGCCAGAGTGAAAACGACTAAAATATCACGTAAAGGAACTCCCAGTGTCCGTGGAACTTCCAGTTTAAGGTGCTCCAAATCACCTCTATGACTCACCCACCTTTCTGAGAGCTACCTTTTCTAGGCCTTGTCCCCCACTTATATTCAAGAAATACAAAGATATTTCCTCTCCACCTTGACCAGCATTTCTTACCTGGAGTACATGGACAGGCTTTCTGGGGTCCACAATCCATACCTGCATTTGATTCATTGAGTATGCTCGGGGATTAAATCCATAGCTTTCACTGGGGCAGGGATGGGCACAGCTGTGACTACATACACACACATACACACACACACACACACACACACACACACACACACATCCCCCAGTCCTGATGCCCCCACCTGGCAGCTGCACACTCCCGAGGACTGAAGAGCTGTGCTCCCGCAGCCTCTGCCTCTCAGGAGCCTGGGGGTGTTTCGGAGCATCTCACCAGCCTGGCTCTAGGCTGGGTGTGCACAGTTTGCAGATGAAACAAAGGGAAGGAAATTATCTTGCCCTGAGACATGCAACAAGAACATTCCACTCATCTTTGACTACTAAACCATAATTGAGAGGAAGGCAAGAAGCAGATCTCATGCAATCAGGGTGACTGCTGAGGAGTTTTAAAGCAGTCAAAGGAATTCTCCCAGTGGGAGCCACTGGGGCTTAGGCCCACCTCAGGGATGCAGCCCTGAGATCCCTGCTCCGAGATCCCAGCTGTGGTCAGAAGCAGAATGGCAGGCATGCAAACACCATTTCTGATCAAAGGCAAGAGGGAGGCATGCATGATATCTTTCCTACTTTCAAAGAATTTTAAAAGAAAGGCCATGCTATGAAATGTGTTTAGCATCATTTTCATATAGAACACAGGACATCTTTCGGTTGGACATAGCCCAGGACCTGCATTCAGCTACTCCTACTATTACTACTTCCATTAATAATATAAGTATTACCTTATTTTCCTGATTAGTTTCTGTGTTTATACAGTAGTCAAACACCGAATGTAGGAGGCCTAGGAAAGCGAATGCAGAAGTGGGTACCCAAGCACATTGTGACATGGATAAATTAGCCCCGTTTCAAAACTTGGAGGAGCAATTAAAGACAGATGGAGAACTGCGGATACGGACCTCAGCTTCTATTTCCTCGCCTCCCACTCAGTGCCTAGCACAGAACTTTACATACAGCGAGCACTCAATACTTGTGTGATATCAGGGAGTAGTCACGATTTTTTTCCTCACCTTCATCTCAAGAATAATGACAGCTTTTATTCATTTAAACTCGGCTTCTCAGAGTGCAGTCCGTGAACCTTCTGCTTCAGAATCACCTGGGGACCTTGTTTAATATGCAGCTCCCTGGCTCCTTTCTCAGATATCCTGAGCCAGGCTCTTTAGAGGTGAGGCCTGGGAAAATGCAGTCTACTAAGCCCACCAAGTACGCCTTAGGTTCTTTGAAGTTTGAGAAATACTGACTTACATAAATGAGTGTTTGTTCAGTAGTAGCTTTAAGTCCTTTTCAGAAGCACTTAGTAAATTTACTAAACCATGTATTGAGGCATCTCTAAAATCACATTCTACAAAGCCTTTCTTCTGACTGATTCAGAATTAGGTATAGGAAGGTTTAAGCAATAAAGCATGGGGGTAAATTTTTTCGTACTTCCAGTTACTTCATTAAGACTGTCGGCCTGCATGTCAGAGAGGATGATCCAAGAATGTTCTTAGCTCCTAACTCATCTTCCTAGCTGACCGAATAGGCACCTGGGGCCAGGAGAAATCTGCTGGTCTCTCTCACTGGGTTTCCCTGGTTTGTGACATTACAGATGGACTGTGGTTGTCACTGCTATTATCTTGATAAAACATATTATGGGGCCGGGCACAGTGGCTCACACCTGTAATTCCAACACTTTGGGAGGCCAAGGCAGGTGGATCACTTGAGGTCAGGAGTTTGAGACCAGCTTGGCCAACCCCATCTCTACTTAAAAAATACAAAACTTAGCCAGGTGTGGTGGCACGCACCTGTAGTCCCAGCTACTTGGGAGGCTGAGGCAGGAGAATCACTTGAACCTGGGAAGCAGAGGTTGCAGTGAGCCAATATCGCACCATTGCTCTCCAGCCTGGGTGACAGAGGGAGACTCCATCTCAAAAAACAAAACATATTATGGGAGGTATCAGATGACATGAAGAAACAGAAGATGAAATGAGTGAAAATGAGAGAAGAGAAAAAGAGAAGAGAGGAGGGGAGGGAAAGGGAGGAGAGGGGAGAGGAGGAAAGAGAAGAGAGGAGAGTTGATTATCTAGTTGGAACAAACCCCTGTTGCCTTGAAAGTATTCTGCATCAGCAAGGCCTTTAACGGAGTGGGGATTGAAGGACTGGCCCAGAGGAACAAAAGGAAGGAATAAAGAAAGGTGACAAATCCAAGAAAAGAGCAAAGAGAAATAAGGACTGGCAAGAGCAAAAAGAACGTGCAGTACAAAGACTCCAGAGGAGTGAGGGTTTTTTTTTTAACTTTGCAAACACTTCATTTTACTGCACTTAATTAATCATAACACAGGAACATAAATGTTTAAAGGGTGAAATAAAATGTACAGAAATATAGTCATACTCAAAAAAAATGAGAACACACAAATTTAACATAAGGTTGTCATCCCTGCAGTCTCCAAGCTCACGGGAGTCAGCGTCTCCACTTCAATTCCTCCAGCCACAAGCAAGTTCATAGTAATGAAGCTCTTTCTTCGTTCTGGCTGAAATCAGTGAGTGAAATGCAGGAGGAAAGAGAAAAAAATGTTCCAAAGAGAGAGGAAAAGGGCAGAGAAAAAAAAGCAAGTATGACAGCGACAGAAATAACTTTATTCCTCATGCTGGTGCCCTTCAGGCCAGGAAGTCCTCTGACGTGTCTAACTCAAATACCTCCTGCAATTCCAGCCAGTTTCATGCTTTCCTGGGTCCAGCCAATAAAAAACTGTGACAATTTACTGATTCAAAATACTGCAACATAAAAACAAAAATTTAAATAGAGTTCGGCAGACCCTCTTTCTCAAATCTTGGATCTGCATGAAAGCAAAATAGAGGCAGAGAGTACACCAAGAATGAGAAAAATCTCTACCCTTTTCAACTATAAAAACCATCTGGATTTTCTGTCTCCTCGCCCCAAGTCTTCTGCCATCAATATCTGGACATTTTGATCACTCTGCGTGAATCAACAGTGATTCAGGCCTGTGTGGGGGGAGTGGAACTAATACAGTCCTCTGTTGGGGGAACTGAAGGATCATCACGTGACATCCTCAAGCTGACCTTATTCTCAGGCTTTCCCTTCTGATGGTCTGCCTTGGTTCTGGTAACTGAGGTTTCGGGGAGCCGAAGGGCACCGTTCTCTAAAATCTGAACTCTGCCCATGTCTCAGCTTCCACGTTGGGGACCTTTTCACGCCAGGTGGGTTGCTGTTGCTGTCCCAGAATGACCGACCAGATGGACTTCTAGGACCTATTTACATTTCCTTATAGTATTTTTCCTGCCCTGCCTGCTCTCGTACACACAAGCTGCCTTTCACTGGACTTGTGTAATGAGCAATTCTTCCTCTATGAAGCCCCAGGGAGCTTGTCAATCTCCAAATCCCACCTCTGTAGAGGCTTTTCGTGCATCTGAGCCTCGAAGCCTGTTCTACTGGCCCCTACAGACACCCTTCTTAGTCTGCCTGCATTTCAGTGGGCTAAGTCCTCCTTGGTTGACCAAAGCACATTGGGAAGGCTACAGGGGGTCTGCTGTGCCTTCAATGGACTGCAAAGGAAAGTGGCTCAGATTCATGGTGTGCCTGTGATTTAGCTATGGCTGCTTCAGCCTTCACTTGTATCCAAAGTCTGTGCAGTTCGTCCACCTTGGAAGTCTGTGTTTATCTCTGGGACAAACGAAACTAACCCCTGCCTTTTCCAAAGTTCTCAAATCCTTACAAGGCCATAGAGTGTTAGAAATGGCTAAGGATATAAATTTCAGTGTCACATATCTGAGCTATATACTGACCCCTGTGGAACCCTGGGCAACAAACTTCTTTCTCAGCTCTCTCTAACATGTGGCTAGAGTCTCACAGGAATGGGGTAAATGTTCAGAATGATTGTGTGACGTTCTTATTATAGGGTCTAGCACAGAGATACTGTGGAGGAAAAGGTGATGAACAGTTTCTGCCTTTCTGAAGTCCCCAGGGTTCCATAATTGTTCTTTGGAAACTTTGTCATTGTTATAGAGGCAAACCTCAGAGAATGCCAAGGTAGGGAGACCTTTTCCCTTGTCAGGAATTCCACCCCACCCCCACCCAGTCTCCATGGCTCACCAGTGCTGGCTCCCCATGTTCTTTGATCCTGGGAGGCCACTCCTATGGTCCAGTGGGTGAGGACATCATTCTTGTGTCAGCAAAAGCCTCATCATACCTCGCAACTTCCAGTCCCCATGCCTTCTGCTTCTTTTCTCCAAGACTATGGGAAAGCATACACAAAATGATTTTATGAATGCTTGGAATTCAGACCCAGTGTGTGACCTAAAGCATTCAACGTCCTTTTATGCCATTCCTGAGAACTACTATTATTGTAACCACATCTATTATAATTGATAACCTCAAAACTAACAGAAATACACTGTGTCTTCACCCAGAGAAGCTTGGAAGACCCCACGTGCAACCTAAGGCTACTTGTCCTATGTGGGAGAACACATTTTCCTTGACAATTGCCTGGCTGTAATCTGCTTTTCAATAGGTAGTAGATGCTCTCGGGCCTTGTAACTGGGCCACAGTAACCTGTGAAGGGTCAAGATTTATATCTGAGAGGGTATGGTCACCACCACCTCTAACCACCAGTGCATGTCCTGCACCCTCTGATGGGGCTGTGGGACTCCTGAGCCACCTGCTGTGAGTCCATAATTGTAGTATTGAGTGATAGATTTCAACACATAAATCCAATTCTGAAAGATTCTAAAAGCCACATTCAAGTTAATGAGCAGAGTACACGAATCAATTAATTGTGTCTATTTTGGTCACTTGAAGGAAAGGGGCAATATTTCATCAACAGTCCTTAGGGTAGGGACGACAAGCACTAGCATCTGGAATCTGAGATCACTCTGGTATCTTGGAGAATGTGGAATCTCAAACAATGAGCCAGGTCCTGGTCAGCTGTTTCAAAATGGCCCCAATCCTTTCCCTTTCTTTATCCATTGCCCTTTCAAGTGGAGCCCATTCCTACACTCCTAGAATCCAGTCTGGTCCTGCAGTAAGAATGACCGCATCCCAGTTCCAAGCCCAGGCCTCGAGAGGCCTTGCATTCCTCTGTTGCTCTCTTGGAACCCTGTGACTGTCATAAAAACAAGGCCAAGCTTGTCTGCTGGAGAACAGGAGACCGCAGGGACTGGGGCCAGACCATTCATGAGAGCCCATCCTAGACCAGTTCCTCCCAGAGAGCCACCAGCTGACTGCAGAGACATGAGATTCCAGCCCAGAAGAGTTGCCAGTGAGCTAAATGAATGTCCAATGTTTGATGCCACAGGGATTTGTGTTTGTTTATCTGCTTTTCTTACACAGCATTATTGTAGCAATACATAACAGATAAAAAAAAGGTAGCACCACATTATATCCCAGTGAATCCAGCCATAACTACTGACCATGACCTTAAGATGTTTTTTCTCTTTTATAAGTTGCTCTTCCCACGTGTAGCTGATTGGGTCCAAGGCTACTGATTCTCTATCTGTGGTCAAGGACCAGCTTTTTATTTACATATTCTTTTGTCCTATTTTGGTTTTGTTTTTACTTCTTATTTGAAAGAATTATAGATTTATAAGAAATTGCAAAAAAATCAAATAATACAGGGAGGGCCAAGATGTTTTTTTTCTTTTTGTTTCCCCAGTCCATTATGGATCAAATACTTTTGTAAAATCAAAAAAGAGAGAGGAAAAGAAAGAAAGAAAGGAGGAAAAAGAAAGAAAGAAAGAAAGAAAGAAAGAAAGAAAGAAAGAAAGAAAGAAAGAAAGAAAGAAAGAAAGAAAGAAAAGAAAGAAAGACAGAAAGAAAAAAGAAAGAAAGAGAAATAAGTTACCAGGAATATGAAACAAAATCTTAAAAGATGTGTAAAGTACTAGTCCAAATTCTTTATGATTAGATTAAAAGGAATAGACATAAAGTTACAAACATTTTTATGAAAATTTCTAAATGCTTATTTTTGGTTTGTACATGTAGCTCATGTTTTGTGGCTTGGCCCCAATCCACAGACCACTTCTAAGTAGTATTACTTTCAATTTTTCTGGAGATGAGAAATGGAAACTAAGCTTAAGTACAGTGGGAATAATTTTGGTCTCGAATGACCTTAAGGTCTTTCACAGAGGATATTTTTACAATATCTTTTACCCTAAGTGCTATAAAAGAGTGCTTTTGTGGTTATCTAACCCTGGATGATGGGAAGAAAAAACACAAAATACATTTCAGCCTTTATACAGGAATTTTCCTTACTGATTTTCTTTCTTCTCTTCATCACTAAAACAAACAACAAAAACAAAACACAAACACTGGCCGGGAGCCGTGGCTCACACCTGTAATTCCAGCACTTTGGGAGGCCGAGGTTGGCAGATCACTTAAGCTCAGGAGTTCAAGACCAGCCTGGGCAACATGGTGAGACTCCATCTCTACAAAAAATAAAAAAATCAGCCAGGCATGATGTTGTGCGTCTATAGTCCCAGCTACTTGGGAGGGTGAAGTGGGAGAATCACTTGAGCTTGGGAGGTTGAGGCTGCAGTGAACCTTGATGGCACCACTGAATTCCAGCCTGGGTGACAGAGCAAGACCCTGTCTCAAAAAAAACAAAACAAAACAAAACAAAACAAAACACAATGCAAGGCCATACCAGCATTGAGGTTCAGATAGTCAATATTCAATATGCTTGCCTCTAAACGACATGAATCAAAATGAGCGTATTGTTAGCTAATATGCCCGTTATGAAAGTTTTATGGTTTTTCATTTTTTTGTTGTTTAAATTTCCATTGAGAGGTAGACCCTAATGTCCTGCCTTCTGCCTTTCCTGGATATTGGGGAAGTAAGCTCCCAGAGAAAAGTCCTCTGCTTCCAAGATGACTCAATGTAGAGATGAAGTAGAAACCTAGTTTTGTTCTAAAAGGCAGGAGTGCGAGAAGAATTTTAAAAGATCTGACTGCAGACCAGGCTGCTGAGGTTGGTACAATATCCCAACTCATTAAGATGATACCCTGATGTCCATGACTGCTCCCTCTGACAATTCCCCCCAGCATGGGAAAGACAGCCCACAGCCCACGCATAAGAGGCATCATCCACACCGTGCATCAGGTCCCTCCTTAGGCAGAGCTTGTCAAGGACTGGGCACAATGACAGTGGCGGAAGTGGGGGCAGGTTACTTGTGCCATTTTTCTCTTTTCCTCTTTGTCCACTTACCTAATATATGGCCACCATTCCCTAAGTGTTATAGAAGAGTGTTTAATTTGGTGGAACCATGCAAAAGGATGAGAGGAGGGCAGAGACCACTTGCAAATCATGGAAAGCTCACCCCATTTCCACCCCTGTGCACCGTCTTTCTGCATCTGTTCCTAGCTCTTTCCAATCCCTTCTCCAGGAAGAGGCAAATCTGATCACAGCACTATTACGTTTCCAAAGCATTTAAAGTTTTCCCATTGATCTTAGAACAAACCTTCAAGGCCATAGAATGGTTTCTATGGCCCAGCATGGCTGAGCTCCTAAAAACATCATCATGTAATCTCAAGTGCCTCACTCACTTGGGCCCCTTCATATTGGTCTTTTCTCCCTCAGACTAACAAGCTCCTTCCCATATCTGGATCTCCACCCCATCCTCACTCACACTCCTTTTCTCCTAACTTTCCATGTTTCATTTCTCAGCCTTCAACTCCCAAACTAAATTAAACCCCCGACATCAGTTCTGAACACTTTTGCCCTCATCTCACCACAGACACTATCGCAACTATACAACTGTAGGCATATCATTTTGTGTGTGATTTCTGTTTAGTCTTTTTTTTTTTTTTTTCTGGAAACCATGCTCCCTAGCTTGTATACACCTTGCTGTTATCTTGGCTTCTCTACTTGAGAACTCTAGCCTTGCACTTTTGATAAAACCGGTGATGCATTGGTTGTCAATACAGTGACCACCTGCAAAACTTCTGAAATATCCTCTGTAGAGAAGCCCCAATATGACTGTGTACCCAGTGTATATACCCTTTTAGAGAGAGCCCCCTAAAGCATCTTGTTTGTCAAAAAAGAGACCTTCCAAAATGACTCAGATGCCTTGCTCTTTCCTTTGCCATCAGAACGATGAGCACTAACTCTAGTTCCAGACATTCCCCAGTCCTAGCTGCTTCCAACATGGAGGAACTAAAGGACAAAATTGAACAGATATTTATTCTTTCAGCTACAACTTGAATGGCTGCTCAATATTTAAGTCAAAGGAGAATCCCTACAGCATGCATCAAACTTCAATTACTAGGCTTCATTTAGAATATCTGCTTATACACACTAAACCCTCACCCAGAAACACACCTCCTTTGTCCCTCTAGTTGCAGTCCATTCAGAGTATATACCATAAATGTGTTTAAAATAGTGTTAATGTGGAATGAAATGAGTATAATTTTGAATTCATACTTGCTATTGTCATTCTGAGTTTTTAGTAAAAATTATTTTTTCAATAATATTTCTGCCATGTGATATAACTGGCCAGTATTCAGCAGAATGTTTTGCCAATATATTTTAGTGAACATTAATTCTCCATTTAAAAAATTCAGATTACAACTACTATTTCTGTATAATCTCATGATGTCAACCACTACTGAACCTAGAGTAGCATCATTCCATGAAAAAGGTCAGACATCACCAAACCTACCAGGATTCTTTTACTTATTATACATCTATTAGTTAGAGGCTTAAACAATTAGCCATTTTGTCATAGAAGGATATATTAAGAAGCTGCATGTAAATATACAACAGGGATTCTCTTATGACCGCTCCTTTTTGGAGGACTAAGAAGGCTGCAGCTTCCTGCCATGATGGGGTAACAAAAATTGGGCTTAACTAACCATAATGAACAATCAGAAAACTAAACAAAATGTATGAATTAACTGCTTCCAGACATTAAACAACGAAAAAATAATAATAATTGCTGAAAGAAGAGAAAATTTCTGGAGGAAATTTCTAAACTGCATTCAGGAAGGGTAACCCTAACAATATGTAATAGCCTTCGTGAATCAAAGAGAGAGAACAGAGTTCAAGAAACCTGTGGCAACTGAATGTTATAGGACAGAGTTCCAGAAAGGAGGAAACTAGCCTGGGAATCCTAAAGTATTTATTAGCTTGTTGTTTAGAAAAAAGTTTGCCAACCCTTGCCATAGAAATAAAAACTACAATTTATAAAGTAATAGTTTTACTGGATGAAAGTAACAACAGATTAGACACTGTGGAAGAAAAGATCAGTAAACGTGAAGACAATAATAGAACCTATCTAAAATAAAGCATCCAGAGAAAAAAACGGCTAATAAAATAAATAGAGCCACAGTGATTTGGAGACAATATTTAGTGGCCTAATGTACATGTAACAGGAGTAGTAGAAAGAAAAGGAAAAGAGAATAAAGTATAAAATTATTTTAAAAATATAATGGCTCAAGTTTTTAAAAAGTTTTATAGAAACTATAAACTCAGAAATGAAATAAGGTCAATGAACTCTACACAGAATAAACACAAAGAAAACCTCACTGAGGCACATTGTAATCAAATTGCTTAAAACTGGTGATAAAGACAAAATATTAACAAATATTAAACACTGCTGGAGGAAAAAGAAGTCACTTTATGTAATAAAAATTAGAGCAGGGAACTATGCAAGCTTTAAATCAATAGAATAACATCTTAAAACTATTAAAAAGAGAAAAAGACTACATTCAGTGAAAATAGTCCCTAAAAATGAAGACAAAATAGGATCTTTTGCAGACAAGCAAAAACTGAAAGAATTTATTACCAGTAAATCATTCCTATATGAAATATTGAAACAAGTTGTTTGGGCAGAAGGAAAATAATGACAGATGGAAACATAGACCTACACATAAAAAAAAAGAGCACTTAAAGAGGCCAATATTTTCTTTTTCTTTTTAATTTCTTTATCAGATAAATGAATATTCAAAGCAAAAAGAAACCAATGTATAATAGGATTTTATAATATATGTAGAAGTAAAATGTATGATCACAACAGCACAAAGAATGGGAGGGGGAAATGTAAGGACATGCATTTCATTTTTTACATTGCACAAGAAATAATATTATTTCAAGGCAGTCTATGATAACTTAAGTGCATATTATAAACCCTAGAACAACCATGAAAAGAAAAGTAAACAAGATATATAGCTAATAAGCCAATAGTGGATATAAATGGAATAGTAGAAAATCTTTTATCCAAATAGTAGCAGAAAATGATGAAATAAGTCTAAAGAACACATGAGACAAATACAAAACAAGTAGTAGGCTGATAGGCTTAAAACCAATTATATCAATAATTACATTAAATGTAAATGGTCTAAATGCATAAAGAAAAAGGCAAATATTGTCAGAGTGAATACACAAGCAATACCAAACTACATGTTGTCTACTAGAAATCTTTTAATATCAAAAAATAGATGTGCTTTAAAAATATGTCATGCAAAAATTAACCATAAGGAAGCTGGAGATGCTATATTAATATAAAAAACAAAGTAGAACAAAAGATATTACCACGAATAAAGAAGGACATTTCAAAATATAGGGCTACAGAATTATAGATTTTCAATTCCAGCCCAATTAAAATGAATTTTCATATGGGATTCCTATTATCAAGCATCCCAGCTAATTAAAGTTAAGCCCTGTTTCAGCTACTTTGGACTTGAATTTTTAAAAACTAGAAAGTAGACTACGTACTCCTTTCCTGTTCCAATCCTTCCTTCCAGTATACACAACTTTGTTTGCCCCTCTTTATCTAATTTATTTTATTTATCTAAAGTTCTCTCTAGTCCTTCTCTTTTATTCTTCAGTTGCTATCTTGATCCAAGCAGATTGATATATTAATTTGAGTTCCATTTTGTCTTACTTTACTTCTGCCTGTGGCAGAGCCTGCAAATTGTCCACCAATATCATTTTATCCTTCTTCCTTTAATAGCAGAACTCCTGTCTTTAGTCTCGGAACATTGGTACCCAGTGGAAGGCTGACTTTCGAGCCTTGCCTGGCTGCGTGGCCATGTGACAAAGCTCTGTCATTTCCTGGTTGTGCTTTAAAAGGAATCTGTATGTGAGCTTCATGCTTCTGTCCATCTTCCTGCTGGCTGAGAAACACTGTGATAAAGTGGCTGAGATTTCCATTTTTGTTTAAGCTCTATATTACTGGGTGGCTTTCTTTGTAATAGCAGCTTAGAATAAATCCTAACTTATACTGTATAGTACCTCTTTAATTTTCTTTGCCCAAGAGAGCTGATAAATTTGCATAGTAACTCAAATTTCTCCTGCAATCCCTGTATTATCCCTATTTAAAGAAAACAATGAGAAATTGCTGTTACTTTTTAAACTGGGAACAAGGACTCTGGAAAAGAATCCAGCCCCTACTTTTACTGTCGTGAACTTTATCCATGATAGAGTCCACTTATTTCTTTAAAACACGTGCAGTTGATTGTTAGTCTCTAAAGAAGTGAAGACCCCCTAGGGAAAGCTATTAATGTGGCTTTTCAGTAAAAGAAAACAATAGACACATATAGATTCCAGTGTCAATTTGTTAGGCTCAGGATGAGCCCTTCATCCTTCTCAACCTCTGCAGGCTGCCTCATGAAAGGGGAAGGGTGTGCCTGTTCTCCATACTACACAGGCTTTCCTAAGCCTGGCCCCACAGCTAGCTTCTTCTGGGCTGCAGATTTTCTTGCCTCCCAGCTTCAGCTGATCCTGTTTTCCTGTTTCTAACACTCTTCTTTTGTCCTCAGGAGTCATTATGGAGACATAACTAACCATCAGTCTCTGTATATCAGGATTAGAATAATTAAGATCATATGAAGGGTTGGAGTTTGGAACACTCAGCAAAGCTGAATTGGATTCCTACTATCAAGTTATTTGAATCCTTTCAAACAGCCAGTGGTATAGCCTGTAGAGCCTCCCAGCGCCTGCCTAACCTCTGGAAAAATCTTGTCTCAAAATAAACACTATTGCAGATTAAAACCAAGATTCTCAGGAGGGACTGCTTAGCATCAACATGTTGCCTTGCTTACGTTAAGCCATCCCTGCTCTGGTGCTGGGATGGAGAATAATTGCCAGGATTGTGTGGAGGCCCATCATTTTGCTTTCTCTGAAGCAGCTTTATCAGGAACAAGCCCCAGGGTGGCATTACTTCATCAATACTTAATCAATTACTTCATCAATAGCAGAGATACAGACAGAGAAAGAGAGTGCACAATAAACTGATTGCTGCATCTGGTTTCCTATGAGCAGTTACAAGACCAGTGAAAGTCCTCTAATCTCATCAAGCAACCAGACATTGATTTTGAGTTCATTAATAGTTGCTGGGGTGAAGAAGAGAGAAAGGAAAAAGAGAAAATGAATACATCATTGGGATCTACACCCTTAATGCAGATCAGGAAGCTCTTTCAAAAACCATTCCTGGCTAGTAGAGAGCACTGAGCAAGGATCTGGTGCCTGGCCCGGAACCACAATTAACACCCAAGGCCTGAGAGTAACATCTTCCAACCAGGAAACCACATGTTTTCAATTCATCTGCAAAGCACCCAAAATACAAGTGAAAAGAAAACTCCTGTGTTATTTATGCAGATATTTTGTTTACATAATCTCAAATAGCTTTCATCCAAATATTTGGCACCATTTAGATTTATAGAGGTGCTTTAGCAAACTCAGAGCTACCTATCAGCCTTACCTACCAAAGGAAAAAACAAAACAAACTGGGACTATGCCTGAAAAGAACATGAAATAACAATAAGTCAATTTGACTTTGGATGTAGGTGCTTCTAACTCAGCTGATTCAGAATTGGTAGAGGGCCGGCATATCAAGATTACATTGTCCCTCCAAGCTCTTTTTATTCCCTTCTCTGATAACCAACATGCCAATGTTTGGAAGAGCTAGTGATCCATCAAAAAGTGGATATTTTTGATACAGGTGTCTTGTTGTTTTATAGAACAGGTATATTCCTTGAAGGCTGTATACAAATTGCTTCAATAGTAAAATACACGGAAGTGGCCAGTTTTGCTTAGAGGAATCACAATCCTCTTATGAATAGACAACTGTCTCCTAATATATCAAGTTTTTAGTACTAAATTTTAAAATATTGTGCTTTCTTGCAGCAGTCACAACTATTTCCTGTAAGTGTGAAGTTCAAACAAAGGCAAGCAAGGTGCTTTCAGACAGGCCGTTAGAATTTTACAGCAACATTTTAGTAGGCGACGTATCTCTGAGCTCTTTTTCTTTCTCAGTAGTCCATGGTAACTTATGAGACTCCTTTATTAGCTACACAAATATTTACTGACTATCTATTATGGGCTCAGCATTGAACTATTATTAGTGATATAATAGACATCGTGTGGCCACGGTTTTTCACCTGCAACGACTCAAGACTGCTAATGAGGGTTGTGAAATGTGTTCGCTTCAAAAGGTATGGGCTGTTAGAACTCGGATGAGGAGGGCCTGCCCTGGGAAGGAGAGGAAAGTTATTCCAGCAGAACCAACAGTTGAGTACAACCTGAGGGGAAAGAGCAAGGTGTGTTTGAGAAACTCAAAGACGTATGGTAAGAGTTTAGGGAGAAAGGCAGAGAGCAACCGGATTTGTGGCCAGGAAATGTGCAGAGGGACAGCAGCTGCAGCACTCACAGAGAATGTAGATTGATTTAGATACTCCAGAGAGGATGAGGAAGGCCCAGAAGACTTCTTCACAAAAGTCTTAACAGATGAGGGTTGAGAAGATATCTTTTTTTTTTTTTTTTTTTTTTTTTTTGAGACAGAGTCTCTCTCTGTCGCCGAGGCCGGAGTGCGGTGGCACCATCTCGGCTCACTGCAAACTCCACCTCCTGGGTTCATGCCATTCTCCTGCCTCAGCCTCCCCAGCAGCTGGGACTACAGGCGCCTGCCACCAAGCCCGGCTTTTTTGTATTTTTAATAGAGACGGGGTTTCACCGTGTTAGCCAGGATGGTCTCGATCTCCTGACCTCGTGATCTGCCCGCCTTGGTCTCCCAAAGTGCTGGGATTACAGGCGTGAGCCACCATGCCCGGCCGAGAGGAGACCATTTTGATGGTAGACTGGAGAATCAATTGTGGGTGGAGCATGGAAAAGAAGAAAGTTGGAGACCTGATGGAAGACGCTGCAGCCGCCAGGGAGATGCACAATGATGAATCTGTGTGCAGTTGGCTCACATCTTTTGTGGTTCACCTCACCCACCTTGTGCTTCCTACTACTCAGAGCCCATTGAGGCTTCCCCCATCCTGACCCAGCTTGGTGAATGAGCCGGGTCATCAGAGTCTCCCATTCTCCCATTTGCGAGACTCTGTTAGGAAGGCAGTGATGTTGCTCGGCCATTAAAAGGGTAAAGACAGTAACGACGACCATGAAACTAAAGCAGGTACGTTCTAAATCTTCTGTGAAGTAGACACAGTTTTTCCTTGTAGACAGGAAAGTTTTAGATAAACAGCAGAGAATCAGTAAATAATTCAGCCTATGACCTTGATGCTTATTGATTCCTGCAGCTGTTTATCTTTCTCTAGGCTACCTAGGAAAGAAAAAGTCCTCCAAAAAAAAAACAGTTACCACTTAATTATAAAATTGCTTGGCTTCGGAGAGCCTTCTGGTTAGTTTCTGAACACTACGAGGAGGTTAAGCTAATCTCTGTAAACCATCCAGCCTGACCAAAGCTTCTGTTTAAAAATTTTAAAGACAAGCTTCATTATTCTCTGGTATGGATGAAAACATAAAAGAAAGAAACACTCAGCTATTCTTCTCATTTTCAGACATGTAGTATGTTCAGCCATTCAAATGACTTAAATGGCTGGTTATTTCTCGCCTATGGGATTTGAATACAGGTTGATTCTAGCCACAGGGGCGCCAGATGTATTAAGCACTTGGGGTGCATATGTGAGACGCAGTAAGCCCTTGATCCATGTCTGGGGACAGTAACAGTGACAGTTGGGGGAAATGGTAATAATTGCTGGGGTGGCTGTAGTGGCAATGCTTCAGATTGGGCCACGAGGGCAAAAGGAAAAGGACGCGTCGTTGTTTGTTGTTGTGTTAACACAAATAATTTATCTTTCAACCTCAGTTTGGATACAAGCTGGGGTCCTAAAGTCAGCTCTGGTTTCCTGGTTTCACCAGTCACTCCTTTCTTACCATGAGCATCCACAGCCACCCTGAGCACGAGGCTTGATCATGGCGGTGAGTTGGTGAGGAAGTCACCAGCTGGAATGTTGGAGTCTGAACAGATAAACTCTTAGCCTAGCTTGGCCTATTTCTTTATACTTATTACCTTAGCTCAGTGGTCCATAAAAATGCTTGGCTAGCAAACAGCCAGCCATATTAAAAAGTGGACAAAGGACTTGAGTAAACATTTCTCCAGAGAAGGTACACAAATGGTCAATAAGCAGATGAAAAAAATGTTCAACATCACTGATCATTAGGGAAATGCAAATTAAAACCACAACAAGACACAACTTTATACCCATGAGGATAGCTACTATCAAAAATAATAATAAACAGAAAATAAGTGTTGAGGAGGATGTATAGATTTTAGGACCCCTGTGAACTGCTGATGGGAACATAAAATGGTATAGCTGCTTGGAAAACAGTATGGAGGTTCCTCAAAAAATTAAAAATAGAATTACTACATGATCCAGCAATTTTCCTTCTGGGCATATACCTAAAACAATTTAAAACAGGGATCCAAAGGGATATTTGTACACCCATGTTCGTATCAGCATTATTCACAATAGCCAAATGGCGAAAGCCACCCAAGCTGCATCCTTTGACAGCTGAATGGTTAAACAAATACACCTGCAATTAAATATTGTTTAGTCTTAAAAAGGAAAGAAATTCTGACGCACATTGCAGCGTGGATGAATGTGAATACACATTACAGCATTGAGGACATTACGCAACATGAAAAAAAAGCCAGTCACAATAAGATAACTACTGTATTAGTCCACTTACATGAGGTGGCTAAAGCACTTGAAGTCAGAGACATGAGGTGCCTAAAGCAGCTGAAGTCAGAGGCATGAGGTGCCTAAAGCAGCTGAAGTCACAGAGACAGAAAGGGAAGGATGGTTGCTAGGAGCTGGGGGAAGGGGGAATGGGGAGCTGATTAATGGGTGACTAATGGCTTTCAGCTTTGTAAGATGAAAAGACTTCTGGAGATTGGTTACACAACATGTGAGTGTACTTAACACTATTGAATTCTACACTTAAAAATAGTTAATATGAAAAATTTTATGTTACATGTATTTCACCACAATTAAAAATAAAAAAAGAAAGCTTATCTAGCTTTTGGAAATGAGTCGCTTTCAACAAGAATATGAACAGAACCATGCAGCTCTATCTCAGCCCTTCCTCCAAGAGCTGATTTGCCGAAACACTTTGAACATCTAAGTGCTCTCATAGTTCCCCACTTTCCAAAATATGATGGACAATGATACCTAATTAATATCTCATTAAGGGGTTGGGATTGAGAGAAGCCATTTGGACTAAGAAAAGCATACAACCTGTCACAGAGACCAGCCACCTGCCTCTACCTAAATCAGGAAGGAAAACTGCAGCTCATACATTCACCTCTGGTGCTGGGGAAGTGCTGGATCCCTGAGTCACCTGTTTCTGCAAGGTCATTGATAAAATCTCCCTCTCTTAATAATGCACTCTCACCTTTCTTTAGCACATGCCATGCTGGCACACAATTAACTGCATATCACAGGGAGGTCTGTGCCACTCTCCCATTCTGTCACTGTGGACGCTGAGGTGCACACATGGGGCTTGAACCCACATCCTATGAAGCCAAGTTCAGAGGACATACTCTGCTCTCAACCTTGCATCTTTCTTCATGACTGTTGCTCATGTCTAGAAAGCTTTCTTTCTCTTTTTCTTTCTTTCTCTTTCTTCCTTTCCTTCCTTCCTTTCTTTTCTTTAAGTATCCACACTCTACCCATCCTTCAGACATGATTCAACTCTTTCCTTCACTCCTGACCTCCCTGCCTTCCCCCCACTCTTGAAGCCTCTTCCAATATCATTTCAATATCCCACTCTGACCATTGCCTCCTTTATCCCTTAATCTCCTCTCCCCACACCCCACCTCCCACTTGACAGGCTCCTTGACTTCCTTGCAATCCTTCAAATGCAGCAGGCACATTCCAGCCTCTGGAACTAGGCCCTCAGGGATGTTTCCTCTGCTTGGAATGCTTTTCCATCCAATGACCACATGGCCAATCTCCTTCAGAAACTTCCCTGACTACTCTATGTAAAATATCAGTCCATCACCCTCACCCTTTGAATCCCTGTCCACTTCACATCAGGTAGAGATTACCGCTGTCCACCATACGCATCACCATCTGATGTATCAAATGTTTTACATATTCACTTATGGCCTGTCTCTCCCCACAAGAATGCAAGCTCCAAGAGGGAAAGAATTGTGTTCTTCTCATTGCTGCATCAGGGCTTGGTGCTCAGCAGGTGCTCAGAAATATGTTTGAGTGGATGAATGAACTCCTACAGTTTTACACACAATCTAGCACAGAGCTGTGTATAACTCTGTATTGTTTACAATACGTTCTGAGAAACAATAGCTCTATGGGGTGTTAATAGTGGTTATGCAAGAAGAAAAAAGCATTTTCCTGCCAACCTAATTTGATGAAAGCCCAGCTAAAGTTAAGCATGTTTTTCGTTCAAGACTCCTGAGACCCTTTCATATTATGCTTTGACATGAAGATGTGGTCCCAGAGCTCTGGGGAGCAGGCACCCAATACAGGACAGTGATAATTTTGGAGGGGCATCTGCATAACAGTGCTGACGTGCTGTGTGGTGTTAATGACTTCTGCCTGCTGCTGAATCTCTTCCTCCTCTGTGGCCTCAAGTTTCTCAATTTCTTTATGGTTAAGAACTGGGTTCTGATTGGCCAAAGGCTTGTTTTGATGGTAGGATTTTAGTCTCAAAGAGGCACTCTTGGTTTTGTTTGATTCCCATTCACTCAAAGGTATTCTGCTCCATAGAAACACTGGCCATGCCCTCCTCAGCACACCCAGTCCATCTGGTAATCAGGAAAACTGCTGAAAATAGGGGAGACCCTGAGCTTAATAAAATTGAAACTCCAAACCAAACAGAGCCCTTGTGCCTTGCTTGCCACCACAGCACAAAGCAGGAGTTGGTGGGAAGCATGACCAAGAGCCAAGTGAGAGTCAGATTAGGGTTTCTTCTCCGCAGTTAGGAAGGAGCCGCCAGAGACGCATGAGAGATCTCGCCTCAGGACTGAGCTATGGAGCCACATAAGTGAGAAATCCAAATGCTTACACTCAGATTCAGGCAGAAGTCCAAGCTTCCTGCCCCAGGAGCCCATGGGGGCTTGGTCCTTGTGGGGCACCCATCGCTGCTTAGCCCTTCACAGCTGTCAGCAGGGAGCCCACTAGATGGCAACCTCATGTCAGCTGTAATGAAAGAGAGGCAGAGTCTGACAGAGAGATTCTAAGCAGTTAATATTTATTGAGTGCTTACCTTGTGTCTGGCACAGTTAGAAGCTTTTTCAGTCCTTATTCATTTGATCTGCATAATAGTTGTGAAATTCATATTATATCCCTATTTTACAAATTTGAAAACTGAGACTCAGGTCACAGCAATAATTTGCTCAAGGTCACATGGCTAGTAAGTTATCCAGCCCGACCTCCTTGCTGGAAGACAAGGTTTACTATACCCAGCAGTACCTGAGAGACAGTGAGAACAGGAGCAGAGCTCTGAGAGACACAAAATTGGTGAGGAGTGGAGTAGAGGATGGAGATGCAGAAAGCAGGTCATTCTGCTTCTCTGAATATCTACATTCTACTCTCTTGAGCCCAGATGAGAGCCCTGGAACTTGTCTCCAGAAAACAGAAGGCAAATAGCAAAAATTTGGGGGATTATATTAAACCCTGGTGAGAAAATCCTAACTTTGCAAAGGAGCCAGGGAGAAGGTGGGGATACAGAGTGGAGAGTCTTTCAGTTTTCAGCTTTCTCAGATGACCCATTGACTTCTCAATGCAACACAACCCCAGATCAAAGCATCCTTCTGGGAGACTTGGTGAAGAGGAAACAGCTTCTTTGGAATAAGGCTGAAATTTAGGACGATGGCATTTACACAATCAGTAATGGTTTCTTGAGTTCCCAACATATGCTAAGGTTTTTTCCAGGAACCATTGGCTAGGAAGCATTTTTACTACTAAGGAATATGCAAAATGGCCCCCACTCTCAAGTAGCCTACAGCAGGGTTGGGGGAATGGAAGGCGAAGTCTCAAGTGAACACCTAACAACACAAGAGAAGATACAGAGAATGCGGAAATGATAAACACTAAAGGGTTTTAGCAAAGTGTGTCTGAGTGTTGCAGGAAGTTCTCACATAGGAGGTCACAGGCACCATAGCACATCAGGAAAACATGGGAAGCAACAGCAGGCAGTGAGTGTATCTGGAGGACCACACAGAGAAGCCACACAGAGACAGAGGGGAGAGGCCAGGCCACTGTGCTGGGCTTCTAATGCTAGTTTAAGACATTTGGACTTTAACCTCTAAGGACCACAGACTTACAAACAGGAAAGTAGCAGATCAGAGGGGATATTTAATGAGTTCAAACTGATTGCAGGATGTAAACAGGATGGCCCTAGGGAGAAGAGGCTTGGACGCGCTTGTGGAAGGGTTTGCAGGGGTCTAGTGAATATGAGTTCTTTTCACATGTTCAGTACTCATTTCCCCTTCTCCTAATGGGCGGACTGGGCCTGGATTTTCCTTCGGGACCCATTTCCTGTCCATCTCAAGCCCTGTGTTTTGGGAGGAGCTGATTCCCCTCCCACTTTCTTTCTGAGACAGATGTGAGGCCCAGGCCTAGTTAGGCAGAATGGTCCTCCCCGCTCACCACACAGAGTGGTAAACAGGCCCCATCTCAAGGTGGCCCCGTGGGAGTCAGCTCTTGTGTTTTTCCAGGAACCATTGGCTAGGAAGCATGTTCTTGGCATGGAGGATGCCGGGTGGGGGTGAAGGCTGACAGAAGCAGGTGGCCTCTTGCAATGCTGGGGAAAGAGGAATGACACTGGGACAGGGCATGGCGGGCAAGATTTCCAAAGTGACAGAGCCCCTGGATTCAGCCGTGTCTGATATGTGCTCTGGAGAAAAACACTCAAACCAAGTAAAGAGGCTGCAGATAACCAGATATGGTAAGGAACAGTGCTCTGATAAGGTGACATTGGCCGTCTTTCCCATCTTCTCTCCTTGGGAGCTCTCTGTCTAACCCAGCTGGTCTATAGTGAAGGACACTAAGGAGCGAGAGCTATGGGGGTGTGCAGCAAGAAGGAAGAGCTGAGCGCAGCCCTTGGCCAGGCGTGCTCACGATGCCTGAGGGACAGCAGGAAGGCCAGTTTGGCTGGAACTGGCTGAGCAGGAAGGAGCGTGACAGCTGGGGGTCAGGCCATAAAGCCTTGTCATCCTTTGAAAGGGGCTGGAGTCTACTCTCAGGGTGGATGGAAGCCATTAGAGAGTTCTGAGTTGAGGAGTGACATGATGCAACCAATGTTTAAAAGGGTCACTCTGGTCAGAGGGCTGAGAACAGACCAGACAGGACAAGGGTAGGGTGTAAGGAGATGAGCTGAAAGGTGGGAAATACCCCCCTGGGCTGCAGCCAGTATTCTCTGAGATTCTGTCATTAGAAATCAGGGTCTGGAGTGGGATGATGGCTAGGAAACAAGGCGGATGGGAGGGCTGAGCAGGAACAGCGACAGAAGAGTGGGCACACAGAGGAAGAGGGCAGGGGAAAGAGTGCATGAGCTCTTGGCCAGGCTTAGGAGGGGAGTACATACTGAAGACGGCCACCTCCTCCCTCACTTCCATTCTGCCAGCCCAGTTTCTTCTTTCTTTTCCCCAGGGAGTGCTGAAAATCAGAGCATGCTCAAATGTCCATTTGAAGGGAAACTTGGCTGTGGAAGAGGGCAGAGGCGCGTGTAAATTCCAGTTGCAAATATGAAGCCCCCGTCAGTTCTAAAGCTCAGGGATCCTCCAATGAGGTCAGGAGGCTTCTCCTGCACAGTGGAAAAGTCAGAAATTGATCTCGCTTTTAGCATTTACCAGGCATTCTCTGAGGAGGCCGCTTCATCAGCCTCAGCATTTGTCTTTGCAAAAGACAACTTGTTCTTCCTCCTCCCATCCCCAGCCATGCTTCTGCTGCTCCCAACTGTCCTTTGTCTCCTACTGTTAGTTTTGAGTGTGCACATCTTTTCCCAGGCTTTCTTACTAACACTTGGACCCTAGAACCCATCTCAGCATTTGGCATACAGGGGGTGCTCGATGAATAAACATCTGCTGAATGCTGTTGAATGAATAAGTTATTGTCATTGATTGCCAACCACTTCATTCTTTAACATCACCTCACATCTGCTCTGGGTCCTGAGAAGAAGCCAGATTTCAGCCCAGGGAGGTGTGTGAAAGATACTCTTAATCTTACCTCCCACAACTCCCTGCTTGAGAAAACTAGACCACACACCCTGCTCTTCTTGCCCTGTGACAAATGCAGATGCATACTTTTGTCTCAAACACTATCTAATTCAAAGGCTTTATACTAATTGCTATGGGGCTACAAAACTGTGAAACAACCCCCACCTTCTAGAAAACAGGGCTAAACAAGGCTTCAATGGACTGGCATTAGGGGACATCACTTCTCATCCCTGTTCTGCCAATGACCTGACTTTTGCAATGTTGGATAAGGTATTCCCATTTTGAGATCTCTGTTTTCTCATCTGTATAATGAGAGTGTGGGGAGGGACAATCTGCAGGCCATTTTCAATTCAGGTATTTTATGATTAGAAATGAAGTAAAATCTGAGGCAATGAGAGACAGGAGATATCACAGCAAATGGGAGGTAGAACACTGACTTATCTAAGGGCAGAGCCTTGGAGTCAGGATGGGAATTACAAGAGCACCATCCTCAGTTGGTTGTGTAAACTGAGTATCTGAGACAGGTCTCAATCAATTTAGGAAGTTTATTTTGCCATGGTTAAGGACGTGCCCATGACACAGCCTCAGGAGGCCCTGACAACATGTACCCAAGGTGGTTGAGGCACAGCTCTGTTTTCTACATTTTAGGGAGACATGAGACATCAATCAATATATGTCAGAAGTACATTGGTTCGGTCCAGAAAGGTGGGACAGCTCAAAGTTGGGAGGGGGGCTTCCAGGTCATAGCTAGATAAAAGACAAATTGTTGCATTCTTTTCAGTTTCTGATTACACTTTCACTGAATACACAATTTATAGGAATAGTCACTTATGCCTTAATCTGGCTTAGTGAAACGATAGGGCAAAGGAAGCAATCAGATAGGCATTTGTCTCATGTGAGCAGAGGGATGACTTTGAGTCCTGTCTGTCTTTTGTCCACAAGGAATTTCCTTATGGTCAAATTGTGAGAGAGGTGTGTAGCTTCCTTATCTTAGTAGTTACCCTTTTCAAAAATGGAATGGAAGGCAGGTTTGCCCTAAGCAGTTCCCAGCTTGACTTTTCCCTTTGGCTTAGTGATTTCAGGGTCCTGAGATTTATTTTCCTTTCACAGTTGTTAGTAAGAGTAAATGAGTTAATGCATGTTAATATGGCAAAGTATTTAACTATAGTAGAACCTCAATACGTTATCATATCTAATGACCAAGTCAATAGTCCATAGCAGCACCATCCAATAGAACCTTCTATGCTCCACATCTGGGCTGTCTAAATGCGGTAATCACTCACCACTTGTGGCTATTGACAGTTTCAATGACTAGTCAGACTGAGGAACTGAATTTTTAATTGTGATTAAATTATTTTAAACATAAACAGCCATATATAGCTAGTGGCTCCTGCATCTGACAGAATAGGTTTAGACAGGAAGAACTACCAGAGATTTAAAAGGAGCAGCGAGGTGTGGTATATACCTAGATAATGGAATATTATTCAGAGCTAAAAAGAAATGAGCTATTGAGACATGAAAAAAAACCTGGAGGAAACTTAAGTGTGTATTACCAATGAAAGAAGCCAATCTAAAAAGGAATCTGTATGATCTGTATCATGCTAACTGTATGACATTCAGGAAAAGGCAAAACTCTGGAGACAATAATAGGATCACTGGTTGCCAGGGGGTAAGGGAAGGGAAAGATGCATAGACAGAGCGCAGAAGATTTTTAGTGGAACTACTCTGTATGAGACTGTAACGGTGGATGCATGTCATCGTACATGTGTTCAGACCCATAGAATGTATAGAATCAAGAGTGAACCCCATTGCCAATTATGGACTTTGGGTGACAATGATGTGCTGATGTAGCTTCATCAATTGTAACAAATGTACCACTCTGGTGAGGGGAGTTGATAATGGGGAAGCTATGCTCGTGTCAGGGCACAGGTATATGGAGACTCTCTGTACCTTCCTCTCAATTCTGTTGTGAATCTAAAACTACTCTAAAAACTAGTGTACTTAGAAGAAAAAACAGAGTCGCAAGAGGATGCTTGGAAAAAGTGGGGTTTCCAGTAACTTCTCAAGAATGGATGGGTATGGACAGCAGGGATTGTGTTTGTAAGGACCAGTAGCCTTCAGGAGCTATGAGTTAGCCAATGGGTTCAGAACAGAAGGTTTCCATGAAAGAGAAGTGTGAGATAGGCTGGAAGATTCCTGAACTCAGGCTGGGGAAAACTGTGAATTCCAGGTTAAAGAGCCTAAAATGTACTCAACAACCCATTGAGTGGCTCAGATTTTCAGCTAGTGCTATGAGAGATCCAAAACGTGTTTTAGAAATATGAATGTCCTAAATAAGCAATGTTATTTGGGACATTAAGTTTTTGAGGGTCAGATCTATAACTTCAAGTTAAATCATGTGAGCTTCCTGCTATCGCACCAGGAACTCAAAAGTACTTAAAACAATTTAAATCAAATAAATAGATAGCTTTGCTCAGGATCATGCTGCTTTACAAGAATCTTCCATTACCAATGTGGTATGTTGCCCATATTGGCTGGAAAATTACAGGCTTTTAGGGACTCCTGCTTGATGGATTTGTCTAAATGTGTCTAAAAGGAAGTGTACAATGCAGACCAAATCAGCACTGGGGGCTCGGCATTCATAACTCTTAAGTATCAAGGAAAGATTTTCATTTGTGCTCTCCTGCAGTGAACCATCTTCAAAGGTCCCAGATTTATTATTTCATCAACAGATCGGAGAGGGGAGTTTGTATGAGATCAAACAAACACGAGTACTATGGGAAGGCTGGCAGGTGATAGTGTATAAATTGCACGATGGAAAATGTCAAAAGTTGACATCAGAGCAGTAGGAGGGTAGGGAACACACAGAACTGAGAACAAATGATCCTGCCTTTCTGGGAGCCAATTCCTTACACAGTCCAGCTAATGCACTGCAAGCAACTCGGGGCTCAAAACCCCACTGAGAATCCACTGCAACCCATTAACTTAAAATACACCCTTTATTTTGAGTTATATAGTTTATATTTGTGTTTATTATTTTATATTTATTAAATTTTTTAAAAAGCGTCTCTTCATTTCTACACCTGTTCCCATCTCATTTCCATTGTTATCTTCGCTTTCTTCCTCAACCTCTGTCTCTCTCACTCTCTCCCACACACACACACGCTTTCTTTTTAATCTTCCCTGTGTGTATCCCCTTGTTTCTTTTACATCTCGTTCTTTGTATTTGCTTGTCCAGTCTTTCAAGAGCCGTGCCTTGATAGTTAAAGCATCTCCAAGGTAGAAAATTATTATACCCTGTGTTAATGTCAGAGGCTTGTGGACTCAAAGACTTAGATACAAGAAAGACAGTAAAAAGTCTGTCCTACCAAGCTCCATGTTCCTGAACAGACACTTTGTCCTGACTCAGATTCTGTATATCTGAGGAACAGGGCAGCAGGCAGTCATGAGACGTTCACTTTGTGTGGGAAAGATAGTCTGGGCTTTATGTGTATCAGCTCATTTCCGCACTGCCCCCACCACCTCCAGTAGTCTCTGCCGAAAGGCCGTCTGAGAGTGAGCCTTTCTTTTCTTAATTTATTTTAATTTTATTCTGTGTTATTTTTATGGGCACATAGTAGATATGTATATTTACAGGGTACATGAGGTCTTTGGATACAAGCATACAATGTATAGTAATCACATTAGGGTAGCTGGGGTATCACCTCAAGCATTCATCATTTCTTTGCGTTTTAAACATTCCAATTACACTCTTTTAGTAATTTTCAAATTTATGGTAAATTATTATTGACTGTCATCACCCTGTTGTGGTATCAAACACCAGATCTTATTTATTCTATCTAACTAAATTTTTGTACCCATTAATTATCACCACTTCCCCCTCCCCATCACCATTACCCTTCCCAGCCTCTGACAATTATCATTTTACTTTCTATCTCCATGAGTTCACTTGTGTTAATTTTTAGCTCCCACAGATGAGTAAGAACGTAGGAAGTTTGTTTTTTTGTGTTTGGCTTATTTCACTTAACATGATGTCCTCCAATTCCATCCAGGTTGTTCCAAATGACAAGATCTCATTCTTTATTATGACTGAATAGTACTCCACTGTGTACCACATTTTCTTTATCTGTTAGTCTGTTGATGGACACTTGGGTTGCTTCAAAATGTTGGTTTTTGTGAACAGTGCTGCAACAAACATGTGAGTACAGACATCTCTTCAGTAGACTGATTTCCTTTTAGGGGGATATATACCCAGCCGTGAGACTGCTGGATTATATGGTAGTTTTATTTTAGTTTGTTGGGAAACCTCCATACTGTTCTGCATAGTGGCTGTACTAATTTACATTCTGGAAGTGAGCCTTCCTTGACCGCCTGACATAAAGAACCACTGCTCTCTGCCCAACCCTCTAATCTGTTGCCTGACTTATTTCATATCATTTTTCATTACTTAAAACTAGAGTAATATTTATTTATTGATAAAAATAAGTATTTCTTTTCTCCTCTATTAAAATGCAAGTGCCAGCCCAGCGTGGTGGCTCACGCCTGTAATCCCAGCACTTTGGGAGGCAAAGGTGAGCAGATCATGAGGTCAAGAGATTGAGACCATCCTGGCCAACATGGTGAAACCCCGTCTCTACTAAAAATACAAAAATTAGCCGGGCATGGTGGCACGCGCCTGTAGTCCTAGCTACTCGGGAGGCTGAGGCAGGAGAATTGCTCGAACCCAGGAGGCAGAGGTTGCAGTGAGCCAAGATTGTGCCACTGCACTCCAGCCTGGTGACAGAGTGAGACTCCATCTCAAAAAAAAAAGAAAGAAAGAAAAAAGAAAAAAAGCAAGTGCCATCGCATCTGAACCCTCCACTGCACTGTGAAGTAGGGACTACTAAGAACTGCGTTTCCCAGATGGAGACAACATGGGAGTGCAGAGCTAAGGGACTTCACCACGGTCCTTCAGCTACCAAGGTGCAGAGCAGAGATGGGAACCCAGGCACATGCTTTTTACTCCAGAGTGAGTGCTCTTTAACCACAGCACTTGGCCTTCTTCATGGCAGTGAGACATGGATTCTAAGATTAGACCTTTATCTCCAACAAGAGGCAAGCTTGAATGTGGCTTCCATATAAAAACCAAAATAGACTGACGATCCCAAATTACTTCTCTATTCTCTCCTTTCCTAGTGAGGAAAGCTAGAGAGCAGCAACAAATTCTAAACCCCTATAAAAACATGGACTATCAGAATTTCTCAGAATACAAGTTTTTAGTATTATGTACAGTTGCTGGCATGACATGGAGTTTCATCAACAATCTGTTTATTTTTGCTCCCATGTTTCTACGACGTTCCGAGCCTCTCCGAGAATATGTAACTGGTATGCTACCAGAATCCAATAAATGTCACTTTATTTTATTTCTCAAAATCAGACTTAATCTGCTCTAAGCTCCCAGCTACCAATCTCAATAATTTGAGGCCTCCTCTCTCTCCTTCCATAGAGTCGAATGATTGTCCCGATATTTATTTTTCCTATTTCTGCAGACATCTGCAGACATCTCTGCCCAGCACTGGCCCTTGGTACTTGTCATCTGCTATCCCTCTCTCTGGCACTCTGCTTTGGGTATATACTTGTCTATGTTCTTCCCCGCAGCCTGTTTTGTGGAATCCAGCCTTGCACCTGGGGATGCTGAAGAACGGGTCTCTCCCTCAACCGTCTCTGGGAAAGCTCCAATTCTGTCTCTGAATGTACAGTTTTTGCATCTGCAATGCAAACAATACTATCTAATCCTTCCTCTTCAGGGACAATGCAACACCATCTTCCTCAAAAAGACCTTACAAACATTATCCTGCCCCTTCTCCCTGGATTTAAATAGGGAAAGGAGATACTAAATTCAGTTACTTTTTTTAAAAAAATGAACACAGCCCATTACCTATAGTGTCTGTTTTAGATTCATTTGTGCTACTATAAAGTTTTTATTAATTCCCTTCACATCCTGAGCATTTGGACTGCCAAGTTGGTACTACATTTGGCTGACAAATGGATTTACTGTAGCCAAGAGAGAAGAAAACTCCTTTCCTTCTGCAGATGACATCAGACACATGATTTCTTCCAGGATCCCACGACACAGGACCCTTCCCTTAGGTGGCTAGCAGCACCCCTGATAAACCCTCACTGAAAGTGAGGTCCACGGGCATTGGGCCCAGAGGCAGTGCCCATGCCACCATCTCTAGCTCAGTGCTTGCTGCTGCTATGCACGCTGACACAACTCACAAGTTATTAACAGCTGAACAGAATTCCGAACCTTCTGTTCCTAACACATTTCTAACACCCTTCATAATCCACAGTTGTTATCAAAAGACATTTGCAGCTGTGAAGAAAGGTGGGTGGGCAGACAAAATAAATTAATAAATAAAGAGTTTCCGTGTAGCATGCTCAGCTCAGCACAGACTGAAATCTTACCACGACCTATCTCAGGATAAGGCAACCTAATTGGGTTTCTTTCCATTCTCTGCCCTCATGCAGAAGAACCTGCTACTGATGTCAGTCAGATAGTAGGTCCACAATTACACAGCACCTACTGCGTGCAAGGAAACATCTTGCTGTTAGGAAAGAGACAAATAGCCAACCAGGAAGACAAAGACCTCATGGTATGATTGAAACCCAATATCAACAACTATCCATCATTTTGAACCTGTAAAGTAACCATAAATGATAAACAATGCACATGTATCAGAAGCGAACTTCAAATCCAGCAAAGGTGGAAGATGCTCCCTTTGCTTTAATCCTGACATCCACTGTGCTTTCCAACTTCAGTCCCTCTGGCTTTTAAGCATCTGAATGGTGGAAGAGGCTGAACATGGAAGCTTAATTGATTAACACTCCACAGAGGGGTAATAAAAATAGCTGATTCGCCCAAAATAATTTAGCAGTTCTGAAGATCTGATTGAGAGGGTTTTCAATAGATTTAAAAACCTGAACATTATCTAAGTTAGGGTGTCAAAAGAAGAAGGAAAATGATTGGGCTAAACCACAGCCAGCTAGCCAGCCGTCTTGCAAATATTGATTGAGTATCCCTTCCATCTCCTTTATGTCAGGCATGTGCTAGGCACTAAGGATAAAATGATGATACATTCCCTGCTCTGGAGAGGCTCATAGGCTAGTGAAGGAGTAATTTTCCTGTGGTAGGACATGTGATCTCACTGTGGCCTACATGGGGTGCTGTGGAAGGCAAATGGAGTGGACAAGGGAAAAGAGAGTTAGGGAAACTGTCTGGAAGGAAGAGATCCTTGCTAAGTCTTTAAGGACAGGAAGGAGTTAGCCAGATGGAGAAAAATGAGAAAATTATTCCAGGCAGAGTGTACAGCAGGTGCAAAGGTTTATAAAGGAATGAGGAAACCAAACGCATTTGGATAATTTCCATTAGTTCTGTGTGATTGAAATATAAGCTTGATGTGGGAGTAGCAAGGAGTAGGGCTAACACACATTAAGAAAAGTCTTGTGAGTCATGCCAAGGAATGTAAAATTTATCTCGAGGTTTGAGAGGGAGCCTTCCAAGCATGGAAAGGGGAAAGGCATGGGTGGATTTATAATACGGGAAGTCAGTCTCACATAAACGTGAAGGGCAAAGATTGGACAAATGGATAGGCTGGAGACTGGAGCCAGGGAGACCTGTTTAGGGACCATTCAAAATTTTCAGGCAGAAATAGATAAGGCCCTTAACTGACAAATAAAAATATGTATCAATGATGACCATTTAGAAACATTTCAATTCTTATGCACTGTTTCCTCCATTGAGAATACTATTGATGGTACTAATTCTACAATAATGATAGTATTTCTACAAAGATTATCATAGTGAGCTACTGGAAACCTAATGAATGCACACAGTATTTTTATTTCTAAGGTTTCTAATACCAGGAAGGAGGGATATCCCATTGTGCTTTTGCTTACAAAGTCTCCTACTTCAGTATTATTCTGATTGACATAGGGGCTGGGAGGAAAGGGCACTTCTAGTTTGGGTCTAGTAAATTTATTCATACTGAGATATGAATCAGCTAATGGATCATCCCTTCCAAGTTCTTCCCTCTCCCATCCCCTAACCTACCCCAGCAGACTAAGGTTTAACTTAAAGCTAAAATATAGACTCTCTAATCATAGACTATCTTGTGTGGTTGAAGTTAAGATGAGGGAAGAGGCCAGGCGCAGTGGCTCACAATGGTAATCCCAGCACTTTGGGAGGCCAAGGCAGGCAGATCATGAGGTCAAGAAGTCGAGACTATCCTGGCCAATATGGTGAAACCCCGTCTCTACTAAAAATACAAAAATTAGCTGGGCATGGCTGTGCACACCTGAAGTCCCAGCTACTTGGGAAGCTGAGGCAGGAGAATTGCTTGAACCTGGGAGGTTCAAGTCGGAGGTTGCAGTGAGCCAAGATCATGCCACTGCACTCAAACCTGGTGACAAGAGCGAGACTGTGTCTCAAAAAAATAAAATAAAATAAAAATATAAAAAGAGGAAAAGGAGGCCTTCCATATATTCTTGAAGTCACCGCTGAGGTCAAACTGGACCCAGAAGGGCTCCCCCATTAGTGACTGTGATGCAGAGGACAGATCAGTCAGGAATAGTGGAACAGACTCTGCTCCAGCGAAGAGGCCCGTAACAGACAGAATCCAGGCCTTGGAATCAGGTAGACTTGGAAACTAGTCCCAGGCTGGTTTCTTCTCTGTCAAGTGGAAGGGAAAAGTCAGCCTGCAGTGAGAATTGAGCCAGATAATACATGTCAAGTCCCAGAACAGAGTATAGCTCAGGGTTCCTCAACCAGGGGCCATTCCTCCCCCCACAGGGGATATTTGACTTTGGGGGACATCTGGAGGCATTTTTGGTTGCTACACCTGGCAACGGGGGAACTACCAGAATCTGGTAGGTAGAGAATTTGGACACGGCTAAACATCCATCAATGCACAGGACCCACAACAAGAATGATCCAGCCCCAAATTTCCATAGTGCTGTGGTTGGGAAACTCTTGTTTAGCCCAGCGAAAAAAAAAAAAAAAACCATATATATATATATTTATATTTATAGCTCCTCACTCCCCTACCCTATGATCCCCCCAGAATACATATTAAAAGGAATATCTTGAAGCAGAGCTATCCAGCCCCAGGACAGCCTGTAGCTGCTGGCTGGAGGGATTAAGCTCGCTAATTTCCTCAGCTGCCTTCTCCATCAGGAGTAGAATGGCTGGTTTGCAAGGAGCTGGCTCATTCGGGCTTTAAGCTGTTTATTTTCCCCTTTATTGTATTTTTTTAGTGAATTTTATTTTCCACAAAATAAATCAAGAAGGCTGACAACTTGTGAGGCTCACCCCTTCTCTGTGCTTTTTGGTCCGCCCCAGCCACCACCCTTGTCATTTCCTGGCTGCATTCCTTCACTGTACTGCGGCCCAAGCCGGAAGAGCACCGTTAACTGACCACGGAGCTGGTGTGTATTCTCAGCAAGTGTTCCCAGGCAGCACTGAGGGTTCGTGTTCACGTTTCCCAGTCAGCCTGTAGAATGGGCTGCTCTGATTAGGAGTGGGCTCTGCAGATTGCATTCGAGCCCCTCCCTGCCCTTCCTTCTCCATACACACTCAGATTGGCACCGGGAAGCTCCACACCATTCTGAGCCAGGCATCCTCCAATTGATGCTCCCTTCCACACAAAATGAGGGCAAACACTTGAGAGAGAAGAAAGAAAACAACAGTTTTCTTCTCTATGTTCTTCATCCATATATATGCATGGAACCCAGCACAGCACACATCATGCATACACTGGATTGGAGCTATGCACCCACAAAAGCAGAAAGGATGCTCAGAAGCAAGGCCAGTGCTGATGGAAGACTGGCTTTCAGCCACAAGGGCCACTAAGGGCTGATTATTTGCTGCCTGCTGCCTGCTGCCTGCAGGAGGAGGCTGGGAGCTTATGCCATCTCCCTCCAAGGAACAAACCCCCTGGATGCCCCATGCTAGTGCCCCTTCTGCACAATCTGCTGTGCAGCCTCCGTTTCCAACCCTTCCCAATCTAGTCCTCAAAATCAAGCAAATGTGGTGATGGACACTGATCAGAGTCCCTAATTATTATCAGCTCAAGATTTTCCAGTCTAAGACCTCCCACCCCCATGTCCAAGGGCTGGCTGAATTATCTGGTGACAATGCAAAAGAACTTAAAGAAAGAATGAGGAATGGGAAAATGGAAATCACACATAATGGTCTATGGCTCCCTCCCTCCTCTTTCTCTGGAGCTTGTTACTCCTTTGGGGACGTGGGGGTGGGGACACTTGTCTCTCTGTCTCTCTCCCAGGTTCTAGGACTTGCCCAAAGGGAGCCCAACCTGATTAGACCTCAGTGAAAAGGACCCACAGGCCCAAGTAAAGGGAGGAAACTTTATTCCCAAAGTACTAACCTTTCTTACCAGAAGTCACTTTGGCTAACACCTTATTTCTTGATGTTTCATTTTAAGCTACTGGTATATATTTTTCTGTGCTAGCAACCTGATGGAAGCCATCCCTCGAAAGGCCTCAAATTCATCTCTACCCACTGTGCCCTCCGTGGTGTAAAGAGTGGAGGAGCAGGTTTCTCCTGAAGGACCATCTCTGCCTGTCACCAGCCTGTCCTGACAATGTCATGGCCTGGCACAGCAGCCTGGCCCACTGAACGCTAAGCCCACCATGGAGCTGCCCTGCAGCTCGACAGCTCTGAGAAGTTGCCATGGGAGGTGAGTCGGGGCCCAGCCCGGGGACTCAGGCAGGGCTTTCTGGAAGAATTCATGTCTGAGGACAAGAGTTTAAAGTCGATTGGAAGTTGTCCAGGAGACAAGGGGATTGGGAAAGGAGAGCTGTTGTCTGATAAAGGGCATGGAAAGGCATGGGCCTGCTGCGGTTGGTAAGTGATTCCATGAAGGGAACAGAACAGAGAGGCTGGCTAGTGAGGAAGTGGTCTGGGGAGACAGGTGGCTGGGGCTGAGGCACCCAGGACCCTACTAAGACTTGTGGCCTCAAATATGCAGACATGCAGAGGCCCTGAGGGTTTAAATTTGGGAGTGAAATGATGAGGTGCACTTCCTGGCAAGCACCCTCTGGCTACTGTGGGTGAGGGTGGTGCAGGGAGAGGAATGAGGCTCTGCTCTGTTTCAACATGACATCTCAATGTCTCTCAGATTTATTGATAATACATGGAGCTAGTGTCTGGGAATTGCAGGCCACCAATTTAGATGCATAAGATTGATAGCATTTTTGGAACTCCCTTTAAGTGTCCTGTCTGATAAAGTTGTTAGAAAACTTTAACCACAGATTTTGAGGTAATGCTGCCTCACAGATTGAGCCAAGGATTGGGAAGTGCTCCAGGAATTCCAGGCAGCAGGGGGACCGTCTCCCACTCAGGGGTCCCCACATGCCCATAGTGCTGGCCAGTGCTTCTGACTTACTGTTTTAAGGAGGAAAGAAAGTGGATAAATAAAAAACAGGAGAAATCACTATTAATAGCTAAAGTGGGTTACTCCACCACAATGGCCATTTAAAAAATTAAATAATACACACATGGAAGGAAGAGACACCAGTATTTCATGTAAGAAATTATGAGATCCTCAATGAACTAAGAAAGATGGGGGAATAAGAGAGGAGGGTGGACTCCAGATTCAAGAAAAATGTAAGATGCTCAAAAAATTAAAAATAGAACCACCATATGATCCAGCAATCCCACGTCTGGGTATTTATCCAAAATAATTGAAAGCAGGAACTCAAAAATTATCTACACACCCATGTTCATTGCAGCATTATTCACACGAGCCAAGATATAGAAACAACCTAAATGTCCATAGACAGGTGAATGGATAAAGAACATTGACCTGGAACATTATTCAGCCTTTAAAAAGTAGGAAATCCTGCCATATGTGACAACATGAATGAACCTGGAAGATAATGTGTTAAAGGAAATAAGCCAGACACAGAAAGACAAATACTGCATGATCTCACTTCCATGCAGTATCTAAAGTAGTCACATTCGTGGAATCAAAGAGGAGAATGGCAGTCGCCAAGGGATGTGGGGAGGAAAGAGGAATTTGCTGTTCACTGTGTGTAAGGTTTTGGTCCTACAAGATGAATAAGTTCTAGAAATCTGCCGTATGGAATTGTCCTTAGAGTTAACAACATAGGGTACACTTAAAAAAATTTTATGAGACTAAAACTCATATTTTTTGCATCACAACCAAAAAATAAAAAAGAATAAATATTCCAGATACAGCTCTTGAAGAAAGCAGTTGTGAGACTAATAATTCTTATTAAAGTTGTCTAAAAAATGGAGAGAAAAAATAAGAGCTGTTGACTGAGCAGACGTGGAAGGGAAGACAGCAGGACACTGGGCTTCTGGACAAGACACCAGGCAATGGTAGCCCCGCTCAGGAGCAGGAATGTGGGGTGCTGGGATGCAGAGATCCCCTGCGGCATGATGTGCCACGTGCCAGGGCCATCCCTGACAGCAGTGTCCCCAGCAGCTGAGCCGCCCTGTGAGCCTGAGCCCCATGACTGCTGCTCAGTGCTGGAGATGCCAAACCTGGCATCCCCAGGTGACTCAACTCCTGCAGCAACCCAGGCCATACCTTCAGGATGTCTTTGCCAGCCTCTCTACCTCAGGGTCCCTGAGCATATCCTTGTACACTGACTCCATCACGTTACCTCTTTCACATGCTTCATGTACATGCCGACGCATTTGCCCTACATGTAAAGATTGTTCTCCTTTAGCCTGGAGGTTCCATAACAGCAGAGCTGTTATGTCCTCTGCATATCATAGGAGCCACCCCAGTGTATAAGACTAGGATGAAGACATGCTGGATAAAGTGCTGGGTGTGGCCCTATCAGCTAGAGGGTCTTAATCAAGGCCCAAGCTTCCTTAACCACCATGCCCTATTTGTAAATGAGAGCTGATACATGCTCCAGCCAGCTCCAGAAGTTGATGATCAAAGGACATAATGTACGGAAGAGTGTTCTTCCAATGGAAGATATGCTGTTCAAATGGAAATTATGAAGGTGCCTTTCCATGACACGTTCTGTTTATCTCCCACCGTTTCTTCTTCTAGCAACCCTTCACCCTGTAAATCAAAGCTTAGAAAACCATCTTGGGAAAGGGGGGTTGTAGGTGGAAATGTTTGGGGCCATGGAAAGGGGTTGGGGAGGAAAAATCAGGATCCTGCTTTCAGGAATGCATGATGCTAATCCTCTGACGGAGCTGCCTTAGAATCCTGAAATTGGCTGACAGAGCCAGAAGACCCAGGCTCTGGACTGAGACCTTCACTGGGCCAAAGATTTTTTTTTTTTCATTTTTCTTTTTGACTCTTGGCAATGTGGGAGAAATGGCACTTGCTCATCCCCAATCCAACCCCAGCAAAATACAGCTTTCCTCGCTTGATAGTACAACCCAAGCAGAGGCCCAAAAATCAATGTGCATTGATTCCTAAGCTAGAAATTCATAAACTTCTTTAAGGTCATGGATTGATTTTTTACTTCCAGTAAAAAACTGTGGGGCTCCAGATCATTCCCTTCATTTCTGCCGCCTTTCTCATCTGCAGGGCCGCATGCTCTCTCTCACCTGCATGTGCCCTGCCTCTCCTTCCCCAGTACCACCAGGAGGGAGAAGCACTTCAAGGGGGAGAGAGAAATGCTTAAACACTCCTCCTGCCACATCAAAGCTTCCGCGCATTGGCTTAATCCCCTGGATTAATCAAATAATGGAACAAGTGGATTTGAAGGATGACACTGCAAAAATGAGCAGTGATTGGAACAGACTCATCAGCATGCCCTGGGTCAAAGCTCGGCAGCAAGGGGCTTGAAAGCAGAGCAAAGGCCTGGGATAGATCGGTGCCCATCCCAACACCGATTCTGCCAATGGCTCCAGGTGCCGAGCGGGAAGCACACTTGAGCCAGCATCCAAAGGCAGGGGTAGGCTGTGTGACCACGGAGGCTCCTACTCAACTGGACCTTGGGTTTTAGGCACACCTGAAAAACCTAGAAAATACGCACCTCATGAAAGCGGTTATGAGGATCAAATATGATGACAGATGTAAAGGCATGCTTTACACGTATCAGGTGAGTACAAGATAACTACTATTCTGCTCTCCCCAGTATTCCTTATATTGAGAATCATAATGTTTGAAGGAAATTCATGAATCATATGCTGATGGGGTCATCGTGGGCTCTTCCCTTCTTTCCTTTTTTTAAAAAAAATATTGTATTGTGATAAGAAAATAATGTGAGATCTATCTTCTGAATTGAACAGATGTTTTAAGTGGAGAATACATCGTGGTTATCTGTAAGCATATCATTGCCCGGCAGACCTCTAGAACTTACTCATCTTGCATAACTAACATTTATACCCCCACCCTACAGCCACCATTCTATTCTTGCTTCTAGGAGTATGACTATTTTAGGTGCCTCTATGGAATCATAGAACCACCACATGATTCAGCAACCCCACTTATGCCTGTGTCTCCAAAAGAGTTGAGATCAGGATCTGAAAGAGTTATCTGCACTGTCATGGTCACGGCAGCACTACTCACCACAGCCGAGATGTGGAGATAACCTAAGGGCCCAGCAACACATGAATGGGTTTTAAAATGTGGTCTATGCATACAATAGAATATGATTCAGCCTTCAAAAAGAAAGAATCCTGCCACACGTGACAACATGAATGAATATGTTGGAGAACACCATGCTTAGTGAAAGAAGCCAGGCACAGAAAGACAAATCCTTCTTTTTTCTTTTTTTAAGCGATACCATCTTCAAGTCTGTCAAGTACGAACTCTGCAGCCAAGTGCCCCTGGGGTCGCTTCCCAGCCTTGCTGCCTGTGAGCTGTTTCCTGGCTGTCTCCCCTTCCTCAGCTCCATTCCTTTGTCCATAAAATGGGGATAACAGCATCCAGCACATGCAGGCATGGAGAGGAGTTGAAGCAGGATAATGAGGCTGGGACTTCATCCTTGCTCCACCTCAGGAGATCCGGGTGCAGCCAGCTGCGGGGCTCCGTGGCACCCAACCTGGGGAGCCGGGCCTCCCTTGGCCTCCCTTGGGCCTGCAGCCAGGCCCTTGCCCCTCGCTGGCTGGAGGCCCTGCCAGTCAGCTTCAGGGCAGGCATGGCCGTGGGTTCTGTGGATCCTGGTGAGCCAGGGGCTGGAGGCTCTGGTCTCAGCTGCTGTGGGCCACATGGTTTGGTGGGTGTCAGCTGCTCATTAGCAGCAAATCAAGATGTTCAGATGGTGCAGGAGCCAGACCCTGCCTCTCAAGCAAGGGTGGCAGACTGTACCCGCGCCCGCTACCAACTTCCTGTCAGCCCTGCAGGCCTCTGTGGCATGTGCCAGTCCCTAGGAGCTAGGCTCAGCTGTGCCTGACAACAGGTCCCTCCCATTAGCAGAGGCGCCCTGTGGCTAGGCAGGCAGCATGGGCAGGAGCCCCAGGTCCTGCCCCAGAGCCACCCCCTGGACTTCTCGGCCTGAGGCTGGGCCATCTGACCCCCTCCCCTGGCCACCTGCATCACACCCAGATGTCCAGGAGGGCTTTGATAGTTACGCTGCCCAAGCGGGAGCTAAAGGACTACCTCAGGCATGACCCAAGCCCAGAGTCCTAATCAGAAGATAACTCTGGCAAAGAATGGTAACTTGGCAGTGACCCAGGGAGGAGACAGGCACGTCTCCAGCCAACCAGCTGACGATACTAGCAAAGCCATTGAAAGACACCTGATCATTTATATGCAATAAGCTCCTTCATCTTTAGAGCACAGAAATCAGAGTGCTGTCTTGCTGTGGGCGGACACATCCTGTGTATGCCCCTGTGTCTTTGACCTGTAGACAAATGCTCAGAGTGGTGGGGAGAGAGGAGCACCCTCGGAAGGGGGAGGCACCAAGGAATGACTTGCCCTGCCCCCTTGCTTCCTGGCCCCTGTCCCTCCTCAGAGCCCTGTGCTAGCCACATGGGGTGGAGGGAGGAAGGCATGCAAAGCAGGTTCCTACATCCGGGAGCCTGAAGTGGAGCAAGGAGGCAAGGCTGGTGCACAAAAAGAGTGCCAGACAGGTGGGATGTGTCTAGGTGCAGTGGGGCATGACCTGGTCCTAAGGTTAAGGCACCCACGTCGGGGCAGAGGCCTCACCTCCGTTAGGCTTTAAAAAACATGTTTCATCCTAAACTACCTCTTCCTTAGATTGTCTCCCAAAAAGTGAGTGCCCCACGAATACCAACTTCTTCAAATGCGAGTCCTTGAGAAGCATGATCAGGAAGGGGAGGTGAGGAAATGCACAGATATGCAAGACTGGGAGGCGGGGCCACCTGCACAGTTACTGTCCTCTAGGGGGGTCAGAAATAAACACAGTGACGACGCAGCCATTCCCCTTCTTCCCCTACTTCTCTCTCTTCATCCAGTTTCAAAAAGAACGGAACCATCAGCAGCACCCACACTGCTGCTGTGTCCTGCGCCTGTGTCCCCGGCTCCCAGCCCATCCTTCCAGGGACAGGGAGAGTCACAGGCAGCTTCATCACTTTCTTAGTGGTTGGGATGGGACTGCAGCTGAAGCCCTTGGGATTAGCAATGCAAACTCCTCTGTGATACCCCGTTATCTCCTCTCTCTTCTCTCCCTTCAGCATCCAGCACAGAACTTGCTGGAGCTGCTTCCTGCAGAATATTGCTGGGGTCATGCTCTTCTCTCCACTGTTGCAGTGCAAGCACAGGTCCATGGAAATGTGATTCCTCAAAAGGTAATTCAAGTTCAACTTCAGCCTAGAAAGTGCTAATCCCCTCCAATGACCTTATCACAAGGTATCTGGTATCTTCCTAGCTCTGGGTGAAGGCATCGTGCCCCAGCCCTGGCTATGGGCAGCATCTGAGCAACAGCTCTGTTTTGGGGAGGCGGCTGAAAGTGGAGGGCTGTGGGAAAAAGATCAGGATGGAGAACGGTGAGTACACACAACAAAGACTTGGAGAGTTACTTTGCAGTGCACAAAAGAAATCCTTCCTTAAAGAGTTGCTGAGGACTCCTTTATATTGGCATAAAAGTTTTAAACATTATTACCACTAGGACAGCATCTCCACACCCTATGCATTGCCTGGCTCCCCTCTGGTCTCATCTATCCATGCAGGTGGAGCAGCACCCACCCAATCCGTTCTTCTTGTATCCAATGCTGTGAAACAAAACGCAGACATACGCTGCCTTTCTAGCTCCATAAAGTTGGAAGTTTATTGCTGTTTTATTCAACTGCAATAGCAACTAATCTCTTTCTACTCCAGTGGATTTTTTCCAGGGAGTAGCCAAGCCCGTTGGAAAGCAGGAGAGATACACAGGGCAGTGGACACAAGCCATGCCTCAGGATTTTGCAGGATCTCAGACCAAAGTAAATGAGCTAAAGCTGTCACCAGAGGCTCCAAGGCCCAGGATGTCCAGAAAGAAACCCCAAAGGCACAGAAGTCAGTGAGACCAGAGCCTGGAAAGTTTTCCCAACAGGCAATGTGGAGAGAAAAAAGGCACTGGTGAATCCTTTGAATCCTTTATGGAGCAGCAGCTTAAAGTTTTTAAGTGCAATTGTCCCCCATCCTGCCTTCAACCCAAAAATGTCCAGGTCTTGTTGGACTACCCTTAAAGAGGCCATGTTGATGAGTGACATTTGACAGCAATAATGAGAATATGGGTGGGGTAAGGACCTCTTTAGCCTTTCTCTGTTTGACTAAGAATGGACAAAGTAGTATAAACAAATAACAGACCCTTTGAAATTCTAATAAATATTTGGATCTTCTCACCAGAAAAAAAAAATGCATAAACATAGAACAATTTTATACATATACATATACAATGCATATACATAGAACAATTTGGGGTGATTCACTGTCCCTCAAAGGCAAATTCTCTAAAGTATTAATGTGTGCCAGGCTCAAAATCCCGATGTGAGAAGAGAATCTGTTCAGCTCTAACATTCTGGACTTTATGCTCTTGGGCAGCCGGGACTGTTCTGTATATGTGTCGCCTGTGATGGCTCAGTGCTGTCCTGAGGGCAGGGCATGAACGCCGTAGGAGCAGAAGCCCCTCGGATCTCAGGTCTGGTGTTGGATTTGCAGGGAGCTGTCAGGTGGGGAGATACCAAAGATGGAGTCATCTCCCCTGCAGCAGACCAGGGCTCCCTGCCCTCCTTTCCGCCCTACTGGCTTCTGGAGCTTCTCCAAAGACAGCAGCAGGCACCAATGGCTAATTGCTCTGAAATAGCTAGTCTCCATTTCAGGGTGCTGCTTGCTTTTGCTTCAGTAGCTGGCAAATGAATCCTCCTAGGGATTATAATAACCCTGTCCTGGCTGTGTTCCCTGGAATCTTGGCCTCCTTCCCTGGCACTCATCCCAAAAGGGTTGGAAATCTCTGAGTATTTATCCCCTTGAAGATTCCCCGTGCCCGCCTGGCACCCAGCCACTCTGCACACATACGGCTGGCTTCCTCCATTTCTCCGTGGAGAAGGCTGTGCCCAGACTCTCCCCCCATGCCCCCCACCCCAGACCTCTGCTCAGTCCTCAACCTACTACCCTGAAGGCAGCTCTCTTCATAGGGCTGCCTATCTGCCCATTTAGGACCTGCTGCTCTCTTCCCTTTTATCTGTCCTCTCTGAAGATGTTTTTATTCAATTCTGGCAGATCTACACTTTTCCTCCGGTATCTTTTCTGCCAAAAAGCCCAAAATTATGAAGGAAGAAGCAGGATGCCTTCTCTGACTGAAGGCAGAGACTAGTAACCACTGGAACTGTGAGCAAGTGAAGTGGCTCCTTCCTCAAAGAGCTGATTTGTAGCTCATCTTTTCTGAGAATAAATATGCGATTCTGGGGGCAGGGAATGCATTGACATTTTGGTTCTGCAGCTCAGAACGTGAATGCAGACCACTTGGTAATGACCTAGTATTATCAGAGTGTAGAGGGTGATGAAGTCAAACCCTGAACATCTATCGGGTGATATTATTGTTGTTTTGGATTTCTGTCTACCCCCACCAGATGCTGAGCTCCATGAAGATAGGTGCTAGATCTTTAAATTCTTTGTAGCTATGACCATGTACTCCTTATCCCTAACTACTAAGGTTGGGGGGTGGGAGAGAGGAGTACCTACCACAGAACGGGTGTTTATGAAAATTTCAATAAATCAGTGGCCAATGAGCGAGCTGTGATGGTCCAGCGAGTACAGCTTCTAGCAAAGCCCCTTCACAGAGCATTGAGGTTTAGTGTAAATGAACCCTGCATGCTGGTGGCCACTTATAATATGAGGCTGATGAGTGGAGAGCAATGGTACTCATGTGGGACATTTTCTTTCGCTGGATCTGTGGCCCTGATCACGGTGGGGATCCAGTGCAAAGGTATATATAGCCGGATCCCAGCACAGCCATCATTATTGCTGGCAAACACACTGAGAGCGGGCTGCTGTTCTTTTTGTATGGGAAGTACAGCACATTTCACCGAAGTCCTACCAAGTGCTACACAACACTGGGGAAGATTCTCAGCTGCTTCCTTCTAGGAGAATTTACTCCAAACAAAGGCCCGATGAGCAATCCACTGCAGACTCGCAATTACACGCCAGCCACACCAGTCAGGAGGACAGTCCCTTCCCTTTGGTTGCTACTTAGCTTTTCACATTGTAACCCAGGCCTACTGCCTTCCTGGTAATGATATTATAATATTGTCTTTGTGTGCCCTTTGCCAAGTCATTCTTGGTAATCCATGGAAATTCGACTACAATCATAATCAATAAGCAACAGTAATTAAAGCACCACATAATAGATCATATAAAACCTGTATATGGCTGAAAAGCCAAATAAGTAGCATTTTAACAAGAGAGAAGCGGGGTGGGCCAGCTCAGAGGGACTGTTTTCAAGCAGCGATTGTGAATTCCCCACATTCGAAGTGAATTTGTGGAGTTTCCACTCCAGAGCCAGGCAGACTTTCTCCATGCAACCGATTGCAGACGTGGCTGGAAAATAGAAGACAGTGCATAACGGAGAACCTGGAATTTGGTCAGAAATTGTTTGTTTACATCAGAGACTTAAAAGAGGTACCCTGAAGGAAGGGAATGTACCCGATCTCCCCCAGGCAGGGTCAATGAATCTCTGCAAAAGGGATGGACAAATCCCCATGAAGCTGGAACAAAGCAGGTCTCAGAAGTGGGTGCTCCTGGCGAAGAGGAAATACTCTTTTCCTGCTCAGCTCCCTGAGGCGACAGCAAAGGCTGGGAAAACATACGTCCTTTAGAGCCAGAGAAATGTGGGTTTGCATAGGAAATCTGCAATTTATCAGCCTAAGCTACCTTAACCTCTGTAAGTAATTCTGCATCTCTTAAAGAGAATGAAAATGCCCATTTCACTTACTCTAAGAATTAAATGAAGGAACAGATGTAAGGGACTTATCACAGTGTTTAGCACATAGTGGGTACTAATAGATGTCAGTCCTCTTCCCACAAAGCCCTGGGACTGTGTTTAGAAAGGTCAAGTTGACCCTTGGAAAGTGCTGGCTTGCTTTGGGAGTTACATTCACTCTGGCCTCATTCAGGACCTACTTTGTGTCTTGATATCACTCTTGGCACTAGGAATGTTAAGATAAATGAGAACCAGATCTCATAGACAAGCCTGCAAACTAGTGGAAGAACCACCCCCTGTCCCCACATACTTTGTCTATGGCTAAGGGCAACAGGGAATCACAGGAGAGAGGGATTAAGTCAGCCTCAAGATCACTGGGGAAAGTGTAAAAAAAAAAAGGGGTTAACCCTGAATGATCCATGAATGAGAACCAAGAATAGCTCCCCACAAAAAAAAGTAGAGAAAGAAATCCCAGACAGAGGAAAGAGCCTGAGAAAAGTCACGGAGGAGTGTGTATACTATATGTGGTGTACTTGCAAGTGCCTTAGAAGCACCTGCGGCCCAGCGAGTGGGGATTAAGCTGTGATGCATACACCTCCTTCTACCTCAACCTTCTGCACAGGCTTTCCTTTCTCAGAGCTCCCTGACCCACTCAGTCAGAGCTTCAAGATTAGGGTGCTAGCAAGATCCTGCTTGTTTCTTTAGAGCACCAACCACAGATCACGAAATTGGGGATAACTGGGAGACTTAACAGGAGAGATCTGGGGGTATGCACCGCAGAGAATGAGGGCAAGCGGGTTGGTGGAACGCTCCAGGTTTAGAACTTGAACTTGGGGCAGGGTGAGGAATGGGGGTGTTGCTGTCGGGAGAAAGCTGACTCCAGAGTTCTCTAATTGAGCTAAGATACACGCCCCCACCTCCCTGTTTTTAACACCTCGTAATATAAAGAGTAGAAATTTTTAAAGAAAGCCAAAGATGACAGTTGTAGGGTAAAAAAGGTGTGGGAAATATGTGAAGAACAGAAGGCTTGGGATTCTGGTCTGCTGTCGGTGATATCTGAGGTGTCCGCAGGGAAACCACAATAGCTGGGGCTCAGGACTGGAAGAAATGGGGGTCAGAGAGTCTCCAGCGAGCTTGGAATGGGCCCTTTCATGTCAGGCCTGGGGAGGGAGGGGCCAGCTGTCAGGACGAGTTCTGAGCCCTGTGACGTTGCTGGCTTTTGTTCTTACTTTGCCTTTTCCACTTCTCTCTCTTTAGTGTCGACTTCACAGGCTGTAATGGTGATGCTGACAGCAAAGTACTTAACACTTTTAAAGGGGGAAGCGTTCCATACATCTTCAGTGAAATGATGAGACACGTGAATTAAAAGGCAACCTTGTGCTGGTTCCTGAAAGAAAGATAAATAAGAACTAGGAAATAGAGTTTGGTCTTCCTACCCAAGATGGCTTAGTATTATTAGCCAAGCCCATTTTCAACAGAGTAAAGCAGGAAGTTCTCAGTCATCCAGTCCACAGGCCAAGTTCCCCCTAAATCATAAAGCCCCTTTTCTCTCCTTAATTGAGAATCTAGCTGTCTTCATGTCTACAGAGAGCCCAGCTCTCCCTAACCTGTGGGTGGGAAGACAGCAGCCCACTTCCTGGCCATCATTCCAGACCATGATTCCTGCCCCCAGGGGAAGCCAATCTGATTTCCCCCATGGACACTCCTTCCTTAAGTTGCCAGACACATGCCTGCCATCTTGGTCTCCTCCTTCAGGAGACCAAGCAAAAACAAGGAGAGTCTCTCTGCAGTGACATAAAGCTGTGAAAGATGAACAGTTATTTCCAGAGATGAAGATGGACATTTGAAGTCTAAGGGAGCCTTATTCCATGCAAGAAATATCTCACCATTGGTTTTATAGGTTCTTGTGGCCATGATAAGCCAGCATCTGCTCCAGGAACAAATGATGTGAGGGCTGGGCATCTGAAGGAATGAGCAGGGAAGGTCCCCACCAAGCTGTCTCCTCCTCCCAGCATTTGGAGGCAGGACACCTCACAGGGCTCACACCACTGCTCCCTGCCTGACTTTCAACCAACTTTCAATTAGCTGAACAAATGTGTTTAGTGTTGCTACGGATAATCTCAAAGCCGTTTATGTTGGGCTTCATAATACATGATGGCAGGGAGGCGGGACGGGGGTGGGAGGTGGCAGTGGAGAGGCCTGGGTAGGAGAAAGTTGCTGAAGATTTATCTTTCTAATTATGCTTTGCTTAGGGCTAATATGAAAATTAGTTTTAATTCCCTGAGCACACAGCAGCTGAGGAACATGCTGGGCATTGGGAGGCTGGCCTAAGGATTTTAAATTTGCTGAGGACAGACCCACATGGGTAACGGCAACACGGCTGTTAAGGCCAGCTCTTCTGCCACCAAGGCTGGCCTGAGACCTCCAGTATCCCCCCTGGTCTGGCTGTTCATGTAGTTCACACAAGGAGAATGAGAGGCCAATCACACCCACACCACCCCGTGCCTAGCTCTGTCCTTGACTTGCAATGACAAATGGCTTCAGCAGATGGACCACACAGCTCTTTCTCATTGTTCTGAGGTGAAACTACCCTCAGATAGGGTGAATAATAAGCAATTACTAAATTAATACAACATGGTCTGCCTCCTTTACCCCCAGTGCCAGGGATGTGTTGTGTTAATGACTTTTGCACCTGCTGAGCGTAATTAGTGAGTAATTCGCATGGGTGTGTAATTACTGGGTAAACACATGATATTTACCAATAACTTCCTGCTAGGTAAGCACCAATGAACACTAACAGGTAGCTATTACGACTAACTTCAGGTGAAATGAGAACTGGCCCCAAATTTGGCTTAAATCTAGGCTCCAGTGAAAATGTTCTTCAAGGAATATAATTGAATTTGTGAGCAAGCTCCCTACACTTACCATGTTTTCCTGGCTTCTGAATCAGACAGTGATGCAGAAATACCAAATATCCCCAAACCTCTTATTCATAGATGAGAAATAGTGTGTCTCAAGACTTGATATTGAAGGAGGCTCTTGAGACTGGCCCCAGTTTCTTCATATGCAAAATAAAGATAAGCCTGTTTCCAAGGGTTCTCCAGTCCTAGTGAATGAAACAATTAGCATGGGAGCAGGGCTAGAAAAATAAAGTTTTACAAGTGTATGTTATTAAAACTGTGATTCCAACCTGGTTGTCACTATGTGAGCCTGGGACTCTTACGTGGGAATTTGTAGGGGGCACAGATATGGTTAGACAGGGACTAGAACCCCCTCAGCCCATTCCCACCCTCAGTGGTATCTAGAAAACTTTCAGTACTGAGAAGGGAGGCACAGCCTTCACATTCTGCATCTCCCACACACACGCCCCACACCAGGCATGCACACACATGCACATACACACACCCTGCATGTCACTCTGAAAACTTTCTCATGTCTAAAATATCACAAGTGCTGATCTGAGGCAGAATGCAGAGGAGGAATTAATCCCAGACCTGCCGACTCCCAAAATGTGTGCAGATATTTAGTTAGAACTTCCAATAAAGCCCTGTAAGCATTTTTGCAACACCTCTACCCCCATCCCAGCCCACTTAAGCACTTGCACCAACTCTAACCACAAAGTTTAAAAGTCAAGAGTGTGAACAGAAGAGGGCAGTGGGCAGAAAATGGACTGGCAGACCTATCCCCGCTGCAGGGGTGCACTGGTTTGTAAGTATCCCGTATATTCCCCCACCCTCACCCAGATTGCCTCCACCCTTACGTGGGCGCTCCCCTGACCTCCCACTTGTCGTTCTACTCAGAGATGAACTTGTGTGGATTTCATCAGGCTTGCACCCAGGGTTGCCACTGCAAGCTGCAAGGCCAATGGTCACACGCTCAAGCAGCTAATCAGGGTGAAAGGCACACTCTGTGCCTCCAGAACAGAGTGCAATTAACTTGTCATCTGCAGGTCAGACCCAAGACCTCAGCCTCATTAGGGCTGAGCCCACACACATGCACACACACACGCACACGCAGAATTCACAGGGGTAATAGGACTACTCTGAGAGTTAAATCTTTGGTGAGCCAGCATAACAGCATAATAATGGGTACAAAATAAGGGGATTTTCTCTGGGTATTAACTAGAGTCGACACTGTATTTTTGAAGTACATTTGCCATGGCATAGTTTTACACATATTTAACTTCTTAGAAATTAACAGAAAGTACATTGATTTTCACAAGATACAATCTCTACTTTAAGTTTTAATTTTCTTTATTTTTGCTGTGAAGAGCTAATCAATACATTCACATAGTTCAAAATTCAAAAGGGCCAAAGAGCACCCAGTGAAATCGTTTCCTCTGATTCCTGATTCACACTAAATTCTTCTTCCTGGTGTCACCCAGTTACCAATTTCTTCTGAATCATTCCAGAAACAGTCCATCATATATAAGCAAACACGTCTGCCTTTCCATCCCATTATTTCACATAGATGGCAAGATATAATATATACTCCCCTAGATACAGTATCTTTAATGGGAATTTACAAAATATTTTTTAAATAATTAAACATAATTTTCTTATTTACTTAATTTTTACATCCTAAAGATTGGACCTCTGAACAGAAAACCACTAGAAGAATTTTTCAAGTCTTTGATGTTTTACTTGCATGACTATTCATTCACTTCCTGGGTGCCTAGCAGGTCTAACGTAGTATCTTTGCTTCTTCAGTGAACATACTATCTTGGGTTGCAAGTTGGAAGTGGTGAGGCTAAAAGCAGCCATCCTCCCTTACAAAAATAAACACAAAATTAGCTTATATTGCCAGGTTATTTACTGTCTCCTTTAGCAGAAGCAGTGGCATGTGCTGACAACTTCCAGGAATAAGGAGCACAGGAAAAAATTAATTCAATGCCCAGAGCAAAGGCGTGGTCCCCTACCCTTCCACCATCTGCTGAGCAAAGGCATGGTCCCCTACCCTTCCACAACACTGGCAGGCGAGGATTAGTATCCTTACTTTTAGGTAAGACCACAGGACATAGAGAAGAAAGTTTGCTTTAGGTCACATGGTTTACCGGTAGGGAAGTCAGGATGTGGAGCTGAAACTGTTCTGAGCCCCCACTCTTTCTTTCTTACCAAGCTGCACCACTATGTCTTAAAAGTGATGAAAACTCAAGGAATGTTAGAGCAACATGTTTAAATGTTAAGGCAAAGAAGAGTCCACCTATATCAAGGTCTTGGTGAGGTGCCACAAATAGGTCAAAAGGCAGGTATGTTTATCTAGTTTGGCAGCTGTAGCATTAGGCTTTCCTGCAGAGCAGGTCAACTTAAAATCCCTAGTTTTCTCCTCTGCTGGTCATCACCCACACTGGGGCCTAAAAGTGGAAGCTACATGACAGCCAGGAGTAGGGAGATGTTTTGAACTAATGCCTACTCATGTTTGCCTTGATGTAAAACAGGATAGCCTGCATCTATCTTGAATCCTGCTGTTTATTTTTATCTTCCTTTCATAGAATCTCAAAATTGGTTTATACATACAAATATGGCATTTTCAATTCTATCCCTAAATTATTGTAGGGAAAAACTCCTTTCTATTTTCTTCATTTTCATCCGTCTCAATTTTATGTAGAACCAGGAAGACAAAAGCTCAGCTGCTTTCGTCTGGGTAAACGACAGGAGGAAGACAGCTCTTTAGACCTCAAATCTCAGATCCTTACTCACTTTAGCAATCACAAAAAGATGTGCAGCTGTACAATGGCCTGAAACGTACATCTCTCCAAAATTTATGTGTTGAAATCCTAATCCCCATAGTGATATTATAAGGAGGTAAAATCTTTGGGAGGTGATTAGACCATGAGGATGAAGCCCTCACGAATGGCATTAGTGTCCTTATAAGAGACGACCTAGAAAGTGCCCTTATCCCTTCCACCATGTGAGGACACAGTGAGAAGAAGGTTGCCCTCACCAGACACCAAATCTGCCAGTGTCTTGACCTTAGACCTCCCAGCCTCCAGAACTGTGAGAAATAAATATCTGTTGTTTATAAGCCACCTCCAGTCTAAGATATTTTGTTATAGCAGCCCAAATGAACAAAGACAAGCTATTTTTTTTTTTTTTTTTTTTTTGTTGAGATGGGGTCTCGCTCTGTCACCAGGCTGGAGTGCAGTGTTGTGATCTCAGCCCATTATAACCTCCGCCTCCTGTGTTCAAGCGATTCTCCTGCCTCAGCCTCCCAAGTAGCTGGGACTACAGGCATGCGCTATCACGCCCAGCTAATTTTTGTATTTTTAGTAGAGATGGGGTTTCACCAAATTGGCCAGGCTGGTCTCGGACTCCTGACCTCGTGATCCACCCACCTCAGCCTCCCAAAGGGCTGGGATTATAGACGTAAGCCACCGCGCCTGGCCTCCTATTTTTCAGATAAGAAAACTAAGGCACAAAGGGCCTATGAAAGTTTCCAGCAACCACCAAGGCCATCCTTATGAGGAATAGCTTACTAGAATTGGTCTGCATCCAGGAGCTCAATCATACTAGCACACGTGTTGAACGATGGATAGAGATACAGGGTAAGCAAAGGTGAAATGTCTCCAGTCAGTACCCATCCAATTAGTACTCAACTCAGGGCCCCTAGAAAACACTGTGCTTTCACTTCATAACAAACAGTAGCCAGAAACAATGAAACAAAACAAAGCAAAAAAACACTGGGAAAATTGTCATGAGTAGCTAAGGATCCATTTCATTTAGCAAATACTGTTGGTCCCAGGAAAAAGCACCAAGCCTGGGAATCCCTGCCACAATGACAGAATCACATTCAACAGCTGCTTCCAGCATAGGATGCAATCCCCGCCGCCAGCATCCCTCCCACCTCCAGAAATAGTAAACATCTGCCAAGAGAGAGCCCCATTAGTAAAATTCCCACCTTCTAAGGGTCATCGATTGGCTTTCTTCTGAGCTTCCTGCCTGCTTCCCTCATCTCTGCAGCCTGTTAGAGCCTGCCACGACCGTGTGGGCAACCCCAAGCTGCAGTTTCTTTCCCCTTCTCTGCCCTCAGCACTTTCCCCTCCAGGAGCACAACTCTGAGCTGTCATTCCTGTCAACCAGATGGGAGATCAGCCACAAAGCTGCTCTGCCTCTCGCAAGGACAGGAACTCTTGTTGCAGGCAGGCTTTCGGGGCAGCTCCAAGTGGGAGTGAGTGAGTCTGGGCCTCTAAGTCGCTGTGGTCATGGTAAGGGAAAGTGACCTGTTTGTCACCAGGTTTCCCTTGGAAGTCCCCCACCCTCAGGTCTGGCTCCCCCCACTTCCCCTTTTGGTTCCTTCTGCTCTCACAGCTTCATTGCAGCCAGCGTGCAGCAGGATGCTGACAGCAGAGTGGCTCCAGTGAGCTGCCATTCCAGATGTCAGGAACAAGCTCACAGGTAGGAGCCCTGTAGGATATTTATGGCTTTAATTCCTCGGTAGAGGTTTTTGTTCTTTCATGCAGCGACATATGAATTGCTACTCATTTGCTCCCGTATTTCCACGTCAGTGGCAATTATGGAAGGGCTGCTGGCTTCTTGTACGAACCCACAAGTTATGATCCCTACATATTTCAGACTGAGTGAAGCCGAGAAGGATTGCAAACACCAGTGAGAAAGGGCTGGGAGACAACAGTGACGGAAAAGAGGAGCAGGCTTTCAGGCGATAAGGTGGCTGTGAACCGGTGAGGAGAGGCGGGAAAGTGCCCACTGTTTTGAGGGGCTGGTCTAGGCATCCTGGGCTTCCCTGGCCAGGTTGCAGGGGAGGTTTGGGGGATGGTGGGGGGAAGGTGGTCTAGGCCCACCTGTAGAGGATTTGAGCTCTGCTCTGCCCAGCAGGTAGCACATGTGTCGGTCTGTGACCTTGGGAAAGCCGCTTCCCTTATCTGGCTCCTGCTTTCCCCAGCTTTGAAATGAGGACAGGCCTCCTGGGAGGAGGGAAGAATGCACCGAAGCATGCACTGATGAAAGTTTCTATCCAAAGACCCAGAGCCTCGTTGCTCTTCATGGAATGGGGCTGTATCCTGGCTCAACAACCACAGCATTTTCACACTTACAAAAGCAAAGGTCTGTCAAAATCCAGTATGCCCCATCTGGGGAATATAAACCCCCTTTCTACTTTTTTTAAGTTTACAACAAATTCGTAAAACAAAGAGGCTTTTTTATTTCATGTTTGTCAATAAACCTGGCAATAGAAATACCAATCTGAACAGCAATTTTCCTGCTGGTCTGAGCTGAAATTAGCTCTGGATGAATTGGTTTTCTGTTTTCACTTGTAAATTCTCTCCACATCCCCTGCTCCTATAGATAGTTGTAAGACATTACCCTGTTTCATGGCCATGTCTCTGCCCAAACCTTTGGTTCTTGAAAGTGACACCCATTTATGCTGCAATGACTCTGACCAATTCTGGTCTAAAGCCCGGGCACAAAGGGCATATTGCTGCAACCACATGGCCAGGAGGCAGGCGAAGGTGGCAGCCCATCCAGACAGGGTGGAGCAAGGCTTGGAATATGGATGTCCTGAGGACCAATGTAGGCTTGTCCCACTGACCTTCATCACTGTGCCCCTCTGACTTTCATCTCTCCCACTTCCCGAATCACTGCTCAGATTCCAGCCAAGCCCTGAGGGGGGTTCTGGAAAACTCTATTTCATTCTGGGGCTGATGATTTCCTATATTGGCATTGCCAGATTTAGCAAATAAAAATATAACAAATAATTATTAGTATAAGTATATTCCAAATATTGTATGAGATATAGTAAAAAAAAAAAAAAAAAGTATTATTTATCTGAAATTCAAAGTTAACTGAACCCACCTATGAAAGGCCTTTGTCTCCAAAGATATTGGCCAGTGACCTTTGCAGAAACAAAGATCTGCTCATCCAACACTTCTGCTCCTCTCTCAGATTATTATAAATCTAACCATGGGTCCTTAAGAATACCAACCAACCATTCCTTGTGATGCTAGAGTTGAAAGACCAAAGTGGTCCAAGCTTTAAAGAGACAGATGGAAATGTAAGTCCTGGCTTCATCATGCAGCAGTTACACTACCTTAGGTTCATTCATTAATTTTTTAAGCCCTAATTTACTCATCTGTCAAATGTGGACAAAAATATTATCTACTTCAAAATGATACTCCAAGGAGTACAGAATGTACATGACATCTTTAGTGCAATGCCTAGCACAAAGCAAACAATAAGTTACTCTTACTAATTTTTAAAGTTGCTATATATGAAACAGTTTCAAACATGAAAACAAGTAAGTTAATGGTTACAAAAATGTTCTCAGATATCATCATACTTTACCCAAACAACCATGAAATGTGTTAATTTTACATTTTATAGATTAAGGTTAAGTACATTTGCAGAGCATACTGCAATTAAATAGCAAAGTGCTGAGTTTGAACACAAGTATTTTCAGTCTCAGATCAGACTCAGATTATAATTTTCTCTTTATAGTTCAGTGGTCCTGATCCCTGCCCTCAAGCAGATTATTATTCAACTGGGAGGTGGAATGAAATACAAAGTTATTTCTAAACCAAAGTGTGTGATGCTCTCTTTGTTTACTCCTTAAACTGGGCATTGGAAGTTCTTTCAACACTTTCCCTTACATCTTCTCAGTCATGGGCTAATAGACCAGCTGCAGACAGTGTGAGGATCATAGGAATACTGACAAAATGTAAATCTGCAAGTTATACGTATGCATTGTAGGGGTACTGTCCAGCTTGATCCAGCTTAGGAAGAAAGTCTGGATTTTCTCCTTAGATTCATAGGAATTCAGCTGTCTCCACCAGTTAGACTCTCTTGGCTTCCATTCTGTAAGATATTCATTCTTGACAGCTTTCTACACACAATCAATGGGTTGAGACTAACATGTAAAGTAATCCCAGACATCCTAAGCTGCTAGTTATTTGCTCTCTTCCCAGATTCTAAATCTCCTTCTACTACTGGGGAATCAGATGTGCTGTTTTCTCCCCCATGACTGAGAACAGAGTAGCCCAGAGGGGTGCACATGAAAGAAGGCACAATTCAGCTGCCTTTTGATGGCTGTATCTTCAACACAGTGGTGACCACTCCATTCACCAAGGCAGGAAAATGGTCCAGAATCACCGTAGATGTGCATTTGGTGATACGACAAATGACACTAACACCTCCAGGAGAAATGCCTCCTCTCTCTGGTTCCTAGATGTTGCTAAGGCTTTGATCACTCTATTATTCCCCACATCTTAGAACTTCCACAGCAGCAGTGATGGGTGAATGATACATTTATATACAAAAGGACAAACAGCATGGTGTGAGAAAGCCCAGCTTCCTGAAAAAATACTACACTCATTTCACATTTTAGGGAAATTCGTATCTAAAACCCAATGACCAGTTTATTTCCTAGCTTTTTAAGCTTAAGCCATTCTCAAAAATTTTCTCTACCTCCTACTTAAATAATCTAAAACCCTCCAGGTTCATCTTGTTTACTTTCCTAGACCTACTTCTAATCATTTTTCTTTCATACTTTTCTCTTCCCTGGATAAACCAACTGCCAACTGATCTTCTTCTCCTCTATCTTCTGACTCCTTTCATTCCCTCTCTGGCCCATCACTAATCAACCTGTGCGAGCATCCACATGTACACTCAGTGTGTACTTGAATTTCTTGTTTGCAGCAAGAACTGGTACCTCACATTCTTCAAATATCCAAGCAATAAGGAAGGACACTGATAGCTACAAAAAAAAACAAAGTAAAATATGTAAAGCAATTAGAGAACAACTAATAACATTTCTATGTAGTTTTACAGGGTAGGAAACCCAGAACAACCTGAATCTCATTTGGTCTTCACAATAATATGTGATCAAACCCAACAATAGAGCATACAGAATGGGAAAGTGAAGTGGAAATGGCATTTATCTGTCATCAGATGGATGTGGGTTTGAACTGCAACTCCGCCAGCTAGTGTGTTGTGTTACCTGAGTATACCACACTGCCTCAGTGTTTGTATCTCAAAAATACAATAAGAATATCCAAAATGCAATGATAATGCATACAAAATGCCTGACTCAAAGTCAGTGAACTATTACTAGTCTCATTTTACAAACAAGGAAATAGAGACCCAAGGAAATTTACAAGTTTAATCAAGGTTACAAAGCCAGTAAGTAGCAGAGCTGGGATTCAAACTCAGGCACTTATGAATTAGAGCCTCTGTTTGGCCCATTACATCATGACTAGAATCTTTTGCCCAGTGCTTCTCAAACTTAATATGCATGCCAGTAACCTAGGGCCTTGTTAATATTCAGATCTTGATTAAGCCCAAGGTTCCCAAGATCCTGCATTTCTTACAAGCTTTGATGTGATGTGTATCCTTCTGGTCCACATTTTGAATAGCAAAGATATAAACTGTAAGTATTAAACAGAATTTAGGATTATTGTAACATGGTGCAGTTGGCTCTTTAAAAAATTAGTCTTTTATTGATGAGAATAGAATGTAGAGGGTCATGAAAATGTGCTCAAAGTATTGAATGCTTTTCCATGTGCACGGCATGGAGCTAGGTTCTGGAGACACACAGATGAGTTGAGGAAGGTGGGACACACGCTTGCAAGTGCAGAATCAGGACAGATAATGGAGAACCTTGAAAGATTTATAGAGGAATATAACTTAGATCCAAAATAATAAGGATCCACCATAGGTTTAAAAACAAGGAACTGGAGTATAAATCTGGATCAAAATAGAGAGACAGGAATCAAGGATGCCGACCACAAGGCTGCCATAGAAAGCAGAGGTGAGATGGTATGAGTTTGGACTTGTAAGAAACTGTGGAAATGAATAAAGTAAGGCAGACATAGGAGACACTGAGGAAGACTATGTTACTTGGAACACTGGCCTTTAAACTTGGATGTGGGCTATAATACAACTCTTCTTCACACTAGCTATCCGACTTTGGTCCTCTCTGAGCTTCCATCTCTTTATCTGTAAAATATAGGTCATCTATTTCAAGGGCCATTGTGAGGATTAAATAAGATAATGCAAGTGAATGCTCTTTGAAAACTCTAAAACACTGTCTAAATCAAGGAGCTATTATGATTAAGTTTCTCATGCAGTATCTGACATATTAGCACAGAATTAAGTAATGAAAGCAGAGAATTTGATGAATGCTTGGATATGAAGAATGAGGAAGAGATAACCAAAGGTGATCTGAACATTTTCAGAGTACTATGATGAGAAAATAGTTGCCCTAAGCAGAAATGGGAGGAGCAGCCAATTCCTAGGGGAATGTGATGGATGAGGGGCTGGTGAATCTTGTAAGACTCCACCCTGCGAAATTTAAAAGTCCCAGAGGCAGGACATTTCTCTGACTTTCAAAAGGAGCAGTCGGGTTCCTAAGAGTTCCAGTGAAAAAAACGTTATTTAATTTTCATCATCCTATGACCACCGCAACCATTTGGTGGCCAGCTATATGGCCTTGAACAAGGCTCAGCTTAGCAGTCTCTCCTCATCCATGAAATGGGAACACAACTAAGAGCCACTTCGAAGACACGTCATGAAGACCTGAATCAGTAATGGTTGCAAAGCCTCTCATCCAGTGCCTGCACATCCTAGGTTCTCAATAAAACCCCTCTTCCCCACCACCATTGTCTGCATCACTGTTACTGTGGCAGTATTCAACACAGAAAACAGAGGAACCTAAAAAGAACACATGTCTGGACAAAAACACAAAAAGTATTATGCTAAAGGAACACAAGAGATTCAAGTCTTTCCCATCCACAACCCACCATTCCATTATTTTGCAAATGGGGAAACTGAGGTCCACAGAGGCAGCGTGTGACCAACAGCATTTCTTTTGGACAGGCTGCTACAGTATGCTTACCCACTGGTTCTCCCAGTGATGCTGGAGTTGCCAAAGTCTCTGGGAAATGGAGGGAAAACAAAATACCTGCTGAAAGCACTGATTTGAGAGAGCATGCTCCATGGATGAGGCCATTCTTTCCATCAGACGGAGTCGTATATTTCTCCAAGCTAGACTATTAATTAAAATACAGCGATGCTAATTTTACTGCCAACTTAGAGATCCTTATTACATTTATTTTCCAGGTAATTGCTGCTTGTACAGGAGTTCAAATAGATGTCTTTTTTAGATGGTGCAATAGATCAGAATTATAATAGTTACATTCCTCACCCTTCGTTTTGCTCCCCTCTCATTCTGAAGCCCGCTTCCTTAAATTATATTGAGAAGCCTCTCCCTCTCTCTCCCTCTCTCCTTCCCGTTCCTGCCTTAGCACTCCCTGGCTCTCCAGGGTGCTCTCTCTGTCAATGATAGACTCCACAGAGGAATGGAGGATCAAAACAGACCTTCTGGTTTGTTGCTCACAATTTTGTCATACCATTTCCCCTCGAGGAAGAGCCAAAACTAATCCCTTCCTTACATATGGAAATGTATACAAAGCACACTTCCTTATGTCAGCTGTTTCTTTAAATCCTAAGTTGAATCCCAGTTTACAGATGAACAAATTGACGCTCAGATTCATAATTTCCAGGTTCTGGTTTCACCTCTTATTTTTCATCTTGACCAAGAAAAAAATTTTCAGGAAAATTTAAAATACACTGTGCTTCAAAAAAGAAAATAAATGACAGTGAAAAGAAAGAAACTTCACTCTCCAGGATCAAATGCATGTGATGAGAGTAGTGGAGAAGGAGGAAGAAAACTCCCAAGTTCTCTTCAAAGGTAGAGTGGTTCTTTCTGGAAACCTCCTCCTTGTCACTGGGCCTATGCATTTCTTACAACAGGAAGACTCTTTTCTCTGTATCATTGAATCCCAGGATGGTGACGCTGGGCAGGAGGAGGCCACACCTGAAAGCAACCAGGTAGTTTCCAGGGACCATCCTAAGAACTTGTCTGAGAGGCACTTCTCAGGACCTGGAGGCCTCCAGGGGGAAGCAGCAGGCACCAGAGCCCTCACAGCAGTGTCATAGCCCGGTAAGGGGCTTGGATCTTTGAACCAGTCCAGCAATAAGTACTGTGTACTGGGGAAGGAGAAGTTTTTGGAGTGGAGTCGGGGGGGTGGGGGTGGGGGGCGCGGCCAGATTCATTTGAAAATGAAGGATAGTTGCCATTTATTATATGCTTCCTATGCACCAGGATATTCCTAAGCATTTTACATGCTTTACCTCCATTGTCTCAACAATCTTGTAAGATGGGTACTGTGATTATAATTAGGCCTATTTTTACAAGTGAAAAAACTGAGGCTTAATAAGTTAAGCAATCAGTGGAGGGTCATGTGGCTAAACATGAATGGAGCCAGGATTTAAACCTGGAGCTCTCTGACTCCAGAGCTCTTGTACTCTGAATGGCTCTGCACGCTGCCCTCCTAGAAGTTTTGTTTTGTCAAAATCCCTTTGGTACTATAAAGCAGTATTAGGTGAAACAGGGAAGGAAAGAATTTGCACCTATAGCAGTCGTATCCAAACTACAATATTTATACCTCAAGGGTGGTGTAAGTTTATTCATCAGGGACCTAGAAAAAAAGTTAGCATATGTATTTATATTTTAATGTCATCCTTTGAAAATATCTATGTATATAGTAGTACCTTCTTATTGCAGTTTTGCTTTTCAAGGTTACAGTTTCCTGAGGTCAACTGCAGTCTGAAAATCGGTGAGTACAATACAATAAGATATTTTGAGAGAGAGAGAATGAGAGAGACACTATATTCACATAACTTTTATTAGAGTACATTGTAATAATTGTTCTGTTTGATTATTAGTTATTGTCAGTTTCTTACCATGCCTAATTGATAAATTAAACTTTATCACAGGTATGTAAGTATAGGAAAAAATATAGTATAGCTGGGGCTCAGTACTGTTTGCAGATTCGGACATCCACTAGGGGTCTTGGAATGTATCCTCCTTGGATAGAGGAGGACTACTATATATGAGTTTTATCATGTAAACAATACATTAGTACTTTCTTAAATTTATTTTATGAACAGGGATCAAAAGTATTCTGTCTTGAGATTTAAAATTGCATGATCTTAGAGTTGGGAAAGAAATTTAGAGAACATCTAATCCAACTTCCTGCTTCCTACCCACTCCGGCTAAGCTTTCTAGGATTATCCTCCAACCTCTGGTCTTCCCTCAAATGCTCTGAGTTTGCAGCTTTCCAAAGATGTGGTTTTTTTGTTTTGTTTTGTTTTGTTTTGGCCACTATTTCATGGCAATGGAGACTCAACCGCTTCTTTCTAAAGACTCAGATCTACATATTCCAGCTGTAGACCCAGCTGGCTCAGTAAACACAGCATGTGGGCCATGCAATGGACATAGAGTTTCATATGAATGGTGTCCCAGGACTAGTCAACTCAGTGACCCGGCATGCTGGTGAAACCAACCAAAAATAATCCTGAGACATCAGAGACACATGAATACCCTGAACACAGAAATCCTTGCAATAGTGAAAGATTGCTCTCTTAAGGCTGTTACCTAGTAAATTCTCTGGGAGCTGTTCTCCAAGTTTCTCTTTCCTGACCTCCCCATTGGTTTTCTTTTTTTGTGCTTATGAATTGCAGAAGTCTTCAATCAACACAACTGAGCTGAGACTCCTCTAGAAGAGAGCTGTCAGGGTCCTGACAGACAGCTGGTGAGGTGCAGAATGACATGAGTGAGGGGCTTGGCGCTGACGTGAAGGTTGAGGAGGCAGTCACCGGAACCCCACGCAGGCTAGAGCTGTGACCGACAGAAATGACAATGCGTGTTCCTAGAGGCTTAGGCAGTGCCAGAGAAATCACTCAGTGCCAGCTGGCTCCTGCATGAATGCTTCTCTAGACAAGCTGACCTTTGCTACTTAGTAGGGTGTACGTTGCCTCTAAGCCCATTTCCAATTTACTGACACCTGGTGGATTTTTATTCACCACTGAGCTCTGGCCTAAAGAGAGCTGCCAAACGTCCTAGGCCATCCGTTCACTCAGCACTTATAATCGTGACAGTCACCACCAGCGAAAGCTTTAGGACCTGTTTCAGGTAAGAGCACAGACTTTTGGGACAGAGCCTACCAGTGTTCAAATTTTGCTTTGATGGCTACTAAATAGCTACAATTTGGAAGCTCTTGAGCTTCCTCTGGTCCCCCTTCCTAGTCTATAGAAGAGGATATTGCTAAAGGGCTATTGTAGGTAAAATGAAATGGGATCAGGGTTGCAAATGCCGTTTTTTACTGTTGCAGTGTTTCTGCATCGTGTCGCCTGAGGGCTTTCTTCTGTGACCAGAAACTGCTCTGCTCCCACGCAGCACTGGCCTGGAACTGGAGAATTAAAGACCTCCCTAATCCCACATGCAAACTTTGATGCGATTGGCATATAAGTATCTTAGCACCCTAGTATCGTGGGTTAGATGGCGCTGAGGCACATATTCCACGCTGGGCCCAGCACTTCCCAGAGGGACTGAGTCCCAGGGTGGCATCTCACTTGGTGATGTGCCTTGTACTGGTTACCTTCCCTTCCCATGTCAGCTCACTCTTCTACTGGTGTGCGCTGGAATCACCTCCCAAACCAACTCTTTAAATCTTTGCTTCTGAAGAGACCCCAACTAAAATAATATGTATTGCTCTAAGTAGTTTGATATAGAGCAGATAATGAAAAACAGGAGCTGACAATTATAACGTGGAATTCTTGAGCAAGTGGTAAGCTCCATTTCTTAGCCTTCTACACCCTCCTCCTCACAACACCAGAGTCAAGAATTCCTGTCTCCTAAGGAAATGTCTTTTACGGCTTGGATGGATGCTGCTGTAGGGGTATGAAACAAGCCAGTTCCCTTAGCCAGTGACTATGCACTGGCTGTTTAGAATGTGCCCAACAGGGCGCCAGCCTCTGGAGAGGTCATTAATAGCCTCAGGCATGGTCCCTGCCTCAAGTTGGAGAGTTAGGGCTCATGAAGTAGGGAGCAATACATTTCCAGCCCGTGCTGTTTGACAGCAGTACTTTTCCACACTCAGCCACATGTGCTGACGCCTGCTGGTGTCTGCCCAGGTCCCCTCGACTGGAGGGGACCCTGTGCCCCCTCTGGAGCACTGATGAGTAACTCACAGCTGTCTCTCCAGAGAATCATCCTTGGCCAAACCTTCATGTGGGCAGTTACCACCCACTACACCAGCCCCTCTTCCAGATCAGACCTCAGCAAACCTGACTGGCCCAGGGATACGGAAGACCAGCCTCTTGCCTCCACGTGGGACCAAGTCTGCCGTGTGACTTGTGCTCCAGAACTCTCCCACAGACTCAGCCTGAAGCCAGGCTCCAGCGAAGCCCATCCCTGCCTGGCTTCTCTCCACGGTCCTATTCTGCTCCCCTGACTCCTCTTCCCTAAGGGCTATTCCCCAGCGAAGCCCATGGTCTCAGACTGGGCTTCAAAGAAACCTGACTCCATGTCAGCATCTTCTGTGGAGTTTTATAAAAACACCTACACCTGAACTTAACCACCTAGACTTACTGAGCCAGAAGCTATAGATCTTCAAGAGTGGGAACCAGACAACTGTATGCTTTAAAGCCTAATAGATATTTCTAATACACCAGTTTATCTCTCAACTTTTCATTTTGAAAATGCCAAACTTACAGAAATAATGAAAGTATAATATAGTGATAAATATCTACATACTCAGCATCTAGATATACCAATTATTAATATTTTGCTCCATTTTCCTCTCTTTCTCTCACATATCAAAAATAATTGGCAAGTAAATCATAGACATTATGACACTTTATCCTTCAATTCTTCAGCAGGTATTATCCAAGAATAAAGACATTCTCCTACATAACCCCAGTGCCATAATCACCCACAGGAAATTAATACTAATTTGTTAATATCCCCAGAGCATATAGTCCATACTTAAGATGTACCCTCTGTTTTAGGCCAAAGGTTGCAATTTTCTCAACTTTAGATACAACAGAAGTTTGGAGAAGGGAAAAATCGGTATGGGTTGAACAGAAAGGAAAATACTTCATGGAGGAAAGAGGATAAGAATTGGGCTGTGAAGGATTGACATTAGAAAGAAGGGGTGGAGGAAATGCTCAGATAGAAGCAGGTAAATACCTATGCAAACATGCAGACATGGGGATTGGAATTGCCTTTTGTGGGAGGAGATGACTGAGCAGAACTGGTGTACTAGGATAGATAGGCTGTGCAGCTGGACAGGCCTCATGCAATCTGAGTACAGAGAAATTGCCAATCCAAGCAATCAAAAAAACAGCAGCCACACACCAAGAAACGTTAAAGGTGACTGCATTTAGGAGAGTGGCATCAGATTTGTGGGACACATTCAGGTGAACTCTAGTCAGGACCATGGCAAAGCATTTGGGGTCAGAATTAAGCTGGGGAGTTAATTACTGATTGAAATTCATTTATTCACATATTTGTTCTACCATCATTTTCTGAGTACATATTATGTGCCAAAATACCAATCTGAACAGAGGAAATAAAGCACTGAAAAAACAGACAAGGTCCTTGCTTTCATGAAACTTAGGTAGGGGTGTGTGTGGGTGTGTGTGTGTGTGTTGGTTGAGTGGGGGTGCAGGAATCATTCAATAGTCAAGTAAGTAAGTAAATGAAGAAGAAAAGATTCTATGCTAGTGATATGGTTAAGAAGGAAATTTAAAACAAACAAACAGTTTTAACCATCATTGGAGCTTGCTTCAGAGGAAAAACATCATCTCAAGCACTGCTAAACTGGAGGCGGCTAACAGCTCAGAAGAACAGATTATTAAAATTTCTACAAGTTGGTGAGCTGATTGACATCACTCCCGTATCTTTAAATAGGCCATGGTGGAATATTTACACAAATTGGTAAATGCCCCAAATTATGGCTTCGTTTTTCCCAGGACAGCTGCCTGTTAAACATTTACCAGCACACCACCGCGTTCAAACCAAAACCTGGATGACAAGGAGTCCGCGATAGAAAAACCCAGGAGAAAATATTCTGGGCAACTACTGCCTCACCCTACAACATAGAATACACTTGGCATGTTTGAGAAACACAGAGAAGGCTGGAGTGTGGTGGCACAGGGGAGGGCACAAGAGAGGAAGGAGGTTGGCAGCAGCTGGTCATTTGTACCACATGGTCCTGGCATGGGGCACTGGGCTTTTATTTTGAACATTATGGGAAGTCATTGGAGGAGCTTAAGCATAAGAGTAGCATTGTTAGAATTATGCTTTTAAAAGATTACTTTGGTTGTTGGAAAATGAATTGGAGAAAGTGAAGAGAGAAAGAACTCCACAAGTGCTCATGAAGCAATGGATGTACAACATTATCCACTGCAGCACTGTGTGATGGCAAAATATTAGAAACAGCCTAAATGTCCATCAATGGGTGAGAAGGTGAATTAATAATGGCATAGCCATACAATGGGACTGATAAATAATTGTTTAAAAAACAATTCTTTCCTTACTGTTAACAAAATGTCTCCAGTCTATTATTAAATGAAGAAGTTGGGACAAATGAAATCTAAAGGATACTGTTTTTTTGTGTAAAATAGTGGGGACATAAATTATATTTTTTATGTATTCTCATGTAGCTGAATTATAAGAAACTAGTAGATAAAACCATATTCAACTGACATTTTTGAAGGTCAAAAATGATCAAAAATTGACCATTACATATGTTTTCACTTAAAAGTTGCTATTTTTAAATTTCATATTTGTTACTTAGAGAATAGATGTGGTACAGTATTGTGAGGTGCTCTTTTTACCATATGTCCTTTTATGTTTTATTAAGCCATGAGAAAAGTCATTTTATTAACTATTTTAAAATTAGACAAGTGTAGATAGGTAGATAGATAATTAGATAGATAATAGATAGATAGCTCAACAGATAGATAGCTCAATAGATAGATGATAGACAGACAGACAGATAGATAGATAGAGATAGATAAGAAAAAGAAAGAGATGAAAAGCTTTTACAGAAATCCAAGTAAAAGTTTATGGTAATTGAGACTAGAGTAGCAATAGAGATAGGGAAAGACAGATCTGAGATAAATTTTTGAGATAGAAGTGTAAGGATTGGCCATTAGATTTTATCTTTGGCAGGATGTAATGGAGCTAAAAGGAGGCAAGGACAGCATCCTCTATTCTTGCTTAAGCAACTCAATGTGGTTGGTTGCTTGAGCTACTAAGTCAATGGCTCCATCATTTCTTAAGATAAGAACGAGGGAAGGTGTAGGTTTGGTGACAAAATCAAGGTGCAGGTAAATGCTAGCTTTGAGAGGTCTGTTAGATGCCTGAGTGGATATGTCACTTAGGCACTTAGGTAAACAAATCTGGAATTCAGGACAGTTTAGGGCTTTGAGCTACAAAGGTAAAAGTCATCCCAACTGTGAGAAGGGAGAGGAAGATATTTTCAAAAGGGATTCTGGCAAATTTTAGGGCTTTTTCTTCTTCCATTATCCGAGATCACCATACAGGTTACACAATGGGTAAATCAAACAGGGTATCGGGGAAATATCAGTAAACTAAGAAAATTCTAACAAGTTTCATACATTTAAATGCTCTGGTGCTTACAAAGCATGTATTATTCAGGCCATGTGATCCTACGAAAGTCATCTCGAAAGTTAGGAAGAAAGGTTTTCAAGGCTGATACCATCACCCTGGGGCCAATAGGAGCTCTCCATCGACACAAGGTCGTTCTGACTGTCAAGCACCGCACATCCTCCTCCTGCTTCAGTGGGAGGTACGTAGGCACAAAATAAGTTCAAATAGGGGCAAAACTGAAATGATTCTATTTTCCCCCTAAAACCGGCAAATCCAACCATAAAAAATAACTCAAAGAGAAATAGAACTCAGCTATTGAAGATGGCAATACAGTGACCTGGTCATCTATAGGACTGGGAATAAAAGAGTAAGTGACAAAAACAAGATAAATGGAAACATGATCAAAATAAAAAGCTTTTGTGAGATCTAATGACTGGAATTCTCTGCCTGGGATTCGGGCTCAGTACCCAGCAGGGTTTGAAGTGAGTCTGGCAGTGGGGAGAGGAGCAGATTCTCTGTGGGTTTGCAGAAGAAGCATGAAAACCCAGGCTCTGAACACACCAAGCACACTCATCTTCAGAGAAGATGGTCCCCGGGCACTTCTGGTGAGTGTGGAGCTGTTAGCCTTGCATCTTCGCTCAATGCTAAAAGTGGATAATTAAATTCTATCACTCTAATGAAATTCCCCCTGTCATTTACACTGTAAATTGTTCATGGAGCCTTCGGGAGAATGGGGAGTGCAAACCTAAGCAGGAGATCATCCACTAGCACAGAGCTAGATGAAGACCAGTCATTCACGGAGGAGTGTGAGCCCCAAGGGCAACTCAGGTGAGAGATTCACAGAAACTCAGGAAGGAAAGTGGACAAGACTACATCAAAACAGCTCACATTCTTTAGGCCCAGGGCTGTCCCCACTGAACAAAATTCACCAGATAATTACCAAATGTGTACTTAGTTTGGTGTTATGAACATCTGGTCTCAGTTCACCCTGGAGAGAAATACACATAAATTGGCAGGTTAACAGCTCTCTTGTCTACTCAGAGACATTCCAGAAAAAGAGGACATGCCTGTGTATAAATGTTGTTTTTATACTCACTACTGCTATTACTGCATCCTTGACTGACAAGGAGGGAAGATGGTATAAAACTTTTGCAAAATTTCAAATACACATATTTATTAATGTACATTTGTAGGGTCTTGTGGAAAACCAGAAGTTGGTGCATTGAAAGCTACAAAAACTCCTACAACAAAAGGAAGAAAATGTTGATTCATATTCCCTCTGGACGTGAAGAGATCACCAAGGCCCTCAAGATGACCTAGTGCCTTTAGATCGGTCTGTGTTTCTCAGTGGGACAGCATAGGCCCAGGGCAAGTCTGCTTTTATAATCCGTTTTAGGTTCTTATTCTCTTTCAAACAATGGAAACTTGTCACTGACCCTTACAGGGAGTTCATAAGAAAACTTTGGGATCCAACAGACACCAAAAAATGTACATTCATTTTATGAACCTAAGACAGGAGCAAGGGGTAGGTGGGGGAGGAATGAATTAAGGCAGCGATGATGACAGTGAAATGCATTATTACCTAGTTATTCATGCACTCTTGGCTTTTCAGTTGATGAACTTTTCACACCAGAAGTGGGGAAACTCATCAACTTTCCCTCTCCATATGTCTTCTTCTATCTTCTCTTCTGTCTCACCTAATTGTTAGGCACTCAATATGGACAAAGACATTGTTCTCATTTTAACTTTCTCTACAAAGCTCAGGTGCCCTTATTTGACTCTGAAACACATTTTCACCTCATCCGGCATAACCTGCCTTTAGTTTCTGCAGCAATTCCTTATGTGTACATGAATGGGGAAGCTCCCTGGCTTCTTTCATGATACAAGTGCAGTATCAGAGTCTAGCCTCTCCTCCTGCTTTATCACACTAGTAAAAGCTTCTCAGTTTCCCCTGCTCTACTCAGCTGCCTCTTCCTTCTCTCCTTTCCAGTCACCTAAAAGAAAACTGAAGGGTCCAAAGGTATTGGTGACCTTGTGAAGAACCCCCCAAAAACCTAACTGCACTTAAAAAGCAAAGACCACCCTGCAGAAATGATTGCAGATGTTTCTAACTCTGTCTGCAGGCTTAAGAAAAAACCGAGGTCAGAGGGGACCTTTTTGGATGGATCAAATTTCTGAATAGTTCCTGATATATAGACTTAACTTCTAGAAGGCTAAACTTTGTAATTATTTACAAGGCTTTTCACATAATGTAGGTAAGCTCCTCTGTCCTGTGAAACAATCCATTTACATGCTTCCTGAATCATCCTGGGAATTTAAGACCTTTAGAACAGTAAGCTAACTAAGGCCCTGGACGTCAACCTTCTGGTTTGACAACCATTTATTTGCAAGCTGTGTTGACATCACTCCTATGTGACAAATTTACAAAGGAAGAGACACAGCCTAGCATATGAAATGTAAGATGATTCTATGTCTTAAGTACTTAAAGCCTATTACCAAAATAGGTGTGCAATGTTGCTGTTATAAATATCATCCTTAACACCTTTTGATTCTTTTACTCTGAAGTGTCCAACCTATTATGGAACAAAGAAAGGCCGCCTTTTAAATCTCGCTCACTTTGCCTTCCTCAGAGATGGATGTGCCCCCTCTGAGCTCAGTCTCACATAAAAGCACGCAGTGCACTGCTGTAAATCTGTTTTACATCAGCTTTTATGTGAACCAGGCCTGAGCTCGGCTTCGTTATCCTTTCTTTCTTTTTGAACAACAAAAAAATGTGGTCTCCAGCTAACTGTGATGATTTGCTTTGTAAATAACACAAACTATTCACTTTCCTTTAGAGAAATCTCTTGGGAAACCTGGGACCATGGGTCTCTTCTCCAGTATGGCAGTAGGAGCCATTGGCTAGTGGATGTACTCTCCTTGGGCCACCTTCAAGGCACTTGCTCCCCATTGACAGCAGCCAGGGTCTCTGGATCACACTGCTTTGCTCTGGTGGGGCCATTGCAGTCCATGATTCTGCAGGTCTAGACCCCCCAAAAATGCCATATTGAAACCAGAGAGAAAAGTTAATATGTCTTCATCTTGAATCTACCATGTGATCCCCACAGAAACATACTAAAAAGTTTGAATTTTATTTTAAAGTAGCTGTTAGAAAATTATGGTTTTCTTATGTGATTACATTAGTCTTTCTTGAGCTGTGCCTATTCAAATATGGCCTTTTAACCACCAGTTAAAGGATTGGGATTATATTTTAATCAATAGCGGTTTAATTAAAATTAAGACTGGTATAGTGGCAATAACAGTAAAATGAGAGTATGTAGATTTGGCTTCATTGCTGCATGATTTGGGCAGGTCATTGAGTGTCCCTGAGCTGGAGCTCACTCATTCTTAAAATGAGAAGCTCTTACCAGATAACCCGAAAGATTCCACCTGATTCTAAAGTCTCTGGAACTGTGGTTTTATAACCAGTGTGCACCCATCATAGAAGAGATGATCCTACAATCCTTAGCTAGGTTTCATTTGGCTTAGGTTAATATTGTTTGGATTTCTGACAATTGCCCAGAAAATACTTTTCTTTTGCCGATAGCTGTCCTACCCAGAACAGAAATTCAGAACAATTATGGTTATATGAGAATTGAGGAACTTTTATTGAAAAATAATTTGACAAATTGTACTCTGCTAAGATTAAAATGGTGGGCTAGGCACATACCCATTTACCTCCAGTCCCATCTAAAGAACAATTGAAACAAAAACGTAGAAGTGTAAAAAGAAATAAACTAACATGTAAGCTAAGTAAAGAGGGCTAGGACATGGGGGCGTCACTAAGCAATAAGAAGTTTTAATACATTTCTTGGGGACAGAAAGCAGGCTGTCTAATGAAGCAAGTACAAAACGCCACCACCTACAAGGGGCCAGCAGGTGAAGTGGGGTCTAGACTGCCCCATGAATCTCTACAAGGGTCTGGGCTGGGAGTGAGCAGGCACAGAAGAATGAAAAGTTAAACTGAAAAAAAGAGGAAAAAAGTTCCCTAAGGAAATTGAACAAAATGTGGAAAGTTAGAGTTTTTAGTTAAGCATGTTTGTACTCTTCTTCTGGCTCGTCTCCATGCCATTCAGAGCAAAATTCCCAATTATTCTTTCATCAGTGTTAACAACTAAACAATGAGTGTTTGTATATAAGGAGAACTAGAAGCAGGAAAAAGACAAAATCAAAGGACTCTGGAAAAAAAAGACATGATTTAAGAAACAGAATAGAACTTTCACCATTATCATCATCATCATCATCATCATCATCATCATCTCAGAGAGATTGACAAAGATACTTTCTCCACGATGAAAAGGGAACAATGGGAGCATAAGAATGAGCTCATAAATATTAAAAATGCAACTGACAATTTAAAGTGCTATGAGTAGAAAACAATATTAAGAAAAGCTCCTAGAATACAAAGCACAGAGTCAAAGAAAAGAAATTATAAGGACAACTAAGCTACAGAGGAGCAATTCAAGAGATGTAACATCCAGCTAATGCACATTCTACATAGAAAGAGAGAATAAACAAATGGAAGGAAAGGACTGTCAATGAAACAAGAAATGAGAGTTTCCACAGATCAAAGTCATGAGACTTTAGATTAAATGAGCTCCTAGAGTGTCCAGCATACTCCAAAGAAAAAGAACTGCATCTAAACATAATGTCACAGACAAACAGAAAAGCTTCCAGATGGACCAAAAAAAAGAAGAAGTTACCCACAAAGAATGAGAATCAAACATGCATCCCATCTGATTCCCAGTTAGCAGCAACCTGGATTCAGGAAAACAATGAAGGGGTGCTTTCAATGTTCAGGAGGAATATAATTTTAATCCAGAATTCTATGCTCATCTAGACAATCAACTAAGTCTAGATGATTGCTACTCAGATGATATTCTACTATCAACAAGTAGAATAAAGTTGCTTTTAGAATGTAAGGATAAAAAATGTTACTTCTCAAGCACCTTTTCTTGGGAAATTGTTTGAGAATGGACTCTATCATAGGGATGATCCCAGAATAGAAAAACTTGATCCAAAAACCAGAAAATCCCACTTAAGAGGGTAGCAGAGGCCATTCATCATGACTGCTGTGTATGGAGCCTAAAGGTGATCCATAGAGATGGGGGGAGAAGGATGGCACTCCAGGACAGGAGTGGAAAAGACAAACGGAGGACTCATGAAGACAGAGGGTCTCATTGAGAGTTTGAAAAACAACCAAGGACATGATAAAGACAATGGCACAACCACAAAAAGATATTAATTTCTCACAAACAGTATAAAAATGCATGTTCTAAATAGAAAACAGCGTAAACTAGGCATGATTTTAAGCAAATGATGGGGTGAAAGAAAAGAATCTATTTGACTTAGAATCTAGGAATAGTCTCCTAGATGGACCTCCCATAGAGAAGGAAATGTAATCCCAGCCCTCTCCTTGGCCAGAGATTGAATAATATGTTTCATGGTCAGAATAATGTAAATGCTGTTTATTAATTTTCAACTTTTAAATAAAATCTGTGGACAAAGAACAGAAGCCTTGCTTGTGGCTGCAGTGCAGCATGTGAATGATTTATCAGCCTTGACAAAGCGAGAGAAAAAGAGTGTGATATAGTAGGGGAAGAAAATAAAGAATAAAAATTTAGAGACATTAATACCCTCATGTCCACTAGAGAATAATCAAATGATAGCATCAACAGTTGATGCTGTAAAAATAAGGATTTAAATATATTTTTAAGTATATATATTTAGTGTAACCAAATAGTGTAATCTCTTAAAAAGCAACAATAAAATCTTCAAATATTGAGGATACATATATACATATATATAATATAAATAAATATATATATTTTTTATATATATATAGTGTGTGTGTGTGTGTGTGTGTGTGTGTGTGTGTAGGAGGAGCATTGATAACCTAAATTCTCATCATTTATATAAGAAGTAAATTAAGATGGACTACAACTGGTAAATGAAGAAAAAGTTTTAGGCATACTTCCTAGGTTCTATTGTGAGGCCCTAGATTAGGACATGTTTTCAACCCTGGCTACACAACACAATGATCTGGGGGCCTTAAAAAATACTGATATCTGTGTCCCACCCCTGATATTCTGATTGATTTAATTCCATTGGGATGAGGTTGGAGTGTTGAGGTTTTTTGAAAGGTCCCAGGCGAATGGAAAGTGCAACCAGGAGAGAATCACCACTCTAAAAGGACAGAACATGACTGACAATAGAGGGAATAGGGGGTGGGGCTAGAGGCTGTTTATAATGCTTGATTTATTACAATATGCATAGATTATCTTGATTAAAGCTGAATAGACAATGTTCAAGGTGGATTTGATGTGATAATAGGAAGCATCACCAAGGTATAGGGCCTGGGTGAGGAACACGTTGGGATTCCAGAACACTGTAGACTTTGGGGCATTGGGATTGAGGTGTCATCTCTCCATTTCTTCCTTATTTTAGAAAAGAGGACCAGGCCAAGAGAGACTGAGTAATAGGTGATATTTATACACAATAAGACACTGTGCAGCTGCAGATAGAAGGTGATCCTGCCATTTGGAGCAGCATAGAGGAATCTGGAGGACATTGTGCTAAGTGAAGTAAGTCAGGCAAAGAAAGACAAATACCACACGATTTCACATATATGTGGAATTTAAACAAGCCAAACTCATAAAAGCAGAGAGTAGAACGGTACTTACCAGACGTTGAGGGACAGAGGGGGTTGGAGAAAGGGGAGATGTAGGTCAAAGAGTGAAAAGTTTCCATTAGATGGGACAAATGAGTCTTAGTGATATACTGCAGAGCATAGTAACTCTATTAATAATAATGTCGACTGGGCACAGTGGCTTATGCCTATAATCCCAGCACTTTGGGAGGCCGAGGCAGGCGGATCATGAGGTCAGGAGTTTGAGGCCAGCCTGGCCAACATAGTGAAACCCCGTCTCTACTACTAAAAATACAGAATAAAATTAGCTGAGTGTGGTGGCGAGCACCTGTAGTCCCAGCTACTCGGGATGCTAAGGCAGGAGAATCACCTGAACCCGGGAGATGGAGGTTGCATTGAGCCGAGATCACGCCACTGCACTCCAGCTTGGGTGACAGAGTGAGACTCCGTCACAAAATAATAATAATAATAATGTCTTGTATATTTCAAAATTGCTAAAAGAGATTTTCAATATTCTTACCACAAAAAAATAAGTAGGTGAGGTGATGGATATATTAATTAGCTTAAATTAATCATTCCACAATGTATACATCTATCAAAACATCACATTGTACCCCATAAACATATACAATTAATACCGTCACGTAAAACTAAGCTAAACTAAAATAATAATAATAAAAACAAACAAAACAGTCAGAAGCAGGGGCAAGACTCTTGATCCCAGCATGTTTCTGTCATCGGCATCTTCCCCTATGCAACCATCTCTCTCTCTCGGAGCTCCATTCTGTCCTCGTCCTGCAAATGCACTCTTTGTCACCTTTCATCCCCGACACCCTCCTGCTCCCCTCATCTCAACAGCACTGGAAAGGTGCACTGTGTCTGTACATACATGCACATCTTAGAGCGCACGGTGCAGCCTCACTGAACTGGACTATGCTTTCTCATTGTTAAAATGGGTATGCTTAACGAGCTTCAGGACACTTTCTGTTTCAAAATAAACTAAATTATCTTGCATTTTACTTCTGCTTGGTCTTCAGTTTCCTTTCTCTGTGGGTTGCAGAGCCTCCATGGATAAATGGTTCTTTATCCTAGCTGCAAAGATACCTTCACGTTACAGAAGCAGCAAGATGAGTGAGTGACCTGCTTAGCATTATACATCTTATTACAGAGGAGCTGAGTTCACTTTTTTTCTGGCAGTTTCTGCTCTTTGTTTCTTCTTTTCACTCATATCAATGTGAAGTACACATATATCTCCATCCTCTCCCCACAGCCATGGAGAAATATGACAGGGCCGAAAACAAAGGTAAGAGATTTACAGACCCCACGAGATCCCAATTAATCGAAACTGTTGGGACTATCACCGCCTTCTGCTTCTGAGGCCTCGAAACACGCAGCCGTATCCTCCCATAAAGCAGAGTGTGTTGACACTAGAAATAAAATATCTGTGCTGGTGCTCAGAAAATGCTTTATATGCATTCCAGACCCATACTCTGTGTTTAAACTCTAGTTTTTAGTATAATTTTAGCGTTAGAACTTAACATTTTTACTGCCTTTTTCTCCAAATAATCAATATTGATTTTACTGTATCTGTTATTATCCTGACGTTAAGATTTATTTTCTTGCTTTGCTTCATCTGAGACTGTGGTTTGTAGAATGCACATTTATTCTGTTCTTTCAGGAAAGCCCATGGGATAATTATCTTGCCCCACTGGCGAATCATTCAGTTTATATAATATTGAAAAATAATCATTGGCTTTGCTCCTCATCAGGTTTGAACAGCTTTCTTATTATTATGTTGACTGGTACATTGCGATAGCATCTTTGCAGGCTTGGGAACTGTTAAGGACTCAGAAACTTGAATCCATTTAAGTAAGATCCCTGCTCCCAGCTTTCTCAGGACTCTGCTGTGCAAAGTACAAAGCACACGGATGTTCCACTTTTCAGATGCAATTTCTACCATTGCCTTTTATCCATGTTTTTATAGACACAACGAACTTACCTTAGACCCAGTTGTCAGGAATCTTTGATGGAAGTAATAAGAAATGAGCAATGGAGGAACGGATAACCCAAAGGAGATTCATTTTTTATGTCCATTTAGTCACTGTGACTTATGCACTTGAGCTTTTCACAAATCATCTAACTTTAGAAGAAGCTGCAAGATGTAGTAGAGAAAGCATAAAATCAGAAGCCTAGGATCTACTCTTCATGAGCTGTATAACCCTAAACAAGTTACCGAAGCTTTCTGAGCCTCAGAGTCCTGCCTCAGTGGAAATAATAACACAGGAATATGTCATATTGTTTGGTTTTATGTAGTAAATAAATGATATTACATATAGTGGTCTACAAATGTTATATATATACACACACACACACACACACACTCACATTTGTGTGCATGTTTAAATGATTTCATAATGTAGGAACTTATACAAAATATCCAGAGGGAACATATTAATAGTTGTGACAGGATCCACCTATTTATTCACTCATTAATTTATTCACTAAACACAGTTATTTTCACCTGCTATGCGTCAGGTTCTGTGCTAAATGCTAGGCTTCAAGAGGGGATAAATTACATGGATCCTGTCTCTCATGGATCATCCAGTTAGTTGAACAAACAGACGTTGGTCTGATAGTCCCACAGATGAATATCAAATGACAGTTGTGATGAGGTCTATATGAGGCACATGGTGCCATGGAAACCCAAGGTGGCACCTGAGCTGTGACTGGAGAGACAGAAGAAGGGAGCTGATGGCTAAGGTTGTGGGGACAGTAAGCCAGGCCAAGGAATGGCATATTCAACAGCCCCACAGCTGGAAGGAGGAGCTCATAGAGCATCAGGAATGGAAGAAAAGTCAGTGACTCCACTGGAATGAACACGTTGGACAGTGCTCAGTTCAGAGGCAGGTAGACAGGTAAGGAAGCCAACAGTGATACTGATGAACCTCAAAGGGAGGGTTAAAATGACTATGTCTGTCCTCGGTTTGTAGACTGTTTGTGCTTCAGTCTTTATAATTTGTGTTAAAGAAAACTAAAAAACACAATCCAGGAGGTAAAAATGGAAATGAGCAAACATGTGGCAGGACAGTGGTCAATAACATTGAGAGAAGGACATGCGGGGACAGGCTGAGGGGGAAACTGGAGCTGAGGCTGAAAGGTCAAGGTGCCCATGCCCATGGTGTCTTTATAAATGTCCTGTGTGCGTTATAGGATTTACAGGTGTCATGACGGGCTGGAGTCACACATGGACATGATGTGTTTATGGAGAAGGAAAAGCAAAACAAATAGAAGCAAAACCAGGTGTGGTGTAGTTTTCAATCACACTGGGCTGGGTATAAGGGCTTGTTCCACAGTATCTCTAGTGATTCCTAGAATTCAGTCATTCTATAACTCTACTACTCCCTTCTCCAAAGTAATCGTCAGTGCTGGCAGAGACAACTCTCTGTCTTAAGGGATCCCTTAACTCCCCTCCTGGTGCTGATGTTTTTGTCCCAAGCCCCTGTCCTGTCAGTCTCCATAGGTGGGCAGGAAGCTGTGAGAAGACCCCGCGTTCCCGGAGCTTCCCTGTTGCTGGATGATCTCGGCTCCGGAGCGGTGTTCGGTGGAGACTTTGGGAAGTTATCACGGCTCACAGGCACGCTGCTCCTGCTGACCTGCCAGGAGAAGGAGCATCTGACCCTGGCACTCAATTAGCAGAACAGACGGCGTGTAACGTATGCTTGACACTGATATGATTTAACGTTAATAACTGGTTTTCAAATATTTATTACAATGGCTGTTTTAATAAATATTTCATGAACACTATTTTTTTCAAAAACCCTCTGTTGTCAGCTTTGCTGCCTTAATTTGCCTTAATGAGTGTTTTTTAAAATGCAGTGATAAATTGCTTCTCTGCCAATGTACAGGAGGCAAAGAGAGTGCTTCTGGAATATCCGTCATCTGGGGTAGCAAACCAGGAAAGGATGAAGACCCAGCACAAAAAGATCCCAAAAAAGGGACAGGCAGCTGTTCTGCTGCTCGACAGCTTCTCGGATACCAGGAAGTGTGTCAGTGACAGATAGTGGCACAAAGCCCTTGGACAGGCAACTGAGGAGTATAGGATCTTCTTGGGAAATCCTGGAAAACGTTGAAGCAAAGGGAGAATCCTGGCCCAGCCCTGCTTGGAGGGCGGAGGAGAGCAGAGCCACTCTGGGGCTTTGCAGCCTGACAAGTCAGTGCTTCAGAACATAAGCCCAGCAGGGAGGGATGAGGGTCTCCGTCGGGATGGGGTTCTCTGCCTGCCCGCCAGGATCCTCTGCAGTCCTGGGCATGCACAGCTGGCTGAGGGCTGCCACCTCTGCCTTCCCCTAAGTGCCTGTCTGCAGGATTCGCCTTCTCTACTTCCTGAACTACTCATTTGAATATTTCTGAAACAAGGACCCCTCTTGTGATCCATGTCTACATTCCATGTGGAAGGGGTCTTGTTTTCCCTGGAAAACGCTTCTAAAATGACACTGCATCCTCTCGCTGAGGGTGTGAGGTGCAGAATGAGCTGCCTTCCCCAGCCAGCATCCCAGCACCCAGGCCCGGCTGCCTGGGGACCCTATCACTGCTGACAGCTTCTATCTTCCACTCCCTCCTGGGAGAAAGCAACTGAGGGTGGCCTGGGCACCCATGGCCACTGTGACAATGCCTCCCTTACCCCACTACCTGCCCCACAGTGTTCACATGACCAAGAGGTGCCCACGTCACCCCTCCTTGGTTCCGGTGGGTCATCCTTCCTGGCAGGACTTGAGTCCAACCCTCCACACCCCACAGAGCCACAGAGAGGCACCGCTACCCAGCATTGCTCAATTTCGTGTTCTTTCTTGGACTGGAAGGCTTATCCCTTATGACTGCCCAGGGGCAGAAGCAGGCAACCCAGCTGAAGTCCCTGCATCCCCCACCATCTACCTGGAGCAAAGACCCTTCTGGACCTGTGCCCATCCCTTGCAGCCGTGCCTCTGGAGGCCACCTCCACAGACGTTCTAGTCCCCAAGCCCTGTCTCCTTCCAGTGTTTCAGTCTTCTGCCCTCTGGTCCCAGCATTTTACCACCTGGACCCTTTTGCCTTAACTGACCTTAAATGTTTTGTGTTAACGGTGTTCAGAGCAATTGCTTCCTAATGAAGGTGTTCATATTGCCATGGCCTCTCCAGGAGGGCACCGTACCACCGAGTTCCAGGAGCTGCCAAACACACTATCTACCTGCATGGAAAGCCCTGGAGTTGTACAGTGCTCAGCATGCGTGGTAGCGCATGGCAGGCCTGCTCTCTGGCTTTCCAGATTCATCAAAGTGGCAAAGCTATGGCTTCTGTGGCTTCTGTGAATCCACTCTGGAATTTTAGCTAATCCTAGACAGAGGAGACAATTAAGCAGAGCAAGCATTTTGGAAACATTCACTATGTCCCATGCCACACATTGGGATCCAAAGCAGAAGAAGATGTAGAGGAGATAAACACATAATTCCCTATGCAGCTGGTTACATTCTATATCAGTATGCTCAGGGCTGTAAGTTAGGGGCGCTTGGCCCAGTATCTAAAGATGGTGAGAAAGGGTACAAGGGGCACATGAACTAAGTGCCAAACTGATGAGGGTTAGCCACTGGAAGAAAGGTGTGGGCTGAAGGTGGGGTGGGGCACATGAGAAAAAGAGCTTGTGAGCACAGGCACCTACCTGCTCCCTGACGATTAAGTGATTTTTTACATGGTTTAGTGCAGATGGAACACAAAATGTGTCAGAAATGCTGGGTTGAAGCTGAGGAGTCAAGCAGTAGTCATGTCACGGAGGGGCTCATTTACCTTGTTAGGAAACTCTCTTATCCTGTAAGTAATGGGGAAACCATTGAAGAGGTTTTTAAAAGGGATGATATGATTAGATTTGTGTGTTAAATCATCAATCACTCTGGTAGCTCTGAACAGGACAAAATAAGGCAGAAGGCCCAATCCACTGTCAATAACCCAGTAGTTTAATATATAGAAGATGATAAAGATTTTACTATAATACCACTAATATTTATGGAGTGTTTGTTATGTGCCAGACACCACTCAAAGCTCTTAAAAGTTTTTCATATTTAATGTTTACAATAACTCTACCAGGAAGCCACTATGAAGATTTCTATTTTATACAAGAGAAAGTGAGTTATAGGGAGATGGAGAACTTGACCGAGGCATATAGCTAAGGGAGCTGCAGCACTGAAGGGCAGGGGCAAGATTTAGGAAGCCTGCAGAAGGGACCCCGGAATGCTAGGATAGGGGTAAGGAGAGAGGAAGAAGTCAAGAGGTTCCCTAGAGTCCAGCATCAGCCTCTAGTGGATGGGGTTGCTGACTAATAAGGTAAGTAATTTAGGAAAACATTTTAAATAGAGGGGAAGAAAGAGAATTCATTTCATTTGGAGCCTGAGCCTGAGGAGTATGCAGGGTATCAAGGCAGGAACGACTTTAGGCTGGAGTTCAGAGGAGCTGCCTAGGCTGGAAGTAAAGATCTGCTAGTTGCGCACGTGATTATAGCTGATAGCTCGTCCTAGTCCGGGAAGGCTGTCTGAATGCTGAAAATACCTACATCCTGTTTTTGGCCTAAGTAAGTATAATCAGAGAAATGATTCTGATTCCCAGCTTTAAGAGTTGATAGAAGGTGACTAAAAATATAAAGGCTGGGCCTAGCCTGTTATAGATAACAGCACTTCCCGGGCTCTGGTTGCAGCTGTGCGGTTCCTCCCACCTGTTGCTGAGCTATGAAGCCGCCAGTCCCAGGCTCACCCCTTACTGGCTCCGCTCACAGAATTTTGCTGCTCCTTTCTTACTTGTTAGCAACAGGCAGCGTGAATACTGAGGGCATGGTGTGCGCAGGTGAGCCAGTGGTCAGGGGGCTGGTCTCCTGCTGAAGGAGTGGCCTGCATTTTTTCAGGAGCCATTGGATAAGCACTGGAATAACCTGGTAGGAAGTCTGAGCGAGGCCTATATGACCCCCAGGGACAGAGAGCCCTTTTCTGGTCCCAGCTCTGGCTGTGTTCCACAGTGTAAGACAAAGAATGTTTGGAAAGCCAGGATAGCAGCCAATGAGGGCCTTGATTAAAGGCCTGCACAGGAGCCCTGCTGTGTCAATGGTCCCGCTGTGTCTAATGTGCCTCTTGGTTTAGTGGCCGTGGATGATTGCTACTTTTGATTCTAACAAAACCAAAGGAGGTAGAGTCAGCTTAGGTTGTGGGAGCTGGGAGCAGAAGAGGAGAAATAGTGATTGAGGTTTGGAATAAGACTTGAACACAGCCCTCGCCAATGACCATGGGTCTTAGTCCCTTGTCTATTTGCATTGCTATAAAACACTACCTGAAGCTGAATAATTTATCAAGAAAAGAGGTTTAATTGGTTCAAGGTTCTGCAGGCTGTACAAGAAGCCATGGTGCTGGCATCTCCTTCTGGCAAGGACCTCAGGAAGTTCCCAGTCATGGCAGAAGGGGAAGGGGAGCCAGCGTGTTGCATGGTGAGACAGGAAGTGAGACAGAGAGAAGGGAGGAAGGTGCCAGGCTCTTTTTAACAATCAGGCCTCCTGGGAACTGATAGAGTGATAACCCACTCATCACTGCAAGGATGGCAACAAGCTATGCATGAGAGCTCTACGTCCGTGACCCAAACACCTCCCACCAGGCCCCCACTCCAACACTGGAGATCAAATTTTAGCATGATATTTGGAAGGGATGAATATCTGCACCACATCAATGGGCCTTCTAGCTAAATCTTACGAGTAGGCGATGTGGACATAGAGGACAGTGGGTCAACAAGGGGAATCCAGATGACAGCCACTGCTTCAAAGATTCACAGAGAAATGGAAGCCCAAAAGAAAGGAACAGTTACACAGAAAAGACATGTAAAATTAGAAGTAACATCAGAGAGGAGGGAAGCTGCATGGAATGCCACAGGCCTGGCCTAGACATTAGAGAGTTAAGAGGCTGCAGCTGGCCTTATCAGGGCAGTTGAAACCAAATTTCAGGGCAGAGAGATGATACGGGTATGAAAGAAATGCAGCCGCTGCAGGAGAGAGCTGGGGCTCAGGGAGGAGTTGTATTCACCCCCCAGGGCTGCCATAACAAACTGCCATAAACCGGCATCATCAAACAACAGAAATTCATTCTTACATGGTTCTAGGAGTCATAAGCCCAAAATCAAGATGTTGACAGGCCATTTGCCCTCTGTAGCTTCCAGAAGAAAGTCTATTCCTTGCCTTCTGCAGCTTCTGGTGGCTGTGGGCACTCTGCGACTTGTGGCTGCATCACTCCAATGTCAGTCCCTATCTTCACCTTCTCTGTGTGCCAGTCTCAAAACTCCCTCTGCTTCTCTCCATAAGGTCACTTATGATTGGATTTAGGACCACCCTGATGATACACAACACATTCCTCCTTCCAACAAATTTAACTTAATCACGTCTTTTGCCAACGAAGATGATATTCACTCCTCTGCCTTGTAAGGCAATATTCACAGGTCCCAGGAATTAGGACATGAATACATCTTTAGGGGGCATTTTTTCCCACCTACCACAGGAGGAACAGTAAAATTCTGGGCAGAAAAGAAGAAACCAAAGGAAATAAATTGTTAAAGAAATGGGAAGCGATGACTTATTGGAGCAAAATTCTGAAGAGTTGAGAACATCGGGAGAAGAAGCAGACCAAAAGCAAATCAAAGGACTGATTGATGAGTGGCGCGAAGTGCGGAGAGCATGAATCTTTATTGCTGCTGGGCTAAGTGCATGATGTGCATCAGCTTGTTGGCCTGGGTAGGAGCAGGAGCCGTGTGTCACTAGCTCAGGAACTAGAGCTTTGCTGGTGGTTGTATTGCCTGTGCCATGTTTGCTAAGTGCCCTCTTGCCAGAGCCGTGTGTCACTAACTCAGGAACTAGAGCTTTGCTGGTGGTTGTATTGCCTGTGCCATGTTTGCTAAGTGCCCTCTTGCCAGAGCCGTGTGTCACTAGCTCAGGAACTAGAGCTTTGCTGGTGGTAGTATTGCCTGTGCCATGTTTGCTAAGTGCCCTCTTGCCAGAGCCGTGTGTCACTAACTCAGGAACTAGAGCTTTGCTGGTGGTTGTATTGCCTGTGCCATGTTTGCTAAGTGCCCTCTTGCCAGAGCCGTGTGTCACTAACTCAGGAACTAGAGCTTTGCTGGTGGTTGTATTGCCTGTGCCATGTTTGCTAAGTGCCCTCTTGCCAGAGCCGTGTGTGACTAACTCAGGAACTAGAGCTTTGCTGGTGGTTGTATTGCCTGTGCCATGTTTGCTAAGTGCCCTCTTGCCAGAGCCGTGTGTCACTAGCTCAGGAACTAGAGCTTTGCTGGTGGTTGTATTGCCTGTGCCATGTTTGCTAAGTGCCCTCTTGCCAGAGCCGTGTGTCACTAGCTCAGGAACTAGAGCTTTGCTGGTGGTTGTATTGCCTGTGCCATGTTTGCTAAGTGCCCTCTTGCCAGAGCCGTGTGTCACTAACTCAGGAACTAGAGCTTTGCTGGTGGTTGTATTGCCTGTGCCATGTTTGCTAAGTGCCCTCTTGCCAGAGCCGTGTGTCACTAGCTCAGGAACTAGAGCTTTGCTGGTGGTTGTATTGCCTGTGCCATGTTTGCTAAGTGCCCTCTTGCCAGAGCCGTGTGTGACTAGCTCAGGAACTAGAGCTTTGCTGGTGGTTGTATTGCCTGTGCCATGTTTGCTAAGTGCCCTCTTGCCAGAGCCGTGTGTCACTAGCTCAGGAACTAGAGCTTTGCTGGTGGTTGTATTGCCTGTGCCATGTTTGCTAAGTGCCCTCTTGCCAGAGCCGTGTGTCACTAGCTCAGGAACTAGAGCTTTGCTGGTGGTTGTATTGCCTGTGCCATGTTTGCTAAGTGCCCTCTTGCCAGAGCCGTGTGTCACTAGCTCAGGAACTAGAGCTTTGCTGGTGGTTGTATTGCCTGTGCCATGTTTGCTAAGTGCCCTCTTACCAGGGAAGAGGGGTGCTATCAGGTTGCTGGAGCCGACCCACTCTCAGCAGTGCAGCAGCATGCACCGGTTTTATCAGCCTTTCTCCCTGTCACTCTTGTCACAGACAAGAGGCAGTGAAAGTGGGACATGCAGCTTCTGATGGCTAAAGGTGGGGAGATATTCCTAAGGGGAAGGAACTGGGGACAGGAACCAATACTTGGTGGGGTGGAAGAGGCTCTAGGGTGGGGAGGAAAGCACCCACAAAGAGGGCAGCAGAAGTCCCCTCAGTGCCCAGCTGATGTTGCCAGAAGGAGGGCCTGCCAAAGAAGAAGAGACCTGCTGACCCCATCCCTGTTGCTTCAGGTGCCCATTCCTGTTGCTTCCCAATCTGCAAACACTTGTATTCCCAGGATACTGCCGAGTCTCTTCAGTTATCATGGGCTCCACTTACCAGCTGCGTGTTCTTGGGCAATTCACTTCACCTCTCTAGGCCTCAATATTTTCCCCAATAAAATGGGGCTAGAAAAGCATCTAACTTACTTCAAATAATTGCTCTGAGGATTAACGGAGTAACGCAAATAAGAACCAGGCACAGCCCCCAGCACTTAAATGCTCTTGGCAGGGGACAGCTTTTAGTTATTGTTACTAGCGTCTAGAGCTCAGCATGGTGGCTCACACTTGGAATCCCAGTACCTTAGGAGGCCGAGGTGGAAGGATTGCTCGAACCCAGGAGTTTGCGACCAACCTGAGCAATATAACCAGACCCTGTCTCTACAAATAGCTGAGAGTACATGCACGTGCCTGTAGTCCCAACCCTTTGGGAAGCTGGGGTGGGAGGATCACTTGAGCCCGGGGAATTCGAGGCTGTAGTAAGCTATGATGGTGCCACTGCACTCAAGCCTGGGCAACAGAGCGAGAAACTGTCTCTAAAAATAAATAAATAAAATGAAATGAAATAATGACTACTGTCTGGGACTTGGAGCCACCGTGTGATTCACATGCTCTAGAGTCCATAGTGAGCCCCACTTCCCTCTTCAGAGTGAACATTTTTCCATTTTCCCTGCAAAACTCCGCTCTCTGGGTTTCTAGCAAGGGGGCTTCTCCTCCCAACACTACCAGGGGAATGCTGCGCCCCACAACTGAACATGGAAGCCCCACAGCATTCCAGGACCCTGCGGCTGCCCTTCTCTCGCCTGCAAGTCAGGATGCTGTTTATTTTTATTTTTTCAAAGAATAGCAGCCTTTTCTCACCTGATCCTCTACAGCCCAGGTATCCATACAGCAATTTGTTCCAGATGCTGGGCAATTTACATAGTCCTGCTCAGCATGAAAAATATTTCCCCAATGCTTACCAACCTCTGGAAAAGTGGGCGTTTTCAAGCCTGCCAGCCAATCGTCAACACTTCGCTGGAAACGCACGGGCCTTTAATCATTGTTGTCCAAACATGGGAAGAGCCGCAGCCAGCAGAGATAGAATTCTTGCTGGTGCAATCCAAGGAAGTCGTGCAATCTCTCACCTGCTGAGCTCCAAATAGAAGCCCACGCACGAGGAGTCATTGTTCAGTTGTCTCTCTGGGAGATGTGTTTCTAGGAGGTTGGAGAGAGTTTACCTGATGAGTCAAGCGGGGTTTTTAGCTGAAGCAGGACCAATGGGATAGAAAAAGTAGTCCAAGAAGGAAGTTTCATGAATCACCCCCACCTTCCTGCTGACAGAGGGGCAATGCTCCATCACTGCAGGGGTAGACATAGCTACCGAAATGCTGTGTTTATTACCTTGTTACTCAAAGTGCGGTCCCAGGACCGGCGGCACCAGCAGCACCGGGGGACTTTAGAAATTCAGGCTCTTCAGCCCCACCTCAGACCAACTACAAAATTTGCATTTTAACAAGATTCCTGAGTGATGTCTGTTCACAGTACAGTTTCAGAAGCAGGGATTTACGGGATACTCATAAAGTCTCCATTCCTTCTCCCACCCCAAAATATCTTCTTCCATTAAGCTCTGCTACAGACGCCTGAAATTTATGTATTAATCACTCCTCAATTAAGACTGAACAATTCTTTTAAGAAATTACAATATAGAGTCATTATTACACCAAAGTCCTACTTCTTCTGCAGTCCTTCAAGAAATGACAAGATGAGATTTTCCTTAAAACCTTTTGCTTGAAAATGCCTGCCTACTTCTTGTGCTATACAACCACCTCAGGCATAGCTGATGCCTTTGCAAAGATCATGGTGTAGTCTGTTGTTTCTACATGCAGGAGATTAAAAATAATGTTAGATTCCCAAGCAGTTTCTTCCTAGGATGCATATATTTTATTTTTGCTACCTCAGTACCTAGCTCAGTGCCAGCTTAGAGTTGGCACTGTGTTTGCAGGGAGGCTGGACACTACTACCTGTTCTGAGTGTCAGTTATGTGACCAGCACTGAGCAGGGCCCTCTTGTTTGTTCTTTCTTTCCATTTCTCTATCAATGTCTGATATGGTTTGGTTGTGTCCCCACCCAAATCTCATCTTGAATTGTAGTTCCCATAATTCCCACGTGTTGTGGGAGCGACCTGGTGGGAGATAATTGAATCATGGGGACAGTTTCCTCCACACTGTTCTCGTGGTAGTGAGTAAATCTCATGAGATCTGATGGGAAAACCCCTTTCATTTGGCTCTCATTCTCTCTTGTCTGCTGCCATCTGAGACCTGCCTTTTGCCTTCTGCCATGATTGTGAGGCCTCTTCAGCCATATGGAACTGTGAGTCCATTAAACTGCTGTTTCTTTATAAATTACCCCATCTTGGATATGTCTTTATCGGCAGTGTGAAGACGAACTAATGCAATGTGTCTGCCTGCCTATCCCCACAGATGCATATCCTCACAACAACTCCACTGAGTACGGAGTAACTGTCTCTCTTTCCCAAGGCCACACAGCTAGCATGTAACTGGGCAGGTCATTCGGCTCCAGAGCTCACACTTTTCACCAGGGTATTTTGCCTCCAGGTAAAGGGCTGAATGGCTCGGTGGTGAATGTGGTGAATGAATGGTGAGAGATCATGTTAGGGCTTCTTAGCAATGTTTACTTTTCAGGAGTGACTCCCAAATGCATCTGAAGGTGAAGGCTTATTTTTATCGGCCTAGAGGAGAGAGCAGCAGCTGCTGCTGCCTAGTCCTGAGATGGAGCAGAGACCCTTCTTATAGTCCTATACCCGCTACCAGCCAGCATGAACACAAAGGAAAATCTTAAATTCCTTCAAAGGAAACTCCAGGCACCTGGCTTGCCTTAAAAAGTAAATGAGTAATTTGATAAGCAAGAAGGTAATAGTAACTTAAAACAATAGCCAAGGAAGGTAGAGTCAGGAGATGTTTGGTTGCCTATAGAAGCTACAGATACCATCTTAAACTATGTTCTGATTGTTTCTCAGAAACCCAGACCCCCACCACAGATCCACTGGCACAGAGACCTCAGATAAAGGGGAACTGAAGGCTGAACCCTGACCTCCAGTCTTTGTTCTAAATTTCTTCCTGAAGGGCCTGAGGAAGTCACACCCATGAGCCAGAGCTCACATGCTTTTCTGCTGACCCCAATTTTTAAGCAAAGCTTCTCTTCCTTAACCAACTGCAAATCAGAAAATCTTTGAATTCATCTTTGACCTATAAGCCCCTACCCCTTCAAGATATCCCACCCATTTAGGCCAAAACCAATATGAAATGTCTTGTATGGATTTAACAATTTTTGCCTATAATTTCTGCTTTCCTGAAATTTACCCCACCTTTAAAAATCCTTTTCTGCAAGCCATCAGACAGGTCAGGCTTTCAGTGTTAGCTGCCTTGTCCTCTTTGCTTGGTGCCCTGCAAATTAATACCTTCCTTTCGCCTGCTGCGGACTCAGTGTGGATACCTGATGTTACTGTACTGGGCAGGCGGATGCCCCGCCAAGCTTCAGGAGCTGGTCACTCCTGTTTGAAGGTCATCCATCATGCTTTTTAACAAAACTTCGTTGGAGGAACTTCATGAGGAAACAAGCAGATTAGGATTCAGCACAGGTTCCTAAACAAGTGCCCAAATCCTTCTGGGGGAATCAAGCTATAAAAATTAAAAACAAAAGCAAAGATCAAAAATCAGTTTCATTAAGTGTCAAGTTAAAAACCAGGATTTGTACAGTTCCCCCATCACCAGCTTTCCACCCACATGGTTTGAGAAGTTCAGAATGCCCCATGGTACATGATTAAAATTCCCTCTTTTGGTGGCTCCCCCCTCTTGCCTTCATCTTCTTTGGTCTGAGCCGACACCAGAGACAATTAGGGACTGTATAATCATTGCTGCTGGGGCTGAGCTTCTACTCACATGCTCCTCAGAAGGGACTGATTACCATATTAAGCATCTTTCACTTGACAAAAATCAGTGAGAATGTTTTCCTCCGTTTTCCCCAGAATGCAGACAAGAGTGTCAAAAGGGAAAGGCGATGGGAGCCACCAATGAGAACTAAATAGTCAGAATCTTCTCTTTATCTTTCATAGCATTTATTTCCTTTGATGTTGAAATCTCCTTTCTCTTCTTGTGTTTTATTTATTTGTTTTTGATTTATTCTTCTTCTTGTTCTGCTTATTCTCCTTTTTAAACTGCCGTTCAGAGCTGCATCCCCTTCTGCAGAGCCCTGAACCTGCCAATGTCAATTGGAAAGGTCAGCCCAGCTCTGGCAGTTTGAATCATCATGTAGCTGCAGCCCCAGAGGCTGACCTGCACACCACCTCAGATCTAGCCAATGGGACTTGAGGATCTAACTCATGATTGGCAGCTGGCTTGAGAATATCAGGTCTTATTCACTATTTTCAATCAACAACCTAGAAAAGAAAGGCAACCCACAGAAGCCAAATTTGCAATAGGCCCTGCAGTGCTTTCTCACTTTAGGGCAAGTAAAGTGGCCACTCATCAATTATCCAAATAATTCAAGCCCTAAACACCATTTTCCCTAGAAATAGTAAAATACTTGAAGCAAAAGGAGCTTTAGAAGTGATCTGCATCAATGATTTCCTTCATCTGCCACATCACTTTGTCAACCTAACCCAGGACTGTATCAGTAAGACCACTGGGTGTGGGGACAATGGGATTAATGTATTAAGTGTCTTCCATGTTCCAAGCAATGTCCAAGGAGCTTTGCATACATTATCTTATTTAGGTTTACACCTACTAAGATCTGGGCCTCTACCTACCCAATTCTGGAGTAGTCCATTCATTCAAATGATCACAGTCTGCAAGTCATAAATAAGGGTCAAGAGGATTGCAATTTTAACTCTTTGAACTATATAAAAGAGAATCCAATTCATAATATAGAGCAACACTTCCCCAAAACAAACAATCAAACCACCTTGACTCCCAACTCCAGCTCTCCTCTGCCCCACAGCTACCTTGGAGCCCTTCTTTAGACCCTCCCCTTCCAGTGTCCTCGGGTCCCTCCTGGAGCCCATGCCACTAGGCCCTAGTCTTTCATTCCTTTCTCTGCTACCTCCTACCTTTCCAGTCAAGTCTGTCTCTACTCATTCAGTGGATTCTCTATCACAAAAACTGCATAACCAGCTGTCAAAGACAGAATTCTCATTTGGATGAAGGAGGAAGAAAAGCTTTAGTGGCTGCCAACAGAGACATTTTCTTTGATGGGGTGGTTGGGGCTATATGGAGTAGGAAAAGGAAAGGCTGAGAACATTCACAGGGTAATGAAAGGTGTGCCTGTCTCACAAGCTAGGTGACAACCTCAAGAAGAAGATATTATTATCTCTATTCCATAGTGAGCAATCTAAAGCCCGGGTGAATTGTCTGAGGTCACAGACCCAACAAATGACAAGAATTGTCTGAGGTCACAGATTCAACAAACGACAAGGATTTTCTGAGGTCACAGATTCAACAAATGACAAGGATTGTCTGAGGTCACAGACCCAACAAGTGACAACAATTGTCTGAGGTTACAGATCCAACAGGTGACAAGAATGGCCTGAGGTCACAGACCCAACAAGTGACAAGAATGGCCTGAGGTTACAGACCCAATAAATGACAAGAATTAGAACCAAGATTTGTATGACAACAAAACCTACCATTTTTTCACCAAACCACAGGTTTTCTGTGGAAGATAAAATGAACCTGAGATGAGCACAATAAGAACAATAAGATTCTTAAAACCTATCTCTCATCACCTTCAGTGAAACAGATGTATTACAGGGGAAAGATGTAACCAAAGGACACTGCAATTGAATCCCAGTTAGCTCGTGATCCATCCATTAACATCCTTTCAACCCTTGCCCAACATTACCTGGGTCAGTTCTTCCTGATGATATATAGGTATGGCCTGGCTTTCCTTAACAAGTACAAATTCATTCATTCAACAAATACTAGTTAAATGCCCACCATGTTCAAAGTCATGTGAAGAGGTGGACAGGCGTGATTCTTGCCCTAAGAGGCAAAGGTCAGTGTTAACTTGGGGAGATAGTCATTTAAATAATCAGAGTGTACAGGATGGTTGAGGGAAAGAGCAGGAAACACCCAACTGTACCTGAGTGGATTGGGAAAGACGTCACCAAAGTCATAGTATTTGATCCTACTTTTGGAGACTTACGTCCTCCTACGTTTTCATTTTAACCTTTGAGATTATCTTGAACTGTCCTCAATTTTCATACTTAATCATTGTTTTTCATACTTAATCAATCACTGTGTTCTAAAGAAATTGTTAAATTGACCAGGCCCAGAGCCACATCTCCCCATGATGAATCACATAGGAAAATTATATTCACTGGGCCCCTGCAGAGCTCAATTTTACTCACTGGCACAAATACTTCTCATGAATCTATTGAGATAAAATTACAAACAAATAAAGACATAGCCCCTGGCCTCATGGATCTTAAGGTCTATTAGAGGAGATAAATACTAATCAAACGTGTGCAATGTATGTAATATTTCATCCAATGAAGGTGAAATTTCTACTGTGCCCTGAGATCATAGAAGAGAGGGATCTGTCCTGTGTTGGAGGGGAAGATAGAGATTTTTTAAAGAAGAATCAATGCTTGAGCCAATACTGGAAGGCAGTAAGGGGAAGAAAAGATCATCTCATACAGAGAGAATAAAAAGCCCATGGTGGGAAGGGGCAGAGCAGAGCACGCTGCCGAAAGAACAGTGATGTGCTGAAGTGGAGAGAATGAAGGGCAGCAAGGGGCAGGTCTGAGAGGCAGGCACCTGGGTCAAGCCATACACAGCCTGTAGGTGGGTTAAATATGTTGGTCTTTATCCATGAGTGACTTGAAGGCTTTTGCGCCAAGGTATGGCAACATCAGATCTGCATCTTAAAAAGGCCGTGTGGGCTTCTACCTTGAGAACACATTGCAGAGACACAAGAGTAAAAGTGGGAGACAAGTTAGGAGATTACTACAGAATTCCACAGGAGCTGAGAAGAGTGGAAAGGGCCACAAGCTTGAAATTTTAAAATATGGCTCCAGTTCTGAGGTCTTGTGTTCACATGGCACGGAAGCCTGAGCTGTGAAGTCATCTTTGAGTTTCCCTGGCTACAAAACAGCAGGAGTTACTTCTACCTCCTTCCCAGGGTGCTTTTGAAAGTCAAATTAAATAATGGAAAGATAAATATAAAATGCATCATGATAGAGGCGTCATAGCAATAAAACAAATTAAAATATATTTAATGGGTACCTACTGCTATGAGTCTCAGCATTCAAATCAGTAAGCCCACCCAAAAGAAATAAAGCCTGAAGAAAATAACGTAATTTTAGGTTGATTAGATAAAGACAATGTGGTCTGTATACACCATGGAATAGTATGTAGCCATAAAAATGAATGAAATCATGTCCTTTGCAGCAATGTGGGTGCAGTTGGAGGCCATTATCCTAAACAAATTAATGCAGAAACAGAAAACCAAGTATCACATGTTCTCACTTATAAGTGGGAGCTAACAGTGGGTACACACAAACATAAAGATGGGAAGAAAAGACACTGGTGACTCCAAATGCAGGGAGGAAAGTGGGACAAGGGCTGAAAAACTTCCTGCTGTGTACTGTGCTCACTATCTGGGTAACCAAGTCAATAGAAACCCAAACCTCAGTACCATAGAGTATACCCTTATGATGCACCTGCACATGTACCCTCTGAATCTAAAATAAAAATTAAAAAATAAAGCAAAATAAAATAAAAATCAGTGTGCATTCTGGGAGACATCTGAGAGAGCAATTTTGAAAGAGCATTGAACAAGGGAGAGAAGAAGAGAGCAATGGAGGAGGAAGAGAGAGAAAAAGACATGGAAGAAAGAGAAGGGTGACAAAGGAAAAGAGAGGGAGAGAGAGAAAGGATGCTAGGGCAGTTTGCATTTAGCTGTTTAAAACAGAGAATAAGAAAAAAGAAAAACACTTGTGTAAACACAGAGAAAACAGACAAAGTCCATTTCTATCCTCAGAATGCTGTCTCTGCCTCCAGCATCATCATCTCATGATGTATTTATAAATCAGAAGGCCTCCTTCTTAAATAAGCCATGATGCTATATATGTTTCCTTTTTACAGAGTTTTGTTCATTTTCTACATTTTCCCTGTGCAAACCTTTGCATAATTACCCAATTGATAACATTCTCCTGCTCCTCCAAAAAAATAAATAAATAAAGCCAAGAAAAGAAAGGCTTATCCTGAATTTCCAGAAATGCTGATTCCAGAAAGAACAGAAATGATTTTTTTATTTTGTTTCTGTTCTGCAGTTGTATAGCAACAACTTAGCTTTTTAAGTGATGAATAAGTTAATCCTATTATTCATCTTTAAAAAATTCTACTGAAACCTTTTTAAGTTTTTATGACAGACAGAGTATCTTGCATTCATAATGTACTTGGAATTTAGAGCACAAATTTCCCACAAATATCCAAAGAAGTGTTTTCAGATCACTGCAATTCTCCTGAATATTACCTTTGATATCTCTTGGCCAGCTCTCTCCCATCTTTTTCTCTCGTTGGCCCTTTCCCATTGATGGCTTTGTTCCTAGAACCTTCACTCCGTACAGCGTGTCAAATGCTTCCCAGAGCTTGGAGAGATGGGCTTTTGGCTCCCTACACCAAGCTGGCCATGCCAACTGTACAGAAATCCAGGGCAATGGGGTGAACGCCACCTGCCTGTTGGATTCCTTTCCTTTTCTGCCTGTGCTAGCTTCTCCCAAGCTGTGACAGTCTCTCTCAGAGAGTGACCGAGTCACCTTGAAGCGGAAACACATCCGCGTGTGAGTTCTGCAACAACGTGATTGAAATTATCCTGCTAGCCTAGCAGATAATTATCTTAATAAGACATTTTCTTTGAAAACACAGATTCTACAAACTGCCTCTTGATCTCCCAACTTGAACCAAGCAAACAGCTCCATCTCAAAATATGATCTTAGAATGAAATTAATATTGATTATGAGGGAAAAAAAGTGCTGCATGAAAGATAGTAAAAAATTATTTCAGACTGGGGGTAGGGAAATAAAATGAGAATAAAAATGAAGGATTAGCAAAGCACTATAAAATGACAATAAAGTCTAGTGTTGTTAAATCACTAAGTTAATTACTAGAAGATTCTGGAAGAATATATTAAGGTACCACTAAGTTATGTGACCTGATTTTAAAAGTGTTCAACAGATTAAAAAATTGAGAGGGGGGACACGAGGGCAGGAGGCTGGATGCTAAGCAGGACTGATCTACATTAATTTTACTCATGCCCTCATTCATTCACCTAACACTTACTTCGTATGAGCCCAGTGTGTGCAAATATGCATTAAGTGATATAGAAACAGAGGACAGATCACCGTCCTCTAGGTACTTATGAACTATCCAGAGGAGATCGAAACAGGCACCATAGTTCAGCCAAGAAAACATTACAAGAAGAACCCCCCCCCCACGCCCCCCCCGAAAAAAGAAAGAAAGTGGAAAGTTGTACTAGAGGAATCAGGAAATTACCAGCCTGATCCCCCAACAGGCAGGCAATCCCTGCAAGTCTTTTGCATTTGCTCACTGGATGGAATTACAGAGCTGGGACCTGCTCCTTCATGGAGGTAGGCTCAACACAGAAAAAGAACATAATTCCTGTCGACAATCTCCCAGACAGAACAGATGCCTCGGGCAGGACTCCAGAATGTAGAAAGTAGGTGACGGGTGTTGAACTGATATCCAGAACAAGGGACGAGTCTAGGAGCAAAAAGGGAGGAATTACTCCCCACATGTCATGGACTCTTCCTGGAAAGGGGTCTGTGAACTTGAGAGGCCAGGCCGTAGGTTGTATAATCCCTTAGATATATGTTATAACTGTTTATTACTAGAAGGCTGTGTATCAAAGTAACAGAGCAAGAGACCAGGAGGCGAACTGTTTTCATTCATAACCTGAATCCATCACTAATTAGCTGAATAATCTTGGAAAAGTTATTTACTCTTTCTCTACCTTCCTTCATTACCCTTAAGATGGGAGTCATCACAGGACTTACCTTATGTAGTTGTTATAAAGGCTAAGTGATTGCGTGTAATGCACTCCAGATAATTCCCTGCTTCGAGTGAACATTCAATAATTATTTGCTATAAAATAATTGTCATTAAAATAACTAAATTTTGGCCAGGCATGGTGGCTCACACCTATAATCCCAGCACTTTGGGAGGCTGAGGTGCATTGCTTGAGGTCAAGAGTTCAAGGCCAGCCTGGGCAACCTGGTGAAACCCTGTCTTTATCAAAAATACAAAAAATTAGCCAGGTGTTGTGGCATGCACCTGTGGTCCCAGCTACTTGGGAGGCTGAGGTAGGAGGATCACTTGAGCCTGGGAGGCAGAGGTTGCAGTAAGCCAAGATTATACCACTGCACTCTAGCCTGGGTGACAGAGAGAGACCCTGCCTCAAAAACAAAACAAAACAAACAAACAAACAAACCCTAAATCTTAACAAAGCTGTATTTGAGTTACTGAGTGTTCATAACATTTCAAAATAATGGGTGAGAACACTGGACCTTGTCTCAGGGGCATATTGAGAACATGTAAGGGAAAGGGTCTGAGGAAAAAATGATTTGGCCAATACGGTGGAAGTCAGAAAGAAACTCACAAAAAAGGGTTTCTACAGGCAGAATTCGAGCCTTAGGTTCCAGGACCCCTATCCTACTATGAGATTCTCCTTTCAAAGATACTCTTTAGGGGTCTGGCTTTCATTTTGATCATGGGATTTTGATTATGCCAATACTCCAAAAGAAATTTGAAAAATATGTCATTCCCTTGCATAAAATCCTGCAGTAATTTCCAACTGGAATAAATTACGTGTGCCTAATCTTTCAAACTAATTCCCAGTGAGGTTCCTGGGTATATTTAGCGAGGACATTGGCTTTCAGGTCATTTCATTCATTGGCCAAGCCTACTCCCCAAAATCAGGTAAGAATGTATGTCATGCAAAAAGGGCACAGACACACACATGTGCACACACACATCCACCACTACAACCACCACCACCAATGTCATGCATTGAAAATGTATAAAACATTTCTTGAGGAAAAACCAATGAGATAAGAGTAGCAAAGTGCATATAGCCCTGGTTCTTATCTACGAAGAGCTCTGTCCAGGCTTAACAGGTCTGCATGGAGTCCATGGCTACCACCATGGAAAGGACTCCAGGAGAGAGACCCTGTCGCTTTGTATAAATTTGTATTGCATTGCACATTTACAGGAGTGGAGAAGTTGGCAGGGAACACCTAGCTGATGACATAGCACTGGAAACCTCCTTTTTTCAAGAAATGACACTATTAGAAAGACTGGGATTTAGCGCTGGTGTCCACCTGATCCAAGGAGCTCACCTTGAGCTTCTGAGTCAGCATCTGGCTGAGTTGTCCAAATAGGGAGGGAATGAATGGTTCTCTGATGCCATGAACACCTGAACAACATAGGCCCCATGTGTTCTTGACCATATACACTTAAGGCTTCCCTTAGCTCCACTTCATTACCTTCATTGCCACCCATGAGTTAATACATCCTAAATCCAAATCTCCAGTCTTGACCTCCTATGAGAACTTCAGATGGGTGACTTTTCTGGCTTGTCTCACAATACCTCATAATCAGCATATCTAAAAACGGGTGCCCCTATTTACCCAAACCTTCTCCCTTGCCTAATTTCCCTAATATAATTGATTGATTCAACCTTTGCTGTGATGGACCCACCATCTAATCCAGAAGCCTGGAAGTCATCTTTGTCTTCTCCCACTCACACACTTGTCATAGTCATGCATTTCCAGCTCAGACCAATTTTTCTGTTTGGTTTTTTAATCTTTCTCATCATCTCCACACCTGCACTCAAAGCCTCAGTTCAGATATTCAGCATCTCTTGTCTGTTCCATTTCCTAGACCTTCTGTCCTCAAGCCTTCTACCATTGTTAGCTACCAGAACTCCAAATCTGAGCATGTCACTGTATTCTCTAGTTTAAGACTCATTAAAGGTCTTCATTGCTTACATTCTTTAAAATGACCTACAAGGATTTCCATGAACCTGTTTCTCATGATTCCTCACCCTTTACCCTGTCATACTGAAATACCTTCCACAGGTGAAGGCAATACACTCCTTCTTGCTCCTGAGCTTTAGAGCATAGTGTTTTCTTTCTGAGGCATGTTAGGGTTTCCTCCTTTTTACCACCTATCCCTCTTCTTACTAGTTCCAATCTACCCTTTGTACTTCAGAGACACAGACTTTGTGATCATTTATCAAGATGCCAAAATGTCAAGCTATTTGTGAAGGTCCATTTGTGCCAAAAGAAAATCTAGAAAACCCAAAAATCTCCTTTAATTTTTGCCAAGCCTGAACTGGCCCTGTTCCATGGCTGGTGTCTTCTATTACTGACACCACCCGTATTGGGGTAACAATTTCAGCTTTACAGTCAGTGGTATTACTCATAACAGGTCCTACTTTCTTCTGACCAAGGGACTTTCCACTTCCATAAGCTTACCCCAGCAGATCATCTTTGAGCACCCAGGTATATTTCATAGTTTTGACAGAAATTCATCTTCACTTTGCTACTTCAATTGCCCTTGTCCCTTCCTCATCATCCTAGGCAAACAGCCAGAAAGAAAGGACTAATCACTTCCAAGAACCCTCTAGTGTTCTTCCACCACCACCACCAAGTTCATTTCGCCATGAACTTGGAACAACCCTAGAGCTTCTTATGCAAGATGAACTTGGTGGTGGTAGATTGAGAAGCCTGGAAGTGTTCTTCCACCACCACCAAGTCCATCTCACAGAAGAGGCTTCTTAGGGGTAATATTATGTGAGATAAACTTGGTGGTGATAGAAGAACACTAGAGGCTTCTTATGCGAGATGAACTTGGTGGTGGTGGATGAACACCTCCAGGCCTCTCAATAAGAGAACAGAGTTTTGCATTAAGTCCCCTCCCTCATTTCTCCACCCCTGGGCCAGCCATGAGCAAACTCTTTCTAGAAACATGAAATCTCACAGGCTCCAGAGGCCAAAGAATTGTACTGCACTCAAGTCAAAAAGCATGAGTTGCCAGGCAAATAAAGCGCAAAGTCTGATTCTTTATATAATGGCTTCTTTTTATCCAAATTTTCAGATATGAGACTGACTGTTCCCATCACCAAGAACTGCTACACTGCCAAATTCTATTTTTGTTCATTTCTACTCTGAATCTCCGAATTCAGGTATTTGAGAATCTTCTTCTATGGCTGTGCACCATGGGTGCACTAGGCACTCCACTTCCAGCACCCTGTTCTGCCTGGGACATGATCTGTCCAGTGGAGGATGAAATGGGCCCAGCCTCAAGAGAGATAAATTAGATACCCAGCCCACAGGTGCTTGGGATTCAGCTTCTCTGCCATCCACCATCCATGCTCTCCTTCCTGACCTATCCACTTCCCCGTTATTCACCCTCAGTGACCCCCAGTGCCCACAGTCTGAAGCTAGGGCAGTGGGCTCAGCTTTCCCATTGGTCTGACAGACCTTTTGATCTAATTTCTGCCCATCCGCCTAGCCTCATTTATCTAAGAGAGGGGCCAAATGTGCCTCAAGGACATGTCCATCATAACCAGCTGTTTGAGCAACATATTAGAGGAAAGTATGGCTTCCCAGAGAACTCAACTAATAATGGCCCAGGCCTTAAAACTGTCCTTGGGGAAAATATGTGTTGGCAGATAAGCTCCTTCAGCAAGAAATATTTATCTTAGCTCCAATATTGAGTCAAAGGCAATACGGGTAACACTCAAGAGAGAGCCAGACTATGTCAGGACTAAGTGGGTTAAACCACATTAAGGATTATCACCAGTTCCTTGGTAAAAAGAAGCTGAACGCCTATCTCAGCATTCACAGCATTGCCTTTGCTCTATGCTGCAATGAAAAATGAACTGTGGACAGTTCTCATTACACATTGTGAGTTTGTCACAATTAAATCCTTTTGTCTCCTTCACAGAGCTCCATGTTGAGGAGCCTCTCTGGCCATCGTTATATCTAAATGTCAGGTCCACAAGGTCAGATCCTCCCTGATGATTGGCATCAGAATTCCAGCATACAGAAACAAGAGGCCTGGGTGTGCCCTTCCCTTCTGCAAAGAAGGTTGTCTTAATGAGACTCAGCCCTGTCTAGATTGATCCTACAATGAAATGGCATTGGGTTGCAAGCTCTTTCGGGGAAACTCCTTTCTCCGGGGGTAAATCCTATGACTTCATGGCCTCTGTGCTGGCTGATACCCCAGCTCCAGCCTCTGAGCCTCCTTTCCTGACCTCAAACTAATCACCATATATGTCCTATCCTGTTTTCTGCACCCTCATGGATTCAGCCATGACATTGCCAGGGTCTTGCTGTTAGGATAGACATTTCTATAAGACTTCTACCCCTGCTCACCTGGCTAGATGCAGAGCTGATTATTGACTCTAACTCTGACTACATAACCAAATCTAGTCTGGCCTTTGTTTTGACTTTATCCTGCCTGTTTGGCCAAAACCACGTTCAAGGGAAGAAGGCACTCCCTGCCCCGCCCTGGCAGGTCCCCTGGCTTGAATTCTTCTTCATGGCCTTCCTGGGCAGGCTGAGTAGATGGATTGGCTGAGGCATGTGCTTTGTGGAGGACAGTTATGGGAAATGGGGCTATAAAAGCAGATTGGGGTCAGCCTGGGGAGGACTGGGAGTGAGAGAGAAAGGAGCCTGCCTGCTCCGCTCTTGCAGCAGCACACCACCGTCTCAGAACAACACCAGATTTCATTTACTGGATAGGGAGCAACTCCATTAAACTTCAAAGCATCACTTGAGAGCGGATTATTTTCTTACCAAGGTGACTGGAGGTATTTCAATTCTAAGACTTTATGATCACATTGTCTCACAGGCAGCTTGACAACATCTTATGTCTCTGACACTGGAGGGATTTATTCACTTGAAGCACGGCACTAAATCCTTGGCGGGCACTGTATGTAAAATCTGGCTTTATAAATAAACACTACTTTGCCCTTCTGCCTCCCTTTCTTCTGAGAATCTGCAAGCCTCCACCATCTCATAATGAAATAAGCCTCATGCTCCTACCTTGATGAAAGGTAGATGTTACACTTGCTGTGTTTTAGAGGCCTCCTCCTCTGGAGGATTGGAATGATAATATCCATACCTCTTTCCCTCTCGAGGCCTGAAGAAGTATGAGTGGATAATGATGTATAATTATTCCACTTGGAGACCTCAAGGAAGAAGCAAGAATCCTTTGTCCTAAATGCCACCACTGTGCCCTCTTGTCTCACCCTTTCCCTCAAAATATCCTTTTGCTCCCTAATCCAGCACAAATGCATGTTTCCAATGAAAAGCCCATTGGGTTTTTCCTACAGACATGGTCCTCTAGCTGGTCTTGAATCTTCCTGATGACGGAGAGCTCACTGCCCACAAGGGAGCTGGGCATGGGAGACAAGCTCTCTTGGTCACATGAAGCTAGAATCTACTTACTTGTTAGTGTTGCCCGTGTGTCCCAGCCATGGTGCTCTGGAGCACCTCTGAGCAAGTGTTATTCTCTCCCCATATGACACACCTCCGATATTTGAAGGCAGCTATCACGGCTACTTTTTATGATTTCCTTCTTCCACGTGAGCTAGAGGAAGACTTTGGCAAACAGGAAAAACTGTTCATGGTGGCTTATAACATTTCCATTTTTAAAGAAATAAACATGGAACAATTTGTCACCTGTTTACTGTCCTTTTTTTTTTTTTTTTTTTTGGTAGAATAAATGCTATTTTCAGCTCTGAATCTACCTCGGTTAACTCTTTGTTTCTCAGGAAGATGCTGAATTTGGTTGTGCTCTGAGACCTTTTCTGACTGTCCTCCTAGAAAATGTTGGCTATGTTCCTCTCTGTGCTCCCAAGATACTCTATTTAAATTACTGCATTGTTTTGTTTCAGTTCCTTTATACCCAGGCCTGCCTCTCAAGACCTTAACAGTCTCAAGCACAGCCCATATTTTACTCATGGTGGTATCCCCAGTGCCTAGCAGAGGGCCTAGAACTTGGTAATGACAAAATAAATGTTTGCTGCTGAATGAATGCTGTCTATACATCATAATAAATAGGGTTGCCAAGATTTCTTCAATGCCTTAAACTATTGGGAATATGTTACTTTACAAAGTTGGTTTATTATTTCTCCTGTCAGCTTCAGGTTCCAAAAATATGGAGCACGTGTACAAATGCAGAAGCAACTTTGTGTATATATACCCCATAAAGAAGATCTATGCCAGCACTCTGCTGTATTTATCTGGCGACTAGCATCAGTGGTGACACATAAAACCATACAGTTAAAAGACATTAAAGTGCAGCTTAGATGAAAACAGATGAAAAAGATAGAAACTGCTCAAAAGGCTGCTGAGAAGAAAAATATCTTTAGGCCCATTCTTTAAAGCATTTACATAAATAATCTCCACTAGATATGCACTTCTTTTTTTTTTAAATTTTGGTGTGTGTGTGTGTGTTAGGAATAGTGTTTTTAATTTAAAGCTAGCATTAGCCATGATGTTTACATTCCTCTCCTGTTTCTTCAATGTTTTAGAACGTTGTTAGGTTGTCTTCAAATATCTTACATCACTTGTGAGGGGCTTGGCAGAAAGGGGATTGTTAATGACAGGGACAGCCAGGGGACTCCCAGACAGCACAAATACATGAACAAATCCAATAGAGTCCGCGGAAAGAGGTCATCCGGAGTTTAATTGCTCTGTTTACCTTTCTGTCAACTTAGATCAAGAAATACCACCTTATGCCAAGAAAACAATCCTTTAAGGATTGTTACAATCCTAACCAGCCAAGTTTGACATAAGAAAGCTGCTGTGTAAGAGTGTTCGACAAATGCTTTTCTTTACTCAAATTCCATTTTCAATGCTCAGAAGATTTAAAGGAGAGAAAGAGAAAGCCTAACCCTGGCTCTTTAATACAATTAATGGAAGAATCTAAAGGATGATTCCTAATATTTTATGCAAAAAGTAATCATGTTAATTCACTCTGTCAGCTGAGAGGAAGGCCCTCATAGATTATGACACTGGTTGCTACATCGTAACCTTAACCTTACTGGACAGAGACGCTCAGGGCATGTCACATTGGGACCATCTCCACAGGTACCTCTCAGGTCATTTCAGACTGGAGGAAGGGCCTGGGATACAGATGTGAGCTGAACAGAAGCTGAGATGCCCGGAGAAGGTGCACGGAGGAAGGTGGCCCTTTTTGGCAAGGGAGGCACTGGCATACGAGGACAGTGCACAGGTGCCACCCCATGCAGATCGGTCCAGGCAAGCAAATAACGAGCCACAGGGGCAACCAGGTTTCCCAAGGCAACTAAGTCTCTCAGGCCTTAAGCAGCTGGAACAGCAGCTTCTCATTCAAAACCAAGCCTGCAGGATGAGATGCCCAAGGTCAAATCGCGATCATTCCACCTTCCAGGTTTGTGACCACCAAAAATCAGTGTAACCTCTCTAAGACTTCCTGCACAAAGAAAGAGCGTAGAGTGTTATAAACTCAGAAATTAGTAGCAAAGTTTAAACAACATAATCCCATAAAGCACTCAACATAATGTCTGAAACTTACTGAAAATACTCAATAAATGCTTTTAAAAACATAACCAAGTCACAAAGCAAATATGATGAATTAGCTTGAGAAAATAAAGGCAACAGAAAAGAAAGATTTTCTTAAAAGAAAAAGTAGGGATACTGTACTAGTTTCCAGTGGCTGCCATGACAAATGAGCACAAACTACATGGCTTTAAAGAACAGAATTTTATTCTTTCTCAGTTCTTCAAGTCAGAAGCTCAACTTCAAGGTGTTGGCAGATCTGAGCTCCCCTGAAGGCTCTGGGGGAAATTCCTTCCCTGCCTCTCCAGCTTCTGGTGGCTCCAGGTGTTGCATGGCGTGGGGCTACCCTCCAATCTCTGCTTCCATCTTCGCCTCTCTGTGTCTCTGACTTCTCTTCCGTCTTACTAGGACACTAACATTGGATGTAGGGCCCACCCAGATGATCAGGATGATCTCTTCTTAAGATCTTTAACTTAACTACCTCTGAAAAGACTCTTTTTCCAAAGAAGGTCACAGCCACAGGTTCTGGGTATTAGGACATGGGCATATCTTTTCAGGGGCCACCGTTCGACCCACCACAGGTACTGATTATGCAATAAATGCTACATTTAAATTAAATAGTAAAATTAAGTTAGAAAGATAATTTTTAAAAATCATATTCTTCATAGTATTAAAGTATTCAATCAATCACTCTGGGAAAATTATCATAATAAAAACATTTTTCAGAGAGAATAATGAGTCAGTGTAGAACTATGTACTTTTTCGCTTCATGAGGGTGTGTGTGTGTGTGTGTGTGTGTGTGTCTACATAGCAAGTACATGTAAACTTTCTTCCAAACAAGTTGTCACTTTTACTGAGGCCTAAGCAAAAGCATATTTTCTCTCTGTAGAGTTTTTCTTATAAATGCTATTCTGTCCCATCTATTAGAGTCCTAGGACCCTAGAACCCTATCAGTTTTTGTGCAGGTAACCAAAGGTGAGGGTGCTGTGAAAGAATGAAAAGTCATTGGTGTAGAGTCAAAGGAACTGGTTTGAATTATTTCATCCATAGTCTGACCTCCTGCAAGATGTCTAACTATATGGCCACCAGTTTCCTCACTTGTAAAATGAAAGGAATCTTCACTTCCTTACCTTTCACCGTGAACACCCAGTCCCTTGATTTTCTAACCTGTGCTCCAGAACCTGGCCTGAGCAGGAAACAGAACACACAACCAGGGATGTGGGACAGGAAATATAAAGATGAACTTTTCCTTCAAACGTGTCCTGGTTTCAAGGAAACCTACTCAAGCTTACTCATACAGAAGAGTTTATTCTCAGATTGCAGAATGAGACTGAGAATGCCAGCAGGAACCCAGGAAGCACTGGGAACCAGTGGCTGCTCCCTTTCATGAGGGTCACATCTCTGACCCCACCCCACCTCACCCTCCCTTCTATCATGACAGCTGGCCTCTGTCTCTGTATCCACAGGTTCCAGGCTCACGCCACTGAGCAGCTTCCTTTGCTTCCATATGACTGCTTCCTCCTCCAATGTCTGAGCTATGTGTGGCTTTGGCTACCCTGCTGAGCCCAAGTCTACCTGGTGTCACTCCCAAAGCACCCCTTCCGCCTCTGCTCCACTGCTTACTCCATCAATCTCCAAGTTTCCCAATTCCAAACTTCCTAGAAAAGAATTTGATTTAGCCCATGATTTCCTTTTGGACCAGTGCATGACCTATGAAGTATAGCGATGTGCTGGCCTTTGGACAATGCACAATCATCTGCAGACAGAAAGCATGGCCATGTGGAGGAAAACGCAGCAACTGTCCCTCAGAAGGCCCTGCATGTGGATCCACTGCACCTATTCCAGGGGCTGTGGCAGAGAACTACAGCATTGTCATCTCGACAGTGTGCTGCCCTTCTAGGAGAGCCATACTTCCCTCCCTCCAATTCATGCAGTTCCACATGAGATGCTGTGTTCTTACATGACCCAGCCTCTAACCATGGTGGATTTTTTCAGGATGTGACACCTGCAACCCGCTGGACTGATAATTCCCTTCTCCTCAATTTCTGAAGTTGAGTCTATGAGAATCACATGAGCTTTCCTGTTTTCACTAAAGCCATAAATCTTGAATGTTGCTCGTGGCCATGTTTTTTGCCATATGTAGAAAACCATTATCCAGTAGGAGAGAAAGATGCCAACATGCAGCAGGGAAACACTGAGATGCAGGATAGAGGGATGCTGCCAGCATCTCAGGCTCCAGCTCGACTTCCTCCTGAGACCCAGCTGGGTTTCCTGGCTGGCTCAGACCCCTGGATTCTGTAAGATCCCCCACAGTTCTTCCTTCATGGTGGCCATTGTGCTTCAGCCAGCTCATGTGGGGTCTCTGTGGCTTCAACTACAGCAATAGTAACCATCTCGCAGGAGTGAGGGTAGGATGAAACAGACTTCTCCAGGATGCCCCTGTCCCCTTTGGCCCAGAGCCCATCCTATAAGTAGTGCTTGGAATTGGCCAGAGTCCCATCAGCAGCATCAAGTCTCACATTTGATTGTAACAGATGCCATGTATATAATTCTCAATAGAATTCATTATTTTCCTAATATTTATTGACTGGCTATAATGTGACAGGCACTAGGCTCTGTGCTGGGGATTTAATGAAGAATAAAACAGCCTACTGGCAGAACCATGGTATTTTAAACTCATTTTCATCCTGGAATTCTCAGTAGAAAGGATCTGCTCTAACTAAACATTGCAGCCCTACCCACATCCCACCATCACAAGACAAGAGCCTTTGTAAACCCCAAACTCCCTCTACTGAGACCCTGACTACATTCATGTACTTAAGCCATGCAGAGGGCACTGGGGGCTGCCAGTGTTAGCAATGGGAAGGAAGCCCCCAGACCCCCTTTTCTATCACTACTTTGGGGACTTTTCTTCCCCTTGATTCCTACAGGCAATTATAGGAAATAAATACAAGTCGAGTTAAACCATTTCTAATGAGCAGGCTAGGAAGAGAAGAGTAACTCCATCACTACCTGGTTTCCCAATATCCCTGCTAAGCTCCTTGAAGACAAAGGAGTTCCTTGATTTCCTCAATGTTTAACAAACATTTCTTAGGGACTTTGAAGTACTAAACACTCTTCTAGGGGCTGAAGTTTCAGTGGCATGTGAAACAGAAATAGTCCATTCTAATGGAATGATAAAGAATAAGCAAATCATAGGTAATGTCAGGTCAGGTGACAATGACAATGACCAGCAGTTGGGTGGGGTGCAGGGATGGAGCTGGGCCAGGCCAGGTGAGAGACCTCTCTGAGCAGTGGCGTTTGAACAGATGCCTGAATGAACAGGGGGAGATTTGATTTGTGTAAATGCTTTGGGGATTTTCCAGCAAGTGCAAATATCTTGTATTGGAAGAATATTGAAAAATCAGCAAGGAAGCTAGGATGACTGGAATGAATGGAGCAAAGGAAATGCAGCTGGAGTGGCAACCAGAATCCAGTAATGCGGAGCATTGTACTCCACTGAAGAGAACCTCAAGACGAGAGCCTGCAGCTGCTGCCAAGAGCCTTCTGCTCCCCTGAATTTTAGAACCAAATTCTTATTGGACAAGTTGTAGTGAGTTGGATGGTGGATCCCTCAAAAGATATGTCCACATTCTATTATAAAATCTAGAATAAGTGAATATGGCACTATGTGGAAAAAGAGTTTTGCAGATGTAATTCAGGATCTCAAGATGAGATTCATCCTAGATCATCCATGAAGACTCTAGATCCAATGTTTCCTTATAAAAGACATGCAAAAGAGATACCCATGAAAGAGAAGGCCATGAGAAGTTGAAGGCAGTGGTTGAAATTATACTGCCGCAGGCCAAGATATGCCTGGAGCCACAAGAAGCTAGAAAAGGCAAAGACAGATTCTCCCCTAAAGCCTCTGGAAGGAGCACAACTCCACAGATGACTTGACTTAGGACTTCTAACCTCCAGAACTGCAAAAAAATTAATTTCTGTTGCTTTAAGTCACACAATTGTATTTTTAATTTGGTGAATTCAAAGAGGCCACATATCCCATGGAGATGAGAGGTGTATTTCTTCTCCCCTTGGATCCTGGATGGCGTATGACAGCTTTTCCCATGGACAGTGGTGGAAGGAATGCCGAGCTGGTTGAGGACCTAGGCTTTAGCAGAATTGCCAGATGACATTCTGGTCTCTAGGAGCCCTTAGCAACCACACAGAAGTCCTACTGGGGAGTTTTGGACTACATGGTGAGAAAGAGGGGGTCCCTCTGGGCCCAGTGGTTCCCAGCCTTTCAATTCCCCCTCTAAAGTGCTGATCATGAGAGTGAAGCTGTCTTGAACGCTCTATGCCAGGCCAGCCTCAAGCTGAATCCTCTTGAGTGCCCTCAGTTGATGCAATGTAGAATCACCTCATTCAGCCTTGCCTGGATTCCCAGTCCACAGACTATGAGATATAATAAAAATGGTTGCTGCTTTAGGCCACTAAATATAGGGATAGTTTATAATTTAAATACTAGGAGATGGCAACCATTGGGAGGCTTGTGAGCAGACTTCCTGCTGTGTGAAGAATAGAGCCTAGGGATACACTAGAGACTGTGGTGAGATTAGTGAGGGGCTATCCAAGTAGTGCCAGGAGAGGTGGTTTGGCTTGGAGTAGAAGGTGGAGCTAGAGGGCATGAAAGGAATCATATCCCAGATACATTTCAAAAGTCAACCCTGGATCATTTGCTACTAGTATAGATGTTGGTGTAAAAGAGCAGTCAAAGATGACTGTAAGAGTTGTGATCTGAATACCTGGGCAAATGGGAGAGAGGGAGTTTTAGAGAAAGGGTAACAGTCAAAAATTTTGTTTTGAATTGCTGATTTTCAAATATTATTAGATATCCAAGTGGAGATGGTTGGACACACCGGTCTGGAGTTCAACAAACAGAAAAGGCTAGAGATGAAAGATGTCAGTAAATAGATGCTAAAGACAGGGAACAACTTTATGCAGGACTGAGCTATGAAAACCAGTCCTTGCAGCACTCCAATTTATGAGATTATGGAGATTAGGAGAAACTAGTAATGGACACTCTCTATGGTCTGTTTGTGTCTTGCAGAATTCATATGTTGAAATCCTCATCTGCAATGTGATATCAGGAGGTAGGGCCTTTAGGAGGTGATTAGGTCGTAAGGGTTAAGTTCTCATGAATGGGATTAGTGTCCTTATAAAAGAAGCCCAGCCCCAGAGAGCTGCCTCACCATTTCCACCATGTGAGGACACAGTGAGAAGGCACCATCCACGAACCAGAAAGAGGGCTCTCACCAGACACCAAATCTGCCAGCACCTTGATCTTGGATTCCTAGACTCCAAAACTATGGGAAATAAGTTACTGCTGTTTATAAGTCACCCAGTTTAAGAAATATCTAAATGCCTCAACAGCCTAAGACAGAGGCTAAGGAGTGACCAGTGAAGAAGAAGAAAACCAAGAGCACAGCATCTCAGAAATCAAGTAAAGAAAGGGTTTCAAAAAACAAAAAAAGCAAGCAAACAAAAATCCCCTGCCAAATGTGCCTGGAATTCAAATAAGGTGTAGTCTGAGATAACCTTGACAAGAAAAAATTACTAGCATGGTGGAGACAAAACCTTCATTGGAATGAGAGCAAGAAAAATTTGGAAGTGAAGAAATTAAGCTGAAGCATTTGGACAATCAGCTCACAGAGTATTACTCTGAGACAAATAGAGAAGTAAGATGTGAACTGAGTCAGGGTGATCACTAGATATTTCTCTGCTGGGATAATGAGGGGAGAAAAGGAGCTAGATTGTTGAGCAATCAAGCGGGAGGGGATCCAGCACAAGAGTGGAGGGTGGCTTCAGATGGGAGCAGGCACAGCTCATCACTGCTGTGGGCAAGAACGCAGAGCGTGTGGGAGCAGACCTAGAAAGGGTAATAGAGTTAGAGTAGTGGATTGTTTCTGACCTTCTTACAGTCACAGAAAGGGTGATAGAGTTAGAGTAGTGGATTGTTTCTGACCATTTCTATTGTTGCAGGGAAATAAGATATAGAAATTATCTAGGTAGGAAAGGAAGAGAGGGGGAGAACTTTGACATGAGAAGAGAAGATGTGAAGTAATCTCAGAGGGAAGAGAATGAATTATATAAAGGAAAGTGGTAGGATTGGCCCATTTGATATTTTTGGTCTTCATTTAAAGAAACCCCTGTAGTCATGTGTAGTCACCAAGGAGATGCGTAACTCAGATGCCCTTCAAGAGAGAATGGGTAGTTGGCTGGGGAAAGGCAGTTGGATGACAGCTTCCTGTGGAGTGCATTCAGGATCCAGGAGAACATGTGAGCCAAGGCCATGCTCTTCTTTGCAGCTCCCAGCTCGTGACTGAGCATGGAAGGGATCTCAAAGCTCCTCGTTGGGTTGGCCAAGACTATCTCAGAACTGCAGCATAAGCCAAGGCTCTTCCTGCTCCTTCGCACATATTAGACCTGCCTCACATTCCGAAACTTGTCCTTGCCTCCTCCTGCTCCCTCCCAACATCATCTCTAAGGGAGGTTACCCTCTCCTACAAGCCACCTCACACTCCAACTTGGCTTCTGCTTCCTAGAGATTCCAGCTAACACAATGAGGTTATGAATCTTTTTCTCCAGTCATCTTCAGTTGTTTCAGGAATGGTCCACACATACATGCAGTAAGCAGAAAGCTGGACTTTAACAAGTGCTCTTGAAGGAGTGACAGAGGGGCAAAGACATGGAGAGCTCCCATTGTAAGCAGATATAGCTCTGAATATGAATCCAAGTCTGTTAGGAAGACGAGTGAGCCCCTGAGAAGGGTGACAAACCATAGAGAGTTGAGAGTGTCAGGCCATGCACTCAGGACCATCCAGTGGATCAACCATCCTTTCTTCAGAGAACTAACCTGGGGAAAACAGAAGCCCCAGCTAAGGGTTGCTCTTGATGCTCTCTCTTCTCGCTTTGGCCACACTCCTGAGCTGCTGAAGGATCACATTTATATTGCACACCTTGTGTTGTGCATTGTGCTAGGCACATTGTATCTATTTTTAACTATCTGAGAATTAAACGATAAATAGTTGCGGTAGATATTGTTTTACCAGTGTTTGTTTATGAAGAAACTGAGTTTCAAAGAGAAGTCCTATAGCCATAAGAAGCAGGTGTTAAATTTAGACCCAATTCTACTTCAAAGACTTCAGAACCTGAGCCCTTTCCACAATACAACATTGTTGCTTCTAGTTAGCTACAACTGACATATCAGAGGTACTAATGAATTTAATCTTATGTACACAGAGTTGGTACGGCATGCAAATGTGTATGTAAATGATTATTTTAATTTCTACAAACAAAGATGCAAATGTATCCTTAAGTTTACAGGAAACTGGTAAGATTACTTTACCTCAGTTGACCCATCCTTAGGGCTCCAGCAAATCTGAATCGTTCTAATATAAATAAACCCCCAGCTTTCCATATGAGAGCTATTTCTTCAGAATTTAAAACCTTGAGTCTCTGGACCCCCATCAAGGATATTTTTAACTCCTCATGATGTTCTTTAGGGCTGAGATAAATGTAAAAAACAAAACCTCTTTCTGGAATTTTCTCTCTCCAAATATAGAAATAAAAATAAAATAAAAGAGAATCTATCCTTGGAAATTCAGGCCAGGACATAGCAGAGGCCTTTGGCAGTCTGGTTTCTCTAATCAGGCCTTTGCCTGGATTCAGAGCACCCAGGGTTCACTTTCTCTGTTCTCACCTCCCACAAGCAGATGAGTATCACAAGCAGATAATTTAATTTGCGAGGTTGGAAAAATCCACTGCCCGCCCCTACATTCCCACCCAGTACTCTGGGGTGTGAAGTCTGAAGTCTATGCAATCTTTAGGAGTCTTCATTAATGTAATTCCCCTTGGACTCATCAAATATTCTCACCTAATACTCAGATGAAAATGCTTACGAATATGTACTTTAAGATGAGGTGATAGATATGCTAATTACCTTGATTTGGTTATTCTACATTATATACATGTATTAAAATATCACACTGTATCCCATAAAAAGCTACAATTATTATGTGTTAATTAAAAATAATTTTTAAAAGAGAAAAATGTTTTTAAAAAGATAAGGTAGAGTAGAGACGGGAAAAAGAGAAACCTCAGATAGATCATCTAAGGGAGAACACTGGAATTCAAAACAGAAATGACAGAAAACACCAAAAGCAAGGAAGGAGAGGGAGACAGGGCAGCCTGGTTTGCCAGGATTGTCTGGGAGGCTGGAGGGGCTCATCAATATGGATAAAGGGTAAGTGAGAGGCCCCCAGTGGCCCACATTTTCACCACAGACTCCTGCAATTCTAGCCATGCAAGAGCCCCTAGATCCTCATAGGCCCTGAGGCTATCAAAAGGAGCTGCCTGGAAACTTTGAAGGCACTGCTCCAGACAGGAAGCTCACACTGGGTGCTACATTCCCCTTCCCATGTCCTAAAGAGCCACAGCAAGATGCCATATAGAGAGCACAGGCCCTAGCAGGCTGCATCCTAATAGGCTGCCCAATTGCCTCTGTATCTCCATATTCCTGAATCCCCATTAACATTTCCTGCCCACAGCCACTGTTGCCCACAGCCAGCATCACAGCTGGCTGCTGCCACCAGGGCTGAAGAGCAAGCCATTGGCAACAACCCTGCTCCCCCCCGCAGCAAAGCCACCATGGGGTGTGTACACACCTTGGGGTGTGTAGTTTCACATACCGCAAGGATAAATTGTCCTTTCTACAGCTGCCACCACTGCGTATTGCCACCACAAGGTCCAAAGCATAAGAAAAATATGCACTCCCCAGCCAACTGCATGTGGCTACTGTCACCAAAAGCAGCCCTGCCCTCCCCCATAGCAAGGCTGTGGCACAGCTGCTGCCACCCCTACCCTAGCATTCCACCAGGGGCCTGATGATCACTGTGCCTCTGCCTACCACAGCCAGCATCTGCATGCACCACTGGAGGCTTAAGAACATAGCCCATTCCATACCCCATTCCAAGTACCTGAGCACATGATCCGTGGGCTTGGAGACCACCGAACCTAGTCCACCACAATTGGCACCTGAGCACTTCTCCTGAGGGCTGGAGGCCAGGCCCATCCAACCTGCTGTTACCACCACAGTTGGCATACACCTGCATGTGCCACCTGCGGGCTTGGAGACTGGCTCACTAAACCCATTGCAGGCACTGCAACACCAGCATGGTCTGCTTGGGAGCCAGAGGATTGTCTCACCACTGCTACTGACATTATTCGCATCACACCCTCTGCCCAAGGGCCCAAGAACCTACCCATTCACCAGCCCATTGCCGTCACTACCAAAATGAGCAAATTACCTGGAGGTCCGAGATTAGGATTCCCTGGACCCACCAGCACCAGTGCCAGCTTATGCCACCCTAGCATCCAAGGACAGGCAAGCTTGGGCCACTGCTGCTACCACTGGGGACCCAAAGACAGGCCCACCTGGTACCCCCATCCCCAGTAAAACTTTTCTACAGCCTTCACTAACAATTGCACCCTAAACCACTGAGGAAATCAGATACCACTGACATGGTTTACAGATGAAAAAATCACAAGGAGAATATAGTACTACATGCAACCAGAGTCAAAGCCAATGTGCCCTACCCAACCAATGCCATAGGTACATCTTCAGGAAAAATTCCTCCCTTGCAAAACCAAATTCAAAGAAATGAAAGAAGCAACCACTATACTAGATGCATAGATGTCAATATAAGGGCACAGGAAACATGAAAAGGCAAGGAAATAGGACACCTCCAAAGGCGATAAAGGATTGCAACAACTCTCCAACAACAGATTTCAATCAAAAAGAAATTTATGAAGTTCTGGAAAGAGAATTCGCAATTTTGGTACTAAGGAAGCTGAGTGTGATATAAGAGAATACAGAACAACAATACTAAGAAATCAGAAAAACAATTCAGGATATGAGTGAGAAATTTACCAAAAGTACAGATACCATTTAAAAGAACCAAACAGAGGTTCTGGAACTGAAGGACTTATTAAATAAAATAAAAAATACATTTGAAAGCTTCAACAACAAACTAGATCAAGCATAAGAAAAAATTTCAGAACTTGAAGTTAGCTCTTTTGAAATAACCCAGTCAGACAAAAATAAAGATAAAAAGAATAAACAAATCCTTATAATGACATATAAGACACCATAAAGTAACAAAAAATTTGAGTTCTTGAAGTTTCAGAAGGCAAAGATAAAATGAAAGGAATATAAATCCAATTTAACTAAATAATAGCTAAAAATGTTTCAAGTCTAGCAAGAACTTTAGACATCAAGATACAAAAAGCACAGAGATTTCCATACATATACAATTCAAAACATTCTTCTCTGAGACACATTATACTGAAACTGTCAAAAGTCAAAGACAAAGAGAGAATTTATAGAAATAGCAAGAGAAAATGTATAGTCACTTATAAGGGAACCCCATCAGATTAACAGATTTCTCACCAGAAACCTTACTGGCCAGGATAGGTGGGATTACATATTCAAAGTGCTGAAAGAAAAAAAAAACTGTCAGCCAAGGATACCATACCCAGCAAAGTTGCTCTTCATAAATGAAGGTGAAATAAGGTCTTTCCCAGACAAGCAAGAGCTGAGGGAATTTACTACTACTAGACCAACTCTACAAGAAATGTTTAAGGAAGTCCCACACCTGGATACAAAAGGGCAATATTTATCATCATGAAAACACATGAAAGTATAAAATCCACTGGTAGAGCAAATATACAAATAAGGAAGAGAAAGAACTCAAATGTTACTCTACGGAAAACCACCAAACCAAAATGATAAACAATAAGAGATCAAGAATGGAACAGGTGATATAAAAAACAGCCAGAAATCAATTAATAAAATGACAGGAATAAGCCCTCACATATTAATAATAACCTTAAATACAAACAGATAAAACTTTCCACTTCAAATATCCAAACTGGAAGCCAGACACCATTACTCCTTCCTGTAATCCCAGCATTTTGGGAGGCTGAGCCAGGAGGATCCCTTGAGCCAAGGAGTTCAAGGCAGCAGTGAGCTATGATCACGCCACTGCACTATAGTCTGTGTGACAAAGTGAGACCCCCATCTCTAATTTTTTTAAGAAGATACATATTGGCTGAATGGATTTAAAAAACATGGCCCAACAATATGCTGCCTATAAGAAACTTATCTCACCTGTAAAGACACATATGAACTGAAAGTAAAAGAATAAAAAAGAGATCCCTCATGTATGCAGACAAGAACCAAAAATGAGCAGAGGTGGCTACGTTTACATTAGATAAAACAGACTTCAAGTCAAAAGGCATAAAAAGAGACAAAGAAGGTCATCATATAAATATAAAGGGGTCAATTCAGCAAGAGGATATAACAATTCTAAATCTATATGCACCCAAAATTATAGCACCCAGATATGTAAAGCAAATATTATTTTATCTAAAGAAAGAGACTGTAATACAATAATAGTTGAGGACTTGAACACCCCACTATCAGCATTAGATAGATCATCTAGACAGAAAATTAACAAAGAAACTTATATAAATTGCACATTAGACCAAATAGACCTAACATACATTCACAGAACATTTTATCTAATTGCTACAAAATATACTTTCTTCTCATCAGGACATGAAACATTCTCCAGGATAGACTATATGTTAGGACATAAAACAATTTTCAATAAATTTTTAAAAATTGAAATCATATAAAGTATCTTCTAGACCATGATGAAATAAAACTAGAAGTGAATAACATGAGGAACTTTTGGAAACTGTACAGGTACATGAAATTAAACAACATGCTTCTGAATGACCATTACTTAACAAATAAAGTTAAGGAAAAAGTCAAAAAAATTCTTGGAACAAATAAAAATCAAAACACAAAATATCAAAACCTCTGGGATACAGTAAGAACAATGCTAAGAGGGAAGTTTACAGCAAGAAACACCTATATCGAAAGAGTAAAAAAATTTCAAATAAACAACCTAATGATGCACCTCAAGAAGCTAGAAAAGCAGGAATAAGCTAAATCCAAAATTAGTAGAAGGAAAGAAATAATATATATCCAAGCAGAACTAAATGAAATAGAAATTAAGAAGAAAAAAAGAATCAACAAAATGAAAAATTGGATTTTTTTGAAAAGATAAAATTGATAACCTGCTAGCTAGACTAACCATAAAGAGACAGATCAAATAAACAAAATCAGAAATGAAAAAGGAGACATTACAACTGATACTCAAGAAATACAAAAGATTATCAGAGACTATTATGAACAACTACACACTAACAAACTGGTAAACCCAGAGAAAATGAATAAATTCCTGGACATGTACAATCTACCGAGATTAAATTAGGGAGAAATAGAAAACCTGAACAGACCAATAATGAGTAATAAGACCCAAATTAGATTGAATCAGTAATAAAAAAAAGTCTTTTGACAAAGAAAAGTCTAGGGCTGGATGGCTTCAGTGCCAAATTCTACCAAACTTTCACAGAAGAACTAACATCTATTCTACTCAAACTATATCAAAAAATTGAAGAGGAGGGAATTCTCCCTAATTCTAAGGAGGCCAGCATTACCCTGATACCAAAACAAAACAAGGGCACAACAAGAAAACTACAGGTCAATATTCTTGATGAACATAGACACAAAAATCCTCAACAAAATACCAGCCAACTGAATCCAACAGCCCATCAAAAAGATAACACACCATGATTAAGTGGGATTTACTGGAGGGATGCAAGGATGGTTCATCATATGCAAATCAATAAATGTGATACATCACATCAACAGAATGAATGAGTATGATCACCTCAATAGATGCAGAAAAAGCATTAGATAGAATTCAACACTGCTTCATGGTAGAAACTCTCAATAAACTAGGCATAGAAGGAACATATCTCAACATAATAAAGGCCATACATGATAAACCCACAGCTAGCATCATACTGAATGGGGAAATGCTGAAAGCCTTTCCTCTAAGAACTGGAACAAGGCAAGGATGCCCACTTTCACCACTCCTATTCAACATAGTACTGGAAATCCTAGTCAGAATAAGGAAGAGAAGGAATTCAAATGTTACTCTACAGAAAACTACCAAACTATAATGAGTAAACAATAAGAGAGAAAGAATAGAACAAAGGATATACTACACAGCCAGAAATCAATTAATGAAATGACAGAAATAAGCCCTCATATATTAATAATAATTTTAAATATAAACAGATAAAACTGTTGAAATATATAGTGATTATATATAAATATATATATTTGTTGAAATATATATACACAAAATATATTTCAAGACTATAGTAATCAAAACAGCATAGTATTAACATAAACCAGACACATAGACCAATGGAAGAGAACAGAGAACCCAGAGATAAATACACACATGTAGAGCCAACTAATATTTGATAAAGGCACCAAGAACATACACTGGGGAAAGGACATCCTTGTCAATAAATGGTTCTGGGAAAATTGAATAAACGTATTTGGAAGAATGAAACTGGACCCCTATAGCTTATCATCTCCAAAAATTAATTCAAAATAGATTAAAGATTTAAATGTAAGACCCAAAACTACTAGAAGAAAACAGAGAACACTTTGGGATATTGGTCTAGGCAAGGAATTTATAACTAAGACTTCAAAAGCACAGGCAATGAAAACAAAAATAGACAAATGGGACTGCATTAAACTAAACAGCTTTTGCACAGCAAAGGAAACAATCACCAGAGTGAAATGACAACCTACAGAACAGGAGAAAACATTTTCAAACTATTCATCTGATAAGGGACATGTCCAGAATATACAAGGAACTCAAACAGCTCAACAGGAAAAAAATAAATCATCCCATTAAAAAGTGGGCAAAGGACTTGAGATAAACAGACGTTTCTCAAAAGAAGACATACAAATGACCAACGGATATTTGAAAAATTCTCAACATCACTAATAATCAGGAAAATGCAAATGAAAATCACAGTAAAATATCATCTTACCCCAATTAGAATGGCCATTATTAAAAAAGACAAAAAATAATAGATCCTGGCAAGGATATGGAGAAAAGGGAACTCTTCTACACTCTTGGTGGAAATGTAAATTAGTACAGCCACTATGGAAAACAGTATGAAAATGTCTCAAAAATTAAAAATAGAACTATCAAAAATATAGCAACCCCACTAGTAGATATGTATCCAAAGGAAAACAAATCAGTGTACCAAAGTTATACCTGCACTTCTATATTTATTGCAGCACTATTCACAATAACAGAGATATAGAATCAACCCTAGTTGCCTGTCAACAGACAGATAAAGGAAAAGTGGTAATATACATGATGGAATATTATTCGACCAGAAAAAAGGATAAAATTATGCCATTTGCAGGCACATAGATGGAACTGGAGGTCATTATGTTAAGTGGAATAAGTCAGTCATAGAAAGACAAATATTGCCATCTTCTCACTCATATGTGGGAGTGAAAAAGGTTGATCTTCTGGAGCAGAGAATAGGATGATAGGTGCCAGAGGCTAGGAAGGGTATGTGTGCAGAGGGGTTATAAAGAGATGTTGGGGCCGGGTGCGGCGGCTCAAGCCTGTAATACCAGCACTTTGGGAGGCTGAGGCGGGTGGACCACGAGGTTAGGAGATCGAGAGCATCCTGGCTAACACAGTGAAACCCCGTCTCTACTGGAAAAAAAAAAAAATACAAAAAAATTAGCCATGCGTAGTGGCGGGCGCCTGTAGTCCCAGCTACTCGGGAGGCTGAGGCAGGAGAATGGCATGAATCCAGGAGGTGGAGCTTACAGTGAGCCGAGATTGCATCACTGCACTCCAGCCTGGGCGACAGAGCGAGATTCCATCTCAAAAAAAAAAAAAAAAAAAGAGGTTGGTTAATGGGTACAAATATACAGTTAGAAATTATACTTTCTAATGTTTCACAGCAGAGTAGGGTGACTGTAGTTGATAACAATATGTCATATATCTCAAAATAGCCAGAAGACAGGACTTGAATGTTCCCAATACATATAAAAAATAAATACTTGAAGTGATGGACACCCCAAATACTCTGGCTTGATGAGTACACATTCTATGCATGTAACAAAACATCACATGTACCCCATAAATATGTACAAATAATTTGTATCAATAAAAAATAAAATAAATGGGAAAGGGGGCCATAAAGGGGGAAATGGATAGGGTACAAGGAAAATGCTGCCTTGATCAATGACTTTCCTGAGGCCATACACATCCTGCTGATGTCACCTTGCAGAGTGGGGACAGGCGACTTCTCCAGGCCCCTCCCCTCACAGGACTCCTACGCTCTAGACACCCAGAACATGCGGCAGTTTCTCAACTGGACTTTCTCTTTCTTACTCTGAGCCTTTTCACCTGCTGATCCCTCTTCTTCAGCCCCTTTTCCCCACTTCTGCCTGACAACTAGTGACCCTCCAAGAGTCAGCCCCTGCACCCAGCCCCTCTCTCCCCCTTCAGATTGGATCCTGGCTCTGTGCTCCCCCAGCACTCTCTGGGAAGGCCTGGAGGACAATGATCCTGTTTTATTTATCTTCACATTTCTAGCATCTAGCTCAATGTCTTAAATAATCAGTTTTAATAAATATTCAAGTGACTAAATGAAACTCCATTAAAGAATTTAGCACATTGTCCAAGAGCTGTTAGATGGTTTCTCTCACTAGACTGCTACATTCTGAAGAATTATGTCTGTTTATTCCTCTATCCCTAGGAACTTAGCACAGTGCCTGGTCCATAGTGGGTGCTCAATAAATAATTTGGAGTTAATTAATGAATGTAGGCAACATGCATTTTCACCTGCAGGCTGGATTCTTTCAATGTTGGAAATGGCTTCGACTTCAGCTGCTGCTGTCCTCGGTACTTAGCAGAAGACTGTCTGAAGCCACATTGTTGATCCACGTCCTGACAGCCCCACGGTGAATGAGCCCCTCCAGCTGCACCCTCTGCACCTAGTTAGAGGCTCAGCCCCTCCTCAGGGCTTCATTATCTTGAGGTAGGCACACATACCTCCATCGCCTCCTCTTCCATCCTTCCCCTGCTGTTTCTGGAATTAAGGTGCCTCAGCCCTGGCCTCACTGTGACACTCATTATTCTCATATTGATGGCCTTCCACCTCCCTGTTATTCTGTGAAGATTAGAAAGCAGAGACCTTTCTTGGGCAAGGGAATGGGTTTTGTCAGTATTCAGTGTGTAACAACAGAAAGCATAATAAATTCTGGCAGTCAATCGAATATGACATGATAATGAATGTTAACATCATGTGCCCCCCTTTGCCTACAGAGGGGAAAGTCATGTTAGATTACAGCTAAGCACAGGCACCTTGTGATTTCTATTTGCCTCTCTTTCTCTCTCCTCCTTTCCCTGGTTTGACCTCAGGACTTGCTCAGCTCCACCCCTACATCCCCAGCTTCATCTTCCCACGTTGCTCAGAAACATTGCTTCAATTCCCCTGGGCTCCGCATCCTCTATGTAAGAAACCTGACCTAAGATGCAACTTCCCTCCTCCTAACTTAACAGAATTCTCAGCCTGGAGAGCCCTCCTGCAGCCATCGGGCAGCCCCCTGAGTCTGAATTAGACTGAGTAGGATAACAAACCAAGAGAGAACTGTGAGGAGAATTCCAAGCTCAGGGCCGGCTCCACGTGAGTCAAGAGGTGAGACGCCTGCCTCTCCCCCAACAAAAGGAATACAAAGCAAAACCAGAGCCAAAGAACTGTTCCTTGCCTTGGTTTCCCCCAAAATTATTTGGTTTCAAGGACATCACCTGCTATTTTGAGTTTAAAAAAAATCAAGGTCCCATAATGTAATTCCCAGGATCAGCATTTGCTTAGTTGCATTCTTGTTAATGAAGGCAGTGGTAAACATACGTGTTTGAAAGCAGAAACAGTATCACTGGAGCCACAGGGAGTTTTTAGATAAACATTCTGTAGCAGCCTAAGGTCCCCCAATTGGCCAGTCTGAACTTGCTCCCCTTCAACAGAAAAAACACTTGATAATTATCCTTTTATCAGAAAATGAAAGATAATCTTCAACTCATAATAATCATTAACCAATCATGATGATCTTCCAAGCACATAATATGCCACTTAATCCTCACCACATATACACGCATAAATACGTATAAGGTATCTAATATATGGCTCAGAAAGTTCTGAGCACTTTTCCTTTTTTCAATTTTTTGAGACGGAGTCTCACTCTGTCGCCTAGCAGGCTGGAGTGTAGTGGCACAATCTCAGCTCACTGCAACTTCCACCTCCTGGGTTCAAGCGATTCTCCTGTATCACCCTCCCAAGCAGCTAGGACTACAGGCATGTGGCACCACGCCCAGCTAATTTTTTGTTCTTTTAGTAGAGACAGGGTTTCATCGTGTTAGCCAGAAGGGTCTCGATCTCCTGACCTCGTGATCCACCCACCTTGGCCTCCCAAACTGCTGGGATTATAGGCGTGAGCCATTGCACCCAGCCCTCGGCAATTATCTTAAGGGACATAGCCATGAGATGTCGGGACAAGAGTCAATCTCTCCACTCTATCCTCCAAGCACCAGTATAAAAAAAATCACTTTTAACCAGGTGCAGTGGCTTACACCTGTAATCCCAGGACTTTGGTAGGCCAAGGCAGGTGGATCACCCAGGGGTTCGAGACCAGCCTGGCCAACGTAGCGAAACCCTGACTCTACTAAAAATACAAAAAGTTAACTGGGCATGGTGGCATGTGCCTGTGGTCCCAGATATTCAGAATGCTGAGGCAGGAGAATTGCTTAAACCCAGGAAGCAGAGGTTACAGTGAGTTGAGACCATGCCACTGAACTCCAGCCTGGATGACAGAGCGAGACTCTGCCTCAAAAAAATAAAAAAAGAATCACTTTTGACCAATGGCCGGGACTCATTCTTTCTCTCCTCACTATAAATTGAAAATATAGAAGGCTTGCTTTAAAAGCCTCTGCTAACAAAAAGGTAGGAAGGGTGGCTAATTTAGCAATAACTATTAGCATCTGGCCTTACTCTGCAGTTTACAAAGCACTTTTTCCCACATTATTTCTTTGATCCTCAAAAAAATAAAGTAGGCATTATTATTTTCATTATGTTCATTTTACAGATAGAGAAACTGATGTGGCCTAATCAATGTTCATAACTATTTAAGTCTTTAAAATACAGTCTGAAAAAGAGGTTCCCAAGCAACCAAATTACATTTAATGGCAATAATAACCTTAATGTTATTTGGATGTCGCTTTACAGTTTCAAAGTATTTTCGCATACATTTACTTTCCAAATTAAATTGTACAAACATGCAGAAATTTTAAGGTATGCATGTTCAGCCTAGTCACCCCACATCCTGAAATCTTTCATAGAGAAATAAACCACATGAAGGTGCCTACACCCAACAGTCTTTATTCCATCATTTTGTCTCCTCGAAGACAATCAGGAAAACGTGGTCATGGAGAGGGACCTCCTAGGCCTCTTCTCCCAAAGGCAGCCTCAGTCCCCAGAGAGGAAACTGCCATTGACCTTTTCACAATACGTTCCCCACCTGCCCTCAGGGGAAGAATTGCTCTCTTGATTGCAAAGATACTAAAATCCAAGGGACCTCCTTTCAACAGTGGATAAATTCCTTGTTTTAAAAGATAATGCACATCTGTGAAAATATTTTATCTTCCCAGCTTCTCCACCTGCATCTAACGGGAACGTGTGGACTATAAGCTTCATCTACGTTGAGGGGAGAATAATACTGATGTTATAACATTAAGTGGAAAAAAGCAGGACCCCAAATTATACACACACAGAAGGACCTCAATTGTATATTTTTTAAGTTTTTAATGACTAGATATCTATTTATACTCATTTTAATACTTATACCTTAAAATCCATAAATCAGCATGTGCTACTTTGTAATCAGAAAAAAACTCTTAATTAACAGAACAGGTGAGACTGAATTGATGACAAGTTGTATGAAAAATATTCAGGAGTTTTCATTGACCTGACTTCAGCATGAGGTTTCTAAATGTCGTCTCAGTGGTAAATTGAATAGATGTGTTTGACTTATTAAAGAATCTGCCAGAGGCCAGGTGCGGTGGCTCAGGCCTGCAATCCCAGCACTTTGAGAGGGCAAGGTGGAAGGGTCGTTTGAGGCTAGGAGTTCAAGATCAGCTTGGGCAACATGACAAAACCGCTTCTCTACATTTTAAAAAGAAAAAATAGCCAGGCATGGTGACTCATGCCTGTGGTCCCAGCTACTCAGGAGGCTGAGGTGGAAGGATAGCTTGAGCCTAGGAGGTCAAGGCTGCAGTGAGTCGTGATTGCACCACTGCACTCCAGCCTGGGTGACAGAGCGAGACCTTATCTTAAAAGAACAACAACAACAACAACAAAACGGAGAATCTGTAATCTTCCAGAAAGACCCTCATAGAGAATAGGACCATCCATCAGGGCAGATGGCAAAATGTGTATCAAGCCACTAACCTTCTGTCTGGCACATAGTAAGCTTTTAAATGCCAGAATTTATAAGAAATTGATGACCTCATGCTCCAAGATCATTTCGGTATTTTCCCCAGTTCCTGCCTGCCCTGACCTGCAACTACTCAGAATCAGTCCTCCCAGTGCCAAACACTGGCAGGAGTCATATGCCAGGCTTTATGTTAGGCAAATTTCAACCTTTGTTGTTTCAACCTCAGTGTACAAAAAAAAACCCTTGTGGTCTGCGCTGTGTTCCATGATTATAAAGAATTCCTTTCTCCCGTTGCCCAGTGTGCTCCCTACCCCAGTTAGAATTCTTTTTCTGGCCGGGTGCAGTGGCTCACGCCTGTAATCCCAGCACTTTGGGAGGCTGAGGTGGGTGGATCACATGAGGTTGGGAGTTCGGGACCAGCCTGGCCAACATGGTGAAACCCTGTCTCTACTAAAAATATAAAAATTAGCCAGGCGCAGTGGTGGGCGCCTGTAATCCCAGCTACTCAGGAGTCTGAGGCAGGAGAATTGCTCGAACCCGGAAGGCAGAGGTTGCAGTGAGCTGAGATCACGCCATTGAACTCCAGCTTGGGCAACAGAGTAAGACCCCATCTCAAAAAAAAAAAAAAAAGAATTGTTTTCCCTTGGGCTTCTGCATGCATGCCTGTTAGCCTCCATCAGTCAGCATTGCTCCGTCTTTACTCTCAGAGCTGGAAGGGACCTTGGAGAGCATATAACTTAATCCCTCATTTTACAGAGTAACTGGAATCTCAAGAAGTGAAGCAACTTGCCCCAATATAGCCAGGTCTTTAGTGGCAGGGCCAGGCCAGGGGCATAGACGCACCACTCTTTTCACTGCATCTTGAGAGAAAATAATTTATACACACAGGTAAAAATGGGGCTAGGTCTATGGGAAAGTGCCCTGGAGCGATCAATTTCGCATTGAAGTCACTCTGATATCAATTAGCCTTCTGGCCTTGGGCAAATCACTTTGCATTCTGGGCCTGAGGTTCTGCTGTGGGGTTAGATGAGATAATATATATGGTAGAAAGCATTTTGTCAACTGCAAAAACATTATACAAATTTGAGGCATTGCTATTTGACTGCTAGTTAAACACCCTTCCAGGAGTATTTGCAATTTTTATTTTTTATTATACTTTAAGTTCTGGGATACATGGGCAGAATGTGCAAGTTTATTCCATAGGTATACATGTGCCATGGTGGTTTGCTGCACCCATCAACTGGTCATCTACATTACGTATTTCTTCTGATGCTATCCCTCCCCTTGCCTCCCACCCCACAACAGGCCTCCGTGCATGATGTTCCCCTTCCTGTTCCTGTGTGTTCTCATTGTTCAACTCCAACTTATGAGTGAGAAATGCAGTGTTTGGTTTTCTGTTCCTGTGTTAGTTTTCTGACAGTGATGGTTTCCAGCTTCATCCATGTCCCTGCAAAGGACATGAAGTCATCCTTTTTTATGGCTGCATAGTATTCCATGGTGTATATGTGCCACATTTTCTTTATCCATTCTATCATTGATGGGCATTTGGATTGGTTCCAAGTCTTTGCTATTGCAAATAGTGTTGCAATAAACATACATGTGCATGTATCTTTATAGAAGAATGATTTATAACCCGTTGGGTATATATCCAGTAATGGGATGGCTGGGTCAAATGGTATTTCTGGTTATAGATCCTTGAGGAATTGCCACACCATCTTCCACAATGGTTGAACTAATTTACACTCCCACCAACAGTGTAAAAGTGTTCCTATTTCTCCACATCCTCTCCAGCACCTGTTGTTTCCTGGCTTTTTAATGACTGCCATTCTAACTGGTGTAAGACGGTATCTCATTGTGGTTTCAATTTTCATTTCTCTAATGACCAGTGAAGATCAGCTTTTTTTCATGTTTCTTGGCTGTTAAATGTCTTCTTTTGGAAAGTGTCTGTTCATATCCTTTGCCCACATTTGATGGGGTTGTTTTTTCTGTAAATTTGTTTAAGTTCCTTGTAGATTCTGAATATAGCCCTTTGTCAGATGGATAGATTGCAAAAATTTTATTCCATTCTGTAGGTTGCCTGTTCACTCTGATGATAGTTTATTTTGCTGTGCAGAAGCTCTTTAGTTTAATTAGATCCCATTTGTCAATTTTGGCTTTTGTTGCCATTGCTTTTGGTGTTTTAGTCATGAAGCCTTTGCCCATGCCTATGTCCTGAATGGTATTGTATAGGTTTTCATCCAGGGTTTTTATGGTTTTAGGTCTTACATTTAAGTCTTTAATCCACCTTGAGTTAATTTTTGTACCAGGTGTAAGGAAGGGGTTCAGTCTCAGTTTTCTGCATATGGCTAGCCAATTTTCCCAACACCATTTATTAAACAGGAAATCCTTTCCCCATTTCTTGTTTTTGTCAGATTTGTCAAAGATCAGATGGTTGTAGATGTGTGGCGTTATTTCTGGGGCCTCTATTCTGTTCCATAGGTCTACATATCTGTTTTCGTACCAGTACCATGCTGTTTTAGTTACTGTCCTTATAGTATAGTTTGAAGTCAGGTAGGGTGATGCCTTCAGCTTTGTTCTTTTTGCTTAGGATTGTCTTGGCTATACGGGCTCTTTTTTTGTTCCATATGACATTTGAAGTAGTTTTTTCTAACTCTGTGAAGAAAGTCAGTGGTAGCTTGATGGGGATAGCATTGAATCTATAAATTACTTTGGACAGTATGGCCATTTTCACGATATTGATTCTTCCTATCCATGAGCATGGAATGTTTTTCCATTTGTTTGTGTCCTCTTTTATTTCCTTGAGCAGTGGTTTGTGGTTCTCCTTGAAGAGGTCCTTCACATCCCTTGTAAGTTGTATTCCTAGGTATTTTATTCTCTTTGTAGCAATTGTGAATGGGAGTTCACTCATGATTTGGCTCTCTGTTTGTCTGTCATTGGTGTATAGGAATGCTTGTGATTTTTGCACATTGATTTTGTATCCTGAGACTTTGCTGAAGTTGCTTATCAGCTTAAGGAGATTTTGGGCTGAGATGATGGGGTTTTCTAAATAGACAATCATGTCAACTGCAAACAGAGACAATTTGACTTCCTCTCTTCTTATTCGAATACCCTTTACTTCTTTCTCTTGCCTGATTGCCCTGGCCAGAACTTCCAATACTATGTTGAATAGGAGTGGTGAGAGAGGGCATCCTTGTCTTATGCCAGTTTTCAAAGGGAATGATTCCAGACTTTACCCATTCAGTATGATACTGGCTGTGGGTTGGTCATAAATAGCTCTTATTATTTTGAGATACATTCCATCAATACCTAGTTTATTGAGAGTTTTTAGCATGAAGGGATGTTGAATTTTATCGAAGTCCTTTTCTGCATCCTTTGAGATCATCACTGTCCTTTGACCCTGGAGCCAGTGCTGGTGAGAATGCAGGGGTAAGACACTCTCAAACTACAGTGCTACAGTGACCTGATTAGATCTATTAAAACTCAGAAATTCAAAATATATGTACAGTTGGTCCACTGAATCTCACTCACCCACAGAAATGAAGGCAGAGTACTAAAAATTATATATACAAAGATGTTTATTGTAGCATAGTTTGTAGTGACTATAGTGGAAATAAACTGAATGCTCCTCAATAAGGGAATGATTTTATACCCTGTAGAACACTCATACCACAAAATATTTTTCAGCTAATAAAAAATGTGTTCTTGTTCGATCTATATCTATTGACCCAGAGGGATTTTTATGATATATTGTTAAGTGAAAAACAAGTTACAGAAAAATGTACTTACTTGAGTTTTGTAAAACTACAAGTAAAATGATCCTATATTTGTATTGAGAAAGAGCAAGGGAGAAGGAAAGACAGTGAATCAGCTAGAATTAGGTCTCATCAATCCAAAGGAATGAATGTCCAATGGTGGAATTTCAGGATGTTTAGCCAATGGGAAAATGAATTTAAAATGAAGTCAGGGGAAGCATCAGGTATGATTGAAGGCAGGAAGACTTTGCCTTGGCATGTGGCATGTGGCTGAATCTGTCTGGGCTTCTATCTCTGTTCAGCAGGTTCCCATGGTACACACTCCTCATTCTCAAGCATCTAACACGTCACTGGTTTGGTTTCTCATCCCACTGCCCATCTCTGCAAGGAAGCAGGAACCCATGGGTAAAGCACATCCATGTATTTTGGATTTATCACTGTCTCATTCTTGGTTTCTCTATTAATATTTAGGATAGAGCCTAAAGTACGAGCCAAGATTATAAAACAAGACCAAGCAATCAAGTTTCTCGACAATACTGTTGCACCCTTCAGAGCACAAAGCTGATGGACTTCGCCATGTAATTACCAATATAAATTGTTGTTTTAAGGAATAACGTGTTTTAATCACAATAAAACACTCCGATGTGAGCAGAGAGTCCTGCATCTACACAAGCCTATTGCTTCAGTATTGCCAGGCATTCAGACTTGGGCTCAAGAGAGACCTCTGACAGGAAAGCATAAAGACTGTAGTTGAAGGGCAGATCCCAGCTTTCCTCAATCAGGAAGCCCATCATAAAGGTGGAGCAGCTGGGTAACAAACAGGGGCAATGTTAAAATTGTATCATCTTAGAATTTATTGTTACTTCAAGGCAACAGTGAGCTGAGCTAGGAAGATTCTAGCAAAGATAGCTGTTATTAACCCCTCAAATATCATCTTGTCTTGGGGAGCCTTCCCCTCTCCTCCAAAAGTGAATAATTCCTTTCTCTGTGGTCCTTAGTGCTTGTTATACTCCTTCCAAGCTTACTGTGGCACTGCTATCATTTATTTGCATGTCTTACATTACAGTGTTTTTCGTCCTTATGTTAACTCCTCCCTCACTACGGCCTAGCAGGGTGGGGACCCCAATGCAGGTCAGTGGATGTTGAGTGAGTCCGCTCCTTTATGTAAGGCCCCACAGAGCAACAGCAAAGGTTAAAAACACCAGTCTGGAAATGAAATCAGTGATACTGGAATTCCCATGTTTACTGCAGCATTATTCACAATAGCCAAGATACAGAAACCACCTATGTCTCCTCTGACAGATGAATGGGTAAGGAAAATGCAGCATATATACACAATGGAATACTATTCAGCTATAATAAAAGAAGGACATTCTGCCATTTACAATGACATGAACGAATCTGGAAAGCATTACGTTAAGTGAAATAAGCCAAACACAGAAAGACAAATACTGTATGATCTCACTTATATGTGGAATCTAAAAATGTCAAACTCAGAACAGAGAGTAGAACAGTGGTTGCCAAAGGCTGGGACATGGAAGAAATGGGAAAGTGTCAGTCAAAGGCTACAAACCTTTAGTTATTAGATGAATAAGTTTCGGAGAGCTAAGGTACAGCATAATTCTGTATTGTTTACTAGAAATTTGCTAAGAGAATAGATCTTGTGTCCTCACCACACATGCACGCACACACACACACACACACACACACACACAAAAGGGTAACTAAGTGTGGTGATGGATATGTTTATTAACTTGATTGTGGTAATCATTATGCAATATATACATTTACCAAATTATCACAAGTCCTTCTTGAATATATATTTTTCAATTATACCTCAACAAAGCAGAAAAATAACTTTATGCAACAAAATTGTTACTCCACAAATAACTTCTAAGAAGAAAAAGAAATAGAAAAGGAAAAAAGAAACCCAAGACTGGGAGTCGGGACAAGGGAACTTCAATTCCAGCTTTATCTACAATCTCTCTATGATTTCAGACAAGCCACTTAACTTCCCTTAGTTTATTCATCTGTAAAATGAACACAGCACAAAATATTAGGATTGTGAAAAAAAGTAAGAAACTCACTGGAGAATCCATGATCAAGTATCAGTAAGATACATCCCTCTACCTAAGGGACCTCCCTATCTTGTACACTAGCAAACTCCCTCCTCTCCAGAGGGGTGAGTTCACATATCACCTCCTCATTGAAGCCTTTCACAACTAGCCTAGAAGACATGGTACTTGCTACACTGCTCACTCTAAGATTATCTACTCAGAACTTTTTATCCACAATATTGTAAGTTCTCAGAGACAAGGAATAGTATATTTTTATTTTATCTGTATATTTTCAGGACTTAACATAGTACCTGGTTAACAGTCAGCACCCAATAAAAATCCAATAGAGGAATGAATGAATAGATGGGTGAATGGATGGTTGGATAGATGATAGATGTGTGGCTGAATGGATGGATGAAAAAGGGAGAGAGAGGAGGCCTTGTGTCTGGTTTGGTAAAAATGGCTCTGAGCTGTTTTAATAGTATAAACGGTCTCTGTATGCTATTTGCTGATGTATGAAGATTGAAGTAGCATAGAAGCTCCCTAAGATTTGGGGACATACTATTCTCTTGACTTGTCATTTAGATTAACCTTACCCATCAGCAATATCAGGATAAGTCACATTATCTATAGAATATTCTTTCAAATATGGGTGGGAAAGGAAGGGAATGCCTATTACATATGTATAATGTACTGATGGTAGAGGCAGCCCATCTGGAGCAGCTGTTGCCATGACGCCAGCTGCAGTGGGGGAGGCACGGCTGGGGCTGCATGTTCATGGAGCCAGTGGGGGCCAAGAGCAGGCAGGAGTCTTGCCCTTCTGGATACAGCTGCAGCTGCCCAAGTCATGACTGTGGACCCAGGCATCCCTGTGATCTCTGGGGACCAGAAGGCCCCCACCTTCCCCCACAGGCTCAGAGATGTCTGCTCCCACTGTCTGGCCTCTTTTTGGCACTCACTCTAATCTTGGAGCAAGATTGGGGCCAAGCCTGGGCACTATCGTAGCCCAGCCAATTTTGCACACACTTGGGGCAGTGCTGACACCCCAGCCCCCTGCCACCTTGGCCTTATTTGGATGCTGGATGCCAACGAGCTCAGGAGGAAGGCCAAGGGGGTGCTAAGAGCAGCTGAGTGCTGGCCTATAGATGCCTCTTAGCATGAGCAGCCTGGGTGCCATGAACAGATCAGGAGGCAGATGAGCTCCTGGGCAGAAGTGGGCAGATCCCCAGTGAAGTCCCACCTTCAAGCCAGGAAGGGCCTGAAGCCTGGGGACTGGGCTGCTGGTCCGAAGGACCAGAGTGGGAACTTGTGGTGCTTTTTCCAGGCCTGCCCCTGGCTGCTCATGGGCCAATTGGTACACACTTCCTCCTCACTGAGGCCCTTAGAAGCCCTGGACTCAGCTAGACTCTAGGAGACTATAGGACAGCCAGCTGCAGAGAAGAGCTGCTCACCCCAGGGTCTTCTCTCTGCTGAGAGCTGAACACTCAACAGGACACCCTGCCTGCAGAGAGGAGCTACCCACTGCAGTTCTCCTCTGAGCTCTTCTGTCACTCAATAAAGCTCCTCTTCACCTTGCTCACCCTCCACTTGTCCACATACCTCATTCTTCTTGGACATGGGACAAAAACTTAGAAAAGCCCACCAAGTGGCGGGGCTGAAAGAGCTGTAATACAAACATGGCTGAAACATGCCCCTTGCTTGCCATGTTGCAGGTGGCAAGAAAGAGAGAAGAGAGAAGGATAGAAGAGCTGCAGCCTCTCAGGGAGCCCAGACCTAGGAGCTCCTGGAGCCAGGGCTCTGACACCCTCCTTGGGGCTCTGCACTTCCCGGCATCTCCAAGCTTCTGGGCACTGCCATATTCCCCAGTGCCTGCCATGGAAGCTGCTTGTGGTACACCTGGTCCAGCCACAGCCTCACAGGGAGCCTCACAGGGGCCAGTGCCTGGAGCTGCCTGCCCTGCCACAGCCAGTATGCCTGGCTGTGCATAATGGCTGGACTCCACACTCGCTCCCACACCCCTTGCTGCTGTGCTCGCCTTTGGCAGTCATGGGATCCAGGCCAGTAGTGCAAGCTGAGCACAGCCTGCCAGGCCAAGTGGACCCAGCAGGCCTGAGCAAAACTCAGGTGAAGACACTCGCTACTGGCCACAGAGGTTTCCAGCCTGAAAAGCAACACCCCAAGGATCCTGTGACAGTATCATTTAATCCTCAGAACAGTCTTTTAAGGTCAGTACTATTTGGCCCCATTTTATGGATGAGAAAACTCAAATCAAAGAGGTGAAAAATTTACCCATAGTCATTCTGCCAGGAAGTTACAGAGCCAGGATTCACCAAAAGCCAAACCCAGTGGTCCATTAAATATCTATAAGGAAATTGTTTCCTGTCCATCTTCAGAGAAAATGCAATATACAGTGAAAAAATAGGGGAAGGCAGAGTGGCAACTGGCTCATCGTAAATTGATAAACCATCATTGCTTGTTCACAATGCCCATCTCTGGCACACCCCCAAGACCTGCCAGTACTCAGCCAAGCATGAGTGGGTAGTCGTGTTTGTCCTCTCACCCAAGAGCCCACTTACCGATATCTATGGAGTGAGGAGCTCCGTAATGTGGACACCCACCTGTGGTGGCCTGCTCTGTAGGTGTGAAGGGGCTGTGCTGCATATAAATGGACTCTTTCACTTAGCAGGAGGCAAGTAATTTCTTTTGTCCCTGCTGATGCATTATTGATTGTGATGAATGTCAGAGTGGGAGCCCATTCCAGGAGCCATTAAACAATAATTTCATCTCCGGTGGGTAATTGATTGTCAGGGGCCACCGTGGCCAGTTGTGAAGTGGTGGTAACAGTGAATGTTTTCATTTGGGGCAGGGTGTGAAGGGAAGATTGCATGATTTATTTATCAAATATCAAGCCCAGTTTTCAGGAAAAGGAAGCTGAAATATGAAGTTGGCCTTCTCTGAGGCGCAGACAGCCTGTCTCCTAAGGTCAAATTCCTGCTGCTTAGTATTAGAGGTATATCTGGGCTTCTCTCCTCTACCCACTTTCAACTACCACTGTCCTTGGTAGCCACCCTTCCCACCCACCCAGAAAATCCTAGGCATGATTATATGGATCTCATATTACCAGCACCCAAATCCTCACAGCCTGTATAGTCAACATCAAAATCTAGATATGCATTCTCTTGGTACAAGACAGCTTAGATCCGCTGGGTCTCTGAGTTCATACCCTAGAATGCCTTCCTCTTCGGCTTCCCTTCCATCAAATTCCTACTTACTCATCCCCAGATGACATCATCTGCTAAGGAAGCCCTGAGCCACCTCAATCCCCAGATGACATCATCTGCTAAGGAAGCCCTGAGCCACCTCAATCCCCAGATGCAAAAGTGTCGCTTGCTCCTACCTCTGTATTTTTAGGGCAATGCATTCATGCCTCTCATCATAACATTTCTGATATTATGTTGTGATTATTTCTTTAGATTTCTGTCTTGACTACATTGTCAGTGATTCTTAATCTTTTCTGGAAGATAAACTCTTCCTTATAGGATTTGATGAAAAGTATAAAATTTCTGCCTTGTGAAAAATGAGAGCATCTTGGCAGATATGAACATACTGTGTTCAGATTTAGGGTGTTTACATATCCACTGAAAACCATTCAGGGATCTCATGTTAAGAACCTCTACCCTGACCCAGCTGTCTGAAGGCCAATATCTTATTTGCCTTTGTGTCTCCAGGCACAATGCTATGTGTGGCACATAGCAAGTGCTTAGCAAATGCTTGTAGAATGGGTGCAGACTGTCTTTACAGGGCAGCTCAAGGATGTGGGAGTGTAGGCTCTCTGCAAGCTGCATATCTCGAGCATTACTGATCTAAGGGCTGTGAAGTGGTATCTGGAGCCATGCAGGCACAAGATGAAGTGGCTGCAATGTCTTGAGCTGATCCTGGTTCTATGTTTCAGAGTTTTGAAAATGGAGAGAAAGTGGATTAGAAAGAGCTTGAGCATTAGCACTGTGCAGCACAGCTTAGTAGAACTTTACTGGAAACTTCAAAATGCACCACAACGCAGAAGTGAAAACCAAGGAAGGTACAAAGACTTCCGCAAACCTCTGGACTCCAATCTTCATTTTTTGTTCTTAAAGTCAGAAGAGTTGGGTAGAAATTCTGGACACAACAACTCCACCCATAATCAAGCAAACAAACAAACAAACTGCAAAATTACTCTCACGACCAGCTTAACCACTTCTCTGAGAGCATGAACAATTCTCAGTTTGCAGCTTTAAAGAAATATGTTTCCAGAAACAAGGGCTGCTGCAGGGAAAGTTATATAACCTCATGGTGAAGAATGCAGATTCTGAAACCAGAGTGCTTGGATTCAAACATTAACTCTAATGCTTATCAAATACGGGATCATGGGCAAGTTACCAAACCTCTGTAAGCTTCAGTTTCCTTGACTGTGAAATAGAAGCACCTAAGTCCTACCCCATAAGGCTGTGGGAGAAATAAGTAGCTGATATATGCGATGGCTCAGGGCACATAAGTGCTCATTAAATTCTAGCTACTACTATTACGATAAGAGATGTTTGTGGATAGATATTGTTATTGCAGTTAAGAGTTTTCAGGGTATATTTGTGCAGAAGGAAAGGCTTATTTTATTTTATTTTAGCTCAGACATCAGTAGAAGTGCTCTGATTTGAGAGTCATGTTATTCTCCAAAGATAAGAAACCAACCTCTTTAACAAGCTCCCAGTCAAAGAATCCATTCCCTCTGTATATGAAGCAAGCAAGCCCTCAAAATTGACTTCAAACCCTCATGCATGGAACCTTCCTTGGCAGTTCCAGCCCACATGGAAATACTTCTTTAATTTGATCTCCCAATGCATTTACTATACAGGTTCCTTCCCTTGATACTCAAACACTGTTTAACAGTTATTATATATTTTATGAATTTATCAAAGATTGCAGTCTTTCAGGGCAGAAACCATATCTCATCTTTCAGTTATGGTTCTGCAGTGCCAAACCTGTTCCCCTCAGGATACTCTCATGTCATGGACAGAAGGTGGGGCCTTAAATCAAAGAACTAGGTTTAGGTTCTTTCCTTTGCTGGTCTGTGACCCCGGCAAGACACATGTGAGCCCACCAAGATTTGCTGTCCACTTCTTTCTTAGTAATAAAACTCTTGTTTTTAGCTTGAACATGATCATTTGGAATAAAGAGAATATGTTCTAGTCCCCTTTAAAGTTGAGTGTGGCCGTATGACCAGGTTCCAGCTGGTGAGGTCAAAGTGACAGCTGTGTAAGATTTTGCCCTTTCTTGATTTGGTTCTTCTTGCTGCTACTTGAAATTTGTATACAGTAGCTGCAGTTATATCTAGCTGCCCTCGTGGAACTGTTTGGATGGGGGCCATATCTACGGATGGTGGAGCCTGAATATCTAACAGTAGTTTCATGAGGCTATCAAACTACCCCTGCACTGTGTGCTTCGAAACTTTATTTAAAATGAGAGATAAATAAATGTTACTTACAGGCTGACTTTAATCCTAACTAAATACTCTGAACCTTAGGTTTCTCACCAATACAATGTAGATAATACCTTCATGTCATACCTTCATGACATGTAAAGCAAATATTACAAATGTAAAATCACTGTTACAGCGGAAGTTGAATTGTAAACACTTCCAGAAAAAAAATGAAGACATTAAAAGTACAAGGGAGAGAATAAGAGAGACAGACTAGTGATTTTCATAAACGCTGGGTTGGCATTTCAGAGGGAGTACACCAGGCATAAGGGCTGAGCTGGTCCTTGGAAGAACCAGTTAGTCCTTCCCTGCACTAACTTCAGATTGTAACCAGCATGAGCTGTTCTACACCGTAATTTCCCACACATGTGAACATGAACATAAAAAAGACCTCGAGGGGGTCCCCCATAGGAAAGATCAGAAAGTCTGCAGTAAAGGGGGCAAAGTGGGAAGCAAAGTACCAACTTAGTGTCACTTTCAATGAACTTGAAAAACGGAAAGAGGGAAAAGCCATCTTTAGGGTTAGAAAGAGAGTTTATCTTTCTCTACTGTCCGTGAAAGGTGGATTTATCATGGATTTCTTCCTTCTTCTCCTTTATTTTTTCTTGCACTACTCACTCCATTATCTTGTCAGTTGGAACCATCAGCTCTCCCAGAATCCTCCATCACTTCTCTCCTGCCACCCCCAGAAAGTGCCTGTGGAATCCTGGCCCATCATTCACCACCAAGCCAAAGCCTGCCCCTCTCAGATTCCAAGCTTGCCCTCCCGCTGGCGTGATAAGACAGACTGATGGATGGAGAGGTGGTTTCTCATAATGCCTGGTACTGGGCCCTCTATTACCATGAAGCATGGTCCTCCCGCGCCCGCCTCCATTCCTTCATAACTCCCACATAACTCCCCTGTGCGCCTCACAAAATCACACTTACCCATGCATGCTTTTCCAGGAGATTTTCTGCCCACCTTCTCAACACACTGGGCATGGACCGCCTGCTCTGCACACAAGTTTTACCTGTCCTGTATTATATCTTCCCCTTAGAAAGGATCTGTCCCTCTAAGAAGGACTCGACAAGAGTTTGTTTTGTTTTAAAATGATTCCAACTACAGTGTGCTGAGCCTCTGTCTGATGCATTTACTTATGGTATCAGTTAATACCCACATGGCATCCTAGCTTCTAAGTGGGGAAAGGACCTGCAGGGAAGCTCTAACGTGCCAGCATCCTCTTAGGTATTAAATAGCAGAGCTAGGATTTGTGGGCTTTTTTTTTTTTTTTTTTTGAGACAGAGTCTTGCTCTGTTGCCCAGGCTGGAGTACAATAGCATGATCTTGGCTCACTGCAACCTCTGCCTCCCGGGTTCACGCGATTCTTCTGCCTCAGCAACCCGACTAGCTGGGACTACAGGTGTGTGCCACCATGCCCAGCTAATTTTTATATTTTTAGTAAAGAAGGAGTTTCACCACGTTGGCCAAGCTGGTCTCGAACTCCTGACCTCAAGTGATTCGCTTGCCCCAGCCTCCCAAAGTGCTGGGATTGCAGGCATAAGCTACTGCACCTGGCTCAGAACTAGAGTCTGAACCCAAAGTTCTCTGCCTTGCAGCCTACTATATTCCACCACGTTTTCTCTGTCTCTTCATTAGTCTAGAAATATAGAACCTAAAAAGATGGGTGGACCCTGCTATGGTCTGAATGCCTATGTCTCCCCAAAATGTATATGCTGAAATTCTCACCTCCATGGTGATGCTATTAGGAGGTAGGGGCTTTGGGATATGATTAAGTCATGAGGGTGGAGCTCTCACAAACGGGATTAGTGTCCTTATAAAAGATGCCCCAGGGAGACCCCTCATCCCTTCCATGATGTGAAGATGACATCTGTGAACCAGGAAGTAGCCCTCACCAGACACTGAATACAGTGCTTTGATCTTGGACTTCCCAGCCTCTAGAAGTGTGAGAAATAAATTTCTGTTGTTTATTAGTCCCCTAGTTTATGGTATTTTTAGAGCAACTTAAATGGACTAAGGGAAATCCCATCCCTGCTAGCCTCCTCTTCCACCCCAAAGCAGCCATCTCATGCCAACAGTGCTTCCGGGAACCCACTTCCCTTCACTCTAGATCCATTGTCTTCAAGAAAACGCGGATTCTCCTCCGTCCCTAAAGCTTTGCCTATTGTGGTTCTAGTTTTATTTGTCAGAAAAGTCCAATGCCTTGTTTTTCGCTCAGAGGCTGGTGCCTGCACATTTGCATCAGTGAATGTTTTGTTTCAGAAAATCGATACAGCAGCCGAATTCCCCTTGCAGCCATCCTCCCCTCATCTCTGAGGAAGGAAGTTTCCTGTCCTCCATTTCTCACACGAGTGCTGATGAGGGGAAGGACAACACAGGGTGAAATCCTAAACCAGGACCTATTAAACCATTTGTGCCTGCTTGTTTGAAGAAGTAGGGTGCTAATATGGTTTGGCTACGTCCCCACCCAATTCTCGCCTTGAATTGTAATAATCCCCATGTGTCAAGGGTGGGGCAAGGTGGAGATAATTGAATCATAGGCGTGGTTTCCCCCATACTGTTCTCAAGGTAGTGAATAAGTCTCATGAGATCTGATGGTTTTATAAATGGGAGTTCCCCTGCACAAGTTCTCTTGCCTGCTACCATGTACGACATCCCTTGTTCTTCCTTCGTCTTCTGCCATGATTGTGAGGCCTCCCAAGCTATGTGGAACTGTGAGTCCATTAAACCTCTTTCCTTTATACATTTCTCAGTCTCGAGTATCTTTATTAGCAGCATGAGAATGATCTAATACAGGTGCTTTTTTTTTAACAAGAAAAAATCATCTGTGGACCCAATAAATAAATAATAGAACAATACAAGCTTCTTCTGATGGAAATCTCAGCCCTCTCTCTGAGCCTTCCCCTTTCCACACTCTTTCCTCCTCCAGGCTCTAGCAGCCCCACAGAACCCGGAATTTCACTAACAACTACTGAAAAAGCAGTGAAAATTTTAAAAATCACCATTGTGATTTGATTAGCTATTTCCCTCTGACAGACATGAACTGATTTCTCTCCTTTCTGGGCAGGACCCCTACATCAAGAAGTCTTCTGTTTTTAAGGATCTTGAGGAGCTGCAGGTCCTGGGGCTGCTTCCCATTGTTCACTGCACTCCGGGGAACGAAAAAAGCCACAGCTCCTGAAGCTTCCACTGTGTCTGTGCAAGGTGGGTGGAGGTGGAGACAGCACCTGAGCCCCTGAGGGGCTGCCTTAGCCTTTTGCTCACTGCATCCCAGCACCTAGGACCATGCTGGACAGGTAGTGGGTGCCTAAAAGACATTTGATAAATGGGTTCAGAACTATAAAAACCTCAAGGTATAAACCATTCCTATATCTCCCCAGCCTCCTTTTCACTAGATTAAATTTAAAAATCAGACCACATTTCACTCCCAACCCCTCGTATATTTGGGTTTTCATTAACCGTCCTTTGTATTATCCAAGAACCTAGTCCCAGACTTTTCAAATCCTTTGTAAAATGTAGAGAACAGCTCTAGCCACATTTCTTCTTTAGCAAATAGTTAATGAGCACCTGCCATGTAGCGGGTGCTAAGTGCTAGGAAAACAGGAATGATGGAGACACTGTTCCTGCTTGCCAGGACCTCAGGGAAGAGACCTGAGAAATAGCTACAACAGGCAACCCAGAGCTTCAGGGTTAGAAAATCACCTCCACGTGGTTTCTGTGTGCTATTTTGATATTCTTATATAAGCAAGACACAATCCCATGTGGCATTTTAAATGGCCTGGACCCACTGAGATTGCAAAACATATCAACTGAGAGTGGGAATTTACCACCTTGCTACAAATTCTGGCTCTTATTGCCTGTGGGTCCTTGGTAGTTTCCTTAAATAAACTCTCTGTACCTCAGTTTCCTCTTCTGCACGGTGTTGATATGAAGAGGATTGAATTAAATAATGCTTGTGAAGTGCTAAGAATAGTTTCTGGCACATAGCGAATATTCAACAATTATAAGTCTTTTCATGCTTGTCTAAGAGACTTTGAGGATGCCTGGGACATTTTAATGGATGAACCAGCACAGCTTCCCATGCCTGCTCTACCACAATGCCTTGGATTTCTGTGTCCACCTCAGTTCACTAAACGCTTGGCCCTGTCATTCAGTCATATTAAATCCAAAGAGGACATGGCCTAAGACCCTGTCCTTCCCAGGTATGGCCAAAGGGACTTTCATCACTTGGCTCAGTATCTTTTTCAAGCAGAGCATTTAGTAGCAGAGTAGCCAGGGCCACACCTCATTTTCTCACAGTTTTGAGATCCTTTAAGGGGAGTAAGGGGTGCAAACATCCAAATATGGCCTATGGCCATGAAGTTGAATGAAATATATCTTGACACTGTCTCTGAAACCCCCCTCCTCAGACACTTCCTGAACACATTCTGTGTCACATAGGAGACATACATTGCCTCTTGAAATTCAACATTCATGATAGTTTGTTAGTACTGGAAAGCCTTCAGCTGAACAATATTACATCTAGTGACACTGGATTTAAAACTTGGCTTCTCTGTGTTTTACTCTTCCTCACATGGGCTCAGTGGTAACTTACTGTGCGCACTGACACCAGGAGAGCCCCTGTTTAGCTCTCCAGTTAACCCAGCAAACCGCTGGAGGCAAGTCATCAAAAGTCTGTGGAACAAGAAAATTTGAAAGGATCTTAGAGGATAGTTTATCCAATTTTTTTTTAACTAATGAGAAAACTAAGGCCCAGAAAATGCTAGTGACTCTTCCAAGGCTACCAACAGTGTCTGGTCCTTTTGACTTTATCATGATATGATGGTGATAGGAGTTGGGAGGGGCCTGTCATCTCCAAAATTTATGATGATCTTTATTGTGGAGGGGAATGAGCTTCTAAATTGAAAATACATGATGGGAGGGTTATTGAAAAAATTAAATGAGATAATGCACTCAAACACCTTAGCCCAGTGGTGAGCACAATAAAATGCTGGAAAAAAAACAAAAAACAAAAAACAGCGTCACCCATGCCAGATCATAAGATGCTTCCACGGATGCAATTGTGCAGTTCCCTTATCATGTCATTCTACAAAGTCCTGTGGCTTCCCTCCTTTATTGTCCACCAATTAATTAACTTAGTCTGTAAAGCAAACATTTTTTATTTCATGCTATGTGTCAGCTGCAAAGATGAATCAGAAATAGTGTGCACCCTGTGCTCACAGATGTGGTGACATAACATCATCTCACAGTGTAAGATACCATAAAATACAGGTTCCCGCTTACAATGTCTGGTGATCGTCAGCAGAGGTGAGCACTCTGCCTGTCCACCATCAGGGCGTGTGATAGGACTGTGTGTCCCCGTGCCCTCTTCCTTGGCCACTGAAGTGAGAACAGAAGACAGGGATTCCACTTCCAAGTGGTAGTTCCAGGAGTCAAGGCATGCCTCTACTCTCCTCTCTCTATGTCTGGCATGTTGAGTAGCCAACTTTGAGGCTGTGGCTCCTCCAGCAGCCTCATCCCCCACTGACAAGCAATGCCTGTGTAGTGTAAGCAAAAAATATACTTTGGTGACAAAGTCACTGTAGTTTTGAGTCTGTTGCTCCAGCTTTCATCTGACTTATCCTGGCTGATGTGCTCTGGAACGATGACGATAAGAGGTTTCTTGCTGTTCCGTTAACTCCTCTTCCACGATCTCAATCCTGGCCTCCCTACATGTCACACCAGCCCATGACTGTGTCTTCTTCTAACACTAAGGCATTTGCCAGCCTGAAAGCTTTCATCTCCTCCCCAACACTTGACCCTTTTTTCAGACTAACAAGTGACCCCTAAGTGAAGTGCAAAAAAGCCTTCCAAAACCTCCTCCCTCACACCTCCCCATACCCTGCCTCCTGGCTTCTGCCTAAACTAGCAATAGATGAAGCAATTGTGTTTTAATAAAGAAAACTGATTTACCTTTTCAGTATTTTAACAAATGGCAATGCACACAGATCTCTAAAGATTTATGCCCACAATTTGCAAAATTATTTCTCTATTGATCAGTATGGGTTTGTTTTTTGTAGCTTCAGTCAATTAAGTAGTAACATTCTAGTAGGTAAATTAGTCAAGCCTGTGAAATCTCCAGAGAAGGCAGATACTTATGTTCTGAGACTGAGATGGAGTAATGTCAGATGTGTAGGCAAGGTGCCATGTCTGGGACCTCCTACGGCAGGCAAAGACAGCACCAGAAAGTCTGGGAAAGGAGATGAAGGGAAGGGAAATGCGAGTTCAGAGGTGTCCAGCTGTTAGACAATAGAATATAACATGGATGGTGGTTCTGGCAGCTCAACCCCACAAGACAGATGGCCAGCCTGGGCCCCTACCGTGCTGACAAGGCCGAAGGAAGTGGGAGGGTAGGGTCAGAGTCAGGCTGTAGGCAGCCACATCATTGCCTGTCCATACCTGAGCATGTGTCCATAGCCCAACCCTACTCCCAACCCTCTTGCCTGGCTTTTGCAAGTACCCCTGCAAGTGGGGCCTCTAAAAGGCCTGTATTGTAGAAAAAGGGCTCAGGAGGATAACCACCGAAACATCAACAGGTGGTAGAATAGAGCTGATTTTTATATCCAGAAGCATTGCCTGTATTTTCTAACTGTTTGGTGGTGATCATGCACTACCTATATAATAAAAACAAAAGCTGTAAAAAAAATTCAGTCACTTGAGAGGCTCACGACTCAGTAAGATTCTTGTATGTATCTGATATGCCCAAGGACTTGTCCATCCCAAACTTACATCCCAGCTTGTAGGCAGCCTAGGTGACTTAGCAGCTTCCTGCATTCACACTTAGTCCTCATTCACCTTATGTGTGAGGTGCCGACACAGCAACAAGAATCTCAAGCCAGGCTCCTGGGCCTGGTTGCACCTGTTTTAAGATAGCTATTTTTTTTTTTTGTCAAAAATGTGTCTAAAATTTCGCAAAGATATTTTATAACTTGCGGAACAGTTTCAATAGTTATATGATTCATTTCTCACACTAAATCAAGGAAGTGGGTATCAAGGGTCTCACTTGATTGATGAAGAAACTAAGGCTAAGATTTGGATTCCCTATTAAAGCTCCATTTTCTTTTGTTGTATTAATTGTTCCCTCCAGACTGTTCCTGAGATTGAAAAACATGCTCTTAACAACTTTCATTCTGGCTGATTAAAAACAAAGGCAAGAAAACAATAAAAAAAGGAAGAAAAGATTAAAAAAGAGAGAAAGAAAAGAAAAACAAACACTTTGCAGGCACTGTGCTGGGTGCTGAAGACAAAGAGGATATTGTATGCTTCCTGGCATCAAGACACTTCTGGTCTGGAAGGGAGAGAGAAATGCAAACTGTTGATCTCAGGACAGTGTCCCAGGGTCCTTTGTAGAACTATGGATGCAGATAGAGGGAAGAAGGCAGCTGTTCATCTTGCAAGAAAGGGAGTCAAGGAGAAGACTAAAGAAAGGCATCTTTTAAAAGTGACATTTGAAGAGAACCCTTGCTGAAAAGAGGGGAAGAACACAGAATGGATTTATCCTCCCATTCTGTTTGAGAAGACTCTCAAAGAAAAAAATGACTCTGAGGCTCAAGAAAAGGATGGCACTATGATGTGGAATTCCAAGCACTGAGACAGGGGACAGGTAGATATTTGGGGTGAAAACAAAAAGAGCATCTCAAACCACACCCAGCACAGAGCACCTATCCTACGTCTCCAAAAGAAGTGGCCTCCTCTAGAGGGTCTGTGATTTCATGTCAAAACTTAAAAATCCCTGCAGTGCTCACTTTCTCTCCAGACCCCAGTCCTCAAAGGATACTGGGCTGCATGCCTTCTGTTGTGTGCCCTGTCTACCATCATTTTTCTGCCTGTACCACCATCTACCCTCCATTTGGGTTGCAGCTGATAGTTAATCACTCTTTCAGTGAGAAGACTTCACTCTCTTCTGAGCAAATATGGACGGATATGTTATTCTCGAAATCTCTGTGTACTTACTCATGTGATTCAGTGATATTTGTTCTTTCAATCATCCAACAAGTATTTCATGTATTCATTCAACAAATATTTATCTGAAGGCATGTTTAATGAATGCTTAGTTACTGTGTTCTACACTGCTCAAAACACTCCAAATGGCTTCCTGCATCCCTCAGAGTAAAAGCCATGGCCATACTATGGTCCATAAGTCCTCCAGGGGCCAAACCTCTCTGAAGTCACCTCCATCTCTCCCTTCACTCATTCCTATCCAGCCACACTAGCCACGTTGCTCTTCCACTATTCCTCGTGCACTGCAAATGTATTTCTATTTTGTGCTTGCTTACATTTCTGCTTCCAGCATCAACCCCCAATATAAAAAACAAAGACAGGCATCCCCCACATATCTTCAGATAGTCATGTCTTTCTCCTACAATGCCTTCAAGCCTCTGCTGAAATGTCACCTTGTCCGAGAGACTTCCCTGACCACCCAGTATACAAATCACCAACTCTTCATCACTGTCTGCCCCCTTTATCACACTATTTATAACGAATGTCATGATGCATGACCATCTGTGCAATTGCCTGCACTCTCCCACTACAATGGAAGTCCCGGAGAGCAGAGACTTTGCTCATCACCATACCCTCTGCCTAGCACTGCCTGGTGTATAGTAGCTGCTCAGTAAATACTTGTTCAATGAACTAATGAATCCAGGGATACAGGCTGGGTCTGAGGCTGGGGCCGGGGCTAGGTGGGAGCATTGGTAATAGAGTGGGTTTCTTGCGGCTCACCATCCCCATTACCAGCTCTATTCCCTCATTTAAGGGAAAGCGTGCTGGTGTGTCGGCAGGCTGACAATAAGAAGCACCTGAGTGAGACGCTCGGCCCTGAGTACTGTCAGAGACAAGACACAGGTCTAAATGATCCATGGCTGGGTTCTGGTCTGGCAGTTCCCATCTAACCTGCGAGTGCCAGGTAATTGGATTGGTAATGGGATATGGAGACTTTCACCTTGAGGTCACTGCCTCACTTCCAGCCCAAGGGATGGCTGCAGCTGAAAGTCATTGCTCTTGGGGAGCAGTTCCGCAATTTTGGGAAGCATTTGAATGCCAGTTTCAGTTCAGTCTGAGGAGACAGCCTGCAAGGCTGTTTTCTACACTATCTTGCACCCTTGATCCCCTAGAAAGTAAGCACAAGTCCTTGGCTTAAGGCTTCCCAGAGCCCCAGGGGAAGATAGGAGCCTGATTTATCCCATGAGTTACAGCTTTTCCTGGGTAGTGATCCGAAACAGTGATCAAGATGTCATTGTTCCAGTGGGCAGTTGGGCTGTAACTTCAACTTCCCTGCTTGACTTTTCTTATATAATAACCAACAGGTAGAAACTCATCTTACCTATTATTTAGGCCTGGTCACAACCAGTGGGGGAAAGACCATGGGTCTGGAGTCTGAAAGTGTGAGCTTGAATCCTGAATTGGCCTCTTTCTGATTATAATCCTACACCAATGAGTTAACTTCTCTGCATTTTCCCTTCCTCATCTGTAACTGGGGATAGCATTGTTGTGAAGGTTGGAGATGGCCTATCCACACCATTTAGCACAGGCTTCACACACTCAAGTAGTAGGCACTCAAGACACGGCAGCAGATGAGCAATAGGGATCTTCTTCCCAGGAGCTGGACGGGTATATTTGTGGCTCTACCAAAGAGGTCCATTTATCTGTCGTTCATCAATTATAATTAAGGACCAGCTCAGCACTGGGCACAGTGGTGGATCCTATTGAATAGCTAGTACACTAAGAATAAAGGGTGGGGGACACAGAACTAATGGGAGGGCTACCACTTCAGGAAACACAGAAGCTATCAAATGCCCTAGATCCATAAAAGCCACAGGCAAAAGGGCCTCCACGCGGAACAAGAAAGCTCACTGCAGTCAGGGACTGTGTCTTACTCTTGCTGGTCTGCCCCCATCCCCAGGGTCTATTAATGGACTTTGTATGTAGTAGGTACTCAAAATGTATTTGATCAGTTTAACTAAGTGAAAAGAGTGCCAGCAGAAAGTCGGTGGTCTCACCAGCTTCCTGCACCACCAGAATGAATTTACAGGGACCTGTGTCAGTGATCTCTCTCACCCCAGGACTGCAACCCATTCTGCAGGATTCTGCAGCCAGGCTGGGGCTGACTCACAGTGGTGTGTGGCTGCAGAGCTGACAACAGTGGCCTGATTTTGGACATGTGACTGCACCGCAGGCTACTGAGCAGGAGGCTGAGGGAGGAGGCTCCTGATTTTATAAGCCAGGCCATCTAGGGACATGGCCGAGGCAAGGAGAGTTGCACGGATGGGGCTCTGAACATCTCCAGGTGCCCTTCCCCACATCTCTGCTGCACTGGCATCAGGAGGCTAAGGCATTTCAAAGGCCAGCCTCAGGTGGAAAGCAGGGCATATATTTGTCCTGTTCTGAGAGACCCTAAAGGGGCACACAGACGTGCCACTCATCTGAGCCTGAGCTGGGCAGCAAGCTCAGTGCCCAAGTCCAAGGGGACAAGGTCAGAAGCCAGAAAGGGAAGGGCACTTACAGCCAGCAGGATGTCACACCCCACCCCACCAGCCAGTCTCCCGAAGAAAGAGCTTCACTCACCTTCCCTTCTCCCCTCAGAAGAGATGTGCTTCCAGGCTCCTGCCTCTGCCACTGTGGAGGCATGGTCAGATTATTATGTCTCTGATCCCCTTCTTCTGCAGCACTTAAGAACAATAACTCTGTCCCTTCTTGTCCTTGCTTGTCCCACAGGAATGTTAAGAAAATAAAACCAGGTGCTCACTGGGAAGCTCTGGAAGTGAAAGTGCTGGCGCCCAAGCATAGCTGGCTCCCTGAGCTGCCAGGCTCCAGCCCCCCGGGGTCTGGTGGAGGAAGGACCCATGACCCCTTTCAGCTGCTCAGCACAGCGAAAACCAGCCGGTCAGCACCAACTGCACACACCTCATGGCCTGTGGCAGGGAGTTGCTGCCACCAGACACAGCCATGAGCCAAAATGAGATGTAGGGAAATGTTGTTTTTGCCCAGCCTTTGTCCCAAGGTCCACGACTCCCTTTCATTCAGACCTCCAGGGCTTCTTCCAGACTGACCGGGCTACCTAGCCACCAAATATCTGCCTTTGAAAAGGCCACCTGGAGAGGACATGATAATTTAACCCAAAGCAGGTAGCCCCTCTAAACAATGGAACTTTTGTCGAGGAACACCTGGGAGAGGATACTGTCTGGAGGGAAGTTCTTCTAGTTGCCTTGGAATAATGAGAGCTCCTAGAGCAGTTGCTAGGCTCCTGTCCACACTCATAGCTGTGCTCATCTCCCCTCCCGCATCCCTCGTGCATCTGTGATTTGTTTCCTCCTACCAACTTCAGATGTGCTGCTGCCTCTAGGTGCTTTCAAAGCTCAGACTTCACAGAGGGCAAAAGTGAGCACGAGGAAGGAGAGTGAGGAGGGATGCAGGTGCAACAGGGGAAAGAGGACAGCTGCTTCCTAATGATGCATTTTGGTATCAGCAAGGAGACTGTTTAATGCTATTGTTTTTGTGCATATTAAACCACTAATCCACATCCTGTTTTGGCAACACAGGCTACCTCACATCTGTATGCCTTACCTACAATCTGTAAAGCTAATTTGTTAAACAGCTTTCCTCTCCCAGGGGAATGAGGTCATTGGTCACAGAAGATTGATTAAGCTCTTGGAGAATCAACATTAATGAAAATCAACACTGCCTAATGAGTGTTTTTATGGCAGCCTCATAGAAAAGATTTTTAAAAGGAGAAACAAATAAACAAAAACAGCAAGAAAAGCCAGAAGCCTTCTCTCTCGATGTCTGTCAATGCTTGTGGTAAATTTTGTATCAAGACAGTGGTAGACATTCCCTCGGCTGGGCCAGCCTTCCTACCCTCCCCCAGCCTGATGCACTAGCATCACGTCTGAAAAGTTTGCATACGGGTGTGTGCACATCATTCCAAAGACATTTCCCTTTGTTCATACCCTTTGTTCAAATGTTGTGTGGAGAAGAAAATAGACTTTTGGTTAGAATACGTGCTTTAAGACTGGTGGCACCGTTTACTATGTGACTCTGAGTAGGGACTTTGACCTCGGACTGTCCACACATCTCTAAAATGGGAACACTAGTTTTCCCATATCTTCCTTATTAACCTTGTTGCACAGGAATCACATGAGTCAGTGTGTGTGAGACGGTTTTCAGCCATAAAGCCCTGGGTAAATAGAAGCCCCTGGTGGTTGTTAAGGCACTATTGGGTGGCTTTTCAGGCCAGACACTGGAGTCAAGCAGGCTGGGTCTGAATGCAGGCTTAAGGGCCTGGCTTAGCAGTTTACCAGCTGTGTGACCTCAGGCAAGTGATTTAATTCTCCATAACCCACATTTTATCCAAGAAATAGAATAATTATAGCATTGCAATGTTAGAGTTTGGGGAAGATTAAATGGGGAAATGAATATGAAGTGCTTAGGGCAGTGCTGGGCACTTTGTGAGCAGTTAGGAGAAATGGGCCCTGATTAGAGCTGTTTTCCTCACCACCCCGCTCCTTCTCTTTCCACAGTGAATGGCGAGAACCAAAGCACTGCCCCAGCCACCAACCAGAATAGGCCCAGACCAAAGGGCCGATCCGTGGGCCCACACAGAAGCCAAATGGAGATACACTTGGCAACTCCAGCTCCCCCATGCCTGTGGGACCCTGGGCTTGAGAGCAGGGGGAAAGACTGGCAAGAAATTGAAGGAAGTGACCAAGCACGGGGTGGGGAAGAATTTGGAATGCTCTGCTGTAAAAGAGAGACACCTGAGAAGTCTCAAAAGCACTCTAACTTGAGGGTGTGGTTTAAGGAAAAGGGCAGCTAGCTATTCTCACTGCAGGGCCTTAACAACAAAGGGGGCTTAAATCAAAAAGGGAGTGATTTAAGTAAAGACCCAAGAGGTGGAGGGGAACAAAGGAAGGAAGAAAGGAAAGAAGGAAAGAAGGGAGGAATTGAGGAAAGAAGAGATGCAGGGGGAGAAGGAAAGGGAAGAAGGAAGGGAAGGGAAGCAAGGAAGGAAGGAAGGAAAAAGAAAGAAAAGTAAGAAGAGGGAAAGTGGAAAGATGGAAGGAAAGAAAGAAAGGAAAGTATTTCAGAAGGAACTTTATCCATGCCCCCCTTAATGTTTTTGTTAAATAAATATATAAAGAAAATGAATCAGTTAAAAAAAAATCTGTTCTTTCCTATTTTTTCCATTTTGTTTTTCCAGTTCTTCATGTCTCTAATTTTACCTAAATGATAATTTTATGAGCAAATCAAGTTATACATAATACATTTTATGTTTCTTCTTAGCAAAATGATTTTAGATATGTAAATTGCACTACAAAAATAAATATTGCATGATATTCTAATTTTTCACCAAATTTACATTCTCCTTCCCCCCCCAGTTGCCCAACTCTCTATCTCTAATGGTTTTAACATTTTGAAGACCTTGACATTTATAAATTTAGCTTACATCTAAGAGAGAAGTGACTTCATATGGGGTTAGGTAGTGTTCTCTGTTAATTGGCAAGGCTCTAAATCTTGTTGGCAAATATTGTTATTTCATCTTCGGACCAGTGATTGGAAAGGTGGATACAATTGTATGGAATAGAGTAAGATGGAGTCTGATGGTCCCTTTACATTTTTGTGGCAAGATTTTTGAAACATCTCTAGCATATATAAACGTCTTCTTCAGGCTCAAGTGTGTTTGAAATTCCACCAAGACACAGTCTCCATTTCCTGAGGTATATCCCTGGTGAGATGGGTGTGTGAATTCTCCCCAGGCCTCAGAGGCAGAGAGGCATGGCAGGTACCCCTTTCCTGGCCCTATTTCTAGAAGTTCTCTATGGTTCATGCTGGCTTCAAACCCTGCAGGGCCATTGACCACCTCCCCACCACACACACACACACACACACACACACACACACCAGATTGAGCTCTAATTCATCTTCTGGAAGTGCTGAGTATTAAGAACTAATAGTTAAATTATATAGCGATGTGCTAACCAATATGGTATCCACTAGCCGTATGCGTCTATTCACATTAATAAAACTAAATAAAATTAAAATTTCAGCGCCTCAGTTGCATTGGCCACATCTCAAATGCTACTTAGCCACTTGGGTCTAAGTAGCTTCCATGCCAAACAGCACGGATATAAAATATTTCCAACATTGTGGACTTCTTTTGGAGGAAAATTGAGGAGAATGAGGAAACTAGCAACTAAGTGCTTGCTATGGAGGAGGATCTCTGTACTTTGGCAGCTCATTAAATTACCTGATAGTGTATGCAATAAGTGAAATCATCTTCACCTTCCAGACAGAGAATTGGAGACTCAGGAAAGTTAATCTACTCAGAGCCCCATAGTAGCAAACCTGATGAATCTACAACTGTCCAATCTTGAAACTCTGCTGCAGGTCTCGGGGTGGGACCAGGGTGAGTAAGATGGAAGTATACAGCAGATGTGTGTGGGTGTGCAGTGGGAGATAATGAAGAAATGGGCCAGAAATGAAAATAACTAACTTTAATAGAAGCAGCAGACTCCTCCCCATCACTACAAACCTCCCAGAGGAGAAGCAGTGGCTGCCCTCTGCATGGATGTGTCAGTCTCATTGTATATGGCAGCAAGCACTGAGTAGCCATCAAGACTGCGTTGCCACGTACTGGAGAGTAAGTGCAGTACTGGAATCATCTGATCTCATTGGCTGATGACATACTCTACATGCTCCGTGGGCTCAGCCCTCTGTTACTGAGACCCAAGATAACTTCTCCACAGTAAGAAAATAATAGCAACCTCATCTACCATAGCCCAGGCTGCTGGTAGAGACTCAAGAGTATAGGCGCATTCGTTGTGAGGTTTTGCTCTGAAAGTAGCTAGACAACAGGGTCAATGGGACAATTTCCAGAGAACTTTGGCAGCCAGAGTTCCCCGGAGAAGGCCCTCGTATCCACCTTGAGTTGTGGAAAGACACTTGATGTTTCTCTGTCTAGTAGCTATGGTGTGAGAAAATCTGAGAGATCTGTGAATAACAGTAACAATTGTTCTGGGGCCTCTGAGTTGAAAACAGCTTGCAGGAGGGGGCTGCCACAGTGGAGAAGATGCACAGAGCTTCCCTCATGCACTCACAGTGGGCATGGTTGGGGCCCAAGGCTGCTTGGCTTAGGAATAGAGGAAATGATCCATGCAAAGGAGGCACATGAAATGTAGTGTTGGAGTGGGTGGAGTGAAAAGATCCTGCTGGGTCACACCTGGGCTCTACTTCAGAAGGAGCACAGACTATGATCAGGGTCAGAGGAGATGGGCATGGTTGTGAATGGTTGATGGTTTGTCTCTTCTGCAAGACCCCAAGCTCCCTAACAGAAGGAGCTGCATGTTAGTCACCCTTTCCAGTCTCACCCCTGTTCCTAGAACACGGAATGTACTTGGTGAATATTCTGATTCATTACAACAAAATCAGGGTTCCTTATGTCTTAGTCAGGGTTCTCCAGAGAAAGAACCAATAGGATATATAGAGATCTATAGGAGGAGGTTTATTATGGAAACTGGCTCATGTGGTTATGAGGTTGAGAAGTCCCACAATATGCCATCTGCAAGCTGGGGAGCCACAAAAGCTGGTAGTATGATTCATCCTGAATCCAAAGGCCTGACAACAGAGATTTGGGGAGAATTGGTATAAATCTTGGAATCTGAAAGCCAGAGAACAAGGAGCTCTGATGTCCAAGGGTAGGAGAAAATTAATGTCCCAATTTAAGAAGGGAGAGATAATTCACGCTTCTACCTTTTTGTTCTACTTGATCCCTCAACAGATTGGATGGTGCCTGCCCACATTGGTGGGGGTGGATCTTCCTTACCCAGTCCACTGATGGAATGCTAATCTCTTCCAGGGACACCCTCACAAACACACCCAGAAATCATGCTTTATCAGCTATCTGGGCATCCCTTAGCCCAGTCAAGCTGGCACCTAATGTTAACCATCACAGTTCACTTCATAGAAAGCTGGTTTTGAAAGAGGCTAATGGCTATTGTTAAAAGAAGATGGAAATAAAGAAAAAGAAAATCTTCCATGGTCAACTTAGTTTGGAAAGTATCAGATTAACAAGGTTCAACAGGGCAATTTACTGTAGGATTTCTCTGAGCCTTTTAAATGATAATGAGAGGAATATAGAAAGCAGCATTTCCTAACCTTAATTGACCATGGAATTCTTTTTCCACAGAGCTTCTTGCGGGACTATTGTTCTGTGGAAGCACTGAGCAGGACCTCTAACTTCAGCTCCGTATTGCAGTCATTAGATAAAGCAGGTATGCCAATTTGAGGTTGGTTGGCTAATCAATGAATTGTACCACCACATAAAACATCACTGAAGGCATATCATCCCTGGATTTATTTATTCATCTACGCAACTAACGGGTGCCTCATCCTTATCAGTGTCGGTCCCAGGAACATAGATTTCTACTTTTTTATTTCCGTACCAATGATACCATAATTATCAGTCAGATTTATTACCACATCAACATTGAATTAATTTATCTATTAATATTTTTAACACCTACTACAGGCAAAGTGTTATTTTATATAACCTGGGAACATATAATTCTGTTAAAGTTGAAAAGATTATCCCAGCTCTCCAGGAATCTGCAAGCTAATTGGGGAAATTAGAAATATACATTTTCCCCTTGGGGTGTCTGTCCCCTGCTGCTGCTCACACCTCTACCCTAAGATGCCTTCCTTCTGGTCGATTTACTCAATTATCTTTCTCAAAATGTCTTCATTTTCACAATCTCAACTGGAGATAGCTCTGTGTTTTTGGGCCTGTGTACAGTATGTATTATTCATGTGCTCACTTGTTTCTGAACAACTTATGAAAACCAACTGGAGATTAATTCATAAAAAACAAGCTTTCTCCCCCCTCTCCCTTTACAGGACCAGATCTGTTTCTCCACCACGATTGTATTGGCTGATTGGGTTTCTGCTCTTCCTGTGCCCCTATTCTGTAGGAAAATCATGTCTCTTTAGTATTGCTGCCACACAGACTTTCATGTGCTTCAAATGTATACCATTGTGTTCTGACTTTTGTTTTGTGCAGAATCTCTTTTATGCTCTATCTTCTGTAAGGTCCTCTGTCTTGGCAGCTGGGAGATTTTCATTGTACTTTGCACATTGCAAGTTTTTTATTCTGCGAGGTGGCCTTTTGTAGTCAAGTTTGCTAATGTTTCTAATGGAAAACAGGCACAGCCATACATCATCAGTCTTATTCTGCTCTAAGGCACAGTTGCCAAGCCCAATAAGGGGACCAAGATCCTCCCTGCTCACAAAGGAGAAGGTGGGCTCAACTCAGCAGCAAAAAGATCTATGTGTTCCTTGCCGAAGGTGAGAGAAGCAGATTGAGCAAAGCAGTTTGATCACTGGAGACTTTGATCCCTAGTTTCAGACACCATAATCCTTTTACTACGTGAAAATATGCCTGTTACTCTTCTTCCTGAGAAATATCCCTCAGCTTCTTCATCCATCCTCCTGCTCTGGGCCAGCCATCATGGGGTCACTCCCTCTCTGGCTCCCAGTAGAGCTTGGAGATAGAGTATAGAGACAATGAGTTTCCTTCTCTACCTCGCTTCCTACATTTCATTCTCAGTTATGGACACAAGCACAATCTCAGCTTCACCATGGTCATGGGCCATTTTTGTGCACCTTTTGTCCCACATATAGCTGAAACTTGGGACTCCAAAAATATCTGTTGAATGAATGACTGCACTACTGCCCTTAACTCCTTGACCTCCCAGCCCAGGCTTTGGGAGAAGCCGTCGGGTGTCCCTGCTGCCTCCCATCCCATCTTCCTGGAATTCCTGCTCTGTGCCTCTTGCTGGCTTAGTTCTTCAGTCAACTGGAAGGGCAGGGATGATGGTATGGATCTGTGGTCTGTGAGGTAAAGGGTAGGACATCAAAAGGCATTGACCCATGGAGACACAATGCTACCATCCCCACATACAATGCCTCATTTCAATCATGGGAGAGCACCCTTAGAAATCTCAACATGAAAATCATCTACATCAATTTGGCCTTGTGTGATGGTCCCAGGCTCCTTCTCTTCTAGAGAGAGAGAGTGTATGTGTGTGTGTGTGATTCCCCTAGTTTGATATCTCAAATCAATTCTTTCATTTTGAGAACTTCCATGTTTTAAAATATATCCTTACATGAATGGTTGCCATTTTCTTCATCTCCCCTTCCATATTTTAATTCATTATCCTATATTCCCCACTAAGGCAGTCTAAAACACAGTTTTACATTCATCTCACTGTTCACTGAAAACTCAGTCTTCCCCTTCTTAAATCTCTCTCTCCCCACCCGCCCCTTTCTTGTTTTTTGTGTTTGTTTTTTGGTATTCTTGACTCCATTCCCCCTCCTTTGACAAATTACAGTTTATTAGTTGTTATGGCAACTCTGTATTGCTCTCAGTACCTCTCTCTCGTGACGTGGCTACAAATGAAGAGGTTAGAAAAATGAAGATAGGCTTCACACTCCCCTAGTCTCTTCCCTAAGCCTTTCCCCCATCCTCATTATCATCTCTACTCCCTGTCCCCCCAACCTTATGCACAGGTAACAAAGAAGCCCAAAAATAAATAAATGAAAGACTATAACTCTTTGGTTGTCCACAGCAATATTACTTGCTACTATAACAAAAAAAAATGAAACAGTAGAATTCTTGAGCTGGAGTAGCATGTTGTGATTTGTGGCACCTTTGGAGGCAGCTTCTCTGTTTTGGAACAGCAATCACTGCAACAGGCCAATTGTGTTAGGGGGAGACAGGTGGCACATTCAATTCTAATTCTTTCTGGCTTCAGCTTCTGCCATTCAAGCCTTACCTAAGATCCCTATGGGGTGACTCTGATCAATGCCCATTAGAACTACCTCATTCCCTTGACCTTGGCCAAGATCCTATCTGAATCAGGACTAAACTTGTCTACTAAATTCATAAAAAGATCTCCCAACTTTTCACTAAATTATTCCAGACCCCACGCTCCACACCCCTCAAGAAATACACTTCACTTCCATATATCTTCCTAACAAGTTATTTTGCTGTCACATTTTCTCTGACATCTGTCACCTTGGTATCTAAGCACTCTAGCAAATTCATGAGGCTAAAAACAAACACTTATGTGGGAAGGGGGAAAAAAGCTCTTCTTTTCTGCTCTCTCATCTCCATAGGGACAAAATAGCACAAAGATGCTATGATTCTACAAGGTCATGCTGTGCAAAGACAGCATAACAGAGCCAAGAAAAGACGGCAAAATCCTAACTTCCAGTCCCTGACCTCTATAATGCAAATACACACTGTCTGGAGTCAGTGTCAGTGTTTCTGTAGAAATTACCAGGGGGAATTTTGTGGCTGCTGACCATAGCCAGGAAGGAATCTTCACAAAATGGAATATACTCCCTTCCCTTCTAGGGTCTGGACCTTGCCTCCTTCTCTTACTGCTGAACGTTCAAGCACTATTTCAACTTTAATACTTACTAACATTAACTGCAATGTTCAGAGATTTTATTTATTTAGCAAATCACTCAATCATTATTAATTGGCAGTCTTCCACAGTCAAGCACATGTTAGAGATGGGCAAGACTCTATCTCTCTTTGAGGATTTGTTATCTGTCAAGAAAAGATGAGATATATGTATAAAAATTATTACTGAGAAAATACTATTTCCAATTCTAAACTCCAAAGAGGGATAAAATCTACAAGGATTTTGTTCTAATAGATTTTACTATTACATCAGAGAAAACAAGACAATAAACAACAGATAAACAAGCAAGATATCTTACATCAAAACGTAATAAAAGATAAGATGTGATATAATGAAGATATAGATGAAGAGCTCAACACCTTTTTTTTCCGCAGGGAATCTAAGTAGCTAAATGGAATGTATGATCTACTTTCAGAATTATGTTTGTAGCAACCGAGACCTCTGAATGTAAATGATTTTTCTCCAGTAAGCAAATATTGCAGATGTTGCATTCACCCACGAGTGACCTACGTGGAGCAAGAGATTCAGCACCTGTAACAAGCTGGTGGCCAAAATATTTTAAAGAATTTGGAAGCAGTTGAAATATAAGTTATTCAAATCCAGAAGAGAATTAGTTTAAAAATATAAGATCTCTGGGAACTGTTGCAATCCATTGGCCACTTGATGGGCTACTATTCAAAAGAGAATGAACTTATACCTCCACCCTAATTATTTAAACAGGTTACCTTACAGTTGCTGACAACTAAAGAAGCAACCCTAACCTCTTTGTCTTTAAAAATAACTTTAATCGTTTTGTTTTTAATGTTGCAGCATTCAGGTACATATTAGGTGATAAATCTCTTCTAACATTCATTCTATCATTAGTCCACACTTACCTGTGCCCCTGAGATTCAGCCAGTTGAGCAACATAAAGACCTTAGCTCCTCAAACAAATGACTTCAAGGAAACTTATTTATGCACCCCCATTGCATATTCTCTGCTTACCTAAAAGCTGCCATTCAAAATATTCACTGTCCCTCACTTGTAGACTGGTCCAGGAAGATGATGTATATTATCAGTCTTCAGAGGAGGTATTAAGCTTTCTGACCAAGGATACTTTTTAGATGGTGACACAGGAAAGAGGAGCTCAAGCAGAGCACATGAGCCCATATGAGACCTGGAAACAGACATCAGCATTCAGAACTACTAAAACTCCTTGAATTTGAGTGACAGGGTAAAGAATGGGAGAGAGCTGCAGAGAGAAGCTACCTCAAGTGGTGAAAGGCTCAAGGCCTAGCAGAGAATGGATGCTCTGGGCCTTAGAGCTAAATGGAGATCCTAGAGTTTGCACAATTCTAGAAGGTGAGTATAGAGACCTTATGGTAAGCCTTGGACATTCCATTGAGACTTCAGAAAGGTCTCCACTTAGGAGTAAGAACCATGCCCTAAAGAAAGAGCCACATCCTAGGGCTAAGGATAAAACTGAACTTGACCCATTTAATCCAAATAAAAACAATCCTAACAGGTTCAATAAGATCTGCCAACAATTTAACTGCCTGCCAGGACAAAATTCAGCTTTCTTTTAAAAAGGACAAGGTAATCCAGACTCCTTACAATGTATCACCTACAGGGTCTACCATACAATAACAAATTACTAGAATGCAAAGAAGAAAAAAATGTGATCTATAATAAACAAAAAAAATAGCCAATAGAAGCAGACCCTAAGAAGGCCCCATTAGAATTAGCAAGCAAGAACATTAAAATAGCTATCATCAATATGTCAAAAGAAAATATAATATTAAAAGATAATGTAAATATAACTGAGTACTTCGAAGTCTCAAAAGACATTTTAAAAATTAAATGGACATTCTAATAGTGAGATTACAATATCTGAAATAAAATGTGCTGAATGAGCTTCACACAAATTAGAGATGGCAGAGGAGATAGTCAGTGAGCTTGTATATATCCTTATTTAGTATTTAAACTGAGAGAGAGAGAAAGACTTTTTAATAAATAGAAATAACAGAATTTTAGTGTTCTGTGAAAAAAATCTTAAGTGTTGTAATATACCTATAGTTAATCTACAAAAGATGAGAGAAAAAGGGAAGAAAAAATGTTTAAATAATAACCAAACATTTTCAAATAAGACAAGAATTTGACCTTCAAATTTAAAGTCAATGAACCCAATGTAGAATTTTATTTTATTTTTATTTCAATAGTTTTTGTAGGTATAGGTGGATTTTGGTTACATGGATAAGTTCTTTAGTGGTGATTTCTGAGATTTTGATGCACCAGATGTAGAATTTTTTTAAAACCCCTAATGCATTATATATAAATTACTGAAGCCTAAATATAAACAAAAAATCTTTAAAGAAGCCAGTGGGGAAAAAAATACATTGCATATAGTACAACAACAATATGAATGATGACTAACTTCTCATCAGAAATAATGAAAGCTGAAAGATGAATGAATTCTATGTGGTGCTGAATGAAAAAAAAAAGAACAAATTGCCCAGAATTTTATAGATATTAAAAAATAATCTTCAAGGTGAAAATAAAATATATTTTTAGATAGGTGAAAACTGAAAGAATTCATGTTCAGCAGACCTCCATGATATAATACTCAAAGGAAGTTCTTTGAACAAAAGAATGGAACTTCTGATATGCAAGAAAGAATGAAGAGCTCAGGAATAGGTAAATATCTGGATAAAAATAATATTTTTTTCTTCTCTTAATTTCTTTTATAAACAACTGGCTTTCACAGCATAAAATGTATTTTATGGTTTTAGCACATTTCAAAGTAAAATATATGAAAACAATACTAGAAAAAGTGGGGGTAAATGGAATTACACTCTTATAGGATTTTTACATTTTATATGGTAAGGTACAATATTAACTCTAAGTAGACTGTAAAAAGGTAAGGACTTCCTAGTGCCTCCTAGAATGACTATGAAAAATAGAGAGGTAAAGCTAAAAAGCCAATAGAAAAAATGAAATTGGATACTAAAATAATTTGGTGAATTCAAAAGAAGGCAGAAAAGGAAAAACTAAGAAATAAAGAAGAAAAATGAGGGAAACAGTCAGTAAATAGCAAGATGATACATTAAATCCAGGATCACCAATAATTACATTTAAAGCAAATGGACCAAACTCCAATTAAGGACATATATTTTCAGACTGTATAGAAAAAAAAAAAGACTCAATTATATCCTGTCTACAAGACATGCATGGTAAATACAACGACCCTGATAGGTTGAAAGTAAAAGGATGGAACAAGATAAATCACACAAATAGTAATCATAAGAAACCTTGTGTGGCTATATTGATATCAAACAAAAGAGACAATAAGAACTCTTACCAAAGACAAAGAGAGATATATCACAATAGTAAAAATAGATTATTTCTTTTGGAAGATGTGACAATCCTAGAACTGCATGTGCTTGTAATATTAGAGCTTCAAAATACACAAAGCAGGAAAAGACAGGAATAAAGAAAGAAACAGAAAAATACACAGTTATAGCTGGAGATTTTTAAATCCGTCACTCAGAAATTATTAGAATAACTAGAAAAAAAGTCAAAAAGGAAATACAAAGGTTTGTACAACAATATAAACTGCCTTGATATAATTGAAATTTTCAAAACAATATAACCCCAAAACTATAGAATAGACATATTTTCAGGCATACATGGTATAACATATATACATGTGTAGCACACATAAACCATATGTTGTAAACATATGTAAAATAAGTTTCAATACATTTCAGAAGATTGAAATCTTACACATGTTCTCTGACAACAAAAGATTAAGTACAAAAATACTAACTATATGTATGCAGAAATGCTCAAATATTTGGAAATTAAGCAACATACTTCTAAATAATTCATGGATCACAGTATAACTAATAAGAGAAGTCAGGAAATACAGTTAACCCTTGAACAACATGAGTTTGTACTGCAGGTGTCCACTTATACAAGAATTTCTTTTCAACCAAATGTGGTAAAAATACAATATTCTCTTGATGCAAAACTCATGTATATGGGGGCAAACTTTCTGTATATGTCTGCAAGACTTGAGTATGCACAGATTCTGTTGTACACCAGAATCCTGGAACCAAGTCCTCATGTATACTGAGGCATAACTGTACTGAACTAAATGATAACGAAAACACAACATGTCAAAATTTGGATGATACCTCTCAAATGGTGGTAGGAGGGAATTTATTACTTTGAAAATAGGTGATCTAAGTTTCCAGTATAAAAAGGTAGAGAAAAAGAGAAAATTAAACCCAAAATAAATTTTAAAAAATGGTTCTTTAAATTGTTAATAAAGTTGAGTAAACCTGAGCAAAACCAATCAGTAAAAAAAGAGAATATAGTAATTACCAGCATCAGAAATAAAAAGGGGGATATCACTACAGATCCTACAGACATAAAAAGAATAATAAAGAATATTATAATAACTTTATGCCTCTAGATTTAACAACTTAGATGAAATGAACAAAATCCTTGAAAACACAATTTTATAAAACTGATACAAAATTATAGAACATAAAAATAGTCCATATGTAGTTTTCTTTTAAAGTGAAATTCATAACCATAAAGAAAATCCAAATGGCCTTACTATTAGTTCTATGGCATAGAGAAAAAATAATATAATCATTCATAAACTACTTCAGAAAATAAAGAATGATCATTTCTCTCTTGTTTTACAAAGCCAACCAAATTATGATATCAAAACTTAACAAATACACTTTAATTAAAAAAATATATAGCCAAATAAGCCTGAGCATAAACACAAAAACTTTTCACACAATATTAGCAAATTAAACCTAGCAATATACAAAGCTTCCAAGTGGGGTTCATACCAGGCATGCAAGATTGCTTTAATATTCAAAAATCAGTCCATATGATCCATCATATTAACAAAATCCAGAAGAAAAACTGTGTATTATATCAATACATAATCATCTTAAAAATTATTTGGGGCCAAGTGCAGTGGTTCACCTCTGTAATCCCAGCACTTCGGGAGGCGGAGGCAGGTGGATCTCTTGAGGTCAGGAGATCAAGACCAGCCTGGCCAATGTGATAAAACTCTGTCTCTACTAAAAATACAAAAATTAGCCAGGGATGGTGGTGTACCCCTGTAATCCCAGCTACTCGGGAGGCTGTGGCAGGAGAATTGTTTGAACCCATGAGGCAGAGGTTGCAGTGAACGGAGATTGTGCCACTGCACTCCAGTGGGAAACAGAGCAAGACACCATCTCAAAAAAAAAAAAAAAAAAAAAATTGGCAAAACTCAACACCCGTTCATAGTTGAAACTCTAAGCAAAGTAGAAATAGATGGAACGTCTTAATCTGATAAAGGACATCTACAAAAAGCCCCCTGATTAACATACTTAATAATGAAATATTGAACTCCTTCCCCTTTCTTTCATAAACGAAGTGTGAATGCTCCTTTTAACTAAATCTATCCTACATTGTACTGCTAACCAGTAAAATAAAGCTTGAAAAATAAATGAAAAGCATAAAAATTAGAAATGAGGAAATTGCATTTATTCAATGATATTATTATAGTTTACATAGAAAATCCTAAAGAATTCATATTTTAAAAAGCTATTAGAACTTATAAGTAAATAAAGTAAGATCACAGCATATAAAGTCACTATATAAATATAAATATGCAAAATTAGAATAATAAAATTTTAAAATAACATTTACAATAACATTATGAAACAAAAAAATATTTAGGAATAAAATTAACAGAAGAGGTACCAGAGCTATGAATCAAAAACTACAAAATATTATTGATAGAGATAAAAAATAAATAAATGAGGAGAAATAAGATGTTGATAGATTGATGAATCAATATTATTGAAATGTCAAATCTCCCCAAATTTTCTATAGAGTCAATGCAATCCTACGAAAAATTTCAACCAGCCATTTTATACAAATCAATAAATTTATTCCAGCATTTACATAAAACTACAAAGGGCCTAGGATAGCCAAAACAATATTTTAAAAAATACATTTGGAGAGCTTACATTACCTGGTTTCAAAGCTTAGAAGATTTCACTGTGGTGTTTATTACACTGTATATGTATTTTTCAAAGCTCATTGAATTGCACTTGAGATCTTGGCCTTTAATTGCATGTGAATTTTGCCACAATAAGAGAAATAATAAATTGCAATTTCCTCTTGGTAGACTACATCACAAGAAGGTCAGGGTGTTTTCTGCTGAGTATAGATGAAAGCAGGCAAGCATATATACAGCAGAGCTCTTTTCTCTCTGTCTTCTTCAGTAAGCAATGCTGGTGGATTCTTCTACATCAACTTGGTTAAACTGAAACAACTTATCCCAGAATTTCTTCTGTATATATTTCCAAGTTAGAATTGGCCAAAAGAAAAATTTGCACAAGATCTGGAAGGTAGGAGTGAAACAGCAACCAATATTCTCTGAAGCTGCCATGGTCAGATGTAGT